>NC_133821.1:94022823-95222823 GCF_047830755.1 Zonotrichia albicollis | reverse complement strand
TTTAATTTCCATTCTTAATGTGACCCATTCATTTAGTTTTTCTGTATAGATTTCAGGTTCTGTTTTGTGTATTTAACTTTTCTGTAAATTGCCTACAGAATTGTTAAGCATAAAATAAAAGAATTCTAGAAATATTAAAATCAAGTGATATACAAATAAATGTGATATACTATTTACTTAAAGTCGAAAGTGCTTATTTATGCCCACTGAAAGCGAGATTTCACTGGAGAGAAAAACAGCTTCAGTTCTTTGGCTTTGAATAGTGAGTCTATTATTTTAGTATCAGCTGAACTTAGAGGCAGCCTGTAATGTAAGCCTAATAGAACTCATTTCTTGTTCTTAAAGACTAACTGCAGATAGTATATTAGATTTTTTTTAGATTAGTATTTTAGATTTTAGAATTGCAGATAGTATTTTTAATTTCTCCTAGAAAATTGCTTCCATTACCCCCTCTGCTAAGCGCACCAAAAAAGCCCCTCCCCCCCTAAAAAACACCTTTAAAATATTTTAATGATTATACCATTGTGAGGGTTTTCTCTCTTTCACATGAGATTAACTCAGTTGGTTAAAACATGGTGCTAATAACACCAAAGTCATGGGTTCAATCCCTACATGAGTCATTCACTTAAGAGTTGGAATCAGTGATTTTTCTGCATCCATTCCAATTCAGAATATTCTGTGATTCTGTGAAAGTATTTGATTATTCTATTGTCCTGTTCAGGATCTGTATCAAAAAATTTATTAAAGGGAAGAAAATAAGGATTAACGCACAAACTCAAGTCATGCAGTATGTTGTAGAATAAAAGTTAGTTGAAATCCTTGTCCTTTAGTTTAAGACTGGTACTAAGTAATGAATGAACAGATAATCTGGTAATTCAGATTAGCATTCTGGATTAGCAGGGAAAAAATATTTCCAAAACACCATAATTATTAAATTTTCTAATCTGGGGGTTTGTGCTCTGTGCGTGGTTCTCCCAGTAACCCCAAACACAGAACAAATTTCACCCATCCAATTTTGTAGTGGGGAGCATTCAGCCCAGACTGAACTAGAGCTGTTTCCCAGGGGGTGAAAGCTGTGTGCAGCCAGGCACTGGAGCACAGGGTCACACAAGAGAGGAGTCTCCTTTGGGCTGCCTGGTGGCCCTGTGCAGGTGCTGGCCCTCAGCACCAGGCTCATGGTGAGGGAGGATGGAGCAGTGCTTGGATTAGCTCAACTCTTGTCCTGAGCTGAACCCATCTGAGGCTGGAAGAGCAAAGCCCAGCCTTTGCAGATATTTTGTGGAATGGGAGCAGCTCTCCAGGGGGCAGAGCAGGACCCTGCATCCCCCAGAGCCCCTGCAATCCCAGCTCTGGCTTCATGTGTTCCATGTGGCGCCTGGAACTGCCCCTTATCTGATTTCAGCAGAGACAACATTTGCTGAGCCGTTTGTGAATCACTTCACACTTGCACAGACTTGTTGAGAAACCAAAGTCATCTGCCAGACCACAGTGTTCCTGGCTTTTCTTTCCTTCCTTTGTGAGACTGCTGCTTCAGCCAACTGAAATTATGTGAGCATGGCAGAGGTGAAGAGATAGGCTAAAAAGGTGAAAAATAATTGTGTTTTTGTAGGTTTCCATGCAAAAATGAAGGCTTTCTATGTATCAGTGAAGCTATAAACAGCTCCAGTTCCCACTGTCTTCAGTCAGAGATTAAGGACATGAAGCATCAGGCAAGTTTGTTTGCTCAGAGATACACTCACTTAAGAAATAAAAATAACTTGCATCCTGTCAAGTTAGTCAAAGACATCAATGCTCAATGAACCTTTACAAAGGCTTTTGAAAGGACATAAATAGTATAATGAGCTAAACTTATTACTTAACTAATTATATTTTATTTTTAGATAATTTAAAGTGAATGAATAAGTAAAATATAATTTAATATTTATTTGACCTTTTTAGAAGCTTAAAAGTACTGCAGACAAAATATGCACACATTAGTTTGCTGTTGTCTTATTTGAGAGGTTTATGTTTTGTTAATACTGTCTAGGCATTCCTAACACTGGATATGTAAATGGATACAACATCAAAGTATGAGGTTGCATCTCTGAGCTTCAGTGTCAGAGCTTTGCCTTTAATGCTCCTATACAATTGTTTGAAAAGGCTGACATTATGCATTGGTTACTAAGTTGCCTTATTATGTTTTAAAGGATTTTAGAGGTCAGAAAAGGATGATTAGCAAGGATATCAGCTATCAAAATCAACTTCCAACTCCATACTGCTCTACAGAGCAAGGAGAAAAAAAAAGCACAAAATCTTTCCGTTTCTAGACAAGAAATAGAGATAATAGGCAATGTTTTTAATGAACACGCAAATCTTTTTACGCATAATTTTAAATGGTGGCACTTCCAAATCCTTCTGCTAGCAGAGCTGTTAGCTAGTGAGGGTCTTGCATTTCTAGCTGGTGAGTATAAATACAGCACCTCTACAGCTCATCCCTTGGAAGGCACCTCAGGAAGGCTGTGGTCTGCATCTGCCCCTCCCTCACCTTCCCATCAGGGCTTACCATCCTCCAAAGCCAGCACTGACCTCTTCAGGGAAGAATGCATTTTCCTCCATATGATTATGAATTTTCCTTCTGTTGGAAACTGGAGTGCCATTTATATGAACAATATTTGTCCTGCTTCATGCTGATGGTTTAACTAGCAGCCCTAGTGTACGCTGCACAGGTTTGAAGGCTGGCCCCACAGCATGGAGCTCTTTGTGGCTCACCACAAGAGAGGATAGCAGAGCACATGGAAGTGGTTGGGGGCTGTGTTCTCTAGTACAGCAGCAGCAAGGGTTTGCTTTCTTTGCCAGCAAGGCACAGCTGAGTTGCTCAGTGGACCCCTGTGTGGCTAGAGGTAAGGAGTACTAGATTACTGGCAAAGTCCTTGGACTAAAGCTTTGCTCTGGGAAAGGCTGAAAAGCATTTACCTACATAATGTGGTTGGTATTTTATCTTAGTGCGCACAGGGCCTGCTGTCCATCTTTTCCACTCCCTTCTCCCTCTGTTATCATTCTCCCTCTCTTCCCAGTCTCTCCCTCACTGCTGTCCTTGGCCAAGCATTCAACAGCCTGCAGGGGAGGTGGCCTCTCTAATCACATTTGTGCTAATTGGGGCCTGAAGAGAGGCATTTGCTTTCCCCTCCGTGCTGATGGCTCCCCAGCTGGGCCCTGGCTGGCTCTGCTCTTTCCCTGTGTCCTGGCTGTTCCTGGAGAACAGCAGATGCTCCCTGCTCTGCCACAGAGAACAGCTGGCTGTTGTCCCTGCCACAGAGAACAGCTGGCTGCTGTCCCTGCTGTGTCACAAACCAGCTTGTGCACCGTGCCACAGAGCCAGGGCACTTGGAGCGCTCCACCAGCATCCTGCTCCTCAGGAAGAGCCCCATGCTGCAAAATCATAATTTTCTCTCACAGAAAAAAAACAAAACAGTTGTGTCTTGTCAGTGTTTAAAGCAGCAACCCTCCAAGGACAGATAGTATCTCTAGTGAAAAATGCACAAACATAAGTGCAAAGATTGCTGTGAAAATGTGTTAATTTTTTTTTTAATAGTAATTAACATAGCTTCTGAAGAGAGCCATATCTGATGGCTAAGGGCAAGGCAGGACCTCATGCACATAGGGCTCAGTCACAGGGGTAACCCACTAGAATTTCTATATCAGTTTTTATTCAATTCAGTCATGGGATTTTCTACCTTGTCTCCTGATCATCTCCTTTTACTGCACCTTGGTTTGCACTTCTGTGTGATGTCAGATTTCCTGGATGGGATCCTGTTTGATAGGAGTACCAGAGCACCCTACATCCCAGTTATTGACAGGCAATCAGTGGGACCTGGCCCAGCCTGGTGGCAGGCTGGTGGGTGTGCTTCCCTTGGGCTGTGCTGTCTGCTGACCGACCCACATGTGCCCAGAGCAGCCAGCTCTGGCATGACTTTGCCCAAGAGGGTAACAAGGACCTGACCTCCAGCCCCTTGTTCCTGATGGCCCTGCAGAGCCTGTGCCCCTTTTCCTGGCTGTGGACATGTGTTTGTGTGTGTGAACTGCAGAGGGAGAGCATCCTCAGGGCCTTTCCAGAGACGGCAGCAGCATTATTCTGCTGGAAGCACGATGCTGCCAGGGACTCCACGCTCCCTGCAGCTGCAATCCAGTTCATCCTCCAGGTGGTTTCTTCACTCCTGTTGATTAGATAATTCCTCCCTGGGGCCAGATCTAGTTTAAAAACAATCTGTGGGAAATTTTGACTTCATTCTAAGAAGTCACTGAAGGTTTTTTTTTTTTTTTTTGCTTACAAGCAGAAGAATGCTAAGTTGGTGGCCTTTAGTTTGTAGAGCAGGTTGTGTCCATTTGGTCTGTGGTCACTGAGGACACTTGCACAGAGACTCTGACAGCTCCACCTTAAATAGGGCCTGATGCCAGCTTTCTTACAAACCAGCAGAAACAATGAGTTTTTGTCAAGTACGACTTCTCCTGACCATGGAGGTGGGAAAAGAAAATTGTTAGGAAAGAAAAAAAGAGAAAACTGTTATTTGAATTTTTTAATATTAAAATATTGCAAGTGGCTTTAATCGCTACATCACTTAACTGCATCAAAGAAACTGAGGTTAGTAGAAGGGACTGAACACTCCTGAACAAAGTTTCCTTTGAGCTGTTTATCCATGCAGTGCTCTGCTGGAATGCAACCAGCAGAAATAGTATCTGACTTCTGCAAAGCCCACTTAAGGTGTATTATGTTGTCAAGGCAGGTCAGTAAACTAGCACTTTCTGATCAGGAGCTGTGTTTTACCTTAAATCTTCAAAACCTGGCATGTTATCTGAGGGGAGAAACTGTCACTTAGTCCCCTTTGTCCACTTCTCCATTGTGCCTGCAGTAAGCCTTCCACTCAGCAAAGTTTGAAATTCTACGATCAATACATTTTTAATAACATACTGTGTATCCATATGCACTCTGTGGCTGGATTCCTTTCACCTAACAGTACCAGTGGGGTTCAGAAAGGACAACATGTTGTGTCCCCATGAGTGTCCCCATGTAGGTGCCATGAACTGTGCCCATGGCCAGTGGAGGTCTGGTCAACCCAATCACTGGACAGTTGTGTGGGTCACCCTAAAGCCCACCTCAGTTCAGATGCTTAAGATGCAGACTTCTGCATCATTTGAACTGCCTGAGGGTCAACCCATGGGATGTCCTGCTGCTATCTGGAAGGAAATTGGTGCTCTCCAGGCTATGTGTCATGTTTGGTGGCACCATGATGCCACTTTATACATCCTATTGTGACTCAAATGACACCAGATGTTTATGCATAGGGAACCCAGTTTCCTTGTAACATCAGCATGACAGACTTCTATATTCTAACTGGTTCTTCTGTGTTCCCTCTCTGCTCCCCTGCTGCTTGCTAGTGACACCTCTTTTATTTCAGGATGAAGTGTGTCTTGTAATACTTCTTTTACTCTGCCAGGACTGCCCAGCTCACGGGCTTCCATGCTAAGTACTGCAGCTTTTCCTGGGCGTATGTCTGCTCCAGGAGGGAGCAGCCTGCAGAGGAGGGTGGGTGGGGCTCAGGTGTTGTGTGGACAAGGCTCTCGAGTCACAGCCTGTTCCCACACCACTGCTCCTGTCATATGATTGCACTTTGCCCTTTGGCTAGGACTTTTGGCAGTTTTGTAACTTGTCCTTGGCTGGTACTGTGGCCAACATCACCCAGGGTGTGGCATGGGCAGGATTAGTGCACCCCTGCCTCAATTTCTAAAGAAACAATGTTCAGAGAAGGTAAATTTCAGCAAACAGCCATAATGACAGTATAATAGCCATTGTTTTGGTTTTTTGTTTTGTTTTGCTTTATACAGGATTATCCTGAGTTTAAAACAGAAGCACTGACCATTACACCGTCTTGCAGCCTGTGGACTGTGTCAATATCAAAATAATCATCTCCACTTTTCTCTACCACATGTGTTCAGCTATGGCTAACCAGATTGGAAATCCTTTAGAGTGCTTTTTGCTCTAAGGGTATGCCTGCACAGGAAAGGTATTCTACAGAAAATCAAGATGTGAATTTGCAGTGCCAGCAGCAACATAAGGGTTTCTCCATTTGACCAACCTTGTTCCCTTTGCTGGTCACATCAAAACTGATGGTCAGTGGTACATTGTTCTCCCTGTCCATGCTTGCTTGGGGCAGACATGGAACTATTTCTGTTCTGGAAGTTCAGTGACTCTATTGCTGCAGCACTGAGCATGAACTGAGGTGCTGACCTGTGCTGACATGCCCTGTGAACTTCGTGCACATTGACTCCATTCATTTCCACAATTCACTAAGCTAAATAAGACAAATAACTTTTTGAACAAATTGTTGATCCAAGAGTCAGCACAATGCATCATTCTGTACCATGTTCTCATAAAGAGAGGTCCTAGGAGGAGATCTCCAGACTCTGTGTTTCTGGAAGACCCCAGTCACTCTGCTTAGCTGTCCGTGAGATAAAAAACTACTTGCATAAAAAGCTCCCTAACAACTCCAGTTTTGGAATTTTGAAAGATCACACTCTTCCTGGGAACATCAAGAAGACACTTTGTTCAGTGGCTATATCATAAAAATGAGGGGGTTGAGGACTCCTATCCAAACTTTCTTCATAACCAATTCATCCACAGCCAGCTGTTTGCAGATGCGAAAAATGACTTGAGATACTAGTTTTGCTTTGTGAGACCCTGATGGTGGATCTAAAGGAGCAGTTTGTGCTCCTGTGCCTTGGCTTGTGGAAGGCTTAGAATCTGAATCTTGCTGTTTATTCTGGTTATACATTTAGATAATGCCCTGGCAGTACCCATGGGACTTGGTCTTCTGGCTGTGTCCATTGTCAAGACTTAAATTTCTGCCTTCTGTCTTTTTTTTTCCAGCTGCTTACTCAGTTTGTTCATGAGACAGGTTGAAGAGGAGAAGCCACCTTGGATCCAGCAGGGCTGCTCATGCAGCAAGCAATCTTCTGCCTTGTTTTTTGGTTTGCTCTTATGTCTAATATGGCTGGGCTCTAATGCAAGGAGATTGCAGCTGCCTGCTTACACTAAGTGTGCATACAGTAAATGACTATTTTACATTTGGCCTTAAGCTCAGCGTTTTTTTTTTCCCAGGCTAATGTGGTTCCTCATACTCCCAAAACTCTTTCAGAAGTCCACATCACACAGACTACAATATCTTATATGTTATATAAAATACATTACATCTTGCTTCCTTGAGCTATTTTGTTTCCACCTTCACAATTTCTCTCTGTATTTTGTCTATCCTGAGAAATTGTATATTTTAACAACAAACAAATCAACAAAAATACAAAACCATAAAAACAAAATTGCTGATGCTTTATGTTTGGCTACTTGTTTAGCTGAATTTCAAAATGAAGTGCTAATGGTCCCAAAGTTCCATCAGAATGTGCGGGGGAGTTTTTCCTCCCCATACTATTCCATGTTCAATTCTTCATAGTTCTTTGAATTTAGGTCTACTGGTTGAGATAATCCTGTGAAAAAACAGAGAATCTTTGGATAGTAAAAAGCACAGGTAATTAATGTCTGTAAGGACATCCTGACTGAGTATACACAAGAAAGTAAAGAGTGCCAGGAGTGTCAGTTTGCTAATTGTAGCCAGGGTTATTAATGGCATTCTTTGGACAGTTAATTATTCTTTACTTTAGCTGAAGCCTAACTGGATGATAAAACCACCAAGACTCCATTTATTCTTCTTCCTACATACAAAGGCAATATGTGCCTTTAAACAGTGTGCAGACACATAAAATCAGATAATTATGTCAGATATTTAATGCTCCTCCTCGAATATGCTGAAAAATTGATGTATAATGTCACCCATAATTAAGTAGAATGGAAACTAGAGTGTTTTCTCTGCCAAATTCATAGGTGAGGTATGTAATGATGATATAGGATCACATAGGTGACCTGCTGTGTGAAAGCAGGAGGCCTAATTTAGTGAATACAGGAGAAGGGTGGGTTATAGCACAGATGAAAATGGGTGTATTAAAATCATATGAAGGACAACACTTGGTGAGACCAAAATCCAAGTATCCCAGTTTTCTGCCACTGGTAGGGTCCCATAATGGATGCTTAACACACTCAGGAAGGTGGCTCAGGAATTCTGCCACGTGTCTGTGTCCCTCTGGTATAAGCACACTTGTTTTCATTAAGGTTTAGGCTGTCTGCATTGTGCTTCTCCTTAACTGTCCCATCCTGTGCTCATCATGCATCTTTCTTTAGACTGTCTGGAGGAATATTTTTAAATGAAATTTTCAGAAATTCTCCTGAATTACACTCATGAGCAAAATTAAAATAAAAGTGGGGGAAATCCCAGTGTAAGAGCAGATGAGAAACATGTGATAGCAACAGAGGTTTTAGGAAAAGTCTCAAAGAATGGGCATTAAGATTGCAGAAGGCAAAATCTTCAAGCAGTGGAACACAGGACAGCAGGGGTTTGACATTAACATAGAATTCCACCAAAATCTGGCACTTATGATGAGATGTCTTAGCCTGGGGCTTTAGTGAAACATGTATAAGTAGAGCATGAAATCTCTATGGCAGAGGTAACATCTGTGTTTATTGGCTGTTTTCTACGGCTAACATTTGTGAGTCTGTGCTACTTTTAACTAACCCAGCACTGATTTTTGGGATGTGACTGAGTAATGGACAGTGGGGTTGTTGTAGAAGTTTACAAACAATTCATAAAGGAAAGGAACAGCAGAAGCAAGACATTAAAATAGCAACCTACCTGCTGTTTATTTCATACATCTACAAACAGTACATATTAGAAAATATCAATGTGTTGCTTCTGCAATGACACCAGGGTCATAAAAGTTGAAGGATTATATGAAACTAGAAATAACTTCAAGGATGGTAAGTGGAACAGTAACAGTGTCTAGCAGATACCATAATCTTAATCTTTCAATTTTTAAATTGCCTGAAATCATCAGTTTCTACACCTTTTAGATAGAAAACAAGCTTAGATGACTCAAACTGTATTTACATGACATAGAGTACATCTGGGAAAAGGTCTGTGACAACAGAAGGTACCACTGCATCTTGCTTCAGTGTTTCTCAGACCCTATACAGAGTACCAAATTGTGACGATACACAAGGATGCAAAAGCTGAAAAGCCACTGTCTCCCTGCTACTGTCTTTTACTTGTCACCTGTAGCAGTTCTTCACCCTCCAGAAGTGATACCATTACACTGGGAGAAAAAGGTGTTTTTACCCACTGAATCAACTAACCTATTCTAAATTATATGGCTATTTTTTTTTTAGAGGCTACAGGAACATTTATAATTTCTGCACTCATCTGAGTGTGGAAAATACTTCCAGATACACCTCTCTGCTTGCTGGGGTCTCCAAAGCCAACTGTGCTAGGAGGAGGAGTATGGTTCTTTTCTGTTCTTTCTATCTAGTTTCTGGCTTTCTCCTACTTTCTGGGGTGTAATTTTCTGACACACATTTGGGGCTTGGTATTATATTGAAAAATCAGACTTCAAGGTCAACTGAAAATTCTCACTGCTAAAAGGAGGGTGTTTTGCACATTGGCACAGCAGATGCATTGCTCTCCCACACACCAAAAATTATACTCTCACTTAAATGAGTGTGCATGCTCCAGATGTAATAGCTGTCCCTGAAATAACAAATGCACTTAAATTATGTCTTGAACATGGTTTTATTGACTTCAGCAGGGCAGTTCATGTGATTAAAATTAAACAGGTATAGGCACTCTCATGGGTTGCTGTCATCAGGACATCATTACATGCCCCCAGGAACTCTACCGCTCAGTGAGATCAGCTTTCTTCTGCATAAATAACTAAAAGTTTCAAGATTAAAAAATGTTTTTTTAAGAAAGAGAGGGGAGAGTGACATGGAGAAAACAGATTTTCCACCTTGACTGACAGATGCTGGAGTGAAGAGTGCTGGCATGGGCCTGTTACCGGGGCTCAGGGTCTGCAGTCCTGGCACGGAGCTGCTGCTCTGGTTCTGTTTCAGAGGGTCCTGCAGAGCTGTGTGAGCACAGACAGCATTGCCTGGCCCAGGGTTGAGGCAGCCTGCACAACTTACTGGAAACCAGGGCTGCAGGGGTCCTGGGCTGGCTTCTGTTTGTTGGCACCTTCACTTTTGACTAGGGGTTTCAGAAGCCTCTGGTTTAGCTCTGTCCTGACTTAGAAGATCCTTTCCTTTGATGATTTCTGTACTCTGTATTGTGCATTCCCCAATGCACAGAGTTCTAAGAAAAATGAAAGGAAGAGTCCTCCTTCCTCTCAATCATTTTGTATTAATTCATTTAAATTTAGGGCCAAAATCATGGCCTGTGTCAGCAGTTAATTTGGGTCAGCACAGAGTGATGTTATGGAGCTCTTGTACAGCTTTTATATAGTGGTGGACTTGGCAGTGCAGTGTGCATGGTGGGACTCAATCTCAAGGGTCCTTTCCAACCTAAATGTTGCTAGGATTCTACACAATCAGGTAAAATGCAGATACTCGGGCTTACAAAAATGTTATTATTTGCTGCAGGTCAGTTTGTTTGAAAATTTGTCCTAATTGTGGTAGTGCATAAAAGAGAGTGCAAAGCTTTGTGGAGATACAGGGACAAGGCCAAAACTTTGCTGGTAAACATGGGCCAAGTAGACTTTCTTAATGATCTTTACAATGTAAAGGAGACAGAGTTCAGTGGAAGCTGACTGTTCTGCTGAGGGTGATAAAGGATGTCCCACATGTCTGACAGCCTTGTATTCAGATTTATGTGTTCCTCTACCAGTGCTTTTTCTGTGTAGCCAAAACATTATCGGGTAATTAGTTAAAATACCTAAATTCTACTTTTTGAAAGAGTAAACAAGATTCAAAGCTGACATTTGAGGAGTGCATCGAATACAAACCTTGACGTGGATTGAACAGACATGAGTATTATTGGATGTACCCTGTTCAGTGCATTGTTTTGACAGCTTATCCCTTCAAGTCTGAATGAGCTGTAACTCTTTTATACAGAGCTTCTTCCTCAGATGTTGCCTTAAGGGAATGAAAGATTGGTTTGTAACAGTGGATGGGGAGCTGAAGGTCGGGAGTAAATTCTGTTTACTAAAACATATTCTGGTGCTTAATCTAATGCTGGGCGAGCTCACTCACACAGCAAACTTAGAGAAAGAAAGGAGAAAAACCTTGGCAACTTCATTAAAATGATTGGTGGTATGTGCAGGAAAAGAAGAGAAGGACAAAGAAAGGTCCTGCTAGTACAAGAAGGGTAAATACTGGAGAAGATGAATTTTACTTTCAAAATAATAACTGTGTTCTGGTCAAGTATGCCCATAAATCTGTAATATAGCCTAAGGTTTCAGAACTAAACCTTTTTTACTTCCTGAAATAAATTTTTAGAATATTTCAAGAGATCTTTTTAAGAATCCATCGCAGGAAAAACAGGATTGGTATGTACAAATTTATTCAGCAAACTGAAATCCTATTTTTCATCCCTCATTAAATTTATTTATTTGTAAAGATCTTTCAAACACCAGGAAATTGTTATTCAGTACCACATATTACAATTTTCAGGATTGTCCGCTGACCTGAAAAGAGTATGGTCTATTAAAGCACTGATTTGGAGACGTGATGCAAGATTGTTTCCACTGTTTAACATAGGAGGCTTGGAGTTTAGTTGGTTGAGTCTTTTAAAATATGGTACAGGTTATTTCATACTTTTCTACTAACATGGTGGGGTTTTTAAATTTTGTGAACATAGTGATCACAAAAAGCTCAGTGTGGGAGGGACAGGGACACCATCCTTAGAAATATGCTGTACAGAGAGTACCTGTGGAGAGGGTCTCTGCCTTCTTCCATCAGCACACAGGCACGGTGTTTGTCTTGCACTCTCAGAGCCCACCCAGCACTGATGCCAGCCCCTGGCAGATTTGGTTCGTGGCTGCCCTGCCGAGCCTGTGGGCAGCCTCCTGCCACTGTCCTGATGTCTACTAATTGGTAGAATCAGAGCTACAAATTGCTGTGGGGAAGTTTTTCAACTACTTTTTGGTCAAATTGTAGGTGACACAGAATCTGACATATTTAGCAGGAGGGGAAATGACTGCCAGGTCTCTCAAGAGGCTGCTTTGTGATTGCTCTCACTGAAGCATTGTTATTATCAGTAATAGGAGGGCTGGAGCTGAGAAACAGCACTCATGTTTGGGAGGAAATGTGCAAGGGGAAATGGAGTAAGTAAGGAGATGTCAACGGTTGTCAGCACCCAAATTCTCCAGTGGTGAAAATACAGGAGATGGAATGTTAATTGCTTTCCTGGAAGATGTCTTCTAATATGGGAGTTGCTCATATGAGTATTCTGCAGTCCTACAAGCTTTATTTGAAATTCAAAACGAGCTTTTCTCATCAGTGCATACCAGCCAGAGTGACTTTTAATTTCATGTTACCCTACAGACTTCCACCAAATGTTAATAAGTGATTGTACACAGCACGGGTGTTTGAAGAAGCCACCTCAGAAAAGGTTGCAGAATCACTTGTGCTACAATTTGTATCGAGATACTGTCCTGGGATCCAAAATTAATTTGTATTTTTGCAGTTTGTTTTCTGTGTGCTTTGCATTTTAAACTACTTTTATATACAAATCCTTCACTGCCTCAGCAGGTCACAAATATTTAATCTCTGTGGGATGGAGGGGGAAGAGATAAAGAGTGGCTGCCCAGCCGTGTGTGCACCTGCAGGTCAGGGTGCTGGTGACTGAGATGAAACAGGAGCAGCTGTCTTAGGCTCTGTGTAGATACCTGATGGCAGACAGTAAGCGAGATAAGAGATTTATAGTTTGAAAGATGAGGTAAACAATGAAAAAAATGAAGAAATTGACTCCAGGTGACACCAAGTGTTATGCAGCACCCTCTGTACACAGCAGTGCCTTTCCAGCATCACACACACAAGCCACAGCTGGTACAAGGGGCTGCCCTTCTTTGCCTCTTTGCCTTTCTCCCTGATGGTACCAGCAGCAGAGATCTACCTGTGCCTTGGGGCTCAGAGCCCACTGCTCCCACCTGGGCCAGCAGGGCTGAAACGAGTGCAGCTAACTGTGGAGAGGAGTTTGAAGGGCACAGGTGTCCCTGAGCTCTGCTGCCACCGGGCTTGGGTGGGCAGGAGCCCCGGCAGCCCCCAGCTCTCCTGCCTTGCTCACCTTGGCAGCTCCTGGAGGAGCTGGTGCTGCACGGAGGGCAGAGTACTCAGACACCCCTGCCCTGCAGCATCCCCGCTCCTGCAGCCATCCCACGCTGCTGCAGCTTTCAAACTCGCGCTGCTTTGATGGATTAAACCCAGTAATAATTTACTGATCCGTGAAGCCTGAGATTTCATCCGGGAAATGAAAGAGACATTCACAGGATTATGCACTCCCACCATCTTATATCATCAGTCTGCCCTCTGGATTTTTACAGGTAGCAGCTGTATTGGGATTGTGTAGTACATAGAAAACAGGAACTTGAAACCAAGCAAGGCTTTCAAATGCTTAATTTGAAAACAGAAATGAGTATACAATAACATGCATTTTTTCCTGATTTTCATGTTCCAAAATAAGTAACAGGGATGAAAAAGTTCATTTTCCTCTTCAGACACTTCAAATGATGTTTGCCAGCAGAAGTCACAATCATATCTTTGTCCTTTTTTTTAATGATGATATTGCAAAGAACTATATTATTTATCCTCTTGGCCAATGTTTAGTTTGCCTCATTCATACACAGAACTCTAAAGTCTCAGGAGAAAGAAATTAGAATAATGTAAAATGCAGCCCATGTCAAGACATCTTGAAATAGATGGAAAGCCTTAAATGCTGTTTTAAAAATTGTTTCTATCAAGAAAATCAAGGAATTTTGCATTAAGTAGCCTTAGAAGATTTAAAGTTCTATGTATTCCTTTAAAAGTATATTTTTCATGTGAATTATTGCCTATAAAATGTAAATCCTTATTTTTCGAATAAATTTACATCAGAAATGTATTAACATCTAAATACGAGCACAAAAGAATTACTTATTTGTGGAAGTTTTTTTTTACCAAAAGTAAAATAGTAGACAGCAGTTTACTAATTTTAATTCTACCAAAATTTGAATGTCCAAACTTTGCTCAAACAGGAGCCTTTTCCTGCTGCCAAGAATCCATAATCAGGAAAAGGAGCCTCTCACCTATCTGAGCATTTTTGCAATGACCGAGTGTCACGTGTGACAAACAGGTGGCAGTGAGCAGGGGAGCTGAAAACTGGAGAACAGTACAGGAGTCTGAGTCAAGCAGATCACTGGCTGCAAGATCACTGACCACAGAATAAATGTTGCCCACTATGTAATTTATGTAATGATGGTAAAACTACTTTGATTTTTGTAATGCGGTAAAACTACCTTGTTTTTATTTCATATCATTCTCAGTTTTTGTTGCATCTTCTTTTTACGTATATTCTATATTGGCTTTAATATATATTCTAGTATTCCAGTCTTTTTTTTTTTTTCTGTCTGACAGCATGGTAATATTCTTTCACTTTCAAGAAAGGTCAAACCAGCTTTTTGTCTGAAATCTTAAAAAAGAATCTCCAGTCACTCTGCAAGCTGGTGCCTCCCCCATGCATTGCAGTGGGTTATTAATCCCAGAAACTAGTGGTAGACATCTTAATTTCAATATTGTAAGCAGTTGCTGCACAGGTCATTTTACCACATTCCTGCTATAGACTGTTTGAACCAGAACAGACTCCTGGGTTAATTGCTGAAGTATTAGAATCAGATGAAAATGCCTCTGCTCTGTGTCCATGGCAGCTGACAGAGGGCAAGATGCCTCAGGATGCTCTCTTCCTGCACACCCAGCTGGCACGTGGAGGAGAGCTGGAGTGGGATCCTGGGCTGTACCCAGTGCAGGAGATTGCCCCCTTGGATGTCCATAATTATCACCAGGTACCATTGAACTGGCCAGCACATGCAAAACCCACACCAGGGCATGACATGAACTGTCTTTTGCCACACTGGTGTTTGGGGAGATGGAATGGAGGATGAGTGTGTCACACTGAGAAAGAGACACAAAAGGAGGGACTGTTCAGGATAGATTATGCTGGAAGGAAGGGAGGGACAAGACCCTGCTCTTGGGGGCACATCAGGTAGTAGGAAACAAGGCCGTAGGAAATCACACTGGCAAAACTGTTAATTTTAGTATATTTGAACTTTAACCAACTCCTGACCTTGAAAACTAGGAGCAAGGCTTTTGAAGTAGTTATTGGAAAGATGCAAGAGGCCATAGAGATTTCCTAAAGAGGAAACAGGTGAGTAGAGCCTTTCCTTTTGAGAGCTGCCTAGCCAGCCCCAGGACATGGGGAATGAAAGGCTGACAATAAACACAGAACTAAAGATACTTCTCATCTCCGGGGCTTTAATTTTACATGTACCACGCTGTTTAAGAAGTTATCACGGCCTCTGGAAAGAAGCAATAGGAAACTTTAAACTCCAAGGAGGAGATCTTTCTTTTCTGTCAGAGAAAAGGGCAACTTAATTACCCTGTTCTGCTTTGCTCAGCCATGGTGGTGTTCCTGCTGAATACAAAGTGCTGAGCAGGAGTGAGGGTTTAATAGGAGAACCAGCACTGAGCTGATTCACTCTGTTTTGAGAAATGCCTTATTATTTAGTTGCTGGTGTCAGTTTTGCCATTAGCTCTAAGGAGAGACATAAACAATATTTTTCTGACGCACCCATCAGTCCTTCATCAAAATGCACACCTGCTCAGTTCCTAATTTGAGGTGTTTTTATGGTGGGGTTGCAGCCACTTTAACTGCCCTGTTGCCCCTTTGCCTATGGCCAGTCTCTGATGCTGTTGAGACTTTACTGGGCCTAAAAGTTTGTATTTAATGAACAAAGGCTTGCTGGCTTTATATCATTAATCTTCTATGTACCTCCCGCTCCATTTTCTTCCCTGTCAAACGACTCTGTAATCTCTTGCAATGATTTAAAAATTTGCAAAAATAGTGATTTTCAAATCATTGTTTTTGTAGTTAATTTTCCAAAATGTACTTTTCAAAGTTTTACAAATTTTTGGCTTTTTCTTGGTCCTTTTTTGTGTGTTTGAGGGGTAGGGCTTATTGTTGTTTTGGTTTGGTTTTGGGTTTTGGTTAGTGGCTTGTTGTGGTTTCTTTTTTGAAGGACTTTAGGTAGACTTTTCTATGTCATTAACTCTTTTTTGCAGCAAATATAAACCAGATTCTAGTTGCAGCACACCCCAAATAATGTGAATGACTGCTACAGAGATTTAGCCTTTTAAAGAGAAATTGTACAATATTATCAATGGACATGTTGTCTGAAAAGCTAACTTTTAAATTTTTAAATTAAAAAAAAAGGATCTTAGTCTGCTATCATTGTTTTACACCTATTCATAAATAATGTTAATCTACTTAAGTTTATCTAATTCTATGGACATTTTGTTATCAAAGGGAAAAAAGAAAACAGAAGGCTTTATGCATGTCAAAGAGCCATTTACAGAAGACCATTTTCTCAATCCCACTGAAATTTCAGAAAGAAATTTCAGAAAGAGGGAAGTTGAGTCATTTACAAAAGGAATTCTGATGTCATTATTTTAAAAATATTCATTTTTCTAGTGGTGAAGGCTCATAAACTTGGAAGTCCTTAAAGCTTTTCTACCACCAGACTAAAACCTGTGAAGAACTCCTGGGCCAAGGCACTTATTTATTATTCTTCACTTTTGACATTTTATCACCCCACAGTGACTAGCTGAGTAATTCTATCAGTGTTAATTCTAACCAGATAATCAAACAAAGTGTGAGTAAAAACATTGCCACTGTGGTACAACATCCCCTCAGAGACCTAACTTACACTTCCCTTCTCCTGAACCCTTCTGGCTTTCATCTCTGTCCTCCACATCCTGTCACCACAGTAAACATATGGCATGACAATTCTGGGGAATAATCTCTCATGAGAACAATTTCTGTATTTGAAAGAAGCAGATAAGCTTTCAGGAACCCAAGTCCTTCTTTGGACATAAAATTGAAACCCTGAGCTCCAGAGGTAAATCCTAGCTACTTCGTTATTAATTAGATGAGTAAATCATTTAAGACAGCTGTGAGTGGCTGGGCAGCTTGAGCCTCAGGAATAGCATAGGGAATGCTAGATAAGATAAGAAGGTGATTATCACTTACTGGAGAAAAAAAAAATAAGAGGTAATGTATTGCCTAAGGAGGAGGAGAAGGTTGATGGGGGGGAGAGAGGAGAGATTCTACAATGTTCCATTAAAAATGTTCCATTAGAAACTCCGTTGACTCCCATTTTTATGGATTTGAGTTCCTACCATCATCTCTTTTTGTGTTTTGTTAACTTTTTAGGGAACCCCACAAAAGAGGAAGCAGTGAAACAGAATAAGAAAGCATTTCTGCTCTGCAGCCTCAGGGCTGGAATGCCATGCTCCTCTAGGCCAGGACTCAAAAAGGATTTGCAACACCTAAAAAGTAGAGACAGAACAGCACTGGAGAAGAAAAAGGAAAATAAATTTTGGCTGTGGAATGAGTCATTGTTTGAGGTGGAATCAGCTCCACAGCTGGGCAGCTGAGGGATGAGGTACAATACATTGATTTTCAGTTATGAAAATGTCTCACAGAGCTCTTTTATATGACATTGGATACATGTACCTAAAGGAGAATTGCCAATAACAGCTAAACGGGAAACAGGAAAATTCTTTATAAGAGAATAGATATAGTAAAGATTATGAAGATGCATCTTACCAAGAAACCATTATTGCAGGGAGGCTCTAAGTGAGATAAACAGTAAGACAGCTTGTTCATTATAGCACACTGTGCATTGTATATCATAATAACTGCACTGTACTGATATTCCAATGCTTCCAAGAAGCTTTACATTGTTGTTTCTCTTATTTTCTCAGTAGGCTCCTGATTCAGGGACGTGATCATCCTGTGCTAATAGACATTGGAGCACGCGATCCTTGAAATGATTTGGCTAGTTACAGTGCTGTGGAATGTCTTCTCACAGTAATGTCTATTCTATAGTTTGTCTTCTGACTGTAAATAAAAGCCATTAACAAGCCTTATGAGTCAACACTTTGGCACAGCTCTGTTTACAACACACCTCTCTATATGGAGATTTTCTGATTATGCTTCATATTCTGACATTTAAATAAGCATATTCTGAGCTTTATATTCTGAACATTTAAAAAGCTCCTTAAGAGCTCAAAGCACAATAGCACAGAATAATTTACTGTTGTTTGAAGAAGGCTTTCAAACAGCTCTCCAGATGCCTCTGAAGCGAGTGTTGACTGCTGGTGTGAAAGCTGGAGGATGGTGATGCCCAGTGTCAGGAGACCTCCTCAGTGTGTGGGATCAGCCTACTTCCATCAATCCACATGAGCCACAGGCTTGGCTTTGTCCATGCTATGTGAGTTATTTGTAACTACAAAGAGTGTCATGTTCAATGCCCAGTGGCAAAGGCAATAAATAAAATTCTAGAAACTTCAACTGTACCTCACTCAAGTGCAAAAAATGCCCTAAAATAAACTTAGCTTTAGAAAATGAGAGCTGTCCTGTGATATCTTATATCTGAAGATATTTCTCCAGCTCCTCTGGAGTTTCCATATTCTTTATTGTCTCAGGAGTATTTCACAATAATGGGAATCTTCCAGCAAGAGTCTGAGTAGTGCCAGAGATTCAACAGAAAAGTGGACTGAAGTGGACTGAACAACAGATCCTGGGCTGTGCAGCTTTCTGCAGTAACAAAGAATTTTAAGTCTATAGAGAAAACATCCTTTTCCATGCCAGCAGGCCTAGGACTGAGTTTCATGACTCCTGCCTCAGTATCACCCCATCCCCTCTAAAGCTTTGCCCTGTGCCTTAGTATCTCTACCCATCAGAAGGAGTAAACAAGCTCTACTCCTGCTCAGTTAAAACCCTTCCTTGCTCCTCATTCTAGACTAAAGGCTCTTCTCCAGAGAACAGACTGCACTACATCCACACAGACTCACTGTTAGCAATTGTCTTCACCCAATGTGAATTGGCTGGGGGACATGAATCTCACAGCCACCGTGGGTCATTCTGGCCCAGGGACTCTTGATTTGGGAATTCAACCTGGTCCTAAGCAATGCCCAAACAGGAGCTGTGCCTCTCTGCCGCTCCTTGCCCATGAGAACTGGGTCATCAAGAGTGTGAAACTTTTACAGCAAAAAGTAAAAAGGGAAAAGCAGAGTTTTCTTCAGCAGTGTAGTCCTGCCCAAAGTCTTCTAGTGGAGTTTGAACTGATCCAAGCTGTCTTTTACTCACAGAGTTATTTGACAAGAGCTACAGCTCTTGAGCCAGTCCCAGGTGGAGTCACTTGGCACTCTGCTCTCAGCTGTGGCAGGTGCATGTGCCACCTTTGGCTGGCATTATTCCCAGAAATACCCAGAGAGTACAAGTGATACTGAAGAGACACAATATTGGTGTTATATGTTTTTCCCCAAATGTTTTGATTCTTAAACTGTATCTGCTAGAGCCTCCAAAGCTGTTCTGGACCTTAAAGTTATTTCTCTATCACAGAAAACTTTACTGCTCATAAACTACTGAGTTTTAGTGGGGTCATTAGTCACTTTCTGGAAGAACACAGTTCAGTAAAGTGCACCAGGACACAAAAAATATTTCTGGCAGAAGACACCAGCATGAAGGGTGATTCGCCCACAGGAGGATTACAGTAAATTGCAAAGCAACCTGGAAAGCTGACAGCAGGGATGAACACAGGAAAGCAAATGTGATTTTATATAGTAGGAACTAGATATATGAAGGGAAATTAAGATCAAGTTTAGAAAATGATGACTGAGCATAATCAAGCTACATCCATCTCATTAAAGCAAGTTTATTTTCAGCTTGTTACTTTGATATAACTTTCTTATGTTTTCATGCTGTATCTTTAGTCTTTGATGAAGGAAGCTGAATAAAACTGTCCACCAAAGAAGTTTTATTTTATGCATCTTTTGAGATGTGTGAGCCATATTTACACTCCAACAGCAGGGGTTCTTTCCTACAGTATCATGACCTGGAGGATTTTCTAGCCTGCAGTAACTGCAGGTGCATGCCTGAGGCTGCTGCAGGGGCAGATCAGGGCATCCTGGCAGCTCCTCCAGATGCAGGAACACAAAATGCACCATGATTGGAAAGAAGGGCAGGAGCAAAGGCTGTGCCTGTGCACATCAGGAGGGCGTCAAGGAGAGAGGTTTGGGATAAGAAAGTCTCTCTTCTCCTTCATGTCATTATCTACAGATACATTCACACTGTGGGTCACTCCATGAATCTTACCTACTTTCCCAGAAAACTACTATCAAGAAGGCTTTGCTCTTTGAAAGTTAAATAAAAGAACCGGGTGCATAGACTGAAAAGTCTTTGTTACAAAAGGTGTAAGAAGTGAGCTCAAGTCTCACCAGGGAGTTTGCTTACAGAGGAAAAACTAAAAACTCTCTTCAGCTGAGTGACAATATAGTAAGATGAGAGAACACTGAAAACCCCACATTTTGTGGATACAAAGCAGGTATGTGTTTCCTTCAGTTGTGGGAAGTAAGTCTACACCTTTTACTAGGTACTGATGATGCTCTAAAAGAGGATTTTAATAGAGATTTACATATAGCTGAAAATCTGGTCTCTTTGGCCAAATACTTCTTAACAGAACTCCTCCTGCTATTACTGAGAATGCCATTACCAAGAATAAGCAAACTTGCTCTAGCCCAGAATCAGCCATCACTCATCTGCTTTTACACAGCTCCAGGTGAATGGAGGAGAATTGGATGTTCTCCAATGGCTCTTGTGAATTTGGAAATCTCTTTGGCTATTAGTGCATGGATATAGCAACATCCATCACAGTATTACACCTATGCACAAGTGCTTGGAAAAAACACAGTCAGGAGGTTTCTTTGTTCCTATGTATATTTAATTATACATTCCCTTCTGAGCTGCCTCCTTTACATGGGAGTATCTGCCTGCAGAGCAATGTGCTGTTGGATTAAAGCTACAAAACGTGCAGACATCAGCAATATATTGGTTTCTGGCAGCAAGGGTTTGTCGCACCTTGTTAGTAAAGAATTTCATTTTCAGCCCAGTATATTGAGTGCAGGATGGGCTGGCCCCTCAGGCTTTAAATTAATGTTTTAAATGAGACAGAAGCATTCCAGGGAAAAGACATTACCTGAAAATCACACATCTTCTGGCATATAATTCTACTCCATAATTTTGACACCTGAATTAAATCAAATTTGTATCTCTATTCCTATTTCAGAAGGATGTTTTTCTAGGTTTCTGATGTAGGAACGAAGGACCAAAGGAAAGAGATATGCAAAAACAAGAGAGGACTTCCATTTACACATAAGAAACACGTTGTAAATACCAAAACAAAACCAAGGTTCAGTAATTATGCTAGAACAATCTCCAGGACTTAGAGAAAAATCAGAGCCTAGAATACTCATTCAAATGTTTAACAAGATGAAAATTCAAAATCTGGATTCTTTTGCATTTCAGAAATTGTGTGCTGAGAAATTTGAAATGAAAATAGATGATTTCTTAAACCTGAAAATTTACTGAAGATAAGGTGGAAAGTAATTGTTTAATAATCATTACTGCCCAGGTTTTCTTGTTATTTTTTCCTTTAACCAAGGAAAACCACATAAATCAGTGCAACTGTAGGGATTTTACAATATTTGTATGCTTTATTCCCTGGGAGGACTCATGACAGTATGAGCAAATTTTCCATTGCACAGACTATGTCCTTCCACATTAAAATAGCATGTCAGAAGATTAATGTGCAACAAAATAAGTTCAATTACAGACAAGACTTTAATGACATTGTGCACAGGGCTTTAATGTCATATCAACACTGATTTTGGGGACAAAAATGGCATCTGCCATTTTAGAAACACACAAATAACAGTGCACTTTAAAGGAGGACAGTCTCTTTTGTTAAATGAAAAGATAATTTCATTTTACTGGAATAAAGGAGGCATAAAAAGAAGTAGGATCTACAATCATCAAGGCCTCATGGAGAAGTGTGAAACCCAAGACATAACCCAAACAACTTCATATTGCTTAAATCTAGGTGAAAACAAATATTTTAAGGATTTTAGATTTTCATACCATTTGATAATGCAGATGGCTTGTGTCAGTTCTGTATTCCACATTCACCCTTTGCTGTTATCTCATGTCTTTTTGTAGCATGAATTCTGATGTGGTTGGAGTGTTGCAATGCAGCTGATAAAACAGAGAATTCTGTCCCTGACTTTCAGCTTTCCTAACTGGAGCTACTGATCAACAGAAAAGGTAATTTATTTATGTACTGAATTTTGGAATGAACAGTGAGCACAGTGCTTGTACACAGTACAGGGTGGGAGAGGGTGTTGATTCTAGTATATGCTCACACAAAATAATTTGGCTCTGCAAAAATTATCAATCCAATTTCCAACTTTATAACATGACATTACAGTATAAATATACTTTTTAATTCCACTTTGGTAAGAGCTTGCTAGTGGATTGCCTAGGACAGATCCACAGGTAGTGTGAATTAGTGGCCATGGGGAACTATATTATTTTCAAAGAAATTTTAGTCCTTATAATGATAAATATGGGGAATAGTCAACCTTTTTAAAATGCTACTGCACTACCAAGGTTCCTTTCACTGCATATTCTGAATAGGCAGGAATTCAGACTAAGGAGGTGTTGAAATCACTTGTGCTCACTTGGGCATCACTTGGGAAAAGTGAGGGTTCACTTGGGAAAGACAGCAGCACAGGGCAGGAGAGTGAGGCCAGGACCTCAATCCAGAGAACTTGCTTTTCAGACATTTTAGCTGCAGATGCAGGTGAACTTAATTGAAATGGTGATTGTTCACAGCTTCTTGTGAGTCTCCCCACAATTTCAGAGATGCATTTTGGAGGTTACCTAACAGAAGTAAAACATGTGGGACAATGTATTGGTGTGTGCATTAGAAAATATGAGAAGCATTGCAAAGCCTGGTTTGATTTTATGCATTGTAAGCATACATTTCTGTGACTGTTCCTTAAATCCTGATACAGTCATTCTTCACGTAAGTTAGAATTTATTTTCTTCTTGCTTCATGTGATTAATCTTTTAGTGAAAGAACTAAAAAAAAAGGTTTCTTTCCACATTGATTATAATCCAACATCTTAGCTCCATGACGCAGATGAATTACCACGAGCTTTATTTGTAGATGCACGGTCTTAGCAAGCACAGCAGGATGTGAGAAGCTCAAGGTCAAACGGTGAGGCAGCACTGAAGGAGAAAACATGCCCTGCTCATCCTGATTCCTGTTCCAGCACCTCTCTGCTGGTTCATCATCCAAATTAGTGTGGGCACAAAGAGAAGGCTTAAGAAATATGCCAAAAATCAGTGTACCTAGGCAGATGATAGAAAGCAGAGGAGAATATATCATGTCTTTGACTGCCTCCCCCTAGCCAAAGGCAGGCTTATTTATCTCTGGCTATGCCAGTTCTGTTGCTTTTTTGTGTAACCTGTTCTTAAAAGCAACACTGGCAATCCCCTCCCATCCTTAGGCAATCTTTCCTGGGAACTGGGCTGTATATCCCAGGCCTCCAGATTTGCCTTTCATTGCAACAGTTCTGGGGAATTGCCATTCACACGCTGACTTGTTGTGGCTGGTCTTGATAGAACCCCACGAGAGAGATAAGGCATTGTGTGGGCTGCTGCCATGCAGGGCGTTTTGTCCCTGGGTAGGGCTGGGGCAATGAGGGACCCTTTGCATTGGCTGCTGAAGGATGGCTGTAAATTGTCAGTGTGCATGGAGAGGTTTGCAGATGTACATAACAGATTCTGGCAGCCATAGCTCTTTGGCAAGAGTTGGAAGGTGCTCTGGCCCAGACAGAGAGCTGGGCTAATAGTGCTGTGGGCAGGCACAAGTCAGCAAAGAGTTTCAGATGGTGTTCTGAGAGAACAAGAGCCCTGGCAGCTTTGGAAGCAGAGGAAGGGCAGTGTCAGGAGTGAGCAGGGAATAGGAGGGAAGCAAAATATTCAATAGTATGTAAATTTTAAAACGCTACAATACAAAAATTATAGGGCTTTTTGGGAGAAAACCTAAGGGATGGTTTTCAGCCTTACAGCCCTAAGAGCAGAGAATAAAATATTAAAATATACCATTTATTTTTCTTCTTTTATTGAGTCTAAGTGGGTGCTTTCTTAATACCACCTCCTATATACCCAGTACTTATTCTGTCTAAATATCAGTACATCAGTTCATATCTGTAAATCAAGCCCAACATGTGTCTCTGAGCCCATTAGCCATTCCTAGTGACTACATCCATTGTAATGAATATTGTATTTTAATAATTGATGTTTCACATGCCCTATTTTTCTCTTCTTTCCACTGGGACCTTCTCCAAATGCATCTGAAGCATTCCTGGTAAATGGAAGGTAATGATGAAGTGAAACTACAATGTGATCTTTTCCCTTTTGTTGATGGTCAAAATTTACATGTTAAATTAGAGTCAAATTTCAGCTCAGTCACTGGATTCCTCTTACAATGCTAAGGAAGTGAGGTTTTGTGATACCTTCTCCAAATTCACTGGAAAGGAAATAATTAAACATTCATGTAAGTAAATTACAGCTCCACACCCTATTAGTCATAGAACTTGAAAGTAATTTGAAATCTTGAGTATATATGAATTATTGAACAATGAGTGAAAATGAAAGAAAATGGGGACTATAACTTGCACTTCCACCATTTGTGTAAATTGCTATTGTGGTACCTCTGTTCAGTAATTTCAGGGCAGTGTTGAAAGAGCAGCAGAAACCTGTAATATTTAAAAACAGTTGGAGCCTTATTACATAGCAGAGCCATGAGGCAGCACCAGATCAAAGATGAGAAAGGACATGAAAGGGAACATGGATGGTTCCAGTTGGTCCCACCTGAGCTCATGGATAGGTTGAGCTCTACACCTCTTCGGGTTGCCCTCCTTCCATTTGGCTGGTGGAGAAGGACACATTAACACATTTTGTTAAAGACAGCAGGGCAAGCTGAGAACAAAGGTGTGCCCCAGCAGCACCTCTGGAAGTGAACATGAACTCTGTCCAGTAATTACTGTCTATGGGATGAAAGAGTAAAACATTTTAATAATACATGGATAGGCACTGCAGAATAGCTATATAGAGGTACAGATTCAGCTTTCAGAATAGGTGCAGGTGTTATCTTGAATTTTATAAAAGGTCTTTTTTCCCGGTATTAAGGTTTTTACATATTCCCAATTTTTATTGGGAATTTTAGGACCCTCCTTTAAAATTTTCTCCTTTTCTTGGTATGAAGATTTGAGTAGCACTTTTTTTTATGTCCAACACCCAAGTCTCATTCAGTTTTCTCAACTCCTCAGCACCTATGCCTTCACTCATTAGCTCTTCCTGTATCCTACAGATTTCTCTTCTGGAATAATCTTTAATATGGGCTCTTTTTGTTGATCCTTCTAGTGAATTTAACCCCACATGAGGCAAGACTAACTTCTGCAGACACCACTTTCATGGTAGCATTATGTTTTAACAAGACCAGATACAAAACCTTTCTTTGCTTAGGAATGTGTTTCTCAATTGCAAACAAATTTCATTTCATGTCTATCAAACTAGATATCTGATTTTCATGTCTAATTGATGTCTGGGAACAAAAAACCTTCCACTGTCATTTGTAATATTTATATTGCTGTATTGTTAATATCTTTTCTATAAGCAAGTACTTAAGTACTTTTCTTAAGTAACCTTAAGGAATTTTTTTCTATGCCATCACCACTACTGATGAGATTACAGCAGTCTGCTATTTATTTCTCTTTTCTCATTACTATTTCATACTCAGAGATCAAATTTTGATTGCTTTTTGATTGTGGTTTAGTTTTTTCTACAGTATTTGTTATTACACTCTGCACAGTAGTTCCAATTCCCAGATTTTATTTTCTGGGCTTCACAAATTTCTTGTCTATTAATTTCTCTGTTGTTTCTCACTGGTATCTCTTAGTTTCCTACATGGAAACTCATTAACCATACCTTCTATCTGATGACTTTTACAAGAATCATTCCTTCTCCCGGTTCTGCTTCCTCTCTGCTCTCCTTTCCTTTTGTTTTTTTTCCTTTCTGATCAATAGCTGGGGTCTCCAAGATCCTCTACCAATCTTCTTTAGTCCATAAATTAAATTCATAGTCATGCACAGACCTCACACACAGACTTTGATAGAGTTCAAGAGGAGTCCTTTTTTTACAAAAGCTTTCTGGTATTTTCTAATGAAAAACTTTCTTCTACTATCAAACTTTGTGCTCTTTTAATATTTATTGTTTTGACACATCACTTCATTAAATCCAGCCAAGCTTCAAATGTCTGTTCGTAAATGAGTTTTCTAACCCTGTCTATACCAGAACTGTCTCTTGGCTGGTTTCTCTGAGAGGATATGACCCTTCAGTTTAAAGAAAAACTTAGCCTGGCAAAAGGCAAAGCTGGAAAAGGCAGACAAATTTTGCATTTGCGGTTAATTTTAGAATGAGCTGAAGAACCTTTTTGGCAAGTACAAGCTGTACTTTCATAATGGCCACGCTGGCACAGCCTGTGTAGCACTGGAAGGGCCAAGTGGCAAGTTCTGTCTGCAGTCATGAAATGAGATCCTGGCCCTTGTCTGCGAGGAGGCACATGAGCCTCGGGGCGCTGTTTGCTCTGTGTCACAGGAGACCTGTGTGAGAGGGCTCCAGGCAGCACTTTGGAGACAGGCCAGGCAGCTCCCTCTGCCAGTCCAAATCAACCCTTCACAAGCAGGTTAGCTTGGGCAACTTATCTGGCACCCAGACAGAAGTCAGGCTGAGAGGAAACAGGAGTCCTTTGTGAATGTCTCACAAATAAGAAAGGAAACTAATTTAATCAAGCACTCTAGAAAACAGATAGTATGAGCAGTTTCAGTTTTAAGCCAGAGCAGTCTTAGTGAACCAGCTGTAAGAATATGCATACAGATTTACCCAGTGACAACTTGCTAGATATCTTTTGCAGAATCATTGTGCCATTTTTTGATAGTTAATGAAATCCTTTAAGTATCAGGGCTCCAGGAAGTGATAAGATAGCTTGTGAAAAGGCAGTTTGGGCAGTTCAGGTGCTTGCTGCTTGGTAAAGTATTTGCAGGATGCCTTTGGTTATTCCAGGTGAGATGGACTGCACATTGCCATGCATACAGTGTCTTGGTAGGACTGGCAATTCCTTGAAGAAAGGTAGAGCTCTAAGAGTCCAGGAGAAAAGGGGGAATCTTATTTCTCCTTGTACCTATGTGAATATAATGCATGACTTCTAGATTTGTAACATGAAATTTCTCTGCATGCACTTCCAGTGTGACTGAAACGCTGCTGATTAAAAGTATAACCTTAAAAATAAAAGTGCACCAGAGGTTTTACTCTCCAACTCACCAAGGACATTAATCAATGCTCAGCAAAGCCTCTTCATCTCACCTCTCCCCTCACCTCTGGAGAAATCACAGAATAAGAGAGTAAGTATCTTGCTTCCTCCTTGTTTAGGCTTTTAACCTCATTGTGCAAGCCCAGGGAAGAAGCAGCAATGATGTAAGTAGGTAAATTAAAGACTGAGAACACTTCTGGTCTCTGTCCCTCCTCCTTTTTTTTCCCACTGTCAAATTAAGAAAACGTATACCAGGACTTTAATGAGGATCAAGGGTTTAAACCAGAACATGACTTTTAGACCTGAAATGGGACTTACCTTGCTGTTTTCTGTTCACCAGACTTTTATGACCTGAAATGAGGCTGTGGGAATTCAGTTTGCTTGCATGGGGCATGATGTGTACAGGATGAATTTTTCTGTTGTTATTTAATTTAGCACTGCAAAGCACCCACCAATTCTATTTGAGGCTCCATCAATGCTCTTAATGTTGCCACTGTGGATAGGCTGTTTATTTCAACAGATAGTCCTCAGAAGCTGATAAATTTAAAATGTTGATGCAAGTGTTCGAGATTACACCACCAGTGCCAAGCCAAAATAAGACTGAGATAAGTGGAGCCATTAAAAACATAGGGCATTACTGCTGGAAAAATTTCAGCTTTTATTTAAATGACAGCACATGCAGTTTACTGAAACTAGTAGATGGAGATGTTTTTCTTTTTTTTTTTTCTTCATTATTTGTTTTTTTGATCAACATTTCACAAAGAGTGAAAATGGTAGCAAAGGCCTTTTTCATTCCTTAGTTTTAATTTTCTGACCCTGGACATGGCAGCACCTGTGTGTGAAGCAGTGCTCACCTCCCACCACACAATCCCAGAGGGCTGTCCAAGCTTCTACCTGCTCTCACTCGGTGCATGTGCTACCCAGGCACTGGACACTGCTGATAATGTGCAGTAGGGCAGGGCATTCAGTGGTGGCACGACTCACTGCTGAACCATCACATCAGCTGCATTAGTGCTGGCCCCTAACCCATATAAATCCTGTTTAATATATGCCTATTCAAGTATTTGAAAAAAGATAGGCACAGTGAAGATAATATGAAGAAAAGGAAGTATTATGCTCACAGCAATGCTATGGGCCCTTGCTGTGACATACACAGTGCCTAGTTGGTGCTGTAGGGACACCCTTATTTTACCTCTGATACACCAGAAAACTTTCCCAGCTTTGTTCTGCAAAACCCCCACTGCAATTCTTGGCAGCACCTTGCTTTTATTGTGGTGAAATATCTCTTTACACAAAGTGCCCAGGGACACAATGCAACATTAGTCTCTACCAGGAGGCAAGTATTAAATACCATGCATGAAATAATAGTCAATAGTACCCAAATGGATTCCCATGGGAGAGGGAAATGTTTCCCTGTTTCTCCAGTGCAGGTGTAGGCACAACAGTGCCACCTTTCTGATTCTTCCTCCACAAAAATCCCCAATAGCCAACCAGTTCCCTATTTTCTGGTAGAAGAACAGCCCTTTCCCCCTCTAAAACGCATCAGATGCTTGCTGATGGCAGAATATCCAACTCAGTCAGTGACTGAAGCTTTGAAAGCAGCCCTTTTTGCCCTGGAAGTTAATTTAAAATGAGCTGTATTTTTGATGCTGTCAGAAAGCTTGGCTGGTTAGTCCTCAAAGGTTACGAACAACAGGGGAGAAGGGAGGGTTCCTGTTGTGCTATGGCAACTGTCACAAACTCGTGTACACATTAGCAAGATCAAACGTTTGCTCAGCCTGGGAAAGAGCAGGTAAACACCACACTAATCCCTCTGGAGCTGTGAGACACACCGGCTGCCAGCATGCGCGGCTTTCGTCAGAGATGCAAGAAGTCAGGCAGGATTCGTTTCTCTCCTTGCAGCTTATTTATTCAAGGTTTGTGCTTTGCAAGGCTGCCCCACTTGTTCCTTGTCATGCAGCTGCGCTGACTGAAGTACAAGGCAGTGTGGCACAAAGGGAGAAGGAAGCTTCAAGAGGTCAGCTTTGCACTAGAAAAGCAGAGAGCAAGCTGATAGCAAGGTACCAGGGACCTGTAAGTCCTGGCTGCAAGCTCTGAGCTTCCTTAACCATCAGACCTATCTGGCTCCCCACAAGCCGAACTGGGGGCTGAGGATGCACTTATAGTAAGGGTAAAATACCTTTGAGCTGATGTAGAAAGTACATCCATCATCATAAGTGAATTTGGTGCCTGAATCAGGGTTTCCCCATGGACACTTTCTTTCCTTTGGGATCCAGGCTCCAAAAGCTGGGTTTTGGTATGATCCCAGAAAAGCTTAAAAGGATACTGGCTAACTTGAGTGAGAAATTACTTAGGCTAATTTTATATCCTCCTAACAGTACTGAAAAAAGCCTGTGAATCTGTACTAAAATCTGAGACAGTACTACAGGCTGTGCAGAACACAAGCACAAAATTGCGATTAGCCTTGCATGCATAATTATTTTCAAGCCATGTGAATTAAAGGAAAAAAAACCTCTGAAACATTACTAAGTATTGAGGTGGACATCTCAGAGGTGCCTTCACTTTTAATCAAGCCAAGTGTGTACTATGGAGGAAAAAACAATCCTGAACAACTGAAAAGACAATACGAGACTCTGATGACACTGGAAAGCTGCTTCCTTGTTTGTCCAGGTCCATCAGCATCTAAGGAGCAGTGGTTTGCCTTAGCTACCTTGGAATATGTTAAGAGACATTTTTTAGGTTTTCTTTTACATGTCTTTCCAAATTTGTTTTCCTCAAGGCTTAATCAAAATTTTATAAGTAAGGAAAGATACATTTAGCAGGGTCTACTGGGTGTTGGTGGTTGGTAAGGCCTGGAGGAAATGCTGCTTCCAGAAAATGAAGATGTTGACATGAAAAAGTGTGTGCAGGGGGAGACCTGCCCCCTCCATCCATCCTGCTGAGCCAGACAGACACACAGCCAGGGATGCAGGACAGGCAGTGGCAGTGGAGCTGTTGTCAGAGCTTAGTGGCCAGGACATTTTGATAAGGTTCAGAAGAAAACCAGGCTGCATTCCTGTGTCCTGCAATGTTTACAAGTGCTTCCTGAGACAACAGAGAGAAAAACTAATTTGGTTTTCTTAATCTGAAGGACATGATACAGACACTGCTTCACCCACACAACCTAGGGGAAGATGCAAAATTACACATGCCCAGAGCTATGGGGTGCTGGGCCATTCTGCACCTTCTGCATTCAAAATGTGTCCTCAACTGAGGGGCAATGGATAGAGGGGATAGTGAGGAAAACTCTTCCCTGTCTGAAACTAAGGGAGTTTTGGACTAGAAGTGCAGGAATGTGTCTCAATCTGTGAAATTTCTTAAACTGCATCAAAGACATTGATCAAAGTCCAAAATTTACTTTTCTTTCCTTGAATCCCATGGTCTGTTGCTTGTGTGGAAAAAAATTATGGGTTTTGTGCTCTTAAGGGGAGGAGATAATGAAAAATTCAGAGGGCTCACAGCCTGTGGTAAGGTTGATAAACTGGCTTCTAATTAACTGCCAGTACTGAGAGCAGGAGTGAGTCTTCATGCTGCAACCTGTGACTGCAGCGAGTCTTGCTCTGTGGTGCTACAGCCACCTCACATGGTAAAAGCATGGTAGATGATTCAAAACAAAGCAAAAAAGCTTCAAAATTATTTTGGCTTGTTTTTTACTTTAAAATGTGAAAGTTGCAACTGCAACTGGCAAATTTTTTATGTTTGTAAGAGTCCTTTTCCTAAATGTTTCCAGCACGTAGTAAGTAAAAGGGACCTTAGGCTACAACTCTTTACCATTACTTCTGCTACAACTTGAATCCAGATAAACTGGTGAAGGTTTTCTGGAATAAAATGTCTGAACACCCTCAAAAATCAGTGATATAGTCCTGATATGACAGGTAATCTTGTTTATATTTCACTGTTTACTTTGTAAGCAGGAAAAGCTTTGCTCTTACAAGATTTTTTTCTTACAGTTTTAACAGCAAGATGAATGTACGGCACTTTGTGAATGTGACAGCTGAGTTCTGTTTCACTGCTCTTTAAAATATTCTCTGCTTTCTCTCTGTTTAAGAAATATCAAGGAATTATCAGGGATTTGCTTTTTCACTACAAATGCAAATGCACAGGATGACAGCTGAGCCTCACTGATTTAAGGCTTCACAGACCTGTCTTGTAAACATTAACGGCATTTGAGTCATATTGTCTGCCTCTTCACAGCCACACAGAAAGTATTAAACGTTGGGGCAGTGGGGGAGGAAGGGAAACCCTTTGGTTTAGGATGCTGTCCACAGCTGCCATGAAAGTTCAGTCTAACTTATAAGATTTATTGAGTTGGGAGACCTTTTCCTATCTGTTTCCCACCTATATAAAATTAATAAAAAAACAGACAAGAAAGCTTCCTAATAAGGCAGTCTAGATCTGAAGAGCAAATTAAGGTCAATTCCTGAACAAAATTGAAGCGTGAGCTGCTTTTCTTTTTCAAGTAGTTTTAGTTATGTTAATAGCCACAGTTCCTTAGTTTATGAATAATTCATGTATATGAGTCTCCACAAGACATAAGCCTGCAGGTTACAAACTTGTATTAAGCACTGAGTGGCTTAGAAATACATTGGTAAAGAAGTACAGAGCAACTTTTATTTGGTGCTAAAGACAACTGCAATGCAACAATTAATTATTGTGAATAAAGATGGTTAAACAAACTCCATCTACATAAGCAGAATGTAGTAAATATCTTCAATATGTCTTCACCCTGCTGTATTGCATATTGTGCCTTCATTTTATGCAGGAAAATTTTAAGAAGGATATGGCTACATTCCTCTGAAGGGAAAAGCACACACATTAAGCAGTATATATCAGACAAAGATTTTGGCACAAAGGTTTTGGGCAGAAGAATGATGATTCCAATTTAAAATTTTATTTATTTTCTCTGTATATCCACTCGTATGTTCTCCACACTTCTGAGCAGGGTGAGCCACAATTCTGGGGGCTTTGTTCTGGTGATGTTTCTTCAGTGGTGGCCATTCCTGGTAATTCCCACCACCTCAGTGACAAGTGGAAAGCAGTGTCAGCTCCTCGGTTCCCACCCCCCCCCCCACTGATGTCTGTTGGCATCATTCAGGATATTGTACAGCTTGACAAAACAGGGTCTTCAACATGCATGAGGAGTCTCACCTGGAAACAGAATCCTAGGAGGTCCTGTCTTTATTTGATCCAAAGTTCTCCTGAAAGAGGCAGCTTGCAAGACCTGCTGATCTCTTCCATTTGCCTTAGCAGTCAGTCCACAGTCACTCCTCTCTGCTTGTTGGGTTTTCCCACCCATTGTTCTTCCGTCTGCTACACACAGATCATGGAAGCAGGGCTCAGCAGGAGAGCACAGCATGGAGGAGAGGTCAGGCAGGGAAGGGAAAAAAATAATAGAGAGTGAAGAATAATGAGGAGGGTTATGTGTCAGGGAAGAAGAAGAAGCAGAGACTGTCAAAAGGTGAGAAGGGAACATCCCAGTGCTTGTGGGAAGCCAGTGAAGTTCCATCTGTCTGTACATGGACATGCTGAAAAGGAGGCTGGAATGGCATCTCCTCCATACCGTGACTGCTACAGATGTCAGTCATGACTCGGTGAGGGCCCTGCATCAAGTAATTTTGTTCCACCTTAGCACACATTTGTTGAGTTCATTTTGAGTAACTGACATGTGACAGACTGATCACATGCTGAACCTCTCCAGGAAGAGCTGAATGTTTGTTTGGGTTTTTTTTAATCTATATACCATATCGGTTACACACTCTGAGCCAAAAAAGTATTTAGTACTGCACAAAAGGATGTGTGTTTTGGAATTAGAGTGAGTGAAAGAGGTCATCTGCATTTAGCAATGACAGGTTGCAGTGGATATAATCCAGCTCAAGAGTTTGTACTTTTGAAAGGCAGCCACACTCATAACAGCACTGTGACATTTCCAACAAATAAAAAAACCTTCAGCCCAAAGACAGGTTGTTCCTGTCAACCTATTGAACTTGGGAGTATGAATACACATTCAAATAGCATTTCATGAAGCAATGCAGCTCCTTGGGTGAGAAGCCATGGCATGGTGGAGGAGAAAGCAAGCTGGAAATTGTTTGTAGTCTCACCTCCACAAGCTTGATTTTAACCTTGGGTCCTTGCCATGAGTCAGGGGCTGGGAAACACTGCACCCACCAGCTGCAAAACCCTACCCTGGTGGCCCCAGCCTTTGGTTTTTTGCTCCATAATTTCTGCTGAAACCATTAGTTTTATCTCTTGTATTTGTCCCCTTTATCTCAGTAGCCCAATAACTATATCCCATCTGTGCATCTTACACCACAAGTTGAAATTAGTCTCCTGCCAGTTGGTACTGTTTCAGTTGCTCACCTGGCAATGTCTAAAAGCTCTCTTTGCCCTTGTGACCTGCTCTATTAAACAGTTGTCCCTGGACAGTAAGGGCAGGCTTTAATGACATTTGGATGCCTTCTGCTCTGAGTAAAGGATAAGACATAGATATATCTGACAAATGATCAGGAGGGGTAGGAGGGATCTGTATGTGTTTGATCTCATTAACAACATGAAGTAAAGAACTGAGCTCTCTTGCCTGATTACCATCAGGTTTAAAAGGTCATGCTAGGGATGATGGCTGTGAAGGCATTCAGAGACTTGAGGAGATTGTCACTAAATTGTGGGCATTGTTTTCCAGTACCTGTTGTTTAATTTGCAGTGCAGATATTAATGTATTCTTCCCCTTTGCTGGGTGCTTTGCTGACCCCTCTCCTCCCTCTGCATGTTACAGACACACAGGGGAGACGGGGCGTGTGAGTGCATGGCTCATTGGGGTGATGCTGGGAAACTGCCTCCACCATAGGTTTTTTCCTGACTCAAGTAAATTGTATAGCATTCTTCATCCAATCCTTCCCCTTTTAAACAGACTTTATATCTGCCCAGCATATTGCAGCAGTGTACCAAGATACCTAAACTGCCTTTTAACCCCTGTGAGACAGAGTTTATATTAATCCAAGTGAAGTGTGGCATTTATATACCTTAGGACTTCTTGGCTAGGTCTTTGATACATGACACTGCACTGAGCCATATAAATGCTCCTTGTTACCAGTGTTTTAACATTTTTCACTTTGGAACCCCTGAAATATTTCAGAAAAGGTACAGACAGCTTCACAAATGTCCCAGATGTAGGTTGTGTGTATGTGAATGTCCTTTCCTTAGCCAGCACTCCCTTCAGTTCACATACAGGTCAAACCCCCCATCAGTAAGTGCATTACAATAGACAATCTTTCTTTTTGCTTGTGTTTTTTTCCAGTGAGCAATACATGATACTGAGTCAGTAACAGCTTAGCACAGGCAGACAGAGGAAAAAAACCCCAGCAGGAGGGGTCTAGGTAATGTTGTCATTTGAGGGGTCCATGGTGGGCCTGCCCAGCCCCCTGCCTGGGGCTGTGTGCTCACACTAAAGGGAAGGCTGTGTACTCACAGTGCTGCCACAGATGTGGGCACAGTGCTTGTGTGCTTCTCCCCATACACTTTAGTGTCCTCAAGACACAAAAGTGGATCACTGTGTGAATCTTGGATTATACTATCCATCTTTCCTCTCTGGAAGCATGTTTTCACTCAAATGTCATGTAAAGACTTTTTTTTCCTTTTTATCATCTGCTTGATCTTTCTGTTGATGGGTCTGTTGCTTCTAACTCCGATGACATTCAGAGTTGTGCAAGTGCTTTGCAAACATGGGAGAAGATGAGTCTCTGCTTGAATGAGATTACAATCTTTGAAGGGAACAGCAAACACTGAGCATGTGGATAGCTCCTGAAAGCCCATCTGAGAAAAGCTGGCTGAAAAAAACCATTGTTGTTAGGAGCAAAATCTTAAAATTCCAAACACTTAAAAACAAATTAAATTCTCTGATTTGTCTTAAATTAGCTTTACTGTGTGTATTAGATGAAAAGATGGATAGATGGATTCTTTGTGCTTTCTTGTGAAGTTGTCATAGTGTCACAATGTCTTTTCCATTGATTTATCAGAGACTGAGATGTTAGCAGGTAAACATTTTAGTAGCTATTGTGGTAACTATGTCAAAATATTGGATGAAAAACAATTAAGCCACTCAACCCTTTTACAAAACAAGAAAAATATTATTATTATCTTGTTGCAAGGAATTTTGTTTTGGGAAAAAGTAGCTCTTGCCAAAGTAATGTATTGAGAAAAAGCCAACTGCTTTTGTGGCTCATGTGTCTCAGAGAGCCTTCAGCCTGTGCAATGCAGAGCCTGGCCCTGAGGTGAGGGCAGTTTCTATACTTTGACTGGAGCTGCTGCCAGACAGCTGCTTGTGCATTGCTCAGTGTTTGTGAGGCAGCTCCAGCCCAACCAACATCAGAGAGACCTTTCTCATTACACCCAAATCCTGGCTTTTTTTCCCTGCTGTGACATAGAACACATTTTTTTCATGTGCATCACTTTATATCCAGCAGGGAATTTACAGAGCAACAGTATACTTCCACATTGGGATTTAAGGCTCTGCCCAGCGAATTAAAACAGGTTAGGAAACTGGTTGTTGGCTTGGAGGTTGGAAAGCAGCTCAAGCAGTTTACACAGCACTTGACCTGCATCTCCTCAGCACCTCATCTGAGTTTTTTTCAGCTCAAAGTGCCTGAAAAAAATGTGATGGTTTTGTCAGCTACATTTTTTCCTGTGGTAGGAGGGTGGTGGTTAGTTTGCAACACCTGTAGGGTAGTGCTGGCTTGTGGAGGCATTTGTGGATGCAAATCCCAGCTTAAACTGGAGGACGGAGCAAAAGGAGCCAGTCTGATGCAATCACAGCCATCCTGTCTGCTGTAACTGGGCCTCACCTGTGGCCTCTCCCAAACCTTTCTCAAGAAGGATTTGGGAAAATTTTATCTAGCATATACCAAAACCCCACCTGGAAGCCTGTTAACCAGTCACCACACACATCCAAACACTGGATAATTAGATGGCCACTGCTCAAACCTGCTTCCTGGCCTTGTGAGCTGTTGGTGGGGATACTGTGATGCCTGTGCTGAGGATCAGGATGGGACTGCCCTTGGCACCAGGTGCAGGCATGATAAGGAAAAACTCAAAATTGTTCTTTCAGTTGTTATTTATCTAATTATTTTAAAATGTCTTTCTTTTTTTATTTTTTTTTTTGTTTTACTGATATGTTGTTGTCGATTTCATCTGATGTTTGTCTTTGAAAATGACCAATTTTCTTCATTTTGAGCCTTCCTGAGTGCTCAATTCTTGGCAAGCACCATTAGCCTGAAGGCAGCTTTTCCTCTTTGCTACTCTCTTATCTATAAGAAGATTATCAGTTGGCTAATGATTTTTTCTTATTCCTCTCTAGACATTTTTTTCTGCTACTTTTCAACACTGGGAAAGTGCTTCAGGGTAAACTTGCTATCCTAACTTTGTATCGCATTGGATAATTAATGGAGAATACGAACAATGTCTACTTTTCTGACAGAGAGACAGTGGACCTGTCTCTAACAAGCCCTTGGCAAGAGCCTTCCATTCCTTTTACCTGTCCCACTGCAATCAGGGTGCTTGTTCTGCAGGGAATTTTCCTCAACCATGTGAGCCCCAGGAATGGTCCAGCACTGCTGTGCCTTGCTGTGATGGATTTACATTAGCTGATGCTCTGCACTATTGCCCAGGACAGAGGATAACCAGGCAGTGTTTCTCATGCACTATTTAGATGATTAAAACATTTAGAAATTTACACTAGCCTTCTTTTGATGATTCCTCATCTGCTTTCCAAAAAAGAGTCTCATTAGCTTAGGACCAAAGCATTATTTACCTACCATTTATTTCTCAATATTTTGCTATCCCTCAAAAGTACATTAATGCTTCCCACAGCATGAGCTGCCACCAGCGCTGCCCTGGTGAGCTGACAAATCTTAGGGACCCTGCTGCAAAGGGGACAGGGGCTTTGGAGGGTAAATGAGGGCAGTCTTAAGAGGATAATGTGGTGTTTGGTGATGCTTAGCCATAATGCAACAGAGCAAAGGAGGCTTTTTCAGAAGAACAGATTGAATAAATAAGACATTATTAGAAGATCCTTAGCCAACACACTTCTTGTTATTATGAAACCTAAGATAAGTGTAATCCTTAAAAGGTTTTTAGTTTCTGTTTAGAAGCACCTGCCCCCTCTCATGGCACTGAAAGGTAATTTTCCCTTGAAGATAGATTCCAGTTTTCCTGTATCAGTGGCAGTCTAACGCTGTATCTACATCTAGTGGATCTCCCACAGCATTGCTACTGGCTTCAGTGTGGGTGCTGGCAGCATGCAGCTTTGCCCAGGAGAGTGAGGTGCCCTGGCTGTGCCTGCCTGGGAATGCTATGGCCACACCAGCCTTTTCCCAGCCCATCAGTCAGCAGCCAAGTCTGATAAATCTGCATGTTCATGTTTAAAAACTCTAACTCAAATAAACAGGTGTGAGTGTCTCTGTGCAGAATAGCACCATAGGAGCTCACCTGAGCCCATGCAGTTATGCTGGTGACTTACCTCTGGTTTTCTTACATCTATCAGTGTTGGTACAGTTATTAGCTCAATATCACCTCTGTGGTGCAGTTAATATTCTCAGTGCCTTAACATGTGCACAGCAGAAAAGAGAAGACAGGAGGAGACAGAGGCAGTGCAGCTCAGCTTAATTCTTCTATTTTATTTTTCAGAGACCATTACCATTAAACACCATTAGAAGATCTGTGTCCCACTCCTCATCTCTACCCTACCTTTAGGTACATCACTCTGGACATTGCTTGTTCCCCTTCTCACCTCTGTTTTCCACCCTACCCCAGTGTAGCTTAACTACTTATTCCATGGCTCTTTGAGGCTGGTGCATCACAATGCTGGGAGGCTTCAAACATGGACAAACAATTGTTGTTTGGGTAATTGTTCCTCAATCCTCAATGTGAATGCACTACACAGTCACCACATGGAGTAGGTGCCACTCTGACTGTACCACACACCTTTGGGAGGGGGCACAACCTCCCTTGTGCCAGTGAAGGCCAGTTCTGTCACTGCAGTGCAATGACTTTCTTCTGTGTCCCACTCCTTGCTGTCTGTGCTCCCTGCCTGACCCCCCTGCTTCACATGCCAACCAAATGCATGTGACTGCTTCACTCCATCTGTCTCCATGGTTCAGGAGAGCACCTCACTCCTGTTCCCCACTGCAGAGTAGGGATGGTGCTGCAGCCCTGGAGCAGCTCATCTCCCAAACACCTGCACTGCTGTTCCAGAGCCAGGGATGAGCTGCAGCTCCTGCAGCACTCTACCTGCAGCCCTATCCAAGATGTCCATCAGCATGGTCCAGCTGCTTGCCAGAGCTGCAGTAGATGTCTTTGCCCGTTTGGATGGTGGCAAAGGCTCTGCAGGGTGTGAAGAAGCTCCTCTTTCTTGAGGGTCCTGCAGCAGTCAGGGTAGGCTTTACTAGAAACAAAGCTGAAGGAAAAGATCCCAGGCAGACACAATCACCCAGCTGAGCAGTTTTTGTATCATTGTCAAATCCAGGTGTTCAAACAGCAGGAGACAGACTCTCAAAATCATGAGGCTGGAACAACCTTGGGATTTTTTTAAAAGCCCTTAGTGCCTTTCTTTTTGCTCCTGTGTGTGCACAGAAGAGGTTTTCAAGGTTTTTAACTTGGCAGCCACCAGCCAAGACTTGGCTGTTAAATTCAGATTGCATTTGAACTGTACTTCTTTAATGAGGTAATTCTCCTCCAAAGTTAAAAGCCAAGCTCCTAATATAGGTGATCAGAAAGGAGCCAGGGCTTCTGAATGCTGCTGCAGTTGGTCCCATTAAAATATTACCCCTCTCAAAAATCTTCTTTTTCTTCATCTGAGGGACTAAACAAAAGCACACAAGAACTCCCAGCGGGGGTCTAAGTAACTCCTTCTGTGCATTGACTATATGGAAAATCCAGGTGCTGCCTTTAGAAGAAATGAGTTTTTTAATGTTCATCTGCTGGAATTAGGCTAGTGAGAAAATACTTAAAGATTCAGCATAAGCCTGCTGAGGAAAAGAAACTAGTAGATTCAGCAGCTGCAGATAATTGCTAAAGAATCTAATATTAAAGATAGCCAAAAAATGTAAATTGCATTCTATGTTTACTTATAATTTGTGTTAGAATTATGTGACACAAGTACAGTGTACAAGATACCTAAATATTATATAAAATTAAAAACTAAATCTGAATAATGAAGTTGAAAAAATGTAAAAATCTTGTATTTGAAATGAGAGAAGAAATGTATTTCTTAGGCCCTCTTTACCTGAGAATAAATTCCTTAAATTAACTGGGACCCAGAAAACTTTCTCCTTGGACATGTGGTCATTTTATAATGGAAAATTGTTTTATTAAAAAAACCTACCAAGTGTAATTTGTACCAATAAATAAAAAATCCTACAGCTCTTATGAGGCACAAGCAGAAGAGACTCATTAAATACAAAATAGCTTCAATAAAAGCAACTGTACTAATCTCCACCAAGGTCTCCTTTTCCCTCTCACAATTTCTGAAAAATAGATGTGGAGTGGATGCATTCAGACAACAGGGAAAATCATTAAGATGGTCCTTAACCAAATCCAAGGAGAACTATTACCTTGCTCATTCACTATGGACACGATAATGTGTTTAGCATAAGCCCATTTGAGTGCAAAGAATTGTGCAAGTTCTCCAAAGAAGGAGTCCCTTTCCAATTCATCCTCTAAGAGATCAAAAGAACCCTCAGCAACCAATGAAACAAATAAGCAACTATTCAAACAAATGAGTCAGCCTCAAACACTGATCATAAGGGGAAAAAAATCAGGTGTTGTTTTTCATGCACTCCTTTCCCTACCCACTGATGCTCCAAACTCATGTGTTTGGCTGTAAATCTACAATTGTACGCTTTTGTTGATAAATCATGTTTGTCTGGAGTTGAAAGAGTTTTGAGGAAGTTCTTTGTCAATCAGTGTTATTAATGACATAGCTGTAAATCTCACTGTCATAGTATTGACTGAGTAAATAAGTACTTTATGACCTAAAGGAATATTTTCCCGGTGAGAAAACTGGTTTGAAGAAAATTGCCTAATCTTTTTTCCGTTATACCTCAAAGTCATGCATGCAGCTGGGCACCCATTCAAAGATGAACTCAGACTGTCTGTATCTCACAGGATCAGCAATGTGCCGATTTTCTAGATGTATCACTTAGCCTGAAGTCCAACAAATTGTTAAAAATGAATATGCTTTTTTGATTGGAGTGGAAATAAACGAAATCTTTGTATTCTTCCTGTAATCCCTCTCTTTATAATTTTTATTTTGCACATCTGCGCTTCCAAGTAATTCTAGGGCTTGCCTGTAAAGAGATCAGATTCAGCCATTAATTTCCCCTTTGTAGATCAGTATTATCAGTAACCTGCCTCAGTTTCCTTTTCGGTAGAGTTACCCTCCACAGCGCTGCTGGTGTGACGATTTAAAGGCGGCTACAAGCCAGGCTCATGTGAGGGTGTCCCTGCAGTGGCAGGACGGGCAGAGGCAGAAGCAGGGATTGTACCGGCAGCCAGCTCCAGAGTACCGCAGCTTCTGCCTCGGGTCTGAGAGCCAGGCTGCTCCTCGGCACGGCAGCTGGGCATCCAGCACATGGGAGCCTTGGCTCTCGGCCCCGGGGGGATGATTCCCCTTGGCCTTTGTTCTCCTCCCCGGTGGGATGATTCCCCCTTGGCCTTTGCTCTCCTCCCTGGTGGGATGATTCCCCCTTGGCCTTTGCTCTCCGCCCCGGGGGGATGAGTCCCCTTGGCTTTTGCTCTCCTCCCCGGTGGGATGATTCCCCTTCCTCTTTGCTCTCCGCCTCGGTGGGATGATTCCCCTTAGCCTTTGCTCTCTTTCCAGGGAAGATGATTTCCCCTTTCCCTTTGCTCTCCGCCCCGGTGGGATGATTCCCCTCTCCCCGCTGCTGTGGTGCCCCTGAGGTCCCCGTGTGCCCCCCTTGAGCCCCGGCCGCCGCTCCGTGCCCGGGCCGGCCCTGCCCCTCGGAACCCCCGCACGCCAAGGCCGCGGGATGAGGGAGCCGCACTGAGAACACAGAGACACCGCTGTGCTGCCACTGGCGGGGCCCTCGGAGAAGCTTTCTGGTGGAACCCAGGTCGCTGGTTTAAAGCCGTGGAGTCTTAAACAATTCCTGATCCAGTCCCTGACTGAGCCGAAAGCAGCGAAGCTGTTCAGTCTGTGCTTTGTCGGCTCAGAGCGGAGGAAAGCTGTCCCTGGGGCGATGCCTGCAATGAATCTCAGCTGAGTGGCTTTCCCCCGCTCTCCTGCATCCCTTCTTCCTCACCAGCAAGCTTCGCAAGCTGGAATGCTGCTGGCATCTCTGCGTCCCTGTGCCATCGTGGCTGCCCAGGGGGGTGAGCAGAGTGCACCCACCTTTGCAGGCTGCAACAGGGAATGGAGGGTCTGGTGACCTTGTGGTGAGATCAGCTGAATAAATAAAGCCATCTTTCCTTTTTTACAGAATCACACAATAATTTAAGATGCAAAGGTATCACTTCAGATCATCTGGTCCAATCCTTGCCATACTCAATGCCAGATTCACCTTTGATATTAGATCATGCCACTCAGGGCCACATGTAGTCAAGTACTGATTATTTCCAAGGACAGAGATCCTACTAGAGATTTCAACAGGTTTTATGGATTTTAAGCCTGATGAGAAATCATTCACAGGTTAATTTATGCCCTTGGATCTCACATAAGCAACTCTGAGCTCTTCTTGGGTAATTCCTTGCAGTACATGTGGGAGCATGCTTTTCCTTCCTGGAAGACAGCTATACCCACAAGACCCAGGTTTGCTCAGCTCCGTTTCTCAGTTAGGCTTTCTCTCTTTCCCTCTCCTGCCCTTGGCTCTGCCCTGTTTCAGTGGACTCCAGCAAGAAGCTGCCCAGCAACAGGAGTTACTCCTTTCTGGTTTTGGAAGGCAGCTGGTACATTTGAAGTGCCACCAGAAACATGGTGAATATTAGCTGTACCTCTGAGAAGAAATTGTTTTACCCACGCTTGTTTTACACAAGCAACACCATGGCCCTGTTATTGCCTGCTATGACAGATATATTCCTGAGAGCCAGATTCAATAAATCTGTCTGAGTTATCCTGAAATCAATTTTTAGGTCTTTTGTGACCTTGCATGAGGCCAAAATGATTTTTGTTTATTGAATTGAAATGTACCATGTTCCCTGGAAAGTAATTAAGGTATTATGCAATGTTAGTTGGCATTCCAAAACTTGCAGAGGATGTTTTATAATTCAGTGTAATGAAATGACATAATAGAGTAAATGATTTTGCTACTTTTTAAAATCCTACTTAGGAATAAGTGACAGATACTAAGAAACTGATTGCATTAATTAAAAAAAAAGCCTAATCTCTTTTGCATACATGTACTGTGTGTGTAATTTATTTATTTGTTCTTTAATTCTAGGAATATATGCTAGAGAAATCTTCATATTAAAGATAGACTTTATCCTGGATAAGATTTCTCTGTGTGCATGGTGGCCTGTCCTCTCAGAAAAAATCAGAGCTCTTCAGAGAGAATCAAGCACAATTTTAAAACAGACTGTGGAATAAGTTTTAATACAGAAAAATATCTTATAAAATAATCTATTTTGACAAAGGGTAAAAAAGTGTATTCTGCTGCTTTTTTAAATATAAAATTATTATTCACAATAAAGAGTTACCTGGTTTCCTTAAACTAGAACTATATTAATATCAAATTCTACTTATTTCAGTTTCTTGGAAAACTAAGACTGGATTGTGATGTTGACAGTGACAGAAGGCAAGATCTGAAAGCATCATGGTATAAGAAGTCCCAGAATGGGAGGAGGGGGAAGGAGAGGGGCATGACTTCAAAATGACAGCTTACCAACAAGATAAAGAAGGACATTTTGATTTTTAAAAAAATGTGCAGCACTCACCAGACAAAGTCTCCTGTTTCAAATTCCTACAGTGGAACTTCTCAATCAGAAGAAAGAAAGTTCACCATCTCCATAGGCATAGACCTCAGGACTTGTTTCCTAGTTACTTGGACCATCCACAGATTTGAGATAATTAACCACAGCTTTCTTCCTGAAGAAGAAATAAGGGGAAGTTTGTTACCTATCAACAATGTAGTTTCCTCCTTCTATCTCCCTCATGTTAGGCTGGCAGAGACTTCCCAACCTCAAATTCCTAAAGTGTATAGGGAGATGGTCTGTTACATGCTATGAAATGAATCCAGATTTTTGTTTTTATCAAAACAACTAAGATTTTTTATCGAAAGACAGACATTGCCAGAATTATTGTGCTGTCTGATGACTACCTTATCCTAAAAAGCTGCCTTGAGGGCCAAGTTCACAATTGTTCACCTAACAGAAATGCAGCTGAGGTCAAAAACAGGTTTTGTGGTTTAGGGCTACATGATGGGTAGAGCCCTGGAGCAAAGCAGTAAATGTTTGTATTAATTACATTGATAGTGAACAAAAGAAAATATCTTTTGTAAAAAATAACACCGAAAAACCTCACAAACTGTAGCAATTAATCAGACTATTTTGGAGGTGAAGTTGTATGCAGTTAAAGCAGTTTGTTGACAAAGTAAACAGTAGTAGCCTCAGGCATTCATTTTTATTTCACAGCTCCCTAACTCAGTAAATCTCCTAAAAATTATAAGGCAACAAAACTCTGGAAAGAATATATTTGTATTTCAATGGACAAAGGCATCGATATTACTTTACTTTAACAAATATTATAAAAAATCAAATTATACTTTCATTGCTAAGCTCTAAAAATCCAGTAGATTGACCATTGCACTGTTTAAGGTTTTCTATGGGCATCATGACTTGATTTAAACATTTGAGAATTAAACTATGAACTGTCAAACGCAAAGCTAAAAATAAATGTTGCATATGTTTTGTCTCACAAGGGTGAACAACTAATAGAAGAACAAAAGGTTATTGAGTAAATATAGATTTTTGGATGGAGGGAGTGGGTATAAAGGTTCAAGATATTTTAGTGCTTTTATGACAGACGGACACAAACATTAAGAAAGTTTGACCTATTGTGTATCCAAACTGCAACAAAAAGTGATTTATGGCTTATTTAAACTTGTGGTACTGAGGTGGAAGACATTCATCTCATTCTATGCATGCTTAGAATAAATCAAAGCTGATTTGTGGATAGGACATTAAACTTGTTTTGTATAAAATTGAAGTTAAAAAAATATACCTGTGTTTTCTCAGACTACTCTCCCTAGTAAAAAAATAACCAGTCGACTGGTTAAAGCAAGGGAAGGTCTTCCTTTTCCTACACAGCAAACATGAACAGCTGCTTGGCTTGAAATGTTTCCCTAAATATGAATAATGGCTCTGGATGAAGGGGTCAAAGTATGAAATAATCATCAGCATAGCACAGCCAAACTTTTGGCAGAGAATTATCCAAATCCCATTTAAACACATTTTCAGATCTGATCTTCCTTTTGTAGCAACAGTGAGCAGGGTGAAGCCAAGGGGAAAGAGAGCAGGATTTAATAGAAAAATGGAACTGTGCTTACAAGAACTCAGCTCAGAATACAATTTACTATAATGTACTTGGATGCTGAAGAAGCATGTTATGAAAAACAATGGAAATAGCTGAAGGTGCTTCATGCACATAACAAATAACAATTTGTAACAATCAAAATAATGAAAAAAAGAATTTTTGTATTGAAATTTGATCTACTTTTCTCAAGGTTTCTGAAGTGAGCAGGATTTCACTGATATCAGAACTTCATCTGCAGTAACTCTTACATTCATGCATTGCTGTTATATGGTTTGGAGTTTAACATAAGAAGTTGAAGCCAACCCTGAAGTTACTTGTTACCAGATTTATGTGTGAAAAACCACAGGCTTTTAGATGCATGAGAGTTGAAGGACTTCCTCAAATCAGGTCATTAGGCCACAAATTTTGTGGAATTCATTAATCTTTGCTATGTCCATATGCATGCCCATCCAAAAGCATTCAAGGTTTCATTTATTTTACTTTCATATATATATATATATATTTTAGGACACAGTAAGACTTTAAAATAGCCAAACCCAGTGTTTCTATGTGGACATTCGCAATTAGCACACACTTGAGGGCGCAAGATTTGGTCTTTAATTGGACCTGTTTGAAAATGATGCAAAATTAAACATCAGTATTGGCTTTAGTTTCCCAAGACTGGATTCTGAACATTTCCATTCTCCTTTTTTCAGAGTTTCTTTCACCTTGGTAATAGATAATGTTCAATTAGGAAGTATTTACTAGGAAAAAGGAGAGATTTTTATTTTAATTTTATTTCCTTTGGGGGCATGAAAATTACACTGCAGTCAATTCAGAAAAGAAATCCTAAGGCTTCTAATCTCTCTCAGTAAATGCAATCCTGCTGAATTATTACCTCTCATATAACTTCTGCATTTGCCTACCATGCACAGATTTACAGGTATTCTCCTCTGCCCAGTTCCAATGCTCAGTAAAGCAGAGAAGGGATCTTGGTTCTAATCCAGCATAAATCCCTGGTTAGTTTTATGGGGCTATCTCAGGTAGGACACAAGGGGCAAATATAACTCCAGCATGTATCAAGATTGTGGGATGAACAGACCCTCAGAGGGCTCAGAGCTATTTTGAAGACTTTGGGATTGCTTTTTCTGTTGTTGTAGCATTGCAAGCTCTCGGTTTTGCTTTGACTCCTGGGCTAAAATGTTTGATTTGTACTTGGCTTTCAGTTAATAAATATTTGGGATCTGACTTTTGAAGTAAAAGAAAAGTTAAAACTGTCCACTCTATAGGAGCAAAAAGGATGGATGCTTCTCAGGAAACACATGGGAGTTGTTTCAGGTGAATTATTATCAAATCTCTCTATCAGACTTTACCTCTCTTTACTTTGCTACAGCACCAGGGCTTTGCCTTTCTGCAGGGAGGCCTGTGGGTGCAAGAGGGCCCTGCTTTAGTGCCAGGGCCTTCCAAAGAACAGGAGGTGATTTGAGAGGAATGAGGGAGAAGGAGGAATTATAAGGAGTACCATGATTTCAGCATCCTGGTTGTCTCTCATGGAAAGAAAGGACAGAGGGAGACACTTTGGTCTCTAGCAAGCACAGGCTGTCTTTGATGTCTGGATACATTGTTAGCTGGTTTGTTTTTTTGTTTTTTTTTAATTTATTTTGGGTGGGGTTTTTTGTTGTTGTTGTTTTTGGATTTTTTTTTGTTGTTGTTGTTTAAAAAAGTCTTTTCTACAATGTCAAATCTGTATCCTATTTGGCAGTGGGGTTTGTGGAATGAGCCACTACTCTTTGACAGTAGAGGGTGTCAAACTGCTACAGTCAGAGTAGTCTTCACCCACACAAGGGGAATACTCTGTGGAGGGCACAAAAATTGTGCTGAATCCAAAATTGTAATGTTGAGGAAATGTCCCACCTTCCTGCAGGGATAGGGAAGTAACATGTGTAAGGTGACACAACTTTTTAGCCTTTGTTTTCATGCAGTTTAAACCCAGAACAGACTATTCAATGTGAGAGTTTATTATGACTCATTGAATATATAAATAAACACAAATATTTATATATATAGAGAGAGAAAAATTGAGAAAGCTCTATGAATAAGAAAGCATATTTCCATTCTTATAGCCTCTGAGGAAAAGGAAATGAAATAAGAAACAAATAAGAAAAGGAAAGGTAGCCCCCATAGATTTCTGCAGTCCCTTATCACGATGCTCAGATGTTGAGTGGCTTTATTGTGAATGAGATAAGATTGTATCTTGCCTTGATCATCTCATGTCTCAGATGACAATCCGAACATTCTCTGAAACAATAGTTTCTGAGGTAGAAAAGTAGATACTTTTCTATCTACAGTAGAAACTGTAGATATTCTTATATTACTTTGGACCTAACTGAATTAAAATGCATTTTGTGTAACTTGAAATACTCTATAGTTTCAATTCCTATACATCAGAAATATATTCATAGTATTTACTACCTTGCCTTTATTTTTTTTTTTATTTGCAAACACACCAGCAGTGGTTTTATGTCATCTCAGTCATGTGAACAACTTTAAATGAAGAACTGATAACCTGTTAACAATGGTCTGAATATTGGACACCTCTTCATCAACAGTTAATTTTCTGAGATCTTCCACTGCAGAAAAAATGTCTTTTGTTTGTATGATGTGTGTTCTGTAATGCAAAAATTTTTGTTAAAATAATATGCTGCAGTAAAAAATGTGTAAAAATACTGTTCTGTAGAAGAAAATTAATTGCAAAAATTTGTTGTTTTCTCTGTAACAACCTGCTGTACCAAATATAGGATAAGACCTTTTCACTGGATTTCTCTTCTGTGAATCCATGTTGGCTGTCCTGAGTTATATTTTCAGATTTAATTGCTTGCTGATAGAATCCAAAGTGATGAGTTTCATTATATTACCTGCAGTGGCAATACTCCATTCTTTTTGAATAACTTCAGATTGTCAAATTTTCTCAAACTGGGCTTCAAGTCTTCAGAGATTGTCCTGAAGATGCTGGGAGAAGCAAAGTGAATGGTTTCCATAAGCTTCCAAAACTCAACTGCAAAAGACCCTGAGCAACCTGATTTTATTTTGGAGTTGACTTGCTTTGGCAGAGGATGGGTCCGGGTCACCTCCAGAGGTCCACTCTAACCTAGATTTTCCTATAAATCTATTTTATATTTTATATCCCAAATGTTGGTAAATAAATATCCCCCCAAGAGAGGGGATAAAAGAATTAATCATATAGCTGTGTCATATTGCAAGAATTTACTCAGATTATCTTAAATCTATAATCCATTAATTTTTGAGTGATTAACCTGACATCTTGAGAATTTTTGTGTATTTTTTGTACAAGGTGTTTCTAACTGTTCTGAGTGAGTAATGAGAATTAATATGCTGGTATGGAAGATTTCCGAGGGAGAAGAAAATCATACAATGCTGATATCAATAAGAACTTTCATTGTTTCATCAGTAAAGATGTTTCTAAGAACCTTTTGCTCAAAATTAGTTATGTAATTGTATGTCATGACACTTGACACGGAGGCAGTGGACTTAATACCTCTCCTTTGTCACAAAGGAAAAGTGTAATAAACTGAGGGCAGCTTGAATAGCTAAGTTCCTCTCAGTTGGAGGAATACACATGTACACAAAATCCATCCACAAAACACAGCACAGCTTGTTGCAGAACATCAGTGCTACAGGAATGCCATCACCTTGGAGTATTGAAGTAGAGAGGTGGTATCCTGCCTTAGCTCCTTAGCTACATTTCCCCTCAGGAATTAATTCAGAATTTCAATTTTATATTAACTGCAATGAATCAGTTTCTCTGCAGCTGTATCTGAAAGAAGTACAGTGCCTTTTATTTTTAGATGCATTAAAATCAATTTCTTGTGATTAGTGCTTCTCATTTTCTGAACTTCCTGCTTTCTGAGCAAATGGCAATTAGTTTGCTAAGAATACCCAAGTGTTAGAGAGTAAAGTTCAAAAAGCTCTGATGTAAAGTTCTGCTTCCATTCATCTACAGCCATTTTTTTTTTAAATCCTGATTTCAAGACTGACTCCAGTCATGCACCTGTTTGACTCAAGTTCGAGGATATCTGACACAGCATTAACCTTTGAAACACTGGGTTTTTTTAAAAAAAGGACTGACTGGGATTTTGCATGCTCTGTAGGAACCTTCCAGCCACCATTGACTCCTGCATAGAAACCTCCTCTATCCCACTGAAATCTTCCCCAAGGAACTATAAAGGGGAGCAATTTCATTTGGTGCATATTGAAATGCCTGGTTTACTTTTTTAAGCTAGCCCATGTATGAATTTTTAGCACAACTCTCTTTAAAGGAATCCCAGAATCCTATGCCCTGAATTGGAAGAAACCTAAGGAATCATCAAAGGCTTACTCCTGGTTAGTGACTGATCAGTTTAATATTTCCTGCACTTGTTTACATGTGACCTATAAAATGGTGTACCAGAGGCACTTGGAGTCACCATTGATGGCACTGAATGCACCCCTTGGGCTCCAGAAGCTGATGGTGCTCTGGTGGCTATGTGGATACCTGCCCAATCAATGGGCTCTAAGATGCAAGTGAACTCATTGCAAAGTTGGTAATCATGCAGTGAGTTGTCAAAATAGGGCTTCTGCGCTTAAAAATATGTTGAGGGAAGAAGGTTAACCTGATAGGTCTGAGTTTATTCTAATCACAGAGCCCCCCACTGCTCCCTTGACCACTTTGTCTCATTAGCCAGGGAATTATCTGAGTCATCCTGTTGTTTTCAAGGCAAGATCAGCTTGCAAGGCAGAACCTTTCCCTTCCACCCACGAGGGTGTCTGCATGCATATCCATTTTAACATTAGTCATCACCTTACTTTTTAAATCTAATCAAATTCATTCTTCATTGTTTTACCTGACTAGGTTTTTAATGGCTCTTGCAAAATGATGTCTGGATTTGCCATCTATGTTCTCTCCAAACATCTGTGTTAACAGTGGACAGATTGTAGCAGGTAACAATAATGTTACTACAGTTACAAGCCATTTCTATCCCCTCTTCCCTACCAGAGCAAAAACTTCACAAAATATTGTTCCTTTTTTGCCAGCCTCAAAATTTGAAAATTTGAAAAGTGTGTTTCTTCCTAGTTGTCTTTGCTGCCAAAATGAATTCTCAGCTTGAAAACCACAGCCTCGACAGTGCTGCCTCTCCCATATTCTTTGTGCCTGCTGATCTGAGTAGCATCAAAGCCATCATCACTGTACCCTTAACACTGCCTTCTGCCCTGAAATGCTGGTCTGGCTTCCAGACTCCTTCCAGACCTCATTTCTTGTCATCCCAGGTCCTGCTCTACAGTGTTAAGCTTTCAGACATGATTGCTATTCAGAGCAGAGCTTCGGTTGGGAGCCAAACTAGCACTTAGGCAGCTTTCAGATACCCAAATTGCAAGATGTGAATCACAAATCTTCCTTCCTTTCTTTCTCATCCTTCCCCTCTACTCAAAACCCCCTATTCCTGAGACACCCAAGATGACCCTGCAGCCTCCAGAGGACTCATTACTCTTCAGCTCTGCAAATGCCCTGAACTGTCCCATCTCTGCAGCTCTGCATCTATCTTTGGACCATCTCCCAGTGCAGATATTCTCCTATATAATTTCTTTGGCAGGCCCCACACCAAGAGAGTTAGGCATCTAGGCAGATACATGGAAGAAGAGGAGAGGTGATGTGTCCTCTTATTATTCTCATTTGGTGGCTCACAAATTTTTCTGTCATAACCTCACTTTCAGTTGCAGTTTATGGACCTGGGTGCTTCCCTCAAAGAGGGGACCATTAATGTTTCCTGCCCCTGAAATGGCTCATATCAGCACCCAAAACTTCCCAAACTGTGTCCTAACCACAGCCCTAGGTTAGAGAGACTTCTGCTAGCTCGCTCCTCTCTCCTGTGGAATTTGTGCTCCTCACTGAAAAGAGAAAAAAGCACCTTCAGCTCTGTTTTTCACTCCATAACCAGACACTTAGGAACTACTTCTGGGGGTCAGAGATGTGGGTTTGACCCTGCTAATTTGCCCTCCACTCCACGCAAAAAAGGGAGGCCAGAGTTTGAAACTTTTATTCATTGGCCATGGTTAAAACCATTAAACTACTAAATAAATATGGGGACCAGTACTTTCCAGACTGCTGAACAGTCCCCATACTCTACATCAGTGAGAGAACCAATCCATATTCCCTTCAGGGATAAGATATCCCACCACCCAACTGCTGTCACCTACCTACTTCCCCAAATCTACTCCTTCACCCCAATTTCAGCATTGACAATTTCTGCTTTGTTTCAACTAATGTGATTTAGGGAGTAGAAAGGATGAATGGCTTTTATTTCACATTAAACTGCCATTTCACAAAGGGATATGGCTGGATTCCATTTCCATTATCTAGTTTGACCATTATCTGACATTTCAGATGGAACTGATTCATTGAAATTATATTACCTCAGCTCTCAGTGGTTACTCACTGCCTTCAATAGGAAATTGTTCAGATAATCCATTTGGGCATAATTTAAAAGGGACATGTAGAGTACTCCTGCAAGTAAGGCAAGCAGCACTGGATCAGCATGGCTAATGGCACAAAATGGGAGGCAAAGTCTCATTGAAAAGGGTTGAAAAAATAACAATTTATTTGAGAGGATTATCAGAAACATGATGCAGTGTTCTTGAAACTAATCCTATTGATTCCCCTTTCTTTTGATCTGTAGTGTTTTTTCTATATCAGGCAAGCTGGAGTGTGCTTCAGGTTCAGTTAATTCTTATTACTTCATTTATCTGTATTCTACAGAGTCCCACACAGAGAAGTTAATCTTTTATTTATTTGGAGAATATTTTATATGTATTATCCCATAACAGCCTTTTCTACCACTGCAGCCTTTTCACTGCAATAGTGAAATTTCTATCAGCAGTACCACTATGAACAGATGAGTCTCATTTTTAAAAATGTAGTTACAAAAATATGGTTTCAGTTCAGACTTTATACTGAACTTAGCCATCGGAGGGCAATTGTTTTTTCTTAACAGTATTTTTATGAAGATATTTGAGAAAGAACAAAACTAAAGTCTGGGGAATTACAGAAGTAGTGTTGCAAAGAGGCTTTTCTACAGTAAGATAAAAACTGAGCAGAGGCATCTATGACTACCAAAATTGGGAACCAGCAGAAATGAGTCAGAGCCCCTTCATGCCTAGTCAGTGAAGAATGCTATTGAGCTGACTGAGAGCGTCTAAATGCAACTTTGCGCTTAGGAGATCCTTAAAATCACATTTCAGTCTTTTTCTTCTTTCAAACTCTGTAATGAAGGTGTAATCCTAAAAGCTTAATATTAATGGGCATACTTGCACAGGGAGTGTCTAAGCTGTGAAAGCCTTGCTAAAACACATGGGCTTGCATAAACATTTCTTGATCTTTTCAGATTAAGCTTTAGAGTGTTTGTGGGAGTTTTATTGTTTGGCTATTCAAATTTAAAACAGACCTAATCTTCTTATATTCTTTATAGAAATTAAAAATTTAGTCACTGATGCCAATCACAAGACTATAAAATCAACATGTAGTTTGGGTGAGATTTTTGTCAATATCCTCTCTTTGGTAGTAGTAATATTAGGTTTTTCAAATACAATTTGAAATCCTTTATGAAACCCCTCACTTATCTTCTGTGGGCCATTTTGAATCAGATCTTACCAAGTGGGAAATATTGCCATGGGCTGACCAAAACTGTTAGTGCTGGAAAAAAATGGTCCATGGTATGCAGGGGCATCATAATGGTTCCTTTTTGGCCCTAAAATCTAAAAAAAAAGTACAATCAAGGAGTGTTTAGGGAAATATAAGTAGATAAACTCTGTATTGATCTGCAGTAAGAAAAGAGGACAAGACAAGTCCTTTATTTTTCAAAATTGCAAATTGGTGAATTTTGCCAATTACTGTTAATTTGCCAATTACTTCATCTGAAAGTGGATCTTGGAAGAAAAATCATGTCTTTACAAGGAATAATTATAGAGGTTTGTGATCATAAATATTGAACCTGAATATTTACGAAGCAGAATCATTTATTTGCTGTAAGTTAGTAAAAAATAAAAGACTAAAAGTACTAAAATTAAGGTTCTTATTGTAAATGGAAAAGTTGCTCCTGGTTTCAATGGTTTTCCCAGCTTCTCATTGACACTGCTGTGATAACATGTCTCAAGACATGTGCACTGTAACTGCTGCAACTACAACAGCACCAAAGAATAAATGTTCTCCAGAGCAATGTTCAGCTGCCAGGGGAGGCACTGAGAACAATTGAGACTCACTCAAGGTCAGCTGCACTCAAGTGGAGGGTGCAGGGGGGAGGACTGCGCTGACTGCACCTGGAGGGGCTGACACTGGCCGAGGGCTGTGGGGCTTTCCTTTTTGGCACAAAGTGATCTTGACCATCTTTCAAGCAGTTACCCGTCTTACTTTAGGTGGGAGGAAAAATTTCTGCAGTGGGAGAGTCTTTGGGGAGCAAAAGGTAGAGAAATTCTGCCAGGCAGGACATCTAGGGCAGGTGGGAGGCAGGGCCCGGGAAGGACAGATGTGAGCAGTGCCTGGGAAGCTGTGGTTTGAGGGAACTCAGGTGTTGGATGTTGTTGGGCTAGGAGCTTGGCATTTGCTCAGGTGTTGGATGTTGTTGGGCTAGGAGCTTGGCATTTGGCATGAAGTTAGAGGTTTCTAGCACAGTAGTGGAGGGAGCAAGGATAAAAGGTTTTAAGAGGTCACTATGAGACAAGGTACTCCCAACAAGGAATACTAGTGGCAAGCAGAAGTATAAAACACTGAAGCATTTCTCTCCCTTGCCCCTAGCTCCCATCCTCTTTTTTCTGTTCTCTAGCATTTTGAAATCACATTTTGAAAACTTAAATACACTCGGAATAAGGGATGAACTGATCCTTAACTTTTAAAATATTTTGATGATATTTGTCTTAATTGACTCTTTGACATAACAGGTTCTTACTGTCCTAGAAGAAGGATCAGGTTTTGGACTAAAGATAAGAAGAAATGTTTGTTGCAACTGTCTGGAGAAATGTCTGAAAACCAGTGGATTTTGTACTGGTCAATATGTTCATAATCATCCTAGAATAACAGCATTGTTAGAAAGGTGAAGTTTTGCAGTGGATAAGAAATTATCCACTGGGTTCAAAATTAAAATTGAATGCAGAATGCTACTGAAGGAGTTAAGAATATCAAATGGCAAGATCCCAGATTAACCTCAATGTTGTTATATGCAAAGGAATTCACATGGGAAGAAGTATTCACAATTGTACATGCATAGTGATGGATGCTAAATAAGCTGCTGCTCAGAAAATGAAGTTTTGGAGCTGTCGTGGCTTGCTCTCCTGAGACATCAGCCTGAGACATTAGCTTTGGTTGCAAAGACACAAGTGCTTATTTGGCTCTATTAGAAAAGAATGAAACAGAGAATTTAATTATGTCACTCCTCAACTTGGAATTCTTTCTGCATGTCTTGTCATGCCTTTTCAGGAAGAATATTGCAGAACAAGGCTCATCCACCTCCTAGATGACCTTCACCATTCGTTTGTTCTGGACATAATAAATGTTCAAATACTTGGGAAGCCATTGCTTCCCTTGTACAAAAGAAATTATCTCCTCCATTACTGTCTGTTGGAGAAGAGGAAGCCACCCTACTTTGCCTCTTCCCTGCAAGGATCAGGAATGTTCATGTTAAGTCAAACTCACAGTCTTAAGTAGGTAAATCTAGAGGTGAAAAGTACAGTTTGTTTAGATGTGCTGGTAGCTAAAGCAGCAATGACCTTGAGCTTAGTTCTTCCATACCTTGTTTTTAGCTGTGGTTAAAGGTGTTATATGTTATACTACATGTTTTACCTTTGAGGTCATCAAACTTTTAGCAATGAGAGAGTTTTGTTATCATGAAAGCATGAATCTCTTTTTGTGAGCCTGGCAGATGACTTGAAGCTGGCCACCATGATAACAGCATGTGAATTCCTTTTAAGTGAGTACAAGACTATGCCGGTCTGAGGTCTTGGTAGCCCAGTACTATCAGGGAAGAGGGATGTCTTCCACTCCCCCAGACCCAGCACATTCCTCCCTCCTCTGGATGTAAGATAGGCCCCCCCTCCCCATAAAACTCATCAAAACCAAGGAGCAGTTTCTGATGGATCCAGGAGTTATCTTAAAGAAAATAATTCACATAGGAACATCTGCATTGGAAGCAATCCACATGGAAGTGACAATATATTTTACTATCTTTCAGCATTAATTTTAGGTTTAGTAGTCACCTATAAAATGTGATTCCTATTCAAATAAATTCCTGCCTATGTGAAAGAGTATCAATAAAACTTACAAAATCTTTTTAAAGAACTTTTAAAAAGTTCTTCACACAGAAAGTGTGAAGTATATTTAAGGTTCAAAATTTTAGTGTCAGTGTGAACTGTGCAGGAACAACAGGACAGTCTAAAATGAAAAATTTAGACTGACATGTTCATAGCTGGCTAACTCAGACCCAGAAACCCATGCAAAAATGTCAGACTGTGTTCTGTGGGTGAAAAACCATAGGAGTAAAGAAAAAATTCTGAGCTACTTTTTCTTCTGTTCACTCCCAGGAATACAAGGATGGGCTACAAATTACCCCCACAATAAATATGGCTTTTACAGGTGATTGACCATACTAAATAATTCACTTGGAAATAAGATGTGGTGACAAGTTGGACTATGGTTGTAGAAGGATTGTGAAGTCAATATCAATGGGCCTATCTCCCCATTTGTACATACAGTTAAAGAGGTAACAACTCTTGTAATTTTATCTTTTCATGATATATAATAGCTTTCTTAAACCTCAGCTATGGAACTCATAGGGTTATGGGGGAAAAAAACCAAACCAACCCAACACTTATTAAAATCCAGAAAGCAAACAAACAAACTTCCATGACTTCCTGATTAATAAAAGTCCACTAGTAAATTGAATATGTTCTTTTTGATGGATGGCTTGACTTGAAACTTTGGGGCTGAGAGAAATCAAAAAAGAAAACTTTTGGACAGAATCCAAGCTTACCTGACTGACTGAGTAGTAGAAACTTTCACCAGATCAGAACTAACTTATATAAAACTTATTTCTTATCTCATACAGGATACATGAATTGCATGGCAGAAAATGTATTGCACTTGTCAGAACAATGGTTAGGAAAAAGCTACTGACTGAACATCAGATTTGCTAAGTGCAGTTAGACCAAAAGCAATCCAGTATCACCAGACCATGTCTAGATTATCAGAGATCCCTCCACAGTACTACAACACATAACCTGCTGGCTGCAATATATAAAATCAGGTGAACGAGCACAATTCCTCCTTGGTCAAAATTCTTGGAGTAGTATATAATTACAGTAGAGGAGTAGAGCTCAGCAGGAACATTAAATGACATAAAATGTAATTACTATGCTCAGGGTATATAGTATGCAGCATATACTTCCTATTTGATATGTCTTAAAGAAAATTTGCCTCCAAAGTGCCAGCTTTAAATGTAAACAAGACATGATGATTTCACTGTGGAAAGCCCTTGCAGTGGCTGGTGCAGGATGAAAAGTATCTCAAGAAGTTCTGCAACAAGATGTATCTCTAATTCCTCCCTTGAGTCTAGGTTTCTAACTCTTCTCTTGTATCTGCTGACCAGATATTTTACAGATACTTTCTAGGTTACAGGAAAGCTCCCTGTTGCAATTTTTGGTGTTGGGACTTCTGAATACTAAAACCAGACATGTCTTGAATAGTATATATTCAGGGTGGGGAAACTAGTTCTTGCTGACTAGGCTTACCAAAAACATTTTTAAAACAAGCAGTAACCACAAGTGTTTTTCCAATAATAACATGAAAAAAAAATCATGTACTCACATGCCTTGCAAGATGAAATCATGGACTGAAATCAGACCCCAAGGCCACAGGGTTTTCCACCTTTGTTACACTTGAAATTTAGTTGTGATTTTGCATCACACATATAATTTTAGGAGAGGGAGATTAGAAGTCTAAATGCCACTTTTGGTGTCATTTCAATAGTTAAGAACCTTAGATGGGTACTGTCTGAATTTCCTATACATTCCGGCAATAAAATTCTGGTGTGTAAATGTAAAAACTCCTTTGTTTCCATATTTAAATATCTGTCTTATTTGAAACTGTAGAAATATGAAACATCTAAATGGAAGATAATTTTTTCCTTGAAGCCAGTTCTGATGAGAAAGACTGAATTTAGGTTATTCTATGGCCCTATATTCAGTAGCTAGTGCTCATTTTTAGAGGACACTTAGGAAAAATATTGCCTGTATTTTATTTTCTTCTAACCTTGTTTTATGTCTTGGTTTGGTTTTCTTCTTTCCTTTTATTGTTTGCATGGCAGACTCTCTGCTGTTTGACAGGCATGAAATGGTATGGAACAAAGATACCAGTAATTATGGGGAAGAACAATCCATTCCATTTGCTTGCAAAGCAAAAATATATACCCCTTTAAAAAAAGGCAAAATTTTTAAACTGGCATTTCTTTTACATGTTACTGATCAACGGTAAGTCAGTGGGAATTGTCTGTCTGGCACAAGTTAAAAAGAAGAAGTAAAAAAATAAAATCTGTAGGGCACAATATATGTCATATAGGCCTTTTATCTGAAGCACAGTATGGAATAAAAAGGTTTGCAGGTTCTGAGCAACTTGTAAATTCTTTGTCATCTAATTATTTGCTGCAATGAGTCTTCCATCACATGAATTCAGGGGATTGCACGTGATCAGTGTGATGCTCTACCTAAAAGGTCATAAAGACTTCAGCTGTTTTCCTCTGGAGATTTTGATGGGAACTGAGCAATTCTTAGGATGCTACACCCCATGAAATGCGCTAATGGGAAACTAAAAGGTGTTAGCAGCTCCCCAAAGCCAAAAAGCAAAATTCAGTCATTCTTGGCAATGCTCCAAGGCAATTCCTTTCGAATTAATCTGTGCCATCTTCAATCTCATTAGGAATTAGGGACTCACAGATTCTTGTCAACATTAATATCACAAAGGGAGAAGTCGTCTCTCCACAAAAAGCAGAATAAATTGCTGCAAAAGAAATATTTGAGGCCAAACTCTGAACCTAGTTACACTTTGGTAAGTTTATTATGGATTCATGCTGATGAATGATATGTGGAAAATGGCTCATCTTGGTTAAATAACAGTGGCCTGATTTTCAAGGCTGTGCAGTGGTTTTCAGCTGCAGGCATTTAATACATCTGCAAAGGAATGCTCCAGTCCTCCATAGTATCCTTTTATTTGGAGCTGTATTTCTTTTCTTATATCATACATTTTCCCCCAAACTCTCTCTTCCTTTGAAGTTTGTTATATGGAAAAAATAAAGCTGCTTAATGAAACTTTTATGATGATGTTGCCTTTTGCCTGGTGAATTTGGGACTGAAAGACAAATCTAATCTGTCAGTGTAGCAATCAGGTGTAAAGGCACTACACTGCTGTGTCTTTGATCCCAGATCATCTGCAGTCTCACAGTGGCATGCCTGACTTTGCCTACAGAAAGGCACTTCAGATTTGAGGATTTGCAGTCCAGCCTTAGGTGCAGTGCCTCATGTGTGGTGAAGCTGCAGCACTGGCAGGGCCACGTGGTGAAAAAGAGGAAAGGTAACAGTTGTAAGGGATAAGGTGTGGGGGCTTGGTTGGGTTTTGATAATTTTTTTGAATTATGGACTATATATAGCACTCTAGTTTTTCTGCAGTGTTTTAAAGTGAGGATTTAGTAAGGCCTTAGTAATATGGATGTAAAATTGAAAAGAAAAGCAGCTTCTGTCTATAGATAGAAGCAAACTATAGTTAAGATCAATTTCCTTTGGATTGAAATATTTTTCTCTTTAAATATAGAGGTGATGTCAAGTTATTATGAGATTTGTAGCGAAATGTGAAAACATTTTAAATTTAAACTTATTTGCCATCATTAAATTGCAGAATCATAATTACTAGGCTTGCAAAGGACTGGAGGAGGTCGTCTAGTCTATCCACCTCTCTCCATGTATATTTCTCTAATCATGCAGGCTTCACAAACCTCCACACAATCAGTCCTTCACTACTGTGATGATTAAGAAAAGAAATTCCAAATGGTAAATGTAATTTTTTTCTTGCTACCTCTTCAGCACATTATGGAGTTGTACACTGATATAATGGTTTGTGTTGGAAGGTCCTTAAAGACCATCCAGCTGTAACCCCTCTGCCATGGGCAGGGACACCTTCTAGCAGACCAGGTTCCTCAAAGCCCCATCCAACCTGGCCTGGTGCACATCTAGGGATGGGGCATCCATAACTGCTCTGGGCAACCTATTCAAGTGCCTTGCCACCCTCACAGCAAAAAATCTCTCCAATATCTAGTTTAAACCTGCCTTCATTCACATTGAAGCCATTAATTGCATGCCTTTGTGAAAAGTCCCTCTCCTGCTCGCTTGTACCCTCTCTCCAGTACCCTTTGATACTGGAAGGTGCTTTAAGGTCTTCCCAGAGTCTTCTCTTTTCCAGGCTGAACAACCCCAAGTGTCTCAGCCTGTCTGCACAGGAGAGGTGCTCCAGCCCTGTGATCAACTTTGAGAACCTCCTCTGGTCTTTCTCTAACAGGTCCACATTATCTCCACATCTTCTTTGTTAGGGACTTCAGAGCTGGATGCAGTGCTCCGGGTGGGGTCTCACCAGAGCAGAATAGAGGGACAGAATCACTCCTTTGACCTAATGATGGCACTTCTTTACAATAACTTTTTGCATCTTCTTATCTCAAGTAGTCTATTTTTGACAGGGCAGAATTTTCCATCATTTTAATCATTCTCATTGGTTTTCTCTCAACCATCTCCATGGAAGGCACATCTCCAAGTGCAACAGTCAAAATTCTAGATGGGGCCTTAATGTACATTGGATTCTTTTGTTCAAGCAGGAGTTTGCTTCTTCTGCAATAGCAAGACACCAGTGTTTCAGCCTGTGAGCTGCTGAAGACCCTGTTCTGCTTTTTCTGGACTGCTGCACATTGCCCCATTTGTAGAGCTGGTTATTTCTGCCTCAGTTGAGGACCTGAAATTTCTCTTCAGGATTTACACAAACACTTTTCAGATGGTACAGGTCCCCAGGGTTGGATGCTCAGTTCACATGTAGCATTTATTCCCAAAGCCACAGAAATTTGGAAATTACTTTGTGAAAAATGCTCATTGAATCTGTTGGTGAAGGGCAGAATGGAGGCAAAGCCAAAATGTGCAACAATACAGGGTTGTGCTTCTTCCTTTATTCAGCTGAAATGTCAGAATTCCTCCCTGAAATACTAGTCATGTCCTCCTCGTCCTTGATGGGTTTTCACACATACCACGGCACAAGGCATGTGGTATTTCACCTCACTCTGAGCATGCTTAAGTGAAGTGTTTACTTTGAGGTAAGGTAGGGAACAATGTTTGTGCTGAAATAAGGCAACATGAGCAGTGCTTTGGCTTGTATGGGCAACCACTGCAAGCACCCTCTGCCACTGCTGCTTTTGTTAGCATGATGGGAAACGAGATGCCACAGGAACTCCAAAAGTCAGAGGCAGAAGTGACACAGGGCTTTCTGTGAGCAAGCAGCCAGAAAACCAGTCTGTTTGCTGTATAGGTAAGAGCTATAATTTCCCCCATATTGTGCTCATTTACCTTATCATTTTCACTTACATTATGTAGACTATGATAATTTTATATTGGTGTTCAAGATAATGAAAAGTAGCTGACTTCATAGCTGTGCTCATGTGATTATTCTTATTGGTAGGTACTAAAAAACCATAAAGTTGCCTAAGTGAGACAAGGTTTTCTGCTCTAATAATATCCTATTAAAATAGCCCCTAATTTTGGAGATTTCTTGTCTTCCTTTTATGCTTCCTTCATTAAATAACTATATATAACTGACTGCATACATTTTTAAACAGTATATTATGTTTGTTTTTTAATGCCACAACTCTGCTGCATTGCTCTCTATTTTTTCATTGTACTGCCTATTTAAGACATGAAATACAATTTTTTTTAGTGTACTACCAGGAAAACTTTTGGGACAAAGTACTTGAAACACTTCATCCTGAATTATATGCAGGAGATAACAATATAAGACAGAATGAAGGAGCAAGATGTGAACTTGTTCAGTGTTTCAAAATAAACACAGGGTTTTTAAGTAAGTAGAAGACAGGAGTTCTGGGGAGGAGAAGAAACCCTTCAGCTGTGTTCAGGTGTCTGTGACTCCCTGTTGCCAGAGTGACAACTGCAAATACCTGGTGATCTTCTCAAACCGCTCTCCAGTTGGTGAGTGCATCTCAGGCTTCTCCCATAATCCCATTTTTAACTGTGTACACACAAACAATGTCCAGTAATCTCCTTATCTCCTTCATTAACATAAATGTGTGTGTTGTTTGTTGGACGCACGTAAGCGTGTTGGAGATTGAGAATTTCACTTCTCTGCTCTGGAGCCTTTCATGCCTGCCCAAACTCAGAACCCAGGTCTTTTCATGTCTCCTGGGAATACACAGATGTTGAAATTAGTGCAGCCCAACCCACACCCTCCCCTGCATGTGCATTCCACCATCTTCTCCCTCAGTGATTGGGAACTCAGCTTCCCTATCTATCAGGCCCCTAAGACCGGTTTTCTTTGACTACTTTGGATACATATATTCATACTGAGCTTGTCCCTGAATTCTTGTGAGTCTGCATTTGTTAAGGTAGATCTCTTCTGTCCATCCAGCCAGACAAGTTTTTCATTCAGGTTCCTGCTATCTCTCAGTAACTGCAATGTTGTCATCTCTAATGCATTAGTGACATGTTTCCATAGCCTTCCTCACTCAACCAGTCTTAATTATCTACTCTTTGTATTTTAAACACTTTCTTTCTCCTGTGATGCCAGCAGAACCCACCATACCAGGATTCCCTAGAAATAGCTCAAACTTTCCCCTGTTGCTCTTTAGACACCTCCTGAGTGTTGCCCCAGGGACAAACGAGTGACCTGCCAGTGCTACCAGCAGAGCATGCAGCTGTGGGGCTGACACCTTGAAGTCTTCAAAGGTTGTTGGGTGAAAATGGCATTTTATCCTCTGTTTATAGAGCACTTAGAGCAGCTGGGTCCACTTTTGTGGTTGAGTTCTTAGTTCTACTACAGCAAAATAAAAAAAATCACTACTATTATTAATTACAGTGTCCAAATATAATGATGGCACAAGAGCTGTAGACCAGAGTTATGCTTTGTGTATACTCTTGCACTATTGATGTTTACAGTAAATCCACACCTATGGAAGTGAGTAGCTTTGATTTCCTATGGTTCACCTCATGCCTGCTTCTTCCCAGACATCTACTGTATTGTTTTATTTCTATTTGATTCATAAATAATACAAGAACTATATTAAATTGGTGTAATTTTGTCTACCTGGACTTAAACTTGTCAGAGAAGAAGTAAAAGTTTTGCTTCAGGAATGCTAAATAAGCACAAACAATAATAAATAAATAAGCAATAGCTGAATTACCAATGAGGGATAAGGAGACAAGTTAAAAGGGAGCCAAACTTGTGCCGTTCCCATTGACTGAACAGATCACTGAATTAGTCAAGACAGTAAGAGTTCAGGTATGATTTAATGGATTCTGCAGAAAGTTCCCAGATTTCCTAACCTTTAAAACAAATCTTGAGACACAGGTGTTTGTCTGGCAGAGAAGGCAGAGCTGGTGTAGCAGCGACAGCAACACCTACCTGGATTTACTGGTGGAGCATGTTTCTCGTTTACAGCCTCTCTTCCATAAGCACAAATCCTGTGAGATCATTTTTGTTGTTGTTGCTTTTCTTTCCTACTTTAAACGTAGTTTGTTCTCACTTTCATTTTTATATTGAACCTTTTTTCCATTTGGGAGGGTTTTAAAAGTTTGCAAGTATTTTTCATTTTTATAAGGAAATAGCAAGTTGTCTAACACAGTCCATGCCTAAAAAAGATCACTCCTTTTATGGCTGTTTAGGAAGTCCAAGGAAATACTAGACGCCAATGTGTAGGTGATACTAGTTTTTATATAGCACAATTTATAGTATTGCACTATAAAGGCAGATGATCAAAATGATGACCTGTCACATCTACCTTTGAAAACCTTCCCCACAGGCCCTCTGTCTGGCCAAGGCAGTGTCTTAGCTAAAGTTCTTGCTGTGAGGGGCAGTGCTCTGCTCTCTTGTAGGCCCTCTTTAGGTACTGGTGGGTGCTCCAAGGTCTCCCTGAAGCTTTCCCTTCTCCAGGCAAACAACCCCAGCTGTCCCAGCCAGTCTTCACAGGGAATGCTGTGTTATCGTGGTGATATCCTCAGGCAGCCATGGCACTGGAGAGGCTGTGTTCATCTCACCTGGACTGGTTTCAGAAGGTGAGAACAGACCAGCTCCCACAGTCACCACCCCAAGAAACTTAGACAAAGCTCAGACTAGATTTAAAACTGAGCACAGCTGCTGGGTTGGTGTTCCTGGCTGCTGCTGCATCTTGTGCCCAGCCCTTGGGACTCTTACAGCACCAAGTGCCTTTGACAAAGTAGAGAAGGGCATGAGGTAGGCAAGGTTCCATAGAAAAGTAATTTCATACAAGAAAGAGAAACAGGAATTTTCAGAAGGACTAAAGGAACAGGAATGTTCCCTGTTAGTGGAGAAGCTGCTGGATGGGCCCTAAGTCACCTCCCAAGGGGACACCAACCACTTGGCAGGTCTGATGGAGCTCAGGAGCAAATCCAGCACTGCTGCCTGAGCAGCTCATTATGCTCCAAGTTTCCTAATTTTCAGAATGGAATAATTTCATCACTGAAACTGGAGGACTGAATGTATAAAGATATTTTTGAAAGCCATCATTTTCTAGCTAGCAGAAATACATTATGTCTCTAGCATGACCACTTGCCTGCTGTAAAATGTCTTGGTTTATATTTAAACCAGCCGTGGTGTTCAGTGACATCTAGAGACTGCCTTCGAGAATTGCATTGCCTGGGAACGACATCATGTGTCTCCTTCAGACTGCAGCTGGGAGTCTGAGTCCTAAACCATCACTTCCAGCTGCCGTGGTCATTGCTGAAATCTGCAGACAGACATTTCCATCTTCACAGTGACTGAGAAATGCAATAATCATGACCTGTGGAAATAGATAAATATGTCTGCTCTAGCCATGCTGAGGCACAACTTTCTATTTTCAGTGAAACATTCTGAGCTACTTAAATATTGCAGATTTTCCTCTGAACATGAATTTTGTGCTCACCCCTCCACAAGGCCCCATGCCCAGGGGGAGATTTGTTTACTCAATACATAGTAAATATAGGGGGGTGCAGGCAGTGTGTTTTTGGTCACATATTAAAGTATCTAAGTTATGAACTGTTACAGTATTATTGGTTAAGAAACAAGATTCCTGATGTTTTTTTTCCTGTTTAACAACTGTAAGTAAATAAACATCAGTTACTTCATAAGCAGCATTCCTATTCTTTCAATGCCACTTTTGAGAGTCAGGAAAGCTGCATTCAATTCAATTTACTTTTCAAGTTCCTGCTGTTGGTATTTCCAGGCCTTAGCCATGTGGGAAGCAACTGCTGACATGGAGGAAACAGGGTGCCATCTGTGCTTGGCATGGGAGTGCAGGAGCATCAGGGCCTGGGCACACAGGTTCTGGGGGCTGTCAGAGCCTTCCTGAAGCAGGCTGCTGAGGGGGACAACAGGAACAGGGCACAGTGTGCTCCAAACTAAAGCAACTCTACTAAAAATTCCTCTCTTTCTTCCACCAAACCTGTTTGGGAGAAATGAATACAAAAATGGACAGCTGCACAAGTAATACTCTGGAGGTTTAGTTCTCATGACAGGATTCATTCAAACTCAGGATCACTTGTTCAGAAGCCAGCAGGGCTGTGAAGGCAAACAAGCCTGTGTTTGGTGGACTGAACAGCAGCAGGAGCCATAGTGGAGTCAGGGGATTTCACACTGTCACTGTAATTGTGTTGCCAGCACCTGCAAACCCTGGTGACTGTACCAAGGCTGTTCCAGCTAGGAAGTTTGCTAGTTAAATAGAGAGAAGGGCACAATAGGACCTTGCAGTCTAAGGTCCCAGAGCAGGCTCTGTATAAGAGCACTAGACCTGTTCTGGCTATTCCCCTTCTCAATTTATTGAGGAATGCCAGAATATTCCAGTGGTTCTCAGCTGTCTCAGCTGTGGAAGAGCTTCCTCCAGAATGTGACTTGGATGTGTTGTTGTGGATGGCCTTTCCTCTGGCTGTCAAAGGAGCTCAGCTGAAATGACGTGTAAGCTAGTATCTTGGCCTCCAAAAAAATGGTGCTGAACTTCGACCTGCATTTCTGGTGTGGCAACCTCAGTCAGCTCTGCTGAAAGTTCATTTCTGGCTTGGAGATTGTATACTGAGGAGTGGTGGAGTGTGACATGCTTACTTGTTTATTTGCTTTATTTTTAAACTGGGACTTTTTTTAAATATTGTCTGTAACACTACGCTGCTGGGAGGGATCCCAGTGCCTTTCATTCCTTGGGGGTTTTGGATCTGTGGTTACTCTGCTGGAAAGCATTTACTGCACATGCTTGTGACAAGGAGGCCATTTGTGCTGTTACAAACACACTGCTAATGAAATAACCCTGTTGTGTTTTGAATTTCGTGTCATGTTCTTCACAGGGGTACCCCTGGTTTGAGTGCAGTGCTGCCCAGCCCTGAGCAGTGCTTACACCACAGGCCCATGTGTTGCCACCCCTTTGTTGTCCTCCTGCTCCACTGACAGCCTCACTGAGAGAGTGGCTCTCACACCAGCCCACGTTACACACATTTGTGGCTCCTGCACCTTCCTGAGTGAAGCAGCTTTTCCCTGATTGACCTTGGATGGAGGGAAGGACATGAGGCTGCAGACAGCAGTGCCCTTGTCCTGCTGCTTGGTGGTCACTTGAGGTTCCAGCTCTTCACCTTTCTGCCATCTGTTTCGTATAGACTTTTCTCATATTAATTACTAACCTACTTATTTGCTTATGAATAGGATAAATTATGTTTCTCCCTGGAGAAATCAAATTCACTCGGTCTGTGATTCCTTCAGAGAGAAACCTGTGCCCAGGCTCAACAGAAATAATTGCCTTTGCCCCAGTGTAATGACAAAGAGATAAGCAATCTCTGTGGCCCAGCAGTTTAGTGAATCCATCTTCCATTCCTAACAGCTGGATTAGAGGCTTTGTGCTCCCAGGCTCTGCAATAGTTTCCATCTCTCAGAGAATACAAATAATTGCTAAGAACAAACCATGCTATCACAGTTGTCATATATTTCTTGGTTGAGTTATCAGCAATAACTTATCTATTATCCAGGGCTTATTGTTTTGGCACCTTTGGGAGACATACATGAAACACAATGAATATAAATCACATTGCATTTTGACAGTATCTTAAGATTTATGGAGAAGCTAAAGAGAAAACAGAATCATTTTGTATGTGGAAAAGATGAGAAAATTGTTGATTCACAATGAGGTTAGAATGGTGTCAGTCTGGTAAGACAATTAAAGATAAGTTTACCTTCAGATCCATGGAATAATGACAGCTGAAAAAGTAAAGGATTTTTAAGCACCTTCACTGAAGTCAATGGGGGACAGGGATGGAAGCATTTTTTACCTCCAAAGTCATGGGGAGACTCACAGAGAATGCTTTTGAAAATTCTGCCCATAATTTGTACTCTTCATAACAAGTTAACAGTCAGCAGGATTTCTTTTCTGTTTGATTTTTGAGAAAAAAATGTTTGCCACCATAACATCAGGAACAGATAAAATACAGAGAAGCCTTATTACAAGCACAAACCCCTGTTTGACCCAGGGAACCTGAACCATAACACCACTGACATTTTCCATGAAAAATACTTGATCTCTAGTCTCTCTTGCACAGATTCTTTATTCCCTCCTAGGTTCTGTAATGTGCTACTAACCATTAAGGTGATTCTCAGAGCATGGAAGTGAGTGACCTAAGCTTTTAACTTTATTCAGCCCATCTGAGTCCCAGGCAAATCTTTCACCTTCAAATCAGATAGGAAATGCCTTGTGGCAGAAGGTTCTACTTCTGTTGTCCCAACAGAAAAAGAACAAGTTGTCAGTCTGGCCCCTGGCTGCTCTCTCAGCTCCAGATGTTGGTCTCAGGAAAGCCATCTCTGATGGCAGCAAGCACAAATCTGCACCCTCAGGAAGACACATCTTGTTCTTAAATTGTTACTCCACTAAGATGTCACCTAGAATACCAGGCTGATGCATTCTGATGAATTAAAATTTGATTCCCACTGAAAAAAATGCCACTGTGATAAAACCTAGTCTGGAACAAATTGAATTGCCATGAATTGGATTAATGCCTGGTTTGACCAAAAGTGCTCTTTAAAAAAAATGAAAATATTTCCATCTCAAAATTGGTAATTTTATTACGCAAGCCATAAACTTTCATTAACCTATATTTTAGAGGTCAGCCACTAAAACAAGTTATTAATTATGCATGTAGAAATAATTCCTAATTTCTAAAATAGTGGCAAAATAATTAGAGTTCAATGTGAAAAGCCGAATGAAGAGAGATTGATTAGGAAATTACTAGAAAAACAAAATCAGTAGAAACAAATGTCTTAAAGAGGTGATTATCACAGTAAAACACACTGAAAAATTACAGGTCCCAAAGAAAGAAATGATACTGATAAAGTTTTAAACATATACACTTTTATTTTCTGTCCTCTTCAAGAATACTGATGATCAGCAATAGAAAAAGTAGCATTAGGGATTTCTGGCTGAGCACACATGGAAGCACAGGCAGTGCCAAGTACAGGACATCAAGCCCCAGTACAGCAACCTGCTCAGAGGATTTTGTGCTGTGTGAAACAAGTAGTTTAGAAACACAAGACAGACGTTCCTTCAAGAAGAGATGGTGACTGATAGTTCATTTAGTGCGCTATGCAACCAGATCTTTGATCATCATTAACAGAAGGCCTCTAAATGACAGATTTGAACATCAAATATCACTTTGCCTTCCAATGGCAGTTGTATTTACAAGATTATTCCCATTATTTTCACTATTTTTTAATCTTAAGGTGTTATAGGAACTAAGATCTAGGCTTTCTTTTTCATGAAAGATGGGACCAGATAAATGTTCAAGATCTTTTCCATTCTACTATTCTGTGAAAATATTTCTCTCTTTTTTCCCCCTATATTTTAAGAGGTTCAGTTTATAGGTACTATTAAAAAAATGAAATAAAGATCCTGGCTGTGTGTCTGCACAGGTGAAACAAACTTAGCATATGGGATAAATAACCTTTCTTTGTGTCTGAGGTAGAAGAAGCAAATGTGAAGTTAAGGAAGGTCAAGAGCAGACTCAGAAAGGCTGAGAACATAAAAACAGCTGTGAGCTTAATTTAATTTTTTAATGAATGAGACTATTTGAAAAAAGGTGTAGAGTGGTAAAGGATTTACAAGAGGACAGAGATCATTAGTCATAGTGGAATAAAGAGAAAGACATTTGTGGAAAAGAAAGCTTAAGATGAAGTTTTTCTATTGTTTATAAAGCAAGTGGAATTCTGAATTTTGAAGTTCAGTTTTTAAAGGGGAACAGGGTTCAAAGCTCAAACTTTATGAAAAATATTCTCCCAGTGCTAACCTGATCTTTATGTATATTAGTGAGGATGTGTTCACCCTGTTGAATGCAGCTTGGTTAGTTGTGTCCTGATGGCACCATTCTCCTCTTGATGCCTGGGTGAAGCACAGTACATTTACACAGGACCAGTGAACTCTCCATCTTCCCCTTAGCTCTGCTGGCAAGGGACACTTACTGTGATGGCTGCAGAGTGGTGTTGCAGCACTTAACAGGCGTCATTTTGCACCTCAAAATACAAGATATTTTCCTACAGGTTTTGTCTTTCTCATGTCTCCAGTCTGCTAGGGCTGTAACAATGCACAAAAAAACCCTGTACAAAACAAAACAAATCAAATCTCTGATCAACCAACCAAAAAAACAAATGATAATAAGACATTTAGTGTTTTATCTTAAAGACAGTGAATGCAAATATTTTCAGATACAGCCACCAACTTCTGGTCCTTCTCAGGCACAATGAAATGTGGTTTCTCCTATGTATGCGACTTCTTTAGCTTCTGGCACACTTACATGAAACTGTGAGAGTTTTCTGGCTTGCTTTACAGCCTGAAATGTGGGTACATGACCTTCTCCTCATAAATAACTTACATTTTTAGCAGCAGCAGAAGCCCAAGTGAGAAACTTGCTCTCAGAGGCTGCCACACTGTGCTGGTGGTCACTAAAGCTCTGCAGGATGTGGTACAATGAGATGAAAACTGCTTCTTGCAGTTTTTGCTGTTTAGATCCATCTGATAGTCTTGTCTGATGGAATCCATTGTGCACCATCTCTACTAAAGCCAAAGACAGGCATCAATATCTGAAGAGTGCCTGTGTTAAATACCTCTCATAGTCAGCCCTAACATCTTAAACTGAGGTCATTACACATTTCACCCCACAGAGATGGAGCTCCAGCTTTATGTGCTCCCTTTTCCCCTGCCCCTCACTGCACACAGAGCTCAGGCACATGTGGGACAGCTGCCCTGGCTGGCAGCCACTGCTGCTGCCCTGCTTTGTCTCTGCAGCCCCCGTGCTGGAGGGTTGGCTGCAGGTGAGCATCTCCAGCCATTCAGTCCCCCCTGTTCTTCACCCAGGTCAGTGTAGCCCTAGGTACCTTGGAGAAAAGGAAATGGATGTCAGCCTTTGGCAGGTGTCAGGATCATCAGCATCTCACTACATCATTGAGGCATTGCACAGGGGACACAGAAGGAACTTGGTTCTATCCTGACACATTTGGCTTGTGGTTAGAGAATAAAATAATTAAAGTCATTAAAAACAAACCTTAATCTAAGACACAGCTATGCATTATCTTTTTTTTTTTATTTGTAACCCTTTTTGTCAGCAGTGTTAGCTACAATGACTTCATAGTCATTTATTAAACTCAGTGCAACCTGTGCATCCCATAGAGGCTGGACATCTGTTTAAATGATCAATTCTTTCTTTTTCATGACACAGCCCTAAACAGGATCTGTGCAAAAATTGAGAGAAATAGAAACCAAGATACACAAGAAAAGTAAAAATTTTCTTGTATTTTAAAAAGAAGAGTTTCTCAGAAGGCAAAAAAAAAAATCAACCAAACTAAAGTAGCATGTTTTCAGGGTGAGCTATGCACTTCTGACACAAACCCATGACGGCACTAAAGAGACTTTTCAGTCTTTTTCACACATTTACTTACATTAAACTGTGGTCTCAACTAATTCTTCTTAATTTTAGGGTATGAACTGAGTTCAGAACCTAATGCCTTGAGGTGCTGTGAGACCACTAAAACTATTCTCTAGATATGTTAATTTCCTTGTGAAGCCAAGGAGGGGTCTTGGATGCCTCAGACACAAGCACAAGCAAAGCTGGAGAACTTCGGTTCAGTGCTGAAGCTTCCTTGGAGGAGGGGACAGGGGTTGAATGTTTTTGCTCTTCTACAATAAAGTTTTCCTTTGAGACTCCTGACTAACTCAGTCATTGATAGCAGAGAGTGTTTTCCTTCTTCTGCTGATTGGAGCAATCAATTTCATGTGGCCCTGGAGGAACAACTGATACATAAATATTTGTTTTCCTTCACTACCTCTCTAAAAACCGGAGTTCTCATATCTGCTGGAAAGGAACATGGAATGGGGAGAAAGGGGGGGAAATTCAAGCGTATGCAGTATTCTAAAGATTTTTTTATGGTACTTGTAACTTGACTCTCTTCAGATTAAATAAAAGGCTACAATCTTATGTTGAATGTGGTGCATACCAGCCTGAACACTTGTAACCTTTATTCAGGCTGTGAATCAGATTGCAAAAGCTGATGTTCACATAACTAAACATTTTCCAAGACAAATGCCATCTGTGGCTGCTGCCTGCCTCAGCTTGCTGTGCTGGAGGTGATATTCATAGCACTGAGCCCAGGAGGGGCTGGGAGGAAAGATACTCCCCAGCAGCTGAGAAATAGCAATAAGAGTATTTCACGGCATGAAATGCAGTGTTGGAGCCTTAGTCCTGTAAAAGGAGGGAGCTGTGGGGAATTTGTGTAATATTGGGTGGCTTGCATTTCCTTCCAGTTATAAAGAATGGAATGGCAGTGGAGCATTACCATAGATTTCCATCTGCTATGGGGAGGTTGGGATCTGCTTGCCCATAGTCTCGTGTTTGGGAGCAGTGTAAGCTGTGTCTCAGGAGCTGTCAGCAAAGCTTCATCAGAAATATTTGGGATTCAAGCATGTGATACAAGATTTCAAATGCAGTCCTGATGCTTTAGTGCTTCTTTGTGTCCTTTGTTCCTGCCCATTCCCAGAGGCTGGGACACTTGTGTTCACATTCGTTATTCTTGTTGAGGGGGCAGGATGCAAGTACTTGGGGTGCAGTTGTCTGCCTGAACTATGCTTTAAACAGAGGTCATTTGAGTTAGAGCTAGGTAAATAAACTGGCTGAGGCTGCTAAAATGTCCTTTAAATATTTGTTTACTTACTGCATTCCAGTGGTGTGGCTTACACACTATCACATCTACTTTTGTCAGTACAGGAAGAAAAGAAAACCATTCTTCTCTGCACTTAGAGTCTGGAAGCCAAGTATCTGTCTGGAACCATCCTGAGTGGCTGATTTACAGACATCCAGAAATACATTTATAAAGAAGGGACAGAAAGCTCCAACACCACACATTAAAGTGGGGATTGCTGCAGTGCCTTAAAAAGCAGAAACACAGCACACAACAAAATAATTTGGGAGATGTTAATAGTAAGTTTTTTATCTGTTCTCTTAGAAGTAATTGTTTTCCTTAGCTAAAAAAGGGTAAGGAAGATCCAGTATCTTACTAGGTATGAAGTTTACCTGTTTGAACACTACTTTCATGATATTTATGTTAGGGTTTACATATCCTTCCAAGTACAACTATTTTTCTCCCAAAATTGCAGTCTTTTGGCAGCCATCTCACACAACTTCATGAGATTGTGTATGTGAACATAAATTTTACTCTTAAAATGAAGTGGCTCATCATCTTTCAATGGGAAGTTATGGTAGAAAACAGTAAGAACTGACCTATGGATATGAGTATTACTGACTACAAAATTGTAGGCAGTCTTAAATAGTTCACCGCAGTTCAGCCAGAGGCATCAGATGATCCCAGAACACTGAGAGAACTGGCACACAGAGCTAGAAGTCTGGTAGGAACCATTATAAATACACCCATCACATTGACTGTGGTAGCTTTTGACTAGAGAATAATAAACTTCCGAGCTATATTTAATGAAAGAAAAACATAAGTCGGGCATCTACGGATCCATTTGTCAGTGTTCGTGATTTCTGAAAAATTTTGAAGAAAAACATAAGAAGAGATGTCGAAGAAATGCAACAATACTTACCAAATATGGGTTCTGCAAGGCTTATCTGGCAATTTTGTGCTAAGCTATTCCTGGGTAAGGGGGATGAACCAGAGCCAAACCATTTGGGCTTGTCTAAAGCACGCCTCTGGTCATGGCCTACATGAGAACTGAACTGGGATGGAGAAAATAGGGAAAATGGAAAGCAATCATCAGGAAATTCAATCATCAGGAAATTCTTCATCAGGAAAAGATGAGGTGTCGCTTCAAGCAGGTATCCATGGTGTGCAAAAGTGCTTTTTCTTTTACAGAGGTTGTTGTGAGATGGGGCTGAATTATTATTTTAGTTGATAAGTCTTCCCACACAAAATGGGTACTCACAAAAGTTGCTAAAGACAGCAGGGAGTAGAGGTAGAAGTGTTTTCAGAAGTAACATCCTATAAGGATTAGGCACTGGGAGGTCCCCAGGGTTCTGATGGTAAAGTATATGACTTTGGAAAGTCCAAATGCATGTTTTCTTTCTTGGCAAACTGTGCTTAAAAATGTAGTTTTGCTGAATGAGTTTGAGTTCCATTATACATTTACCTGCTGTTCTGCTTTCCTTCTTCAGCACTGAATTTTTCTCTTTCTCAGTTTCTGACTTTTGAGTTTTGAAGTGATTCTCATGACAATCATTGGAAAGGAAGACAAAAAACCCACCAAAATTGTAAAGAAATAAGAGGAAAAGCTCTTGTGTTTCAAGATTACAGCAAATCCAGGTAACTGGCTCTTCCTTTGCATTTTGGCAGGATTATGCAAACTGTTTTTAAGACTTAAGGCAGATTCATTCTGGAAAAGGTAGCTTCTACACAGGGTTTCAGACAGCTCGACAGGACAATGCGTTTTCACTGATGCATTGCGAAAAGCCCCTCACCTTGTGTCATTAGCAGAGTTTTTGCAGGCTAAGGGAGCCAGTGAGCTCTGCTGCACACTTTCAGCTTGCTCATGGGCTTAGCAGCAGCTGGTGCTCAATGGGAGCTGGGGTGGGGGGAGCGTTGCCACCTCGTTCAGCTCTCACGTAACACAGCTCCTGGACCTCACTTGTGGGAAAACCACTTTTTGGGGGTACCCACAGGCAGTCAGGAGGATTACACTAATCAGTGCCAGTGCAGGGGACAAGATGTGAGTGAGTCTCTTATTGAGGAACGTGCCCGGGAAGAATCAAGGGGGTGTGTTTCCTGACGGGGATTTTTTTAAGGGCAGCTCGCCAAGCATTTCAGCAGCTAATTATATTGGGAGTTTATTTTTTGAAGTGTTTATAAGTGATCCAAAAAGAGGGAGGTTTGATTCTTCCACTTGACATGTGCCAAATATAATTGGAATGATCACACGCTGGTCAGTCTGTGAACAAATTGGATTTGCAATTTTGGCAATCACCCGGCTTTTGAAAAGCACTCTGGAAATCAAGATGGTTTGTTTCATGCAATGCTGACAGTTTGTGGACAAAAAAAAGAATAGAAAAATAAGCACTTTCTTGCTAAACAAATAAGATAGATCTAGGATGAAATTTGAATCTTTTGAAGTTGATGGCAAAATTCCCATTGGCCACAATTTCACCCCAAATCTTTCAGCAGTGAACCTAGTAGTTCCTAGATCTGCAAAAAAGAAAAAAACAAAAAAGCTATGAAAAGTAATCTGTTAAGTTACCTTCTTTCCTTGCAACGATTACCAACTGTGTATGATCAAACTGACATTGTTCTTCTATAAAACCCCCCATTACAGAAATTAGGAATGAGGGAAGTCAGTATTTTCTTTAGGTCAATAACATAGTGTCAAGCAAAATGTCTAGAAGTGCTTAAAACAAAGGCTGAGGACTTTTTTGTTCTATCTTCAATATTCTTGGCCATCTGGTCCCTTAACTTTATCAGCCTGTCATTCTGAAAATCTGGTTTAAGGTCATTTTTTTCCTAGCAATTTCCTTACTTTTACTCCTTGTACACTCTCCTAAATCATCTTTGTCATTCCTTTTTAAAGTCTGTGGAGATTGCTATTTAAAAAACTAAGAGGAGAAATGAGGAAATAAGAAATAATTTCTTGTTTTGAATATTGATATTTCATCTCTTGCATTATTTATAATTGCAATTAATAAATTTAAAAAATTTTAATATTTTAAATGTTATGATTCTTAAACTATATTAATTAGCAATTAAAAACTGCAAGACTAAAACCTGTGGGGGGGGAAATTAAACTATTTACTTTGGCCCCTAATTCAGCCAAGAAACCTAATTCCCCATTAAGTGTAAACTTTTCTTGAAACCCAATGTGACTTTAACTTCTTATATATATTTCTCAATAAAAATGGAATATATCTATAGATATTTCACCTGTAGAGCATCAGACTGTGAATTTTAGATTGCCACTGCCCCTATTGAGTAAAATTTACTCTAGATTTTTCTACTATCAGCTCAGCTCTTTTGATTTTAGTGGCAGCAAAATAAATTGCTTTAGTTACTTCTCTCTGTGTTGGATTATTTTCTAATTCAGGCTTTCAGTTTCAATGATTATAAGGGTTTTATTTTCAATGTGCAAGTGGATTAAAATTGCTTTCAAAACAGTTTATTAACCCAACTGGCTAAGCAGAACCTCCATCTATCAAAAGCCAAGTTAGTGATTGCTTGGTTGCTGCCACTGACAAAGTTTAGCCCATCTGAGAGCAAGAATCCCACTGAAATGGACTGAGCCATCAGGGCTCTGCATTTTTGAATGTCAGCCAAACTATGTTCAAAATGTACTTCTTTCATGAATACTCTCCCTGCTGTATATTATTTCCTCAGTAAATTTTATTCCACAATATGAAGTACAGATGCTCACTTAATGATCACATAAACATAAAAATGTAGAAGCAGATTAAAATCTGTGGAACTCCTACTAATGTTAGCATTTGAACATTACATGGACTTGCAGAAAGGACTGCCAGGTCATGTAAATAAATGACTTGTGTTGAATTTCTGTAGTTATAGAATCACCTGAGATGTCAAGATACTCTGTGCTTCTTTGCAAAAAAAAAAATCTGGGTAGCTTGGTACAGCCCCTGTATCACAGTAGTGATGTGCACACAAATATCTAAGAACAAAAGTATCCATGACCAGCTCTGTCCCTTTCTTGTTTCTTGCCTGTATGCTGGATTTTGTATTGAGCTAAAAAATGTATTTTTCTTCTATTCTGCTGAGTTGATGCCCAAAAGCAAGGGGGAAAACAAACATTCCAGTTCAGCGAATGAAAAGAAATAGGTGTTTTTACTTGCTTCTGGTGCATTTCAGGAATCACATCCATTGGGGATAGGTGTGCAGAGGCCAAAAGAAGAACTGCTCCACTGAGTTCTGCATGATCCATTGCTGCTCAGTGCTGCCATTCCTGCTGCAGACTCACCCTGCCCAGCACTCGGGGTGGCTCTTCACAATCCACAGGAGGGAAAGTTCTCCTGTCAAAAATTACAAACAGCTTTGCCTGACAGCATTTTTCTTGAGAAGGCTTTCAAGTTTTAACCGTATTTCTGGCTTCACAGAACACCACAGGTTTTGGTGTAACCTTTGTGTGGGGGGCCTTGCCAATATTTCTGCTGTGCCAATTCTCGGCTTTTGGCTTTATGGGAAGAGCACAAGGAGAAATAAAAGGATGTTTAATATAATTTGGAACTCAAAAGAACAACAGACATCTATTCCATTAATCCTTAGTTTATGGGAGCAAATGGATTATTCAGTTCTTCTGCCATCTTCCTCCAAAGTTGCTCAAGCTGACTCCCAAAATAAAATGAGGCTGACGCATGAACCACAAAATATTTCAATTAATTAATTGGTGGTACCAGTCATCTGATATAAACATTTTTTCACCCTTTATTCTAAAGCTTCCTCACAAGGTCATGTGTTCCATTAACTTGTCTAACCTCTCATTTTCTCACACATTTTCTCATTTTCTCTTCATTTTCCAGTGTTGTCTGGCAGTGCCACTGAAGCAGACTGATGGGACCATGTTAACTTGTCAGATATTATTAACCCTCTTTATTTATCTGGAATCACAAGATCTTCTTCCAAGAGTGACTGATCTGTTACTCCTTTCTCTGTGTCTGACAAAACTTGGGCTTTGACTCTGCCTGCTCTATGTGCATGAGAAACTGTCTGGACACTATGTCTTTCGTGTCTCACAGACACTTAGGAAGAAGCCTCGCTCAGCTTCTCATACTGCCCCAAGGACATTAATTGCATTTGGAACATACAAAGTTTTAGCAAAAAAAACCCCAAACATAAGAGGATGGTAAACACAGATACCCTTGAGCCAGTACAGAGCCCATTGACATTCTTGCTGATATCAATGATTTCTTTAAATCTGTGATTTTCTTGGGGCTGTGGCTGCTGTGACCCTATGGCTGTTGACACATTAGCCAGTAGCTCTGTAATTCAAATGCCCTTTACTTTATCCCAAACTCTTCAAATACATTCAATGAGGCAGCTAATTTCTTAAAAGAAGAATGGCCCTAGGCATTTACTATAAAGCTCTCTAAAGTTAATTCCTATTGATTTCAAGACCAATTGGATCAAACCTTTTTAGCATATAAGGTATTTTAATATTGGTTCCTTTTTGGGTTGTTTTCATTTTAGTGTTTACTAAAGGACAGCAATGGAAAAGCAGCAAAAATTAGACCTTTTTTATTGCCTTTTCTTTCCCTTGCCTTTTTTTTTCTATTGGCAACAAGAACCTTTGATTCTGCATTTATCATTCATGTGATACTTCTTTCCACAGATGTTTCAAATTAGATAGGAGAGGATATCTGTGTGTTCTCATCAGCAAACAGGCAGCACCCAAACTTGCCAAACAAGAAAAGTGCATTTGCTTGGCCTGGTCTCTTGTTGGCTTTGGACCTAGCGAGCACAAACTATGGCCATCTTTAACGCCTCTAAGAGAGACCCATTTGCTGCCTGTTTGCTTTAGTGTAAGTCAGGCAGGTGCTTAGGCAACAGTGCCTTTCTGAAAATAAATGTTACGAAGGCAACAGAACCTTGCACAGAGCTCTGCTCTGATGTGAGGGAGAGCTGCTGCCTTTACCACTCTTCCCCCACCATGTTCCCACAGCAAGGATGCTTATTTTTAACCTTTTTTTTATTCCCCTTTCCCACGTTCTGACTGTTTTTTGATAACATACATATAATTGTGAAAATACAAAGGGACCAAAGGTTTGCTTTTGGAGTGGTAGATGCCCAGGACAGCAAGTCTTTAGGATACAGCTTTAATTTTTGTGTGGGCACATACTGATATTACAAATAATTTGCTTTGACTTTCTTTAACACCATGAAGACCACAGGGAGCTCAGCTTCTCACCGTGCTGTCCCTTAAAGAGAGGCTCCAGCCCAATCCCACTGCTCATAAGCAGTAAGCTGAGCCGGCTGCCAAGACACCAACACAGAGAATCTAGCAGGAGTGGCTTAGAAATAGGTTTCCTTCTCTCAAGCATGCCGACGTGGAATTCCTTCCATTTTTTTAGTCCTTGCAGTGTTTTGAGCACAGGGTGTTCCTCACCTTGCACATGGGGAAAAGTAAGTGGCAAGGTCTTGAGCCAATTTCTTGGCTCAGCCAAGAAATTGCATCCAGCAAGTGGCAGACTGGGGTGCTGGATGGATACAAACGCCAGCTTCTTTTCTCTCTGTCTGTTGCTTTGCCATTTTCCCAGCCTGGCAGTCTGGTCCTTGATAACTTCTGTTTGCAAAAATGTGAGATCTAAACTTCATCTTCCTTTTTAATGAGATAGTCCTTGATTCCATGTCACATCTCTAATGTGAAAGCTGCATAGAACATTAGAATTCAGGAGCATAAAAGACAAGGTTTTCAGACCTTGAGAACAAACTTACCTCTGCCTAGAGAAGGCATAATTTTAGTAGGGGTTACTTACATTTCATAGGGAGAATTTTTCTCTGCTGGTTCAATCCTTGGCCTCCTTCTGAGTACACAAATCTGGAAGTTTGTTACGGAACAAAATATACTTTTACAAGAGAAAGCAACATTATTTGGTTTGGTTTGGTTTGGTTTTGGTCTTATGGGGTAACACTGGTGAAGGAATTATACCCAGGCACCCAAGTTAAATCAGGCCTACATCATATCTGTACCCTGAGTTATATTTGGCAGTGTACAAATATGTTAAAAGTCATGGGAAATGAACAGACCTTGAAAAAATATGGACCCTCCAAATGTTGATATCATTGTTGTAAACTTTTTCATTGCTCTGGTATTTGGAGTACTCTACAGTGTTTAATTTGAGCTATTAACATTCCAAATGAAAGTAGCAAGAACTCCACCATAAGTTTATCTTTCTTTGACTAATCCTAACATGCACCCAAGTCCCTGTCTCACTTTCCAAGAACCACATGGCACGGTTATATTTCAGAAGCATGTTATCTGTGCTGTCTGCTTTAGCCATTTTACTGACACTGCCTGAGTGGCTCCCCTGGAAGCACTTACCTCTCTCCAGTGACTATGTAGGGAGTTTGCTCTTCTAATTTTTCTCTTCTGAATCAGAGCAAAATTAGATCTTACAGTAGACTAAACCAAACTATGTCTATAAGTCCACCAGTGTCAAGTTATAGTTTTGATCCTTTAAATCTTATTCATGCAAGTAAATCAGCAGTGCTGTTTGTGGAGTGGAAGAGTAGCAAAGCTGTGTTATTAAAGGTCACAAGATCAGGGCTTCAGAACTTCTATGGCTTTTGCTCCACTCAGCCTTAAAATTCCCAGGCTCAGCCCCCTCCTTCCATTGCTGTATTTAGCCAATTTTTAAGTAATATTCCCAGCACAATATAATCCTGAACTTCAAAGAAGGCTTTTTTGGTTTTTTTTTACAGCTGTAGTAAAAGCACAGTTATGAAAATAAACACCAGCTAATAATATAATGATGATGGAAAGGGCAAGACACAATATAATCCAATCAAAGAGGTTCACTCTGACATTTCTTCTTCACCAAAGCCCACATATGGATGCACACCCGTGCAGAGGCACTTACTGAACCTCTACACAGAATCTACCCCTAGCTTACCCAGTCCCTCCACTTTATTACTGGCTGATACAGTAAAGCCTTTTGGCATTAATCTAAAAAACTGCAACAAGTATTTATAAAAAGATACTGAAGAACAGAATTTGAAGGAATCTTCTTTCTCTGCAGCCGCAGTTCCAGGTGGCTTCCATGTGTTTTCCTTTAACATTCAAATCTGACATGTCAGTGCATTTTCTTTACTACAGATTATTACTAGGCTGATGTATTGTTAGTGTTAGAAAAAAAATGCCAGGTGAAGAAAAAAGGGAAGTAATGTGATTAGAGAGCACCCATTTACAGCTTACAGTATCTCTGACCCACAGTTATTCTTCAGGGGTTTCTATCCCTTTTCATTTCAATAGCTTGAAATATGTTTGTTTTCTGTGAAAGGCCATGAAATGTACAAACACAAACCTAAGGGAAATATGTATTAAAATTATAGATACACTGCAGGGTGAAAAACTATGAGGAACAGTAGAAGAAAAGTCTCAGAGGGCTGGAACACCTGAAAAATACTTGAAAAAAAATGTTGTCAATCTAAACAGTTCCTATTTCAAAGGCTTTTAAAAATGGGCAATTCTTGTGGAAGGGAGTGTTTTGTGGAAAATTCCATTCTGTTGAAAAAATTACTTTTGGCAAAAACAAAATCCACAGCTGTGATTTAAGGAAGCAGAGGATACCACATACCAAGAAGAACAACATTCCCCTTTCAGCACCCCAAAACTGGGCCATTGGCTTCCATACACTTCTCAATATTATGCAAGGACAGTCCCTTGCTGTCATAATTTCATTTATGTGGGTCTGCACATGGTATGTGAGAGCTGATTGTCTGGGGTGCTGCTCAGTAAAATGTCACGTAGGCAAAGTTTTGCACCTCCTGAAGCATGTGTGGGATGAAGACGCATCTAGCTCATCTGCTGGCCTCACCTGCTGAATTAAAAAACTGTTTAAAATATACCATCATTTCAAATAAAGGTAATTCTGACCCAAAAGAAAAATATGTAATATTCCTGTAATATTTTTCTAATATAAATATTTTTATATTTAAAATATAAAAATATAAATATTTTTATATTTATTTATATAATTAATTGATCTCAGAGGGAGTTGGTCATCAAATTCCTCTTAGCAGTAGAAAGTAGTGGGATGCTCATAGTATTTTACACAGTTAAGCAAATTGAAAGGTTTTGTAGTGAGAAAAAGATAAAGACAACTATAGACAACTTTACAAAGTTAAGTACCAGTATTTGTCTTAAAGGGAGGATGCCTTTTTCAGGATTCCAGCCATGCTATAGAGGTGTTTCCCCAAAACAAGAACACAAGGCTCAAGAGGACTGTACAAAATGCCCTGGGGAAGGCTAAAGTGAATGCTTGGTGCTGTTTGACGGGACATGGGGAGTGCACTGAAAGAAAGGAGAAAGGAAAATTATAGCCAGGCAATCTGACAATCACACAGACAACACCAGAGACAGACTTTGCAGGACATACAAACAGAGAATAAAGATTTAGGTAGGAGAGAGGAATAAATATTTCTTGATTTTTTTCAACCATTCACTGCATGTCTCTCTGTCTTTTGCATGACTGGTCATAGACTATTAGATGAGGATTTTTTTTTTTTTTTTGTAAAATACCTCTGAGTTTATCTTGCCAAGTCATTTGGAAGAACCCATGGGATTCAGTTCATTAATTCATATTGAAATGTGATGATATTCTTTGCTAGAAAAGGGTGAGAATTCACATTCACCATGGAACCCTAGTTGCTTTCAAAAGCTTTCATTTATCATGCATTGTTTCCCTAGATTTTTAGGTTTCAAGTAACACTCCTGATGAAGAATTCTCTTTTCTTTCCTCTTCCAAAAATTACTAAGGGATATAATACATATTGAGAAGCCAAGGCTTCAGGAGAGGTTAACCACATTGTTCATGCTTTCTGTTGATTCTACTTATTGCACCATGTAAACAACTGTAAAAAAGGGTCTCAAAGAATGTGTAAAAATGGTCTTGAGAAGGACCCAGAAATTTTACTGTCTTCCAGGAAATCAGTTGGAAAAATCCTCAACGATTTTGGAAATAAATTCTGATGTGTAGCACTGTCCAAAATCACCCTTCCATTGAAGCCAAGGCAATGCTCCTGTGGATGTCAGTGCTATCAGATAAAGGTGTGACTGTTGATACAGAAGATAGCATTACATGATTAATTTTGTGCTAAGACATGTCAGACCAGATTTTTTAAGATGTTTTAATTGCTCAGCTGCCATTGAACTAAGGAGGGCCAGACAGTGCAGTAACACTCTTCTGAAATATCTGCATCAGATTAGTTGACTTAAAGCTATTATACAAATCCTGGTGATCAACTAATTCTTTCAATCACTTAAACTGATCATGATTCTATGTTCAATTGAAGCAGTAGCCTCTAACATACAATGATTTTTCATCCAAGGTTTCATGTTTGTCATATATTAACATCTGTGATTTTTGGTTTTGCTTTTGCTACCTGCAGAAAACTTTGAACAAAAAAAAAAAAAAACCCATGCAGAATCGATGGAAATCATGCATTTATTTAGACATTTCAGAAATTCAAGGCTTATTACTCTGCTGACTCCATTAACCTTTACTTACCTCACAGACCACACAGTTCAGACACCTATTCTGGTTTTCAAGGCAGCTTATAAGATACTTTCACTAAAATCCAGAAAGGAACTCTCCATCTATCTTGGAGGTGCCTGATTTGCTTTAAAAGCAGCCTGGGATTTGCAAGGGAAGAATGACTTTTTTATCTCTGTGACACAAATCCCAGCTGACAGCCCTGTTTACGCTACAGAAAATAATGACTGCTGACAGTCTCAAGGACCACCCGGTGGGTTATTTACATTTGAAACATTTGAAATCAACTCTGTTTAGATAATGTTTCAGTTTTGAATCTGGCTTGCCTGCACATGTTCCTTGTAGGCTTTATTAAAGCTAGTACATCTCATTGGAACTGTAATCAATAATGTCCCAGTTTCATACTGCCAGCCAGGATCTATTAATGGGGAACTGCTGAGTTACATGTTAGACTATTTGTTCATTTGGATTTCAGAGCCCAGTTGTTAATGTTTAATAAAACTGCCATTTTTAAAATGTAAAAGAATTGGTCTTTTTATTCTAACATCATCCTCAGGAGGAATATATAAATATAATTTTTAAAATATTATAACATGTAAAAATAAAGACATGCCAGGTTACACGAGTTTCTTAGGTTTGGACTGTACACTCTTTTTAGATATCATCAACAAGTAATATTATTAAATTAAGATAACCCATTTCACAATATAGATTTGAACAGGTCTAATAAATAACAACTTCTCATGAGATGTGTATTTTCTTCAGTTCAGGAAGTTCTCTTTCCAGCTCTTTTTTTGCCAAGGATATTTCAAAACTGATCAAAGAAGAATTACTTGAAGGGTGTTAAATTAATCCAGTTCTCTGAATACAAAGTTAGATAGATACTTATTTTTACCCAGCATTTGTCTTAGTACCTAAAAAGGCAATGATGAAATAAGCAGATAGCTTGAGTGTGCCAAAATTATCAAATAAGATTAATATCCCATATTAATTCCTATTAACAAAGTAGATATGAACTTATATTGCTGTTAATTATATCTTTCCCTTTCTTAGATTTTTCATTCCTCATTCCCAGTAGCAGTGATCCATAGCTTCAGTTCACATTCCAGTTTGCAAACATTGGTTAATAGGATACGAAATTGTGTCTCCTTCCTTAATTTAGCAGGTCATGGAGAAAAAATCATACTTATTTTTAAAATGCAAGTATAAAGGATTTATAAACAGAGTTCATCCTGAGGGATTCACTACAAAATGACATTAGGATGGCAGTCTCACGAAACAAGTTAATCTTCTGTGCTGCAGACTGCAGAAAGCACTCTAGAAGGCACTTGATGCAACCTACCTCTTTTAACTGACTGCTTTGGAAGAACAGACATCCAACCTGGGAGGACTCCTAAACATTTATGAATAGGTACCTGGAAGGCAATGGCACAGACTAGGTGTATGTTCAAAAAGAAAATTGCTCTTTGCATGATGTGTTGGTTGGTGCTGAATATGCTTTTCTTCTGCTTCAAGGCCAAGTGCAAGATCCTACACCTGGATCAGGGAAATTCCAAGCACAACTACAGGCTGGGCAAAGAATGGCTTGGGAAGCTGTGGGGAACAGGATTTGGGGGTGTTGGATAAAAAGCTCAACGTGACCAAGCAACGTCACTTGCAACCCATGGAGACAAAGGCATCCCAAGGTGCATCAAAAGAAGCAAGGCCAACAATTTTTGAGAGGTGGCTCTACCCCCTTACCCTGCTCTTGTGAGATCCCACCTGGAGTCTGTGCCCAGCTCTGGCACCCCAACATATGAAAGTCATGGACTGCTGGAGTGAGTCCAAAGGAGGGACAATGAAATGATCAGGGCTGGAGAATCTCTCTGTCCTAGAAAGACAGGCTTTGACAGAGTAGGGGTTGTTCAGCCTGGAGAAGGCTCCAGGGAGATCTCAGAGCACCTCAAGGGAGCCTGCAAGAGAACTGCAAAGGAGCTTTTTACAAGGGCATGCAATGATAGAAAATAGGGGAATGGCCTTAAGCTGAGGGAGAGTAGGTTTAAATTAGGTATTAGCAATAAATTCTTCACTGTGAGGGTGGTGAGGCACTGGAACAGGTTGCCCAGAGGAGTTTGGCTGCCCCATCTCTGAAAGTGTTCAAAGACAGATTGGATGGAGCTTTGAGCAACCTGGTCTAGTGGATGGTATCCCTGCCTATGGCAAGGGTTTGGAACTAGATGATCTTTAAGGTCCCTTCTAAGCCAAGCGATTCTATGATTCTATGATTCCACTTTTTTTTTTAGAATTTATCATTCCACTTTTGTTTTATAGCATTTACAGTGTGCAATGAATGCCACACTATAGAAGGGTACCTCTGTCCATCAGAAGGTGAAGCCCTGCTACAAGAGGAAATTCTTCTTGTCATGAAATATACCATTTTAAGCTAAGGTAATCTTCCAAACCTGAAGAAGGCAAAACAAGAAGTTAGTTGTAGAATTTTACTTTTTATAAAGTAAATGGGCTTTTTAATGCAATCAAAAGAGCAACTGTGACTAGAAATCTTGAAATCTTGCAAATGAAACCATTGTTTCCTTTGGCTGCCATAATTACAACCAGACACTAAGGGATCTATAGGAAAAGATGCTGCCACTCTGAACAGGAAACTGCCAAGCTCAGGGCTGCTTCAGAGCTTAGGTTATAACAGGCTTTAAATATGTGAAATGGCTTTTTAAAGGACAGAAGTAACTGACTAGAAAAACACATAGATGTTACATAGCAAAAAACCCTTAGCATGGACTGATGCAAAGCAAGTACCCTTTCTGGAAAGAATGTGAACCACTGGAAACCTACAGAAAGAAAACACATTGCATGGGGGTGTGATGGCCACAGAGAAAACACTGATTAAATTGTTTTCAGAGGCTTATAAATACATCAATAATCTCTGTTTTACACTGTAATTTGATCAGCAGTATGGCTCCTAGTAAAGCCAGGAGGGTAATGTAGATTTTAAGTAAACGTAGCACCATTTAACATTTAGTATACCTCAAGCTACCAAAAGAATCCCACTGATGTAAAATCAGCTGGAACAGGCCCAAGTATTTTCAGCATTCCCAGAAGGAAATAAAGGGTTAGTCTGAAAAGCATGAAATCAGATATGCAGAAGGAGTGATCCAAAACACATCAAATACAATCTTCAGCTACAAAATCTTAAAACAGCTTGTCCTTGTTCACATTGGTAAGAATCTGATGGCTGACATGAAACCAATTACAATAAGAGATTGATGTTTTGAATTTCTGGCTTAACTGTGGCCTTAATTTTGACATCAGATATGACAGAAGGAAATTGGGAAAATTAAAATACAAGACACACTATAGGGAATACAGGGCTGAGAGCAAGTAATAGCCCGAGACAGGTTTTAGAAGGTAACAGCCAGATCTAGTTTCTACAAAAAATGAGAGCCACAGAATGTTTGAGACAAATTAGACCCAGTAGTTAATTTTTACCCAAATTTCTGCAGTTGATAAAATATTACAGAATGGCACCTATTTAAGTGACTTGATACTTTAGTAATCAAAAATGTCTCCCAGCCAGCTGGAACTGTCAATCTGTGACAATACTTTTGCATCCAGGTGCTTAATTTATTTCCATCAAGAGCATCATCTAAATTTATTGTGAGGCATAAACTCACATTTTGTTGGCATGAAATTAGAATCTAAAAAGACTTAAAACTCTTGGAAAAAATTATTTGATTAGCATTTGCATTTGGAAAATAAAATTAAAATGTCTGAAAGCAGAAAAGGCATTGCAATATTGTGAAAACAGGATGTTCAGAAACTCAGATGTTTGTTGTGAGACCATATATCTGGTTTGACAGAACAACAATTTTCATTTACAGGAATGATGTGAGAATTCAGGCTGCTAAAACCAGGTAACTAGCCCCCTTTTTTCCCTCCCAAACTATCTGTGGGGTACTGTGGTTAGCATTACTCAGATGCTTAGAGGGAGGCCACAGTAAGGTTAGGTTTAATTGCCTTGGGCACTGTCAAACACAGTCCTCAGGCATTGAGCAGGTCAGATACTAATTGGCCACACATAGCACAGGAATAGCACAAGACTGGAGAAGGACACACAGGTGGAAAGGAAGGAAGGAGAAGAAACTCTTTGCTTCAAAACATCTTAAACCATAAAATGACTTTGATTATTGCTTTTGTGAATGGAATAAATTGCATTCAAGTAGTCCAAGGAAACACTTCATATAGCCAGAATACCCTTCCTGCTCTTGTTACCACTGCAGACAGAGCCCTCGGGCTGGCCAAGCAAAGCAGCTCCTCAGTCTCCAGCGAGGCAGATCTTCCATGCGGCATTGGGCTCCCTAGGCCCTGCCCAGGCTGCTCTCTGTGCTTGTCAGAGACCCTCCTGTACATAACAAATTCTAATGCCAAAGGCTAGAAATAGACTTATGAGCATGTTAGGAGTATTTGCCTCTTTCAGAATGTCAAATGGAATGTGAACCTTCCCAGGTAAAAGGCTCAAGAACCGCTGGAGAGAACTCCAAAGTGGTGCTACCTATAGGCTTTACAAAGGCAGATGCAAAGGCTCATCTTAGCAATGCAGACAGCAGAATTCCTCTGCAGTCTGAAATTACCAGAGTTTTTATTTTTACTATTAAAAACCAGATGCAGGTAAAGAATTACAGAATGGAAAGCAGATATAAAATATGGGATATCAATCTATCACAAGGATTACCACACATTAGTTTATACACTCCTGACATTTAAGTAACTATTTGCATTTAATGTTAGATGAAATGAACTAAAAATCTTTTCCAAAGAATGAAGCTTACCATTTCTTTTTATTTATTTTTCTTACATTAGCTATGGCATGGGAAAAGCCCAAGAGGTTTTCTTTGTAGTATTTCTAATTCAATTAAGCACAAGAACCAATTAAAAAGTCAAATGGTTTCCCATGAACTTTTAGACTGAAGTGTTGGATAAATTTAGATCCCCAAAGAAAACTAATTTGATTTCAAAATGTTCTGGCCAAGTATTTCAGAAATGGATGCTTATAGGTAGGATGCTGTGGCAATATTTTTAGGAAATACAGAAGAAAAATGTAACTTTCAAAAGTTGTCTGCATCTAAGTACCCCCAATAAATCAACATGAAGAGGTGACATTTAGCTCCCTTCATATCAACAATTCTTTAAAGATAAATTGCAAACATAAACAATTTTTTTGTCTTCCTTATGATCCTAGGCATAGGATAGAATTGACAGAAATGTATGACAGAAATGGATTTAAGTCTCTAAAATTTTATTTGATCTGTAAAAATCTGGCTTAAAAATTTAACATAGTTCCAAAATAACCACTGAGTGTGTGTGTGGGTGTGTGGGTGGGGTTGTGCGTACAGAAAGAGTGAAACAGAACACTTAATCAAGAAAGACCCGCCTAAGAAGTTTTTGTGAAAGGTTCAGTAAACAGGCGTGCTTGGCCTGATATGAGAAGGGAGATTGGGATTATATGTTTACTTGTTGCTGAAGACCTGGAGATATTAGCCATGATGGAACTTTACACCTGCACATAACAGAAATATTTTTAGGTCTCCAATGGCATCCAAGAAAAAAAGTAACAAATGAAGGTGAAAAGTTTTTCAATTATACCTATTACCAAAGTAATTTTTAAAATCATGAGTTAAAGCTAAAGTAATACTAAAGGAAAAGATTTTTTTAAATGTATCATAAAGAATAGAATCTGAACACTGCCTATGGCCACACATTTAAAGTATCACAAACAAACATAAAGAGATAAAATTATGTAAGCTGCCAAAGGTATGTTAGGGATCACAGAATCACAGACTGGGTCAGGTAGGAAGGAACCACAGTGGATCCTCTCTTCAGTCTGGAAAACAGCAGACTGAGGGGAGACCTCATTGGAATCTATGACTTCCTCATGAGGGGAGGAGGAGGGGCAGACCCTGATCTCTTTCTGTGGTGACCAGTGGCAGGACCCAAGGGAATGGCCTGAAGTTGTGTCAGAGGAAGTTTAGGTTGAATGTTAGAAAACTATTCTTCACCCAGAGGGTGGTTGGGCACTGGAACAGGCTCCCCAGAGAAGTGTTCACACCACCAAGCCTGACAGAGCTCAAGAATCTTGAACAGAGTTTGGACAGTGCTCTTGGGCACTCTTGGGGATGGCGCTGCGCAGGTACACGTGTACAGTTGTACACGATGATCTTTGTGGGTCCCTTCCAACTAAACTGATTCTGTGATCTGGTCCAAGTTCCCTACTCAAGCAGGGTCATCCTGGAACATATTACACAGGATTTCACAGCCTCTCTGGGCAGTCTGATCCAGTGCTCAGTCACCCACACAGTAAAGTTGTTCTTCCTCATCTTCGGCTGGAACTTCCTGTGCATCAGTTTCTGCCTCTCGTCCTATTGCTGGGCACCACTGCCCAGAACCTGGAAACATTCTCTGGCACCCTCCCTTCAGATACCAACAGACATTGATGAGGTCCCCTCTCAGTCACCTCTTCTGGAGGCTGAACAGGCCCAGCTCCCTCAGTCTTTCCTCATAAAAGAGATGTTCCAGTTCCTTAATCATCTTTGTAGCCCTCCATGGGACCCCCTCCACGTCTCTCTTGTCGTGAGGAGCCCAGAACTGGACACAGCACTCCAGATGTGCCTCCCCAGGGCTCAGCAGGACAGGATTACCTCCTGTGACCTGCTGGCAATGCTCTTCCCAGTGCACCTCAGGATACCTTTGGCCTTTTTGGCCACAAGACACACCGCTGGTTCGTGAGCAGCTTGTTGGCCACCAGGACCCCCAGGTCCTTCTCCATGGAGCTGCTTCCCAGCAGATCAGACCCCAGCCTGTGCTGGTGCATGGGGTTGTTCCTCCCCAGGTGCAGGACACTGCACTTGCCTTTGTTGCATTTCACAGTTCTTCTCTGCTCATCTCACCAACCCATCAAGGTCCTTGTGAAGGGCTGCACAGCCCTCTGGGGTACCACCCACACCTCACAGATTTGTGTTGTCAGTGATTTTGCTGAGGATGCATCTGCCCCTTCATCCAAGTTAGTAACAAATAAGTTAAGGTAAATCAAAAAATTCTGAGCTCAGTATTGAAGCTTAGGGAACACCATTAGTGACAGGCCTCCAACCATACCCCATGCCACTCGATTACAACCCTTTGGGATTTGCTGTTTAGCTAGTTCTCAGTAAACTGAAAGACTTTCAAAACTTTTTAAAATTTCTGAAGCTATAAATATTATTTTAGACAGTTTATCAAAGTGGATGCATTAATTAAAATTGATGTGGAAGAAAGATCTTTTGACAATAGTTGCACACTGTTTTTGTGTTGAATGCAGAACACAGTCCTAACTATGACCCTTCAGGAATCACCTTGCTCAAACTAAAGCCCATGAGGACTGGCAGGAAACTGAGCTGCCATATACAGATATAATCACAAAATAAATATGGAAAGTACCTGTACTGTAGGTATAGAAATTACTGCTGTCTGATTAACTGTTTCAACAATAAAAATAGTTGTTTTAAATCTTGAAGGTAACTGCTTATAAAATTACTTATTGAACCTGCTCAACAAACAGCAGAAGTACTTCCCCTGTAATCTGTACCTTTTACTAAGTATACCCTTGAGGGAATCCCATGGCTCCATACCTGAGTTATTCTCTTCCATTACAGATTCCCACTGATTTGGTGCTGCAGACATCTATCCTCCCAACTCCCACTAACAGCTGGGTACCAGGCACCTCATAACTCATTAAATGCATTGTGCCAGAGGCACCATCTTCTTCATTACCTTTCTTCTGGATCTGGCAGGCATCCTGTAGCAAAGAAACACAGACATGGATTTTCATGGAAAACCTCTCTTACCAGATCATGCGTCTCATGGATGACTCTGTATCTCTAGGATTTTGTTCCCAGACCTACTGCAGAGAACCTGAGATACAACCACTGTTCCTTACAGAGCTCTTAGTTTACAGAAATGTGCAGACTGCCTTTTACTGTAGAGTGTTTTTACTGAAAAAGCACTTTTGGAATTAGCCTAAACCCACTGATGTGAACTGATCCAGCCTGTGTCAATGACATTTGGAATCAGGCAGTAGAGTTCTGTAGTAATTCAAGGTCTGGTTTTGACAACCAATGACTTTGCTTGCATTAGGCTAATTTGCTGAATCTTCTCTTTCCTACATTGCATTTAAATGAAGTAAGACACATTCCAGTCATAAGATATCCTTTCCATTTAATATTTTCCCTTCAAAATGCAGCTTGGATTTAGTAATTAATCAGTGATTTTCTGCAGAGCCTACAGACTATCATGAACACTGAGATTAGACAATCCTCATTTTTCCCCAAACTTAGCTAAGGCAATCCAAGGAACTGAATTTACATAAACAATAGAAAGATTTTGCTGTGCAAGTTCATAAATTCTGACAGTTTCATGAAAGAAGACACTTGAGATGAGTTAAGAAGCTTTAATAACTCTACATAAAGGCAAGTACACTGGCTGAAAAAGCAGCCAGCATTCTGGAAATGACTGATGAAGTATTACAGCAAAATTCTGCTAGTGGATGCTTCAGCTTATACTGTATAACTGAAGTGCAGCAACAGGATATCACAAATGCAGGAGTTATTCTTTGGGAATATGCGACAATATCTAGCTTCTGGGACTATCATACTATTATAAATCCTGTTCACTGAGTCCTGATGGTGGCTTATTTGGTGTTTTCTGGCTTAAGAAGCAATAGATACAGTCTGTCATGAAAGGTAAGCACAGAACCTGCTTTCTCACTTGAAATTGGCAGATGCTACATCAGTCCTTCTAAGGGCATATATTGGCAGTATATATTTTCACTGCAGCTATATGAGGCTGTGTAACTCTTTCCCACTAGCTGGAAAATATTTACTGAAAAATATGTGGAAGCAGTATGGATCTCTTTGGTGGTGGTATCTATTTGAATACAGATTTTTTTCTAAATTATGAGGCAAAGCATATAAACAATTTTCACTGAAAGGTTGTAAACGCATTTGATTATGGTTTCAGTCTCTTCAGTGTCATTTTGAGTTTGTTTATCAAAATGTATTTTGGTCCAGTCTGAAAGAAATCCAAAAACTTTTGCCAATGAGTAAAAGTAAATAATGCAAAGTCTTCATCTACACTAGGCTTAGCATTACCATTCTGATGGGATAACTTAAAGACTACCTGAAAGTTTAGTGGATCATATAACTTCATTGCTGGAAAGGACACACATACTAAATTTCTGGTCCTCATAGAAGAAACAAGGACATTTTCAAGTGGGGAAAAGCTGAGACCAATGGAGCATAATGATCATCTTGGCATTAACTCCAAATAAAGGCAAATCCAGCAGATTCAGCATTGGGAAAGGAACTAAATTGGTTCTAAAAACCTAAGTCTCATTCTTACCTCTGCTCTGATTTGTTACATCAACTTTAAAGGCAGCATCTGTATCTTAAAATGAATTTGATTTACAAATATAGTCAAAACAAATTTAAATTCTGAGAATGATACTCTCATAGTACAAGATACATAGTGTAGTGCTATACATTGTTATCACATCTATCCTACAGAAATATCTTCCCTACATTATAAATATACTCTATTTACTCTGTAGTTTACTTTATGTTGCTCTTTTCTTAAAGATTAAACATTCAAAAAGTTTTTAATTGGAAGAAGCAGGAAGAATTTAGGCTCACCTGTGAACAAGAAATTTTTCTGTCTTGTGGAGAGAGAGATCTGTGGAACAAGTTCCTACAGGAATCAAGGATAAGCCTCTGTGTTTTCTGAGGGACTATTCATGCATTTTACCAAGAGGGCAATATAAGACAAATTATCAGAGAAGGTGAACTGCTTAACTGTCACAGAGTTGTTTTCAGAAAGGTCTTTGTGTGCCTAACAATAAGAAAAATTACAGACCAGACCTAAAGTAATTACTAAAACACTGCAATATCTAGAGTGATTTTTAAAACCAAGTAAGAAATTGCTTTTAACTGCCATACCTGTGGAAAAACACTTGTATTTACTAAGTAAAGAACTCAGACATGGTTTGAAGCAAATTTAAGAGCATTTATTAAGGAAAGAGACCATAAATTACAATTTAATAGAAATAAACTTTTTTTTTCAGCATATCTAATTCTAAACTGTTTCCAATTTTTCCCTCATGTAAAAAATTAATCCATATAGCAAGACAGAATTTAAACTATACACAAATTGGATAACTTTTTGGGGCAACTTGCTCAAAAATAAAACTCTCATAAATTTACTATCACCTACGGTTTATTTAAGAAATAAATGTAGGGGAAAGTTATGCTCATACAAAGCATTTAATCTTTTTTTGTTAGATAGTATTGATCTAAAATCACATTTTAATAAAATCTGAAAAGTTAAAATATATTTTTCAGTGTAAATATATTACTGCCTCAACATTTTATTCTGTACAAATTTAGTTGTTACTTATGGCAACATAATTGGCCGGAAAGATGCCAGTTTTTCCTCCTATTGTTCCTTCCCACCAATCAAACTGGGAATTTGTTTTAGTTGTCACTGTGATTCTGTCTCCAGCTTTGAAAGTCAAGTCACCTGGCTGTTGTCCTTCAAATGAATAAAGTGCTGTCACTTCAACTGGATCACTCCCAGAGTTATCTGAAATAAAAGAAATTAAATAAAAAGGAAATTACTAAAAGGAAATTCCTAGTCTCAGCACACACACTAAGTTCTTAAATAGAATATTCTTAGATGACAATAGAAAAGGATGACAAAAATACTAAAATAATCTATATGGACATATAAACCACTGATGAAAAATCCCCTCTGTTTCCACTATAATCTTAGGTAAGTGAAATTTTAATTCCAGCCTATCAGCGCAGTCTATTTAATAAAATAATACTCTATACAAAGCAAAGATCAGCCAGTTTTCTGTATGCCTCATATGGTCAGAGAAAGTGGGAACAAAGGTGGTGTGCTGAGGAAAGCACAAATGTTTCCTGAATGGCTGCTATCAGAGCCACTGCCCAGGTTTGAGTTTTCGTTTGTGTTCTCTGTGACAGCTTCTTCATGGAAATGGAAAAACTCAAAGGAGAAAATTTGATTTTTTAATCAAAACTCAGGATATAGGATGGCAAAATACAAAATATCCATAGCACTTCCCTTCTTGTTCCATAGGTTTTGCAGTGCCTGGGATTTTGGTGTATCTCAGATGTTAAACAGAGCCCAGAAAATGTGCCAGTGGAAAGAACTGATCATGTTTGGTGTACTGGAAGTGACTTGGTTTGTATAGGGGTATTTTCGACCACATATACAAATGGCTTTTATTCTCCTTGCACCAGTCTCTTACATAACATTTTCAGTTCTCAGCTGGGGTTGGAATCATGCCATGAGGCTTCTAAACTAATTTAAAAACAATCAAAATCTCGCATACTATTATCCATTCCTGTAGAAAATTTCAGCCAGTATTTATCATTTAGCCAATGTTTAGTACCACTGAACTTTAAATCTGAGTATCTTCAATTTAACAATAAATGTTTTTTCTCAATTCCTTTAACTGTCTGAGATATAGGAGGTAGTTGCTTTAGATTAATGTTGATTTAGAAAACACTTAAATCTCTCACATGAGTGAATCTAAAAGTGAAAAATGGAAGGTACAATGGAAGATTAGTTAAGAGGAAGTAATGTTTACACAGTCAGATAGAGAGATTTTAGGGTGTATAGCTCATATGGACATGATGGCTGCATACATGATCAAGCATGCCAGATTAAAGGCTTTTAGAATTAGCTGCACCTTCTTGCTGTCAAAACTGTTGCAAAAGGGGAAACCCAACCTCTCACTAGTTTATACACTGCCAGCAGAGAGCTAGAAAGTGTGGTGAGAGAGGCATTGATACAACTGTTTTTGGTTGTTTTTTTGCAGTCTGTCTTCAGCAACTGATACCCACCAATTTTTTTTTCTTCTCGTTGCTTTTATCATTTCAAAAGGAAGAGAAAAAATTTTTTCCCTAAGGCTCACAAACACAAACTCTAGCCAAAGAGGACAGAGAAGAACAATGGACCACAAATATATGCACAAAGAGCACAGGGTTTTCCCCCCCCACATCTGTCAATATATATGTTCATTCTACAGGTCAGTGCTTTCTCTTAATGATCTGCATTTTTAGCAATCACCAAAGACTAATAGAAAATTATTTAGCCATGAGCTGGGAGAGATTTGATTGCAGAGAAGTCAAGTGCCATCTTTCTTGATCACACAGTATCTCTCCTGATATCTACAGTCATGATTGAAAGTCATACAACACTGTTTCTTTTACTGTGAAAATAAAACCAAATTTATCAGGTCCATATCTCTACCAGTTACTCCTACCAAAAAGGCTTATTGCAGCTTTCCTAAACATATCTTTTACTGTCACCACTGAAACCCTGACAGACCAAATATTCAGCAATTACACAATTTTCCTCCAAGAATTCAAGCATTTGATGCAGTTGGGATGATATGATGTGCTCTCACGCACAGTTTAGTTTGAAGCTAGATATTTTGATTGAGAAAATCATAGAAAAAGTATGAAGTAAACATCAACTTTTTACTCCTAGCACTAACTGAAGAATAGTCAGAAAATGCTGTAGCCCAGGACTCCTTAGGTACTGTGTCATGAAAACAGTTATGACTCAGTTCATAAAAAGGAAGAAGGGGTGTGTTTTACCCCTGTGCAACATTCAGGTAGTACACATGGGTTAAGTGCATTTATATGCTAAATTAAGACAAAAATTTCCCATGCTTTGAGTTCTTAAATCTATGTGTTTTTATCATGTAAATGAATAATCACTCAAAGAGAATTGGAGATACTATATATTTAAAACTGGCAAAAATATATATGGAAAAAGTAGATGTTTTATAGAGCAAAAGAAAAGACTGAAAGTGCTAAAAGTGAGGTGAGATCTTATTCTCAAAAAGAAAAAGAGCTGTCAAGACCACTATGATATGCTGGACTCCCAGCAATGGTAAGTAACCAATAGTTACCACCTCCATGGCTGAACCTGCACTAAGACTATAATTCCTCTTATACAAACTGCTGAGTATTCTGAAATTGGCTCTGTAAAAGCAGGAGGAAAAATGAAAGGAAACCCGACAAAAATTAGAGCTTGAAAAGGTGGAAAAACATCCATATGTGAGATATCAAAGGGTAGCAGTGCATTCATGCCTCCAATTATTGTTTGCTCTGTCATATGAGCAAAACTCTTTTGTGTGTTTCTCATTTTTTTGTCCCTATATATGTGCATCTTTCCAAACACAGAGAAAACTCAAAGCACTACAGCTGAATATGAACACCCAGTTCTATGTCCTTGCCCAATTAGCTACCTGCAATAATTTAAAGGCATTTTTCAGCTTTATTCCTATCAGCTCTTTCATAGCCATTCCTACTTAATTTTTCCTAGCAGCCTTTTCTCATACTATAGTTTTGTTTCATTTTATTTCTCATAAAGATTTCAATTCTGCAGTTTTGTAGCACAATGCAGACAGAATGCATATTTCTTGCCTCAAGAGTTCAGCATCTCATGCTTCATATTTATATGGATGATCCTAATAATAAGGTACCTTAAATGAAGGCACTGTTACAAAATCCACCACATAGATTATACAGAAGATCTATTCTGTATTCTCATTTCCCGATTTCAGTTTTACACAGAAGGGTTTTAAATGAAATTGTTATATTCCACATGAAGATCCCTGAATGCATAGACAGAAATGACATTTGCAGCTCACACAAGATGGTGCTACAGTGCTACATACAGCATATGATACTAAGATCATTGAGATTCATGAGTATGCATACTACAAGAAAAACAAACTACATTGTGGAAAATCCTTATTTGTTATTGCTGTTTGAATACACACTTCCACAAACACAGTGGTCAAAACAGAAAATATAGAAATTTTGGTTGAAGGCAAATTAGTACAGTAGCCAGCATATATATTCAATACTCCAGCATACACAGGTATGGCATGTGTTTGATGACAAACTTCTATGGCCACAATATCTTTCCAGTTCATTTATCTTTACATACCATAATGATTTGCAGATTTTGTGAAGGACACCTGCTACAGATAAAAGACTTGGTGGGGTTTAAAGTACAGTGAATTTATGGCCTCTTGGGTGTGCTACATTACAGTGTGCCTTCACACTGTTTAATTTACTAGTAGCTATAGTAGCTACTAGTTTCACATTCTAATGAGAGCTTATAAAATATTAGTAAAGCCATAGGCTGTTTACAAGACTGTATTTTGGAGAAGAAGGCATTTGTAATAATTTTGGCTTAAGCTTATGATACTTTCAAAACCCAGCTCTAAGTTGGAACACAGAATAGCTGGAACACAGTTCAGCTGTGGGCCCCAAATTTAATTTTACTGGCATAGATGCATATATCCCCCAGCCATCAGCCTGATGCTGAATATCTTGCAGAAGATGTGCTGCTTTTGGCCATGGACACAGCAATAAAACTGAAACAAGTTTCATGTACTTGAGGTTAGTGATGAGATTGCTAAGCACCCACTTTGCAAATTTTGCTAATTGTCAGTAATTTGAGTGTAATTTGTCAGAAATTTCACTCTCTGCCCCCTTAGTGGGATGTGAAAGAGAACTGGAGGGCTAAAAGTAAGAAAACTCATGGACTCATGGGTTGGGATAAGAACATTAAAATAATCTAAATAAAACAATATTTTTAAATTAAAATGTAAGGAAAAGGAAAATAACAAGAAGAGAGAGAAATAAAACCCAAGATAAGCAGGCAATACAAAGAATGGCAATTGCTCACCACTAACCAAATTATTCTCAGCCTGTTCCCAAGCAGTGGCCCCCTAGGCAGCTTTCCCCCAGGTTTATATACTGAGTATGACCCTGTGGGATATCCCTTTACCCAGCTGGGGTCAGCTGTCCAAGCTGTAATAGAATTTTTATTGCTTAAATGGAGGCCGAGAAAACTGAGCAACCACATGGACCCAGTTTGTGCAGAAGTAAGATAAAACCAACAAACAGACCTAATGATGGAAAACAACTAACAGATTGGGCAGATGCAAAAATCTGTGCTTTTGAAAACAAACATATCAAGTATCAGAAAGGTTTAGTATACTAGTACACTGTACAGAGGATCAGGTATTTCTCGTAGGTTTAATATGAGAGATGTTACTAACAGTGAACAGACAAATATTAGCTCTTTACTCATTATGGGCTTTTTCTTGGAAAGGCTTAGTACTGAGTTTATAATCAGAGTTAGGAAAGAATCCAAAGTAGGATAAAGAATTATGTCAATTACTGAGCCCATTGCAAATCTGAGTAAAAAACAGTAGTTGGTGCCATTAACAATGAAGACTTAACAGCAAATTTTAATGTCAACCTTAGAAAATGGTCTAAACACCATCACCTGCTAAGATACCACTGTGAGTGTAAATACTGTGTGTATACATTTATTGGTTACATGCCTGAAGGATGTTAAAAAGGAAGATTATTATCAGGCCCCAGCCAAACATGTTAGAGTGGAAGACAACCATTAGCTTAGATCAACAGCTATAGATGAGCCTATGCAAATAAGACAAACTATATCATAAGATGCATTAGGCAAAGTACTGACAACAGATCAAGGGAGGTGATCTCCTTTACTCAGCACTGGCATGGCCACACCTGCAGTGCAGTCCAGTTCTCAGCTTCTCAGTACAAAAGAAATATGGGCATGCAGGAGACAATCCAGCAAAGGGCCACATGGAAGCTGCCATCGGGGCACCTCTCCTATGCAGAAAGGCTGAGACAGCCCAGGGAAGAAAAGGCTTATCAGTGTCTGTAGATATCTGAAGGGACAGGGTGGTGGAGTCAGGCTCTTGCCAGTGACGCCCAGTGACACAGGCAATGGGCATGTAGTGAAACACAGGAAGTGCTGACTGAACATCAGGCAACACTTTTTTACCCTAAGGGTGACTGAACAGATTTCCTAGAGAGATGACAGAGTTTTCATCTTTGGAGGTATTCAAAAGATATGTACCAAATCCTGCTTGAGCAAGGGGGTTGGACTAGATGATATCTAGAGGCCTTTTTCAACCTCATCCATTCTGCAATTTGGTGAAAAACTTCAAAGAGACTTTTGAAATAAAGTTATCTGAAAGTATAAAAGCAGTGCGAAAATTTGTAATTGTAGGGAGTTTGGACTGTAACAGCTATAATCAAAACCCAGTTGGATACTAATGGAACTCACACTGTCAGCATCATCTGATGGTCAGGCCAGACCATCAGAGCAGACTTCTCAACACACACTGACTAGCCTGCATCCAGCTAGGGGAGTGCCAGCATGGAGCACACCTAGTAGGGAGCCCCATTTCTCTGAGAATGTGACCTCCTGGTAAGGCCTACTTGTCAACATATGGATCAGAGTGTTGTAAAGACAGATCAGAGTGTTGTTTGCACTGGCACACAAACAAATCACTTTAGCCTAGGACTGACAGAGCAACTCTTAGATCAGAGTTTAGCAAAATAAAGGGCTGAAGAGAAAGATTTATTGGTGGATGAGCAATATGAGAAATGAGATGAGGCAGCAAATTACAAGAGTATTATCTTACAGGTATGTCAGCATTTGCTGTGTTCCTCAACTGACAGAGCTAGATGTAAAAACTAAAAGGTAACACTGGCTCTTTGCAGGACAAATGAGAAGGAGAAACTAAAGATCTAAATTTCTGACTTGAGAAATGCAGCAGCATTGGGCCACGATGATGACTAAAGGCAGGCAGAAAAATGCTTAAAGTTCAACTTTGAAGTAGGTAGGTGAACCACTAAGTTAAATCTGTGATACTAACAAGATTGAGATGAAAGCTAGATCTGTCAGAGGTTCTGTCTGAGCTCAAAGACATACTTAACATGAGAGCCAGTGGGAGAATGTAAAAGATGGACAAAATGATAGGGCAGGAAATTACCTTTGAAGCAAGAACTGAATCTAGATGAGAGCAAAGAAATATTGAATTTGCAAAGGTCAGAGGAAAGGATGTTGCAACAATTGAATCATAATAGGATGAAAACATAGACAAAAGCAGAGACAGAAAGAAAAGGTAGATCCTTAAAGTGGTACCCAGAGAACATCTATAGGTCTCATTGCTCCTATAGTGAAAGTAAGAACTTCTAAAGAAATTCAAGTTGAAGAACACATGAGCTCTGCAGCGGTTGCCAAGATGAAGTTTAATATTCTATCTGGCAATTTTTATCTTGAATTCGCAATTAGTTAACAAAAGAATATCTGAGTAAAGGAGAAATAAAAATCCTTTGCAGAAAATATTATCTAGTAAATTAAAAGCAACAAAGAACAGCTAGCTGGGAAAACTTAGTCGAAAAATAGAGGGCTGAATATGGAAGACTTTTCAGTGGGACACCCAAAATATAAATGTAAAGGTGATTACAGACATAACCCAGCAATAGAATTCAAGGATCTCAAGTATTACCAAAGAAAAAAGAAGATGAATATTAATCTAAAAGGTTACATACAGAATGATGGAATGCAATTTCTAATATGTGGTTGTACACAGATCAGCAGAGACTTGGAAGTAAGAGTTACATTTATGTCAGTGAATGGCTCCTTTCCATGTTATTGAACTTGATGTCTCCAAATCAGAGTCCAGGTTCCAGTGCCAAATCATTGGAATAATGGCATATAAACATGGGCATAAATTAGCAAAGACTAATTTATCAGCATAGATAGAGCCAATGGCTTGAACAGGGAGCAAGAGAAACTCTTTTAAAGAAGGTGAAGCACATTACTGAAGAAGTTCAAAACAAGAAAAAAAGATTAGATAACAGCAGTATGATCAGCCTTGGACTTCATAAGATGAAGGATGAGATGATAATGCTGCAAAGAGATATTGTGGGCTGGAGAGTTAGAAAGAAGCAATTAGATCAGATAGATACCTGGGACAGAGAGAGGGGAGATAAAACAATGAGAATCTTCTGCTTTGGGGAGAGCAAGTTCATATCTTCTCAAGTTTAGAGAAGATATGAACTGAGTAAAACCATCTTATCTGCATCAGTGTCCTCCTGAAAGATAAACAGTATGAACAGGTAAAAGGCAACAGACACTGGCTAGGACCTGAAGCATGGTCTGGTAATGCAAGGCCTCCATACAGGTGAGACCAGCAGCTCATAACTGAATGAAGCACATTTTCTGAGATTAGGTCAGAGTCTGGTATGTGGCCAGACAATAAACTGCTTTTTTTGCCACTTCTCTTTTTACCCCATTAGTCATCTGGGGAGGTTATTTCACAGTGTATCCCCCTGTTGCTAAGATAACTTTCTTAATGTCTAGCTCCAAGTAATTCAGTATTGGCATACTGTTTTGGTTTTTTTTCTTTTTGTTCAACATTGGCCTTTGGTTGAAACCTTTCTTGACAATTATATGCTTGATTTATGCTTTTATAGTCAAAGCATAAAGCATAAAATGTGATTTTTTTCACACCTTCAGACTGTTACACTAAAAATAAGATAGTTACCACATCTCAGAGACTCCTTACTCCACTCATTCAATCATTGAACTTCTCCACACCTATTCAGATTTACCTACTTGTGCAAATGAATAAACAGAATATCATTATTGGGTAAAAGGCCTGTAGTAACTGACCTTTCACATTACCAATAAACAAAGAATTGTTTAAATGGAAGGGTGAAGGAACAGAAGGAACAGAGAACTTACTTTTTGGAGAACACAGATTTTCATATGAATGTGAAAATTGTAATTAAATAAAATTTGTGATGAATCTGCACATGAGACTGTCAAACAGTTTCATCTAAAGAGGAGATAACCATGAATGAAGAAATCAGCAAATGAAAAATGGAAGGGAAAGGAGAGCAGAGAACACTGCAGGAACTGGAAGCCACAGAAAGGTGAAGTACAAGAACAGGAGAAGTATTAGTGATGTAGCAGAGCCACTCTTGTAGCTGAAGGCTGAGCTAAGAGTAAAATATGTGATAAAACTAGACAACACAGAGCTAAAGGGTCAAATCCATTGAGAAGAATCTTAATGAAGTTACAGAAACAAATAACAAAGATCAAGAAATTAAGGGAATGTGTACATAATTTAAAGAAATTTAAATATATATAGAGAGATATTTTGAAAATTAATGGATGTATTCCAAATCCCAGAACTCTAAACTCAGAGCCAAATTAGAACTCAACATAATACAGTACTGAATACAGGTAATACTCACTAGTTTGACAATCATCAATTGAACAAAAAGTCATTGGTTTCATAAACTGGTTTAATATTAGTGGGTTTTCAAAGTAGAGAAGTCTATTTGTACAATAATGGAATCTACTTTAAGGTTACAAAAGGAAAAAAACCAAAAAAACAACAAAAAAAAGCAGCTACCAAACACAAGACTAGAGGGATGTAAATTTAAGAGGGAAGATAAAGATGTCTTTGTGATTAGTGCCTTTATCTGTTCCCTGGCCATAAGAAATACTAGCACATGAAGTAAATGGTGCAGCTTGTTTCAAAGAGACTAAGGAAACAAGCCTAAAACTGGCCTGTCGATATTAATTTAGAAAATACTTAAGTTCAGCATTAATCAGGTTGAAGTCAAAGCATTAATTATGTACCAGACCAGTGATACAGAGAAAGAAACTGGACATTGCATTGTCTGATACAAAATTAATTCTGCACCGCTCTATTTGCCAAAGAGGTTATGAACCTGAAAATATCAAAGCCTCAGTGACACAGTACCTTTTTCAAGAATGAGACAAATCCAACATCTTGGCTGTATATGATCAGTTATACTGGGGAATATCTACCTTTTACTCTATCTAAACTTACCCCCTTGGTTTTCTTTATATTTGAAGTCTATTTCTGAACTATTATTTAGAAGAGCAGCTAAAAAAGAGATTTGATGTCTTAGGTGAATTGCATCAGGGACAGTCAAAGAAACATTGGAAGGGAAGTGAGAAGGAGGTGGGGCAGAAAGATGTAAGGCTTAGTGCAGGGTTTTAAAGGAAACCACTAATTATTCTAACATATCTGTCTGCTGAAAGCTTTTCAGTCCTTTAATGCTAAGGATAGCACACCTTATCTCACTATGACATTTTGTAATTGCTTTTGAAAATTTTAAAACAGGAAAGAATACTAGTTTTAAATTCAAAATTTGTGAATTATAGTAGTCTTGATCATCATAAATCTGATAAGTCGCACTATGAGTTATAACATAGAAAAATGGAAGATACTTTGTGGATATTCTAAAACCAATCTACATCTGTTGATAATCGGAAAGCAAAGTTGTGTCAGTATCTAAAGAACACATGCATGCAACTGAACTTCTCTCCTTATAAACAAAGCAATGGAAACAATTTCATTACTGTTATAACAGTCAACTTTTCACAGAATAACTCTGAAAATGATACTCTCATATGTAAAGAAATAAAGGTTAAAAAGTACAGAATTGTACATTCATTACTACATGAACATTTAAAAAATTAATCTCTTTTACAACTAATTTTTCCACTCATGACTTTAGAAAGCAATAAAAATGATGAAAACTGCAACTAAAAATAGTATTCTGTTATTTAAATAAAAAATACATAGTTTGCAATGGGTGTGACTACCACTTTGAATATCTTCTCAAATTTAAAAACCTCCTGCATATATTACGGAATGCTTTTATGAAAAAGGACTGGGTCATTTACTTCCTGGAATGTAAACAAAGAAAGAAAAATTCCAAAGTCATGAAATATTTAAACAACACTACCTCAAAATGTCCCTTTATGACCACATACAATGATGACTACATGACAAAGGCAGTATCTCATTCCATATAACTTTTTGAAAATTGGCATCTTGGAGACTAAGACATCATTAAGTATAGTTCACTGAGTATGTATACTTTTTAATATTTTATGGTTGAAGAAGTTTAATGTAAATAACAGTCCATGTTCTGATGATGTCTAAATTGCAAGGCTTTACATGTGTAAGTGGTTTCCAACAAATTTAGGTAATGTCAGCTTTGGCTCAAAGTTGCAGCTCAGAGCCACAAAGGTGATGTTGAATTCACGTTCACAGATAGGATGAACAAAACTAAGTCAAATTACTGCATTAGCTAAGTTACAATGTCATGATAAACAGAAATAAGACACATTACAATGTTGAAATTCACTTATTGGGCCTTATTGGGCAATGTTCATTTTGAAGCTTTACCGTTCACTATGTCTGAAGGCCTAAATAGGCCTTAAAGAGCAGCACCTTGGGAAAGTGGCAAATGATCTGTTTAAAAACTTATGAAGGAAATGAAGTAAGGAAAGTCAGAGAAAAGATGAAAGAAAGTGCCATATGAATTACTACACAGAGAATAAGAGGTCAGTAAATTAAAAGATTTTATGGCTTTCTTCTATTGTAACATGACAAAACATCAGAGAGGACTGGGAAAAATGGACTAAAGAAGAACCATATTGTCATGTATTATACACTGTGACCCTGTAGAAATTAACTTTTCAACTCCTATATGGCAACAAAATATTATGCATTCTAATGGCTACTTAGAAAAAGTCTTCAAGCAACTCCCATTTAGAAAGAAAAACAGTAGCCTAACTGTATCCTAAATACTAAAAGTCAAGAAAATAATTTCAGTTCTTGAATCACACCAGTACACAGATGAGCTCCTTTCTCTACCCTATGTGCTCATTTTCCATATTCTTAGCTCTCACCTCTCAGCTTTTAGCTTAAGAAAAAAAGGGGTTTATTTCAGCTTCTGGAGCAGAACAGATGTATACTTACTTACAAATTTAATTTTTGTTGTTTCCGGACAAATAACAAATTAAGTGTTTGTTCAACCAAGCCTTAAAAATGAAATCTCAAATGTCCTATTCACATTAAACTACTAATTTCCTTAATGGCCTTTTTAATTTTGTTTTTTGAATGCAGACTCACCTCAAAAAACCCTCTGCATATACAAAACAACAACCTCAGATCTCACTGAACAGATGTTTGGGAAGGCCTAAATATGCACAGTAGATTTGACATTTTACATCTACAGGTACTAATCTGCTATAATCAGATATATTCTGTACAGATACTTGAAGTATGTCATATGCCACCATTGATCCAAATAATCTCCAATAAGGCTCATCTGATCAAAAGTCAGGAGACATGATATTCAGCAAATCACTCTCAGAACAAATAATATCTTGCTTAGTTGTTTCTTTGCCAATAATTCTGGCTTGTTTTGGGCAAGTAAACAAAATCACCTGTCTCTCTCTCTACTTTCCGAATAAAAGCTTGTAAGACACTCAAGTATTTAAATTCAATATTGAAGCCTGCAAATAATCAGTTCTTCATGATTAAGAAAACGAGGGTGTTTTTTTGCATTAAGTGAGCTTCACTGTCACTGGGGTAAAACCACTCTTTAAATGCCCCACAAATGCCTATTTGTGCCCAGTTAAACAATTTTGCAGCAAAGCCTCAACAGATAAAAAGTTCATCATCAGCTGCAAATCTTTATGCACAGAATGAAGATATTATACACACACTGTTGTAAGAGACTCAAAAAACCCAGGAGAAGACTTAGGTATTTTTGACCTCTTCTATATAAGCTAGAAATTGATCATTTCAAAGCAGATTCCATATTGCCAACTTGAGTTGTCACTGAACAGTGTCATGTCTAGCAAACGAAACTGGTGATTGAAACAGACCTGACTATATTTAAAGTTTAAGTCACTGTGCAAATTTAGCTCATTCAGTATGAAATGTATTTCGCTGGTTTTGAGTTTCTGGCCTACTGGGGAACATGCTGGCTCATCATCTTCATCTGCTGATGGAATGCTTTCTATCTTTGTTTCAGCACACTCAGCTTTTGCATTAAAGAAGTGCCTTTTTTGTTAAGCATCTGTGGATGTATTTGATATTTAGGATATAAAAAACCCCTACCTCCTGCTTGCAAGAGTCAATTCCATAGCAGTACTTTTGCTGATTACTTTTTGTATTTTTCTGACATTTCAAAAAACAATTAGATTTTCATTCAAAGTGAAAAGGTCAAATAAACCATATCAATTTCAAGGGCTTTATCATGCTCAACATGACATTAATGCAAATAATGCCTGTGCTGAAATCATACTGCAAAAGCTGAGATGCAATCCTAAGCACAGCCTTCATATTCTGAAAAGCAAAGTACAGTCACCAGAACTGAGCTGTTTTATTCAGGTCAAATTTTATTCCTGATGACTTAGGAATGATCTGGGACTCCCATGTTGACAAGCTTCTCCATGTTTCCTCTACACATACCGAGTTAGCATCTCAATCTCAATACACTGTCTGCATTTTGGTCAGCTTCAAAATTTCTGGCAAGGGTATTATTGGCACATAACCTGGTTCACTTGATAGAAGTCTTAGCTTTTACAAAGGTCTGGGAAAAAATCTACAGCCTCTAGAAAAAAACCAAAGAGTAGTAAATTTATTTTTGCTTTTTTTTTTTTTTTTTTTTTTTTTTTTTTTTTTTTTTTTTTGCTTTGCATGGAGAGATTCTTCTCTGCACTGGCTAGAAAAATGGTTAAAATGACAAAATTATATGAGACAAAAACTATGTTATATGTAAATATACTAAATAATAATGCTGCACAAGGCCTCATTTGAAGGTCTGTTCACAATCCATATCATCAGTGTTTAAAACTGGTTGAAAACAAAGTGGGCCAAGAATAGAAAGCCTGTTTTCAAGGCAAAATGAAAATGAGCTTTGCAGAATAAAACAAATTAAAGATGTTACTACTACATTGCACGGGAATCAGACAGGAAAGAAATTTTGCTATGGAACTAGCAAGCATAAGAAAAAAATAATAATCTTGATAAGAAAAAATATAGATGAAAACAAGGAGTCTCAAGTCATTGTGAAAGATTCAGAAACTGCACTCTGTAAAGGGAACAAGTGAGTATCTCTTGTTTTAATACAAAGTCTAGCACCTTCATGATAACATTTATATTTTATATGAACACCTGCAATGTATAGAAAACTCTTGTTAACTTTAGTTGCACTAAGGGACATAGGGGCTGTTGAAATTGATGCTAGGATTTCTTCTTTCCACAATTACTAATTCTCATTGTTTTTTATGTTCCTTCAGCAGCAGTACAGCTATTATTAATTCTACTTACACCACAGGCTTCATCAACTTATAATTTCAAAAGGTATTCAATCAATGTTCCTTTCCTGTGCCAAATGGTGACTCAAGCAATTGTACTTCCACTGACAGTATCCCATGGCACAATCCTGTAATGATTTGACCATAGTTTAAACTGGTAGGCAAAAGGTATATTGTCCCATTCATTACAGAACAGCTTCAGCAAGAGCTAGAAATGACACAGAACCATAAACTAGAGCCTAATCTGATCAGTGCAAACTCTGCAACCTGCAACATTCACCATCACATCGATGAAGCATCTTCAGACAGTCATTAGATCAGCCAATATCAGCCATGGAGTGCTGGTATTACACTTCCAGTGAAGCACAACCAAACTTTGCAGAATACTCAATACATCAGCCTAGTCAATTATGATAAAGTTCTTGAAATGAGAAAGCAAACAGTACCATAATTTTCAGATCAAATTTAAGTGTGGTATTAACAGTATTCTTCATACATATGTTTTTAAATCAAGTAAAATATTGGCTGTATAGATGCTCTTTAAAAAGAACTAACAGTAATCACATCCCTTGGTGCAAGCATGAGGGAATTCAGGCTTGCAGATGGGATTCAACCACTGGCTCAAATTTGTCCAATGTTCAATATATGTGAAGGCAGATTTTTCCCTCAACAGTATCTCCAAACTTACTCTGCTGTCTCAACTCAGATTCTGTCTCATCCTGTAGTTGCTGACAAAAGGCAGAAATGTCAGGAGTAAAGAAGACGCAGTCTAAATCTTTTGGCAGAGACCAATACTTGAAATTGTAGACCAGAGTAGGCTTTCCCATTATATTTTTCCTTACAGAGGAGTTTCCTATTTTCCTATTTTTAATCCTCTTTTGACACCTTCCTTGCTACATAGCAAAGGAGCTGCTAAAAACACGAAGATGCAACACTGAGAGAAACGGGGGAAGAGGGGTGCAAGTCTCACTGTGTATGAAAAAACTAACACTTCCTTTCCACAAGAGTAGAGGTCACTTCTAGATAAGCTTCTTCATGAAAAAACAACTAATATTTGAAGGTCACCTAATATGGCAAAAAAATCATTCATGAGAAAGACAAACCAAATTAAATATAACCAGAGAAGTTTCAATGGAAGCCTTGCCAGACCTCTCCATGAAAAGGTAAGAAGTTTCTTGAAACCTTGTCGTTTTGTAGACATGAAAAGCATTATTACATCATTTCTAGAGCAGTTATTTGTTGTACTAGTTCAGCTTACATTCGTGTCTGGTTTATTTCTTTTTCTTTTTTTTCCTTGGCCTCCTATTTTTTATTCAGGGACTGGCAGTGTTTCTACAAAAGGTGAATGACCTTCTTGGTTCAATCAGAAATATCCAGATGGCTGACCTGCATGATGAAACACCAAACCAGCACAGCCAGAGTAGATGCAGGACTCCAGGTCCCTCCATGACTGAGAATATATCACATTCTGGGGAACCCTGATTTTACTGCTCATGGGAAAATACATTTGAAGTGGGTGTTCCATCATGGTGAAAAATAATAATTTACCATAGAAAAGAAAGTCTTTCCTTAGCATTTAGTATAAAGTAGATGTTCTTGTCCCTTGTATAAGGATGGATCTGTAAAGCATCAGCCCAAAGACCTGCATTTCTTATAATAGTGTTAGCCTTTGTCGCAAGTCAGTAAAACACAGTGGCATTTCACCCCACATTGGAGAGAAATCCTGAATATCTATCACTTCCTTGAGCTAGTCAAAACTTCTGGTTGGTTTCAAGAACTATAAATTAAGCAGAAGCTCCCATACTCCCAAAGGTTTTTCTGGATAATAGACAGGAAAGCAATTTAAGCTTGCTTTAGTCTTACTGCATGAACAACACAGAAGAAAATACTATCTAAAGAAGTACACAGCTTTGAAACAACACTTAAAGTGTGTATTCCAGATGCTAAAGCATTCATCTGTATGTGTTACAATGCCTTCAGAAAATACTTCAATCCATACTATTTAACATTTAAATGCTCCTGTGAACAATTTCATATTTTAATTTTGTGAATCAGAATTATCGCCTTAGTGGCGCTTTACACTTAAAAAAATATGCATAGATTGCACGGCATTTTTTCTGTGCTTTAGCTCTTATTTCACAATTTTTATTCCAAACAATTAAAAAATCCTATGAAAAAATATTGTTACCCATGCCAGAGTAGCTGGTTCATACTTAGCATAAACAACAGTACTCTGCCCATGCATGCACACATACATGAGAAAGACCCCAATTTCATTCTAGCATGTCTGACCTCAATCTCTCTGTGCCTTGTTGTATTTTGAGTTAGCAGATTATATACATCAAGTTATTTGTTTCAGTATGACCAGTGAAGGCCTGCATGCTGCATATTTTCCTATCAGCTTGCCACAATATAAGCCATAAGCAGCTTGATTATCTGACTTATCACAGTCATGATAGTAATAGTACAATCCTAGTAAAAGTGAATCAGGGATAAAAATAGTCTCAAAAATAATTTCCTGGGATTTCCTGGGTTTCGTTAGTATTAAGAAAGAGCTCATAATAGCAAGAAAATTAATACTGTGGGGGACCACCAGATGGATGTTTTATTTTTTTAGTAACTAAATATAAACATGCCACAAGTCTTGCCATGAAAAACACAAAAATAGACCAAGCTCAGCTAAAACTCTTAAAACAAAACAAAAGCACTCATACTTTAGTTTACCAAATTAGTAGACAATGTTATGAAGGATTATGGCAGAAACATTATATGCCTCACTTTGTAAAATTTTTCTAAAACAAATAGCTATTTGTCACACTGAGCTTATTGATTTTGTAGTTTATAATCTGCTAAGAGTTTCTCATCAAATTATACTATTGAAGGAACAGATTACTGCACAGCTTAATGAGGGTTCTTCCTTACTATAGTTCTACTTGATCCCTCAGCAAATCTCTTCCTTTCTTGGAAAAAGAGTAATTCATAAACTGAAGAATAAAAAGTGAGATTTTTTTCAGTTTCAGATACGCAGCACATATCCGCAACACCTAAAGAGTATGTACACATCTGATTTTATTGTGTTTTCATGGATGATTTAATTTCCAGTTCAAAAGCAAAATGCATTTTTCCCATCACTGTGAACCACAGAGTTTTGCTCCATCCTTAAAAACAAGAGGTTCTGGACTCCTTCTCCATTCCAGGTCTATGCAGATATCAGATACAAAAAAACCCCATTTTATAATCTTAATTAAATGTTAAAAGTTTTTGATTAAATTTTACTACAGTTCAAGTTGGCAAAGGAAACTTCAGAACGATGAAACCATTTTGAATCATGATCCAAAACAGACAGAAACAAGCACATAATGAAATATGGACAACATCCTAGAAAGGCAGGCTTGACTTTGCTTTCTAACAACAAAGCAAAAGCAAAAATTCGGGTATTACACTGAGAAAAAGTTAGTCTGACACCACACAGATAGCTGATTTTGTTTCTATGAAAACTCGTGAAATATTTTTACTTTCCTGCTGTTGTGCTTAATCTTAATTGAAATAAAAATGCCCAAGTCAAAAGTCACTCATCAAGAGGAGATTTGGGCACACTTACATTTCTCTTGTAGCACAGCTGTCAGATTTTTTTTGTCAGTGGGCATATCTAAACATGGAACTGCACAGTGAATACAAATAGTTGCATGTTAGATTTCCAGTTAAATCTGAGTTGTTCCAAAATAGTACTGGTTTTTCTCAACCTAAGTTGAGAAATACATATATAAAAAATAAAGTGATTGCTTCAATACATATTTACCAAAGCAAGCCTATTTTAAAGTTGCAAGAACATGAGTGATGCTCTCTTTCAGCAGTTCTATGTAAAAATTCCATTTTTTCATTATACTGTGTTAAAAAAGCTCAGCACCACACATAAGTAGAGGTACTAATTAATGCAGAGACTGCTAGCATGGTGTCCATGTTCCAACTTATATTTTCTTGCCCAAGTTTGATCAATATTATCCTAGAGAGTAATACCTTTCAAAATAACAAGATAACAAGTTAGATGTAAACTGAACTGCAGAACAGGAATGAAGGTAAAATAAGTGAAACAGGAGGTGAAATCACAAGCAAAAAATGAAAAAAAATTAAAGCTTTTTACCTCAGAAGAGGTTTATGAATTCTTAGTCCATATCATTCTCTTGGCTTAGTTAAAACATTTGTAACTGGCCACAAAAAATCCATAATGTACTAACAAAGGCAAATTCACATACAGATCCCTCAATTTTCCTTGACAAAATACACTTCAGGAGGCATGAAAATCTGCCTTGGAATTCTCTTGGGAAGCAGATTTTCACAGATCTACTGAACCATCTGGTGTTCATAGATTACCAAAAGAAGCACTGAGATCATCTCTGAAATTACAGAGAAGTGGGCCAGGCCTGATTCCTGGAGAACTGTAACCATGAAAAGCAGCAGCTCTGATGCATTCAGTTACCACAAACTGAATTTGCCACCTCATGGTACCACCTAATCAAAAAGGGTTGATATTGCCTCAATTGTTTTAAACATAGATAAGGAACACTCAAGAAGGTATAAATAAATAAATAATAGAAAATTTAAGGACTGGAGTTTAGTGCAAATTCATTAGAGCTTTTAGGAGCCCAAATCTTATTGATGCCAGTGAGCTCACAGCTCAGAATTTGGTATTTGTATTATTACTTAAAATTTGAGAGGAAAGAGAAAATGACTTTTGACAAAGAGCTCATCAATCTGGCAATCAAAAGAAAGATGAAGGAAGACCAAAAAGTGATTTGATTACAGCACAAGTGTCTCAAAGAGAACAAGAAGGGAACAAAAATAAAAGCTCCTCTGCATAGTAAGGGCTCTTTAATATAGCAAAGAAAGCCACAACAAATTTTGTCTAAAAGCTGCAGACAAATTCATGTAGGAAGACATGAATTTTTAATAATGAGGTTGACAAATCACTCAAATCATCATTGAAGGAAGAAGGGTTTTTTTTTAGCTACTTAAAAACAGTGACAATTTTCTCATCTGCCTCCATATCCTCATCAGTAGGTTTCACATAGCACTTCTTTCACATGCAAGAATATAAATATATGCCTATTGGGACAATAAAAATCTGTTAATATTTTATTTTATTTTCAAAGTGAAAGGTTTCTGCTGAAAAAAACGAGTCAAAATTCATATTTTGGGGGTCTTTTTTAGTTTTACGGTAATCTGGTTGGAGTGTGTTGATTTTATGCACAATAGTTAAAAAGTTCAATGGCTGCAGATAATTTACTGCATTCAAAAATCCAAAGAAGAAGGCAAATATTTTTCTCAAGATAAAATTTTGAAATATTTACTTTAGTAACTCTGGAAAGTAAGAAAGACAGTGTTTCTGAAAGCAATCTAAAAAAAAATCCTGAAATATTCAGGCTTCACATCCACAAGTTCCTATGGGTTTCCTGAGCACATCACATGGACCCTTAAAAAATGCACACAGCATCATTACTTTCTCCAAATTTTCAAAAAATACTTATATTGTTATCAAAAGAACTGCTTTTGTGTTCAGTATGAGTATTTTGTCTTATAGTATTGTAAGAATTTAAACCCATAGTGAGATTTGATAATTGTTACGAATAGTGAAAGCACACTGCTTGGAAGGAAGAAATTTCTTCCATTTTCATCCCCACTCCTGTCTCAAGTGATTGTTTCAGCACCTTGGCAATTTCAAGTTACTCTTTACCAAACATGTGACACAGTCCTTTTCTGATAAACTGAGCTGAAGAAAAAGCAAAAAATATCTGACTTGTGATTTGAACAAACTGCCTGTTATTGATTCAGCTCTCAACAACATTCATCTCAACCCAGGCCCGACTTTAACTAGCAGATCACTGCTCCTGCTGCTACAGTTCAGCTGGGAAACCACATCACTGTAACATTTTCAGAATTGTATACTATTCAGCACACTGTTAGGAGGGTAGGCAGGAAGTAATCATTTAGCTATATTTTTGGTTACTTGCTGCTCTATGGCAGAATCCCAAGGAGAAAAAACTACAAATCAAAACACTAATGAAAATTTAATATCTAGGATTAGATATTCCAGTGTGACAAACTATGAACCTAATGTATCTAAAAAATGGTTCTAATGAAATAAACTCCTCAGTCTACAATGTCCAAGTAGTCAGTAAAGAATTATGGGTTGTTTGTATTACAGATGTGGTAAAGAAGTCCAAAGAATCATCCACCCAGAAAAAGAAAGCTATGTTGTAGTAATAAATCTTGTAAGGGCCAGTAAGCCCTTTTAGTAGACTTTAAAATAAAGAGGGGACAAGTAGAAAAATGAAATGCAAATGCCTAATTCTAGTAAAGGAGAAGGCATGAACTTTCATGCTCATAAGCAAATCAAATTTCTTTATTTAGTGAGTCTTCAGAAAAATGTCTACCAGTGTAGAAAATTCGTAGTTCACTGAATCCCAATAACTGTAGCAGCTGCTAGTTTGTTGTGGTTTTTTGTTGTGGTTGTTTTGGTGTTTTATTTCCCAGAATTGTAAAAGGCCTGTGCAATTTTTAACTGCATCTAAATAAAATGTGTGGTATTCCCAAGTTTCTGGAAACATTTAAAACACTACTGAAGCTCATTTTACAAAACGAAATGCATTACCTTAAGCATTATTCAATTACATGAAAACAATCTTCTTGCAACTGAGTTCAAGTATCATGTTATCAGTTAGGAAAATAATGTTTTTCATTTATCATTTTCTTGCATTTGAAAAAGGTTATATTACATTACTTATCTCTATAATTCAAGTACACAGAAAATAATTAAAAATGTTTCATCCACAAGTCTAGCTCTTCTTTCACCTAATGAGAAGAGTTAATGTTTCAACCTTTCTACTACTTGTATAACTGCTGCAAAACCAAATGCTGGTAACACAATGCCAAGTTGCCCCTTCCCCAACCAAAGGCAAGTCCTTATTACTTGCAACCCAGTTAAGCTTGTTGCTGAACATCAAAATCTACCTCCACCCCAGCCATTATACCTAACACATAGCTTCCTAAAAATAAGATTAATTCACTCTTCTATTGCCTATCTATATTTATTTTTAAAACTAGAATGACACAAAAAAATTTCAATATGTCTTTTACAGATCACTGTAGAAGAACATCTGCTACAGCAACTACTCCTGCAATAAAGATTGACATGCATGTGCTATAGCTGCTAGGCAGCTCTGTTGAAATAATTTGGACTATAAATAGGCAGAAACAGATCATTGACAGGAGATATGGTCTTATGGCTCTTTCTATTTCATCCCCCAGCATTAATACACTCTTTGTGAAAGGGACTGTGATTCTTGACTTCAACCTTAATTGCCCTCTGTGAGAAGGAAAAATGCTTTAGCTTTTAGAACCATTTCTATGGATTCAGAAAGCATTTGAACTGTTACCTATGGAAATGTAATCTGCAACAGAAAGCCAAACACACTATTACATCATTTAAACAAGATCCTACTGCCCCCACCCCCAGTATTCCTAAAGAAAAACTTGTATATTTCCAGAAACTGCTAGAAATCCCCAGTAGCAGACTGAGTCTATATCTTGACTTCAAAGAATCTTGAAAGCCATTCAACAGATGGCCCTGGAATATTTTTACCTTGTTGCTTGCACCTGAATAGAAGAATACTCCCTTCAATATAGCAAATGGGCACAACCTTTAGAAACCTGTTCTCAGTTGGCCAGGGCTTTGGTAAGACTGGGAAAGCTTAGTTTTAATGTCCAGAACACCAGTTCTTCTCTCTTGGATAACAGCTATTGTGTACAGACTACTAGAGTCATCCTTCTTTTCCTTGTAGAAGCCCTATAACACAATAACAAATCTTGATTTTCAGGAAGTCTCTAATCTGCGGAAGTCACATTGACAGCTCAGCTTAAGATACTGCTATGTTGGCCCCTTCAACAGACACACATATCAAGAACTTGTATGAAGAGAAGATATGAAAAAGAATGTAAAGGCAAAGGCACATAATTTATCTTAATTTTTAGTGAAAAGCTCTAATTACACTTTGCCTGAAATAGACTTTTCATTGTGATCTATTATCAAACTCAATTTTAGCTCTACTTGCAGAAGTAAAAAGGAGGTATTTTGCTTAATTTTATTTTCAAGTGAGGATGCAATACATGAAAATATAAGTACATATTCATATTATATATATATATATATAATATGGAATGCAAATACTGCACAGTGAGATTCTCCTGTTAAGAGCTGAAAGTGCTTTAAACATAAGAGCATCAATAGTAATATCTTTAGGGTAACAGAGAGTTATTTCAGTACAAAAGCCTGAAGAAGCCATGTAAATTGGTGTTTATGCCAGCATAATCAGGTATCATCTGTGGAAGCACTTTTAAAATTAAAACAGCAATTATAGTTGCATAAGGACTTGGACAGAAGCTTGTTGTATCAGCTTCCTTTTTCATTTCAATTAGGTGGTAACATAAAACAATTTTACTACTCCAAGTGCATTTTTCAAGCTTATAGAATAAACTGAAAGAATTTGGGCTGCTCAGAAAAAGAACATCATTGATAGAATGTAAAGCCAGGGAATAAGATTAATGTTTATGAAATATTTTCAGGAGATCATACAAGACCTGAATCTCTTTTTAATATATGGACAAGAAAGAAAAATATCGGTGGCCAGATATTTTTGCATATCCTTCAGAGTACTTTTAGGACTTCTCAGATTCTACACTGTATTAATAAAATAAGTGTAAGCTTAGTACTTACCCCCAGATGCATAATCATTGGGAAGTTCAGGGTAAAGTTTGTTTGTGTTCTTTTTAGCTGTAAGAGAAAATAAAGTAGTGACCTATGTGGCATGCTAATATATATTGTTATATTTTGTATACTGCTCTTCTGATAGAGTTCAATAGTTATTAAATGATTGCAGTTAACTAGGAACCAGTGCAGAAGAAAGAAATACAGACTTTGCCTCCCATCCTTAACCGGAGAATTACATTAACAAGAGAAGGTGCACAGTAAAGCTTCACTTTGAATGAAAGCACTTTGTTAAGACAAACTGTTAAAGAGGAAAATTCTGCCTCTTCTTCTCTACTCTAATGATTAAAAAAGATAATGACAACCTAAAGAGAAACTATAGTTTCCAGAAAAAAGAAGTTTCTAGAACTTGGACCACCAGTTTCTAGGACTGTTATTTTTACTAAGAAGTTTCATTGTACTGTGAGACTCCTATGTATCCTGTATCTATGAATATTTCCTTTGAATCACTAGATGATTCTGCAACTATAAAAATACTGTTTCTATAGCAGATCTGTCAGAGAGAAAAGATTTGTTAATATAAAACAAAAAACCAAATCCTTTAGTCTTTATCAGTCATGGCACTACATCCACATGCTTTCAGTGTTTGTCCAAGGAAGAGTATTTAAAAAACATTTTTATAGAGGCAGCTGCTATAATAACTGCATAGTGTTAATTAACTGTAATGCTCTAATTTTATGAAGATGATTAATTAGCCATTATCAAAAATTTTCACCTGGTGGTGTAGGTCTAACAGTGGGTTTAGGTGGCTCTGGTCTGGTTGATGGTCTAGCAGGTCGTTCATTTACCTAAAGTACACAATTTTTTTAAAAACATAGCATCATATCTGGACAGAGATTGTGATTTCAGAGCCTAGAAGTACATCTAGTTACACTGAAAAAAAAAAGAAAATTACTCTTTCTCCACTGAACTTGTAAGAACTCAAAAAGCATACTAAACACTAGTGATACACACATGACACTGAAGAAAATCACCATGGGTTTAACAAAGCTGAAAGTAAATGCCTGTCTATCAGTAACATCAACATCTGTAAGAAAATATCTTCTACAGTCTCAGTATTACATTATAAAGGTGATTGTTTGAATGGAAGACAGAAAAAGTAGAAAAACTAAGAGCATCCAATTTGCAATTAACTTGACTAAAAATACTTGATCAAACATTCCTAATCATCACCTCAGATTTGATAATGCACAATTACAAAACAAGGATACACTTTGCTATTCTGGAAGATGCAAAGCAAACCCAACAACATTCTTGTCCTCAAGAGCCTAGCAGGGAAATACTTGAACAAATGTTCCACATGCAGTAACTGACATGTGCTACGCCTTCAGTCATCCAACAGAGAAGTTAAAAATTACACATGAAGATCAGCATTGACACTGACTAGGAACAGCTTAGGAACAGGGAAAGCCTATGTGAAAAAGAAGCACACAAACCCTTCTTTGTTCCCTTACAGATTTTCCTGGATTATTTTTTTGCTCTTCATTTTCATACACTTCAGTAAAGGATGCTAGAGTTTCATAAAGATCATCTGCCTGAGCAGGGAAAGGCACGTCACCAAGTAGGATGGCACTAGCACGAATGTCCTGCCCATAAAACCTGACACAAAAAAAAATAAAGATTGCAGGTATTTGATTATTATTACATTTCAACTTCTAGATAAATTCATTTTGTGCAAATGCTCCCTACTGTCCATCCCTAGCCCTGGAATTTTCCTATTGATCACATGCTGAGAAATGACAGAACTATTTCAAAGCTGTAAATTTTGAAAACTGACCACAGCCCCCATTTTCCTGAAACACTTGGGAGGAGGAGGTAGAGAAACTGATTGAAGTGGAGCCCAGTAAGATGGAAAGTGTGAGGGGAAAGGTGTTGCTTTCTAGATTTGTTCTAATTTCTCATTATCCCATTCTCTTATTTACTGAAAATAAAAGAAACTAATTTCCCCTTGATGAGGTTGGAGTTTTTTTGACTGAAATAGCAATTGGAAAGTGATCTCACTGCCTTTATCTCAGCTTATGAGTTCATCATCATGCTTTATCTCTTCTCATTCTGTTGAGGAGGGGGAATGACAAAGCAACTGGGCTGGCATGTGGTGGCTAGCTAACTAAGGTCAACTTGCCACAGATAAATGATCCCTAAACATTTAGCATCATCTCAATATCAATTGCAAGATGTCTAAACCCTTGTCCCTCAAGAAATTCTAAACTAACATAGCATGTTTTCACAAAAATCACTTTTTCCAAAGTGAATGTGTCCTAGTTAATTCCATCACTCTGCTTTCACTGAACCTTAGATATTAAGAGAGCTTACTTGCGGTTCGTTTCTTTCCTTTCAATTAAACAGGTTCCTTCCAGAGATACGCCTGCGAACAGCCCTCGAGATTTGCAGTAGGTATAGACAGCAGCAGAGCTTCTCAGGGCAACATCCCCTTCTAAGTTTCTGGAAAGAAAAGGTTTTGGTTGATATTCTTCAATACAGTTTTGTAGCATGAACAGCAATTGTCTTTTTCTTTTAATCCTTCGTTTTATTGTTACCCTATTTTCAGACAGAAGCAGAGCAAAACATTGCCTCATATGAATGCTCCCCATTAGGTCTCTGAGACACTGGACTGTTCATGGTTTATGGCTCAAAACAATCAAGGAGGCTCCAGGGTGATTTGCTGAGGCCAGGTTTACATCCTTTGAGGAGAGGTGAGTTTGGGTGTGCAGTGAGATTCACACAAGACAGAGGCTGCAAGCCAGCCTGATGAGGCAAATCCTGCAAGGTGGGATGGCACCATTTATCGTGGTAATTGTTCTCCCTTACACAACTCCCAACCCCTTCCCTGGGGAAGGTCTGATGGGCATAACAGACTCAATGCACTGACAAGAGAGGCAGCTGCCATGTCTCAGAAGGGTTCACAAACCATCAAAGATCCCAAAAGCACCCTCAGACTGATTCCAGAGGCTTTACACCAAAGGACTGAATGTGATGCAAAGGGATGCAACAGATCAGAGCCTGTGGCAAGAGACACAGTCAAACTTCCCAACCAGGGGAGGTACCTGTGTGCTCCCAACCAGCCTGAACATATCCATTGAACAGGCATCCACTGAACTCTAAGCTTCATGGAGCCCTCATCACTGAGAAGACCAGAAGAAGAGATCAACAAGACACTGCTGGGATCCACAGAGAGGTGACATTTTCTACTCAATCTGTCTTTCTGTCACTTTTTCTTTCCCCTCTTCCTCTTTTTCTATTTTTCCTCTCTCTCCCCCCACTCACATTTACTGTTAAATAAAATCCATACTATTGACTTCAGCATATGGTCTCACTTGCATCTTATTTGAGCAGAGGCATCTCTGTAATAATTTTAATAACTGGATCTTAACAGCTTTCTCTGAAAACTATTAAGCCACACCTTAATCACATTTTAAAATTATCTGATTATGTTTGGACTGCTGACTGAAACTCTATTCAATATTTCCAAATCCTCCTAGACTTTATGGTCAGCACAAACACTTCAAGTAAGGCCTTACTGAGCCTCGACAGATTTGGAAGATTACAGTATTTGTCCTTCACAGGATCACATAATATTTTAGGTTTAAAGACAGTCATCTCTAAATGGATACAACAGCAAATTGAAAGAAGGTTGCTCTGGACTTTGTCCAGCCAGTCTTTAAAGAATTCTAAGGATATAATTCCACGGACACTCTGAGCAACCTGTATCAGCACTTAATTTTATTAATGTCAAATTTCTTTTTCTCATATCCAGTCAGAACCTTCCTTGTTTTAATATATGACTACTACCTCTCATTGCCTTGCCATGCACCCCTGTAAAGAACTGGAGTCTGTCTTCTTGGTGATGCCCTGTTGGGAACACAGCCTCAGAAGGTCTTCTCTCATCCAGGTTCAATAAACTGAGCTCCCCCAGTCTCAACATTCACATGCTGCATTTACCTGGCCATTTAGGTGGTGGTTCACTGCACACACTCAGGTTTATAAACAACTTTCTGCAGGGCTAAAACTCAACACAATATTTTAGGCACAGTGTACAAAACGTCAAGTAAAGGGGAACAATTATTTCCCATATCTACTGCTTACAGTCCTGTTGATGCAAGCCCCTACACTGTTCACTGCCTTTTCTGTCAGGAATCAACTGCTGGCTTAGCCCCACTGCCCACCAGGATCCCAGGACCTCCTCTGCAGGGAAGCTGCTCAGCCTGATAGGGGTGCAGAACTTTGCACTTGTCCTTGTTTAATTTCATGGGGTTTCATGTTGGATCTTTATACTCTCTAAGCCCATTGCTCTGAACGGTGGCTCCCTGAAGTGTCTTGGCTGCAAACCCTGGTTTGGAGTCATCCACAAAATTAAAGAGGATATTTTGCAACTGCTCCTCTAGGTCAGTGATAAAAACACCAAGCAGGAGAGGTCCTAGAAGAGTCTTCTGAGGAATTGTAAAGAAATCTGGCTTCAGACTTCAACATAAACCATTTACCATTGCTCTTCTAATGTGAGGATAAAGTTCTTCACCTGTTTGCTTGTCTTCCCACCCTGACACATATATCCCAGCTTGGACACAGAGATGTTGCAGGACAGTGCAATGGCTTTGTAGGGTCGATGATATTCACTGCCCTTCCCTGATCCACAGATCTCTCTCTCTCTCTTCTGTGCAATAAGTATCATCCTTTTATTGTGTTAGAAAAGACTAAAAACCAGCAGTAAAAACTTTGTAACCATAAAAAGAGTAGCCATAAAGAGACACATATTCCATAGCAGTGTCTGAGGTAGCTGGGCTTGGTTAGCCTGGAGAAGACTTGGGGCAAACCTAATAGCAAGCTTCCAATATCTAGGGAGAGGTAATCAAGAGTATGAAGCCAGGCTCTTAAAAGCAGCATATGGAGGAAGAATAAAATACTATTGACATAAACAGAATGAAGATATACTTTGACTGGATGAAAGGCAGGAGAGCTAAACAGTAGAGCAGGTTGTCCAGAGAACCAAGCAGTCTCTCTCATTTTCAACTGGAAAAAAGGACTGAGCAACCTGATCTGAAATCATAACAGACCTTGGTTTGGGCAGGAGGTTGTAGTAGCAGTCTTACAAGACTCATTTCCAAGTAAAATTATTCAGTGATTATTTCACCTCATCCTTCAAAGTAAACAGGCTTAACCCCTTAAAGATTTAAAAGCAATTATTTGGTGTAATTTTTGCTTACTATTGGGCAGATGTGTGGTGACAGAAAGTACAGACCCATATGTTATTAAAAATCATAGTTCTATCAGGCACAGAAGCACCTGTGCTCTTCATTGAGCCTAGCCAAACAGTCTCTGCAAAAGGAGAACAAACCTCAGAACACTTTTCTTCCACCAATAAATTACTTAATCAGGAAAGCAGAAATAAAGAAAAAAAAATTGATTGGCAAGTGCAATACGGCCCAGTCAGCACACATGTTGCCCAGGCTGTTCTGTAACATATAAAAAAAATGCCACATCAATGTAGCTTTTAAAAATTATCTTCCATATATGCCTATTAGGAAAACATATTACCCACCTCCCCAGAGGTCCAATTGCCACGGTAAGATTTCCTCCAAGTGTAAGATTTCCTCCTTTGGCAAAAGCTTCTACTGCTCTTTCATGATTCAGTATTATCACTAAGTCTGAGACCTATAAAATATCAAGTAAAAGTACTACACTTTTTAAGAAGAAAGAACAGCACAGGAGATGATTTTCCTTTCTTGTAAAGGATTATTTTGAAACAGCTTCCATGACACAGTTGATTCTTTTTCTGCAAGGTATTTTGAATGAAAAATCCTTTCAACTATTTTTTAAATCAAATTTGATTGATTTTTTCAAAATGGTGGTATGTTCACTATGTGAGAAACAAAAGCTATAAGAGAAACTCTATGTTAATTCAAAATTTCTAATTGACAATTTATTATTTTCCATGGCTTATGCAATTATGAAGGCACATTTTCAGATATGAATAATTTTGATCTTTCAATAATTAAACTAATAAAGGCAAGACAGAACTTACTAAACAAAAATTCCTGTCCAAAGAATAAAAAGCAAAAAGGATACAGTGCAATTGATAAAACTTTTTTTTCATGACAGGAGTTTTATATATCTGTGTGTGTGTATACAAATTAGTAATTAACTTTTTAAAACTTGAATATGAGATGTAGTTAGTTGCTTCAAGAAACTATTAAACCTAATAATTGAAGAGGTTGCAATATACCCAAGGACTACTGCACCTAATCTTTCATCTGATAGACTTGACTGAAAGCCAAGTTCAAGAAAAAAACTTTCAACTTACCCCAAATTCCAAACAGTGACAGCAGGGAATACAAGAGGAAATACCAGATTATTTGCAAAACAAGGCTGGCCTAGAAGTATTACATACAGCATAAGAGAGGTCTTTGTTATTAGCCCTCCACCCCATCCCAAACAAAAGATGGCTACAGGGGCAGTTTGTGCATCATCCAGGGATGGAGGGAGAACATCTGTCAGGATACTGCTTCCTCCTCTTACCCTTTAAGAGGATGAATCCATTGTTAAAGATAAGCTAATCCATAGTGAGAAAGCCTTCAAGGAAAACATTTATAAAATTTAAAGCTGGTCCTTAATTTGAAGTACCAAGTCACTGTGTCTTCTGAAGTGGGATCTCTGTCTTGTTTTTTAAAAACATCCATAAGTATCACTACAACTATATAATGAAATATAATCACTCCTGCAGGAATAAATTTCACCTAGTTTCTAAACAACTAACTTTATATAGGGCTAGAAGGATGCTGAAATGGGACTGTCGGCTCCTAAGTCACTCATGAGTAACATATTTTCTAGAACAAATAAAAAAGATTGTGTTATAATAATGTCAGTGAGGAAACAGCATTTTGTAAGCTGACTAAAATTTCAAATGAAGGGCACAGTATTACTCAGAGAAAAACTCCTCACAAATAGCTTCTGTATTGGAATTATTTGATTCAGTATCAATAGGAAATGTCTACATTATCTAAATTATTAGGTGGGGATGATTACCAGAAAATTTTCATAGAATAATCAAAACATGTGAAGACGCTTAAAAGGAAAGAAAAAACAAACAAAGCCCACAATAAAACAAACTCTGGGGCTCAAACTGAGCACTTTTTAATGCATTCAGATCCTGCAGTCCTGAAAACCAATGAAAATTCCTTATAAAAATTAATGATTTTGTATTCACATCATCCTTTAAGAAGTGCATGCAATCATGCCTGAGATCACACAGTGAACAATGAGGAGAGAACAAAATATTGATCTATTGCTCAGTATGTGAGTGCTGGCTGACTGGCTGCCGGGACAGGGATAGCTGGTTAGCTGTAGATGTACTGGGGGCTGCCATGGATCACCCAGATCATCCATACATGGATTCTTTTGAAGAGCAGAATGCCTATTGCAAGAGACCTTGTTGGCAGCAATCTGATTTTCTTTGGGAATCAGCAGAACAAAAGCTAAACAAAGAGAAGGATGAGTCTGGAGGCTAGCATGGGAAGCAGAGAAAAGATGAAAACATACAAGAGCAAAGGAGCTGAGAGGAAGAAGAAATGGGAAGGAGAGGCAGAATGCTGTTGGGGCTCAGCTCACCAGGGTTTCTCTGAATATGATGGGAGTCCTTTACTTAAGCATTTCTGCTGGCTGGAACTGGCTCCCTTTCTGTAATATTCCTTCAGGAGAGGTATCACCAGTTTTGGTGCTTTCAAACTGAAGGGTCACCTCAGTAACCACAAGTGTGAGTGAGAAATGTGTGAAATACAGTAACATTAAGTGGAGTCCATTTTAATCCAGTTCTCTTCTCTATGCTGTTGCTGGCCAGAAGGAGTCCCTGTGCCCTTTAGCAAAGCATTTAACACACTATCAAGTATAGGATGCTTTTTCAATTAACTTCAATTGTCTTATATGGGAACACTGACAGGAAGCTCTCTGTAAGTGAAAAATTCAGTCTGCTAGAAGTGAGAAATAAGGAAATTAGTGTCATGTCCCTTTTTTTCATCTAAATGTTTTCTAACAATTTGACTGATAGGAGGATCAAAACCCCTCTTTTGTTTGTCTTGCATAAATGGATTTCATAATAATATTTTTGTACTTGAAAGTAGATTCTACTGTCTCACTAACATTTAGATCTTTGTGAATGTATTTTAATTTCTTGCAAAAAAAGTTACCAACAAGTACTTCAAATGCAAAACCATACCTCAATTCCAATTTCAAATCCACCTCCAAGACCAGCAATTCCTATTGCAGAGGGAGCAGACCAGGCTGTTGCATAAAACAAGATAAATTTACAGAATTTTAACCATGTATTACAAGAAATACTCACTTCATTTTTACAGTTAAATATGCTAACAAACTCTCTATTTAAAACTATGTTCAAAGCCACTACAATAGAATCATAACTATAATGCTTTATCCTACAGGAAAGGATTTAAGAAGTACAAACACTCACAATCTAAACAATTCCTTGTTAAAAATTATTTATCATATACTTCATAATCAGATATAATCAATTTTTGTAATCAATTTTATACTATGCACTTTTATATTTCATTATTTTCCACAAAGATAATGGAAAGATTTGCATTTGGTCAAACAAAGGTACAAACACTTGAAAACAGCATTCACACCAAACACTGTCACCTGTCACCTACTTGCCTGACTCATCACACATCTCCTGTTTTATGCTGTAAAAAGAATAATGAAAAAATATATTTTTATCTTTTTTTTATTAACTTCCCATGAAGTACAAAAGGAAAATATCCACTTACTTCCATTAGGAAGACGAGCTAATACAATTCCACTTCCACCTCGAGCAGTCACCAAAAATCCAGCTTTGATAACAGACAAAACTGCAAGGCCTTTGGCTTTGGCTATTACGTGAGCTGAAAAAGCAAAATCATTGATTCAAGACCTTGTAAGAGAAGTTCTAAGAGAAGGGGAAAACAAAACTCAATATTTAACAAATATGAACACAAAAGTCAAATAATTGAAGCAAAAGCTGAAAGAAAACTTCGAAAAAAGTTGAACTAATAATGACACCTCCACCACAGTGAACTGGAAACCCAGCTGCAGTTCACATTAGCCTGTGACAATCCATACACTGCCAAACTGCTCCACCAGTCCTGATTAGCTTGTATAGAATTAGTTTGTTTAGTGCCACACACTTTGTGTGTGAGTACCTTTGGCAAGATAAACAGAAAACAGGCAGTGAATAACTTGACAACCATGTCTCCACAAATTTTTGGAGGAGTCCAAATTTAAATCACAGCAACACAGAGCAGGCTAACAAGCTTGTATTGTTAGACAGTGGCAAATACTGATGTGTCATCATCCTGCAAATCTTATTGCAGACCTTCCAGAACATAACAGTTAAGGATTTAAAACCACAACCAGCAACACCAGGTGGAGGAAGACACTAGGACAAGCACAGAGTAACAACTGCAAAAATGAAGAGGACAGCAGCAAATAAGAATGCTGAACCAGTATCAAAAGGAAATTCAGCCTGATTTCTTTGCTTCAACTTATTTTCATCTAGCTAATTTTAATCAACACAGATATTCAAGAGCTAGAGCTACTAAGACAGGTTCTCTCTTAAGAACATACATTTACAGGGCTGAGCATAAGTCAGTCTGTCCATCCTGGGGGAAGCCTTCCAATGCAGGTACCTTGTAGCAGTAAATATTCAAATGATCTCTCCCAGTAAGTACCAGTTGCCAAGAATACAGCAAGCTGAAACCCTTTACTTCCAAAATATTTTCAAAGAAGTTATAGCATCTGAAATTTTCATTCATCTCTAAGTTGTGGCCAGTGGAAACAGAGGGAATTGGTAAAGGCAGCATGACTGCAACACAGGGAGTGCTGAAGGTTTTAGCTGAATCAAAGCTAAGACCTTTCTAAAAATTTTCTTTTATTTTTTTATTTACTTTACTTTTTAGTATTTTCTTTACTCACGTGGTATGATTTTATCTGGTCCATTTCTGGAAGTTATTTCTGTAAATTCTCTTAGTATTTTAGCCGCCTTTTTAGCTTCTGATTTCAGGTTGGAAGGTATAGGGTTGTTCACTGAAAGAAATGAAAGAAACATGGTCAGTTTAGGATATCTACTTGACTAGACAGAATCAAGTACTATAAATTATTAGTATTCTGCAACATGATAAATACCATTTTATGTAGAAATAGTAATGTTTCACCTGCAGATCTGCAAAAAGAAGCCTTAGTGCAGTTAAAGAGATAAGAGTTAGTCTTGATTGTCACATCTACTAAAACCCCTCAGAGTTACCTAAATTATTCTTGTTTTCCTGTCTGAACATAACAACACTATTTTCAAGCGCTATTTTCAAACTGTCCAACTAACACATAAATATATTGCCAGACCAAAGATGCATCTAGTCTCACAGCACATCTCTGAAAAAATTAGTGACAGCATTCCCATAAAATTAGAATAATCTTCCTAAATTCACAAACATATAAAAAACAACGTGCATAGAGAAACAACATTCAGTCAAAAGTTAATTATTTTTTTAATTGGCATTCCCTGAACATTCATTCACCTCTTCACTCTAGACAACATTCCCACCTAAAACCAAGAAGGTGAGGACTAAATACATTTTAAAGTTCCATCAATAAAGCTTAGAGAGCAATTCAGCTCAGACAAAGTGAAGCACATAGCAGCAAGTCAGCCAGGTTTCTGTCCAGGCTCCCATGGCTAGAATATGAAACACCTCCATTTTTCAAAGAGAAGAATATTCCTCTGCTATGTTCTCCAAGCAAGATGGAAGATTCCAAGAAAAAGAGAGATTTTGAAAGCTGAATGTCTGGATTAGCATCCCCTGAAGCAGCTTGAAGAAGCATTTTGCTTTGGTGAAGATGCAGCAGGTAGAACCTTGGAGAGTTTGAAGTGACATCAGTCATCAGAAGGCTGTGCAGAAATATCAGCCTCTCTGGGAACAAAATGAAATGCATAGAATGTGACAGACTCTAAACCACGCTGCAGTTAGCAGAGTAGAAATATTAATTCTGTCTCCTAATAATCCCTTCTCTTTACAGAAAATTAAGATCATAGTCAAGACTCTGAGTGTGAAAGGAGAAGGTGGAGCTCTAAGGGCTCAGGATATTCTGAAAAGTTCTTGGCATGTTAATTTTCTCTGACTGTTACAGTACTAAAATTGTCTAATCACTTCAAGAGTTTTTAACATGAATTTCTTCTGTGGTTGGAAGGCTTCCCCAGGCTGGAATCTGGCTACATGGCAAGAGGAGAGGCCAGTGTAGCTCAAATAAAACATGAACTCACAATTGCTTTTGGTAGAATAACAAACTGGGGTGAAGCAAATGTCTCCTTTACTTCTGTTTTTGTACTTCACACTGCATTTTCAAGGTCAGAGGGCAAATATGACCAGCATGTTGTAAGAGAAAAATAAGATTTCTGTTTTTGCACGGAGATAAATTGAGGCAGTCCCAAAAAGCATATTGCAACACTGTTCTGCTCAGAAAGGCACAAAGAATAAACCTAGCATATTACAATTTGTAGCTAATAATTAACATTGTAATATGCAGTGCATGTCACTTTGCAAAATCAGCTGAACATTTCTACATGTAGGTTTTCACTTAAGATACTTTGCAAGCCTAGAGGTCTCGAGTTTGGGAAGGGTCACCTACCCAGTCTACCCAAAACACACATTTCATGGTACTTAACTTTTCACATGGTTCAGTGAGATTAGACTGTGGTAAAATGGACAGTTATGTGCCTGACCATGCAGGACTTCTAGCAAAGTGATCAAGACAATGAAAGTAAAACCTGTACACTGGAGATAAAAAACACCGGGGAGATGAAAACACTGGGGAGTTAAAAAAAAATACTGAGCAAAGCATTATCCAGCTTCTAGATTAGAGAAATAAAATAAACTTCTGTGCTCTTCTCATACTCTTCTTCCTTGTTTACCCATGCATTTTTTCCTCTCCTTTGCTTCTCTTTGGCTAATCTCAGAATTTGCAAAAGCATCTCCAATTATTCTTCCTACTACTAGAAAAAAAAAAAAGCAGCTCATATTTCATACACATTAGAAGAGAAATCCCTTAGCTAAATTCATTGAGAAAATGAGGTGTTTTCAGACCTGAAAGTCTGCTAACAGGAATAACAGAGTGAGGAAAAAATATAAAATCACAATACAGTTTTTGTAAGCATTTTCAGACTTCAGATTCAAAATTGCTGCAGAAAGATTTGATGGTTGCCAGAAAACACTGTGTGCATGCCACTGTGCACATAGGAGCTACTATTTATTGAAGACAATTCGAAGCTGAACTTCAGGAGTCACCAAAAGTAATACTGCTACTACCTCACTGTTCCTTCACCTCTCAATACACAGCTGGTTGCTCTGAGCAACCTGCCCTAGTCAAAAGTGTTCCTGCCTATTGCAGGAGGGGTTGGATTAGATGTCCTTTTTCCTTTCAGCCCAAATCATTCTATGACTTTGCTGCACTCTGATTCCAAAATCTGTATTTTAAAATACAAATTTTGCACAGAAAAATAGCATTAGTTAAGCAAATTAAAAATTAGGTATTTCCACTCCAACCTTTTAAAAGGTTTTTTTCGGTTTTTTTTCCCCCTTTTTTGTGTGTGTGTGTTTTTGTTTTGTTTTTGGTGGGGTTTTGTTTGTTTTTTTGGTTGGTTTGATTTTTGGGGGTGTTTTTTTTGGTTTTGGTTTTTTTTTGTTTTGTTTTTTTTGGTTTTGGTTTTTTTTGTGCCACATGGTGTGGGGTACCTTTATCACCAGGGAATGGAGAAACTGGAGAGATATTCATCCAGCTATACTCTACAAGAGCAAGCACAGGAAAACTTCTCATCCTCAACCAACAACAGAAACTTCACTTTCTCCCTGTATCACTTGTTTCCTGCATCATTATTTCTTCTGCATTCCTTGGATAGCTTTTCTTCTGGATTATTTAGGTAGTTACAGGAATTCACTCCTCCATTATCCCTTGCTTTTTCCCTTTCTGCCACAGACTAAAGTAATGCAGGATTATTTTTCTGAACTAAGACACAGCAGGTGGATTTGACAACTGCGTTCTGCCAATTACTTTGCATGTGGATAGACTTGTGCACTTTCAGAAGCTAAGAAATGGGTGATATTTCTAAAGCACAAGAGAAGTACAAAAGAGGTCGAACACGCTACTAACTGAAGAGCTCAAAGCTCCACCTTGTAGAGAATGGCTGCAAGTAAGATTTTAATGTAGACAGTAGTAAGTATGAAAATTAAAGTGACATTAATTGGCAAGCAAAAAAGGCACAGAGAGGTTTTAACAACAGGCAGGATGAATGAGCCACCTGATTATAAACACTTTCTTGCTGCAAACCAACCCAGTTACTCAAAGTGGTAACCATATGATTCTTCTCCCAGTGGCTCACTTTGAGCTCCTTTATTTACTTCCATAATGTTGTCTAGATATCAAGGAACTGGCAGAATGCCAGAATGCCAGAATGCCAGAATGCCAGAATGCCTGGCAGAGCCTTGAGGAACTGATGACCTGTTTAAAAAAAAAAAAAACCCAAACAAATCCACACCCTGACCTCAATTATGTATAATATGATCCCTGATAAGGCCTGGCTGGACTCCCATTTTGGTGAATGCTAGAACCACAGCAGAAGATATATAGTATTTTTATCACTGAGGGAAGGGGGAAGCTTGGCTTTCCCTCTTGGGCTATGCCACACTCAGGATTTTGTCAACAGAGTTCAGGATTTTATAAGGACAGAGACGACAATCAACACTAAAAAGGCACTTTAATGGTTCAATATATAGTGCATACATAGTATGGCTGAGGCCTGACCCTTACTGTTTAATTTTAGATCAATCAATTTCATAAAACTTTGTCCAAAGGCAATGAAAACTATTGGTTTTTTAGTAAAAAAACCCTAGTAAATAAAAAATAGCACAACTTTGTCAGATAATTCAAAACTATTCACTTTAAAAAAAAAGGACATACAGGTTTGCACTGTGGTGCAATGGTGGCATCTGTCCCAAAATACAACAGAAATAAAAAGAAATATTAGAGTGAAGGCAGAGGAGTACATTCTTGCTTCTATTTATTTAAATCACTCAGTAAACAGACCAAATTGTAAGTAGGATTTCTGTGACCTCAACAATTATTTCAGCTTCTGTTCATCTACCGAATTATCCTCTTCTTCCTCAAGCTTGCCTTAGGATTTAGTTTGCAAAATTAGTTCCTTAGAAATTCATTTAATATCACAAATCTATTGAAAAAATCATACAGACACATCTGCTTTTTAACAAAAATACTGTATGAAATATTTAGACATAAGCAGAATTTCCATGTTCCGTTTACCCCATCAATAACATACGTAATAACCCTGTAGCACTGTCTTCACTATTGGCTTTTAAGTATGCATATCTAATTGTCTGGTTTGTATTCAAGCGCTGCTCAGGAAAGAGGCAACCAGGAGCAATAAGACAATAACATCTATCAGGAGGATACACTGACTGATGGATTTGGAATGCCGTGACCAGAGAATGCTCAGCTGGGAGCAAGCTTCATTTGCACTCCTGCTTGTTGTTGAAAGGAGAAGATATTGAGCATATGTGAGTCAGCAACACAAATCCCATGGGGGAATATCACACCAAAATTGATTAACTGCTTAATTTGTAAGCTGATGAGGCAAGTGCGTCAGCCTCTAATTTACATTCTGACTAACAGTAATAATTTGCTGGCTGAACATTTGGTGAAATTATCTGAGCAAGGTGCATTAAAGAATAAATAAAGCCTTTTTACTTAAAAGCTATAACTAATTCTGATACAATCAAAATTATGCTGAATATGAACAGATAAAATAACGCCTAGTGGCATTACGAGAACCCAACCAACAAAAGTACAGTTTCAAAAAACAGATGACAAAGGGGAAACAAAGACTCACATGCACATTTCACACATATGCTGCCCATGCATGTTTGAGCTTTGAAGTATTTGGTGAAAAGTGGTTTTGTGGGTTTTTTTAGCTACAAAAAGAAGGAAAACAATGACAAATACCTCTATGAGCCCTATTCAGTCTTTGCTTTCACTTCTCTAAAACGTACAGAAACAGCACAACAATACATTAAGGCATAGCTGATTTGCAAATACCCATGGTTACATCAGGAACATCAATGCTAAAAGGCTTATATGAACAGAGAACATTCCAAATTATGTACATTCATAAACATGACAATTCGCATAGTCAAGAAAAGTTCAAGAACATCATTTTAATGGGAAGGAGAAACCTGAAAAACAAGACTGCACAGCACTGGAAAAGGGCCTAAACAAGAAATTTCAATTTGGCACTATAATTAAAGAGATTAATGCAATTTTGGTTCCACAAATGTGTAACAACATGATACTGTGGTAGCCAGCTCCAGCCCTGGGATTCATCTGGTACTTGGAATTCCTCGAACAGCATGCCAGATGTGCATTGTAGGCATTTTGCCCAGCCCAAGAGAATGTGATGCAATACAGAGGTGTGGAAGACAAGCAGCAGCCTATGCTAAACATGCCTCTGTGAGTCTCTATGATCTCCAACACTTGATGCCAGTGATTGAAAGCAAAGAATGGAGGTTAATGAATGTCAAGAAAAGATCTGTGGAGTTCAAGGAAATAGCAGAATAAGTTGAAAAGGAAAGGGATTTTAAAAAATAAGGGCAATAACAACTCTCTTTAGTTGAAATCCAGCAGACTACTATTGTCAGAGCCTGAGCTCCTTACTCCTGGTTTGAACCAACAGCAAAAAGCAGATACTGTTTCTTCCAGATTCCAAGGACCACGAACAAGAAAAGGCTCAGAATGTACACTTGGGACATCCTGCTTATGGCAAGGAGACTACGAAAGCAGTAGCAGGGAATGGGAAAGCATTACTGACACAATGGACAAGGTTGTACAATTCTAACATACACACCTTGAGAACAGCAAGGGAGAAGTAGAGCTGAAAAGCAGAAAACAGGGCCTCTCTACAGTGAAGTTTTGTACTATGCTCATGTATTTCTGCCATGATCTTTATCACTTGGATTCATGAAACTTTACCAGCTTCCTGCTCATCACCAACACTGGTGTGAGAAATCAGTGATCTGTCAGAGATAACAGTAGGAGTTATGGCAGGGTGCACGTACCACAGCAAGCACTACATGGCTGCAGAGTGGCAGCTGAGCTGCACTGGAAGACTCTAATGTGTGCTTTCACAACCCTAATGCGTTTTATACCGTGACTACACTTTCCTCCTTCCCCACCCTGGATTACAAGTTGTTTACTGGGTGGCATTGCATTAAGCTGGCGCTGGTAGTGGTGAGAGAGGCAGAACAGATCAGAAAGGTCTGCAGAACCTGCAGCTGACAGCATACAGAAATCAAGGAGTTGGAACTATTTTAAGGTTTACCTAAGACAGATGGAAATATATTCTGTCCAAAGACTCTGGTGAGAGGAAGTAAAAAAGTGCTTAAAAATAAAGCTGAAAATGAAAAAAACCCCCAAACCCACTCTTACCCATGTTAAAACCAGCCTGTTTTTCCTTGTTTTACCTGCAATAACCTGCTAAAATTAGCTGCTGACGACAGCCTGTGTCCAGGAAAAACCTCATGAGCATACTGAAGTTACAACTAAATTCAGCCTTCAAGAACTCAAATATGCAAAAGGAATGACACATAACAGAGGATAGCTCCTTCTCTAAAAGGAAAACAGCCCAGCAAGTCTATATTTCAGAGGAGAATCTCACAGACATTGCTATCAATATAGAAAGCTGAGATATTTACAGTATTTTGAAGAACTTTTTGATGGAGAACATTATAATTAGAAATTATAATAATATTTGTGATTATGTTTCCACAATTATATTCCACAATTACATTTCCACAGTTACATTTCCACAATTACATATATTTATGCATTTAAACCACAGCAATTTGTGTGGAGGGAGGAATAACAAGTGCCATTAATACTTCTGAAAACCTTTACGTAAACTTGCATTACATCTGTATGGTTACTGCAAGACAGCTAAGTCAGACAATTAGAGGTAACACAGGCATCTATGTTTGGACTTTGGCATGCAAATACACAGTCTGAAATAAACCCAAATTATAAAGAATCATAAGTCTTTACTGGGAAAAGAACAATTTCAAACACAGGAGGCCTTTCATTGATAGAAATGAAGTAATGGAGATAGATGAGCAGATTTCTTCCCTTGTTCTCATCTCTAGAAGTCTGTAGGTTTGAGTTTTGGGGGTTTTGTGTGTGTGTGTTTTCTTAGGGGTTTTAAAAATATATTACTATAAGTTATGGAAATTAAAACACTTCTGTTGTAACTCTAAACCTGGAGAGGCAAGCTGCCTCACCCCAACTTGCATGTGCATTATGTCTACCATTAGCTAGTACTCCAAGATGAGTAATTCTTCACAGAGAATCATTGAATGGTTTCTGTAGGAAGGGACCTGAAAGATCATGCAGTTCCAGCCCCCTGGAATGGGCAGGGACACTTTCTCCTAGACCAGGCTGCTCAAAGTCCCACCCAATGTGGCCATGAGCACTTATACAGACGAGGCATCCACAGCTCCTCCAGGCAACCTGTTCCCAGTGCCTCACCACCCTCACAGTAAAGAATGCATTCCTGACATCCAACTTGATTCTTTCCTCTTTTACTTTAAAATTGCTACCCCTTGTTCTGTCACTATCTGGGTAAAAAGTCACCTTTTAGGCATCACTTCTCTCCCTGGAGCTGTCTCTTCTCCATGCTGAACAAACCCAGCTTTCTCAGCCTGTCTCTATAGGAGAGAGGCTGCATCCCTTTGATCATCTCTGTTGCCTTCCTCTGAATTTTCTCCAACAGGTCCACATTTGCCTTGTGCTAAGAACTCCAGAGCTGGAAGCAGCACTCCAAGTGGGGTCTCACGAGAGCAGAGTGGAGGGGAAAAATCCTGTTCCTTGCCCTGCTGCTCAAGCTGCTTTGGATGTAGCCCAGGGTGCAGCTGGGTTTTCTGAACTGCAGAGGCACATTGCCACATTGCCAACTCACGTCCAGCATTTGTCTGCCAGAACCTCCAAGTCCTTCTCAGTAGGGCTGCCCTCAATGAGTTCCTCTCCCAGTCTCTACTTGCATCTGGGATTGCCCTGACCCAGGTGCAGCACCCTGTACTTGGACTTGCTGAACTTCATGAGGTTCTCATGGTAGCACTTCTCCAGCTTGTCGAGGTCCCTTCGATGGCATCCCATCCTTCTGCTGTATCAATGGCACTGCTCAGCTCCATGTCACTTGCTGAGGATAAACATTGAATGTAGATTTAAGGCTTCCTGCTATTACTTTTTTAAAGGAGTAATTAAACTTCATGGTCAAGTTTTTAGGCTGTTGTCCTCTAAGCACATATATTTTGTAAATTCAGGCTTACAGAGATATAAATGGAGATGTTAGCTGATGACTTTTTGGAAAGCAAAGCAAAATTTATTTGAAATGCTGTAACTATATAAAATAATGCATCTAAAATAAGTTTAGGCTTTTCACAGGCTATCTGATACAAGTTTTATGGTATGAAATGTGATAAAAGTAATAATCCTTGTTAGCTGTATCAGTGTGACTATTGTCATGCATGGTGTCCAAATGCATAAAAGATTTTTGGTCAGCTCTAGTGTTTACAAGTTGCCTTTTCAAATCTTGCAACCAATTATGTATGCACTTTTAGATAATGAGAGCTCAATATTTTTCACATGAAATATTCATTTTGTTAATGGTAAAATAATACTACAACACATAAAAAAACATGCCCCATTTCATCGTAGCATAATTTTTAAAACTTTTCTCCTCTGAGAGGAAAGAACCAATTCAAACACAAAGTTGATCACTTTGTAACTTTATGTGGTATCAGACCTCAGTCCCATGTTGAATTAACTACTTCCTTGTGAAAATTCAAGGAAAAAAAATCCCTGTAAAACAGTCTCCTGCATTATCAAAAGCATTTAACGACTTGGGTTCCAAGCAGTTTTTGTACAGAAGTCAGCTTTGAGAAAATTCTAATTAGAGATGCAGAATTTCCTCTCATCTCCTATTATGATGAAAGTTGGAACACCTGAGGGTAAAATGTGAGTGACAAAGCTGAAAAATGTACTTTAAACAAAAATGTGTTTCCCTTGTAGATGCAAGATGTTTTAACTAGATGATGTTCCTTATTTCTAAGGAACTGTGGCATGTGAAGACAGTTGATACCTGCTGGAGGCACAGAGGATTTGTTCCAAAATGCACATTAGACATCTGTTCAGATGCCCAGGAGGCAGAGTAGTGGAATACCTGTGGCTAAAAGTCTTCAAAAATTCTTACAACTTTTAGCAATTGCAAGAATACTAAAATCCCAAGCCCACAGTTCTACAACCAAGTTGTAGCCTTTGAACTAGAAGAAAGGATAAACACAAGTGGCATGAGGAAGAAACCACTCCATTTGTGCAAAAAGAATCATAAAACATCATTTTCAAGAATACAGAGATGACAGTGATGTGCTCTAAATCATGCATAAAAGGCAGAGTTGTGCTGGGGGTTGTCTGAGACTCACCTGTGAACTCTAGCAAGAATTTGTACTACAAGAATTGCAGGCTTTGGCTCAAAACAAGCCACCACATCCATCCACCCTACACCCATGCCCCAGGATGCTGTCCACTTGAAACTCTTCTAGCAAGTCTTTCATGTACACTTATTATAATACACTGGATGTGTAAACAATTGGCACCAAAGAGGTTCTACCCAACAAGTACATAAGAAGCACAACTGAAGCTAAGTCAGAGCTCCAAATTCAGTTCTACCTGTCCCGTGTTATCTTCACACAGGAGTTGGTATGATATGTAAAATTCAGACAGTGGGGTAAGGGGAATATCCCAAAGGGAATCTTAATTCTGACTTGCTAACTGTATTTTAATAATGAAGAATAAACTTCAAGGCAACCCAAGCAGATTAACATTATTACCCTTTGCACATGAAAGCTTTAACTAAAACAAGGCTATTTTTATACAGAAATCCTAAAAACCATCTAGTTTATCTTCTCACAAGGCCAGAAGTACAGAGAGAATAAAAAGTAAGATGAAACCCAGATGTACAGTACACAAGAGCCTTCTATGCTACCATGAAAAAATATTAACTACCTAAATAAAATATAGACTTTGCTTATTTCCCAACGAATACTTAACACTTCTGACAAGAAAACTATCACCATCATTCTGATTGTCTCATTTCCACACTTCATAGATGTCCCAATTCACTATGTGCATGAATCAAATCTAAAAAGTCACCAATTCCCACAACTAATTAATTCCTACAATTAATCACACAAGAAACATTTATTCAAGCTAAAAGGAATAAACCTTTAAGAAGTGAAGGTGCTTGATATTTATTAATCACGAATTGGAAGAACCCTAGCTCTTCCTAAATTCTTAAATTATCTTGTTCACAAAAGCATTTCCTCTCCACTAAGTCATACAGTTTATCCTTCATAACAGCCCTGCATTAGAGGATCTTTTACAACAATGCAATAACTGTTTCAAAAGCCCCCAAAATATGGAGAGCTTCTTACACCAAAAAAAGCAATTCTTAATGATGAGAAACCATGACACTGTGGACAACAGTGAATTGTGTCACAGTCCATTTCAAAGGTGTGAAGTTGCCATTAGCTGAAGAAAGCAAAACTGTGCCTCTCTTCCACTGCTGAGGGCTGAAAATGACAGAATCATTTAGGTTGAAAAACACCTCTGAGACCATCAAGTCCAACCTCAGACCAACCACCACTTTGTCAGCTAGACCACAGCCATAAGTGTCACATCCAGTTTTTCCTTGAACACCTTCAGGGATGGTGACTCCACCACCTCCTTGGACAGCCTGTTCCAACGCTTGACAATCCCTTCAATTAAGACTGTGGAATAACACCTAAGGATCCTCCCCAGTTCCCTCCCAAAGACAGGGAAACATGAAAGACTTTGTCTCAAAATTACAGCTAGGCATGGGCCTACATGTGACATGCACAGCCTCAAACACAGGGTTTTATAGGAATTCCAGGATGGCCTCTCAAAGCACTCCCTTCTACACGGAGCCTCACCCTCCCACACCCACAAACACAGGAACGGGGTTGGAGAGGGGGAATCCACTTCCAATGTCGACACCACAAGGGACTGCATGGGACAGAAAGCAGGACTGAAGGCATTCTGCACTGCTCACTTACATAATATAGCAGAGCCACATGTGAGAATGCCACAACTGACTCATGTTGCCCTCCTTTGCCAAGGCCATGTCTGACAGGAAAGCAGAGCCCTGGCCCCTCCTGGCTCCACCACCTCACACCCTGACCTGAGAGCCGGCCTGACAACAGCACGATGCTGCAGGCACAGGGGACAAAAACCACATTGCTGGTTACCAATCACTTCCACTGCAAAGTCAAATAACTAGATCATTTTAAAATCATGGTCAGCTGTATTTACAAAAGAAGCGGTGTATGCAGGACAGCATTTCAAGCTGCATAAAAGGAAACGTGCAGTTTGCTCCACTACACAGCAGATGTTATATAAGCTCTTCAGCTTCCATTTGCAAATCACAGATCTGGCACAAAATTAAGAATCTGGCATTTTTTATTTAACCTCCAAAGTGCTGCATTTTGACCAGAAGACCAGCCAAGCAAGTCTTTAAAAAGCAGCAGAGGAATCCAGTCCTGGCCACACCCTGCCGTGGTGGGGCTGCGTCTGCTGGTGTTACAAAACCCAGCCAGGTACACAGATCCAGTGTACAAGATAGCCCAGCAGAAAAAACAAAAATAAATACGTACAAAAGTTTAAAAAAATACATAGTAAAAGAATATAAATAAAATATATGCGCACATATATCTTACAATATAAGTTACATAGTAGGTATATATAACCTATCTATATTATACATAGATATGAAATAAAACTAAATAAAACAAACTAAAACCAGACACTCGAGCTGCCCTGAAAAGCGAAGCGCCCCTGCGCTCAATTTCACCAGCAGCCTGCCGAGGCCAAAGCTACATTCGACGCTTCTTAAGAGTTTTAGGTGCAGGACGCAGCACATGCTGCGACCCCGGGCGAGAAGGGGCCGCGCTGTTGCAGCGCAGCCCTGCCCGCGCTGTCCGAGCGCGTTCGCTCCGCCCGCGGCTGCGGGGGCGGCCCCGTGCCCGCCGCGGCCGCTCCGCTGAGTAGCCCCCCGGGATCCTCATCACTCCTGCCCTCCTGAGGAGCCCACCGGGCCCGCGGGATCCTCACTCCTGCCCCCGCGGGATACTCACTCCTGCCCGGGCCGGGGCTCCCCCGCTCCCTCTCCTCCTGCCGCCACTGTCGCCGCAGCCTCACTGGGCGGCGCCGAGGCGGCCCCACCGAGCCGCGCACCTGCCGCAGGTGAGGCGGGCGGGGCAGGGGCGATTGCGGAGTGCCCGCTCCCCTTCCCGGCAGCGGCTCCTCGCCGACACCGGCACTGCCCGGTCCCGTCCCGTCCCGTCTCTCCCTTCCTTCCCGGTGTCCCGGGCACGTTCCATACTTCGCTCCTTTTTTCCCCCTCAAAACAGGCAAGTCCCATAGCCGCCTATAACTGCCGGTGCCGTAAAGCGAGGCGCGGGCGGCGCGACAGCCGCGAGGTCCTCTGAGCGAAGATGGCGGCGGGGGAGTCGAAGTCGGTGCTGTTCGTGTGCCTGGGTGAGCGGGGCAGGGACGGCCGCTCCCGCTCCGCGCCCCCCGCCCCTCGGCCCGGGGCACCCGCGGCGTGGGGAGGGAGCGCGGTGGGGCGAGGGCCGCGGCCGGGGGAAGTGCGGCCCCCGCCGTCGGACGGTGCCGCGGGTTTGCCGGGTCGGGAGGGCCGGAGTAGTCGCCGGGAAGGGAGAGAGAAGGCGGAACACACCCGCGCCCTTTCTGTGATAGGAACCACGAGGAAGGGCTGAGCGTTGAGGGCGGCGGAGCACTGGAACAGGTTGCCCGGGGCTCGTGGAGTCCCCCTCTCTGGAGACGTTCCAAGCGCCCCTGGACGCGTTCCTGTGTGACCTGCTCCAGGCCACCCTGCCTCGACAGGAGCACTGCACCACATAATGTCCAGAGGTTCCTTCCAACCCTGATAGTTCTGTGATTCTGAGAGGTCAGTAGGAAGTCTTAAAGGAAGTGAAATGCAGTGTTGACAAACACAAAACTTGTGTGTGGGAAAGCGCAACACCTAAATAAGCGTAAACCAGCTCTGACCTAAGGCTGCTGCTTGGGGCAGCACGGAGAGGTGGCTTTGAACTGCTTCCTGAGATGGGTTCTGCAGCACTTGGCTTCGGGAACAGCGGCATGGGAACGGGAACCTGCCCCTAGGCTTGCTGCTGGGAGCACCTGGTGTGGGAAAGGGAGAGAAAACCACAATAAGAACCACTGAAGTTAATGTAAGAGCTGCTGTAAAAACAGGGAAAGAAGGGTAGGAGGACTTAAAGTAAAAAAAAAAACCTTGGTGGAGGCTGATCTGTTATGATCTAACAGTGAAATTCTTGATCTTGTATGAGAATCAGTAAAAAGAATAAGAAAAAAAATCATGCAAAGTCCCAGGAAACAGAAGTGTAGATGGGATCAGAAATCACCTGAATGCTTTTCTGGAGTTTAGGACAATTAATTATTGGTAAACAAGATATTCACAACGAGCAAATAGCTAACCTGACTACACAGATTACAGAGCTATCCCCCGTTTTGTACATGCTTTGTCTAAACTTGTGTTTTCTTCAGGGCATCCCAAGCGGGATGGCTCTCTGCTCTTCTCCAGGAGGGCTGTTAACATGATCTGTTTCCTAGCCCATATAGTCTTACCCCTGTGCTGTGAACCCCTGGCCATTTGCCAGGTTTGTTGCAAAACCGTTAGTTAATGTCTGGGCTTTTTGCTATCTGCTTTTTTTGTTGTTGTAATAGGAGACATGCAGATTAGTTGAATAGCAAAGTAAGAGTTTAGTTTTCTGAAATATGTTCTGATGTTTACCTTTGAGTAAAATGAACCCCTAATAATAATCCAGAGAAAATATCCTTTAGTAAGGGATTATCAGTTGGTGTGTGTTTAGAAGCTAGTGGTCTATACAGATGTTTTTGTGTAAAAAAAATCTTAATTAATAGGAATCCTCCTTCCCAAACATGATGTTCTAAGGACAGTGGTAATCACCATCCCTGTGTGCTGAAGGGTGAGCCAGTGGGGAAGGAGACTGGTCTGGCTAAACAAGGAGTTCTGGCTGAAACTGAAGGAAGCAAAGAGCTTTGGAAGAAGGGACAGGCAACTCAGGAGGACTAAAGCATGTCATGAAGTTATGCAGGGAGCAAAATTAGAAGGACCAAAACCCAGCTAGAACTTAAAGTGTTTACTGCTATAAAAGACAAAAGAAAATGTTTCTATAAATACATCAGCAGCAAAAGGAGGGCTAAGTAGAATCTCCATCTTTGTTGGATGCAGGAGGAAACAGCGACAGAGGATGAGGAAAGGGCTGAGGTGTTCAATGCCTTCTTTGCCTCAGTCTTGAACACTCAGCCCAGTTAGTCTCTGTGTACCAGCTCCCTGAGCTGGAAGCAGGGATGGGGGGTAGTATCACAGATTCACAGAATAGAATCACAGATTCACTGAGCTTGGAAAAGACTTCCAAGGTCCTGCAGTCCAGCCTTTGACCAAACCCCAATCTGTCAACTAAACCAAAGCACTAAGTGCCACATCCAGTTGGTTCTTGAGCACTTCAGGGACTCCCTCACCCTGCTGGGCAGCTCCTTTAAATTCTTTACCCCCCTTTCAGTGAAAAATTTCCTCCTGCTGTCCAACCTGAACCTCCCCTGGTGCAGCTTGAGTCTGTTTCCTCCTCTTTATTACAAGTGGCCTGGGAACAGAACAACTCCTACCTGTCCCCACTCTCCTTTCAGGTATTGCAGAGGGCAGTAAGGTCTCCCTGAGCCTCCTTTCCTCCAGCCTAAACACCCCCAGCTCCCTCAGCTGCTTCTCACAGGACTTGTGTTCCAGACCCTTCACCTGCCTTGGTGCCCTTCTCTGGGCACACTGCAGCACCTCAGTGTCCTGTAGTGAAGGGCCAGAGCTGAAGGTAAGGTTTGAGGTGTGTACTGAGTACAGGGGGACAATCTCTGGTCAGTCTCTGGTCCTGCTGGCCACACTATTGCTGATACAGGCCAGGATGTCACTGGCCTGCTTGGCCCCATGGGCACAGTGCTGTCAGCTGGGTGTCAGCCAGCACCTCCAGGCCTTTTCTGCCAGGCTGCTTTCCAGCCATGTTTCCTGCACTGAGGGAGCTGCTGGAAGTGCTCACTGAGCCACTTTCAATCATTTACCATCAGTCCTGGTCAGCTGGGGAGGTTGTGGTTGACTGGAGGTTGGCAAATGTGACAGTCATCTACAAGAAGGTTTGAGAGAATGACCTGGGGAACTGCAGGCCTGCCAGCCTGATGTTGGTGCCAGGGAAGGTCACAGAGTAGATGATCATGAGTGCCATCATGTGGCACAGGACATCCAGGGCATCAGGCCCAACCAGGATGGGTTTAGGAAAGGCTTGAACAACCTGATCTTCTATGACCAGGTGATCTGCCTTGTGGATGAGAAAAAGAGGCAGGTTGTCTACCTGGACTTGACTATAACCTTTAACACCATTTCAGCATTCTCCTGGAAAAACTGGCTACTTAGGGCTTGGATGGGTGCACTGTTTCCTGGGTAAAAAACTGGCAGTGTGGGCCCAAAGAAGTGGTGAATGGATTTACACCCAGCTGGCAGCTGGTCATGAGTAGTGGCTCCCCAGGGCTCAGTGTTGGGATCAGTCCTGTTTAATATCTTAATCAGTACTCTGGGTAAGGGGATTGAGGGCTGCTGTAGTCAGTTCACACACCACACCAGGTTGGGTGAGAGTGTTGATCTGCTGGAGAGTAGAAAGGCAGAGTGAGCTTTACAGGCTGGGTCAAATCCAACAATACAAGTTCAACCAGACTGAGTGCTGGTCCTGCCCCTGGATCACCCTGCAGTGCTGCAGGCTGGGGACAGAGTGTCTGGAGAGCTGCCCTGTGGGAAAAGAGCTGGGGGTGCTGGTTCACAGCAGCTGAACATGAGCCAGAGTGTGCCCAGGTGGCCAGGAAGGCCAGTGGCATCCTGGCCCAAAGCAGCAATAGTGTGGCCAGCAGGAGCAGGGCAGGGATCATCCCCCTAGACTCGGTATTGGTGAGGCTGCATCTCAAGTGCTGTGTCCAGTTCTGAGCCCTTCAGTCAGGAAAGACATTGAAGTGCTGGAGTGTGTCCAGAGGAGAGCAGCAAAGCTGGTGAAGGGTCTAGAGCACAAGTCTTGAAGGGCAGCTATGGGAGCTGGGATTGGTTAGTCTTGAGAGAAGTAGGTTTAGGAGAGACCTTACCACTCTCTGCAATACCTGAAATAAGTTAACAGAGACAAGAGGAGAGGAAATGGCCCGAAGTTGTACCAGGGAAGGTTTAAATTGAGTATTAGGAAACATTTCATCACAACGGGGTTGTCAAGCATTGGAAGGGGCTGCCCAGGGCAATAGTTGAGGCTGCATGGGTATTTAAGAGACACACAGACATGGTGCTTAAGAACATAAGTTATTGGGTGACTTGGCAGTGCTGGATTAACAGTCACGTGATCTTCAGGGTCTTTTCCAAACTTAATTAATCTATGATTTTGTGAAACAGTTCACACGTGTGGCAGTGTAAACCCACAGTGGTGATTTGCACTGTAACAAGGTTCCAATTCAGGAGCTCTTTTTAGTGTAACATAATAGTTATTATTAATTAATTATTAGGCCTGAGGAAAGGGTGCACAAGTACCAATCAGTACCAATGTTAATAGGATGGATTGTTTTAATCAAATGTTGTAAATAGCTTTGACATTTCCTCTTCTGTGTTACTGGGCTATGAAAAAAACCTTAGTGATATGCAGTGTGAAAAGCCAATTCACACGATAAGCACTTCTTTTTTTTTTTCCCAGTGAAATATACTCCTCTCAGTTAAATTTTGTAGGCAACTTGTTTCTTGTTCCTGCTTTAAGATTGCTTAATTTTTTTTTGTTAGTTTTCAAGACTGAAACTTTTTCCTCTTAAATTTTACTAGGAGTAATAGCTGAGATTATTGCTGAAAAGAGTAATAAACAGATTTCTAGAACTGCATTTAACTGTAGTGTTGGTTAATGCAGTACATTAGTTCTAGTTTGCCACATCTAGTGAGAGTGGATTCCAGAAAGGACACTTCTTCATGAAAAACTACATTTTCTTTCTACAATGTTTTGAAAGAAACCTATTATATAAATATGTATTCTTTGTTTGTAATGAAATAAGCAGATACCATTACACAACAAAATACAATCTAGTTAATGTGCATAACTACATTAATGATAAGGATTCCTCATCACTGAGAAATAATTGAAATACCCAGCAACATATGTAATTACAGCATATGAAAACGCACCAGAAGATATTTTTTCATTTAAGCAAAGAAAGAATTAAAAGTGGAGGTGAATCAAGATGCAGTTTGCTCATTTTACACTTACATAGCTCATGTAATTGATAGTTGAGCTCCAGAAATGGGCTTAATATGATGCTGTGTTATATAAGTCTGCCTCTTTCTCTCTGATGAATTCTCCACTATAGCACAACAAGCTGAGTGGGCATCTTAGACCAGGCACCAGCTTTCTGGTCTCCTCCAGACATAGAGGAGCAGTTGTAAGATGGGTGTACTGTTGAGCAAAGTGGGTTTGGTTACATCTTCAGATGATTAATGCTTGTTGTGAATCACTGAGTATGACTGTTGTCCCTGGGCATCTAGACTGCATAAAATCATTTTTGAAGTGGCAGCTCACTTAGTGGTTATGAGGACGTTAGATGACAGTCACAGAGAGATTTGAGTTTCCTGGTTCAGGTGTCACAATTCATTGTATGCCTTTAGATACAGCCAAGTACTAGGTTTCATGGGACAAAATGCTGTTTATAGCTGCAGAATGGAAAAGCAGTAGGTTGGGTAAGACATTGAAAAAGTCATGAAAAACAGTTGCTGTAATGAAGATTCTTGGCAGGTTGACAAAAAGAAATGTCTTTTTTCATAAAGAGAATGTTAGACAAATGTAAGGAAAATGACCTTTCTTCTATGTGGTATTGGTAATGTAGCTGTAAGAATACAGTGTCTTATTTATTAATCTGTGTTTCAAAATGATGCAGAAGTGTTAAAAAGTTGAAAGCATGGTTGTAAAAGTAATCTTGGAATTGAAAAACAGGGTCTATGCTTAAAATGTGTTAAGGGTCTGATTGTTATAACTTGGTGCTTATGTGTTGAAAACTCGTGTTTTCATGATGAATCTTTAGGCTTATTAGAAAAGGAGCAGTTGAATAATTCAGGATAAATATTCTCTCTGCATGTAAAGTTTTAAGAGACACACACACACATACATGCACATGAATGAAGAAACCAGGGAATCTGAACTGAAATCTGTGCCTTGAATGGTTCCTCACAAAAGTAATTGAATGCTGAGTGTGACAAGATGGAAGGAACTAGGACTTGTGATGAAGTTCTGACAGGAATTTGACTACAGAACTTAATAAAGTGACTTATAACTTTATAAATTTATAAAGTGACTTAATAAACTGACTTATAAGTCAGTTTTAAACACTTCTGAAGGGGACCTGATGAGTGGTGCAAATGATGGGAACCATTCTTCTAGTCACTTTGATTAAGTGACCATTCATGGAAACATAACTAGAACAAAAATCAGGTTTGTGCATGTGAGAGGATGAAAAGTAATAAAACTTTTGTTACTAACAGCAGACAGCAAAAGAAAGGAACAAGAGAAAACCATTTGTTTGCATTTGGGGAAGCTCAGAAAGAAGTAGGGAGCTGAATAAGGAATAATTAAGATACAAAACCACATTAGCAACTACATGATTGGATCAGTATACTCAGAGATGGGCAATGGAACTGAGCATTAAATGGATTCAAGTTCTCTCTCCTGCCAGTAGAAGCAGAGCTTCCATTTCTGCCTGGGAGTGGATCAAAGATTAGTGCAGAGACAGGAGTAAGAACTGAAAAAAATAAGGTGTTGGCTTAGGTCACTGTTGCTGGAAGCCTTAGGCTGAGAAAAGAATGTGAAAAGTGATTGACAGATGGTTCCAGTACTGATTCTGTGATTGAAATCTCTTGTCCTTAAATCATTGTATTTGGAGATGTTTGTAGGATTAATTTCAGTAGATGGACTCTAGCTACCTTGGGCACAAGTTTTCTATGATTGAAAATGTCACTACAGCTTAAAGAACCTGATATGCAAAAAAAATTAAGGGAGAAGGTGGAGATTTTGAGAACTTTAATGCTGCTGCCATCTACATAAAGCCAGCATGATCATATCAGTTGGAAATACAGTAAACAAGGGAACACTAGAGGAGGATAGGTAGTGAAGATAATGTATAAGTAGCATTTAAGGGGAAGAATGGTTCAAGTCCAAGGAGGAAGTTAATTGCCATATGATTTCTTTGTGAAATTTCTCCATTCTCCTAATGAAGAATGTCATTCCATAACTTAGGATATACTGTACATCCGTGAGGATGCACAGCCTGGAAAGACCAATGTGGGATGTACAACTGCATCTGAAATAGATAGAAATTATTGAGGAAAGTGACTGGAAAACAAGAATTAAGTTTGCATATGTTAGTGGGATAAAATAGAGCTTTACAGCAGTCTTGAGATGAGTGATAACAGTTGCAAGGAGTAGCATGGGTAAATTTGTTTAAGATTAAAATAATATTGCAGAGGATGTGGGGAAAAGAGCTTCTTTTAAGTCAGTTCTGTGATTTTGTCTGTAGTTCCCAAAACTAGATTTAAATGCTGCTTGAAGTTCTCTAACAGTGTTAATACCTCTGCTAATATCTGGAGGGTGTCATCAGGGAAGATGTGAATTTTTAAGTCACAAACTGGGTTAAGTGTTGGTTTCAAAAATGATCCAGCTGAAGTTTCTAGGTACTGCTAGAAGTGGTAGTTAATATGTTTAATCAAGGGTGATCATGGTACTGTTCATTATGGCATTTTATATGATATCATTAAAGATTATATTTATGGCATTTATTTTAAGAAGTGAGCAAGCTGTAGAAGACTGAAAATTTGGAACAAGTTCAGTCCATGTGAGCAGAAGGCTAAACAAATGGAAAAAGCCATGAAGGATTTATTTCAAAAGTACCATTTTGAAATTTTGGAAGCTAGTTAATGAATTACTAGGTCCCAGAATATTAATCATTATTTTTTACTGATATGTTAAGTGTGGTAATGAAGGTTACCATTCATGCCCAATTGTGTGGGATCATTATATAGAGAAAAAATTTTGTTCCGAAAGAAATGGATGGCCTCCACAGCTGGTGTAATGGGAGCAGAATGTAATAGTTTAGAGAAAAGGCTTAAAGGTCACCTATTTGAATTTACAAAGAAAGAGAGGGAATGGACAAATTTGGAGTAGGAGACTATAATCATAAATTTGATACTCGTGAATGAGTCAAAGGTGACTGTAGAAGTTCTCAGGTTGTTTTCAAAAACACTATGTACCTATTACAGACTTTTTTTAATTTAAAAAACAAATGTGAACAAACTTCCTGCACTGTAATCTGTCGTTTTGTTTGTCAGTATTCAAGAAAAGTAAATTTAAATTAGAAGTGCAGATTTGACTTAACTGGAGTGATTAGATAAGGTCAGTTAATTTCATGAAGAGATTGAGAGCTTGGTTTGTTTAGTTTAGCACAGCTTGGGAAGGGTTCTGTATCTATTGAAGGAAAGACAGACTGATGTTAACCAAGATCAGATGAGCAGAGACTTCCAGGAATAAATGCTAAGTTGAAACTGGAAGGTCTTATGCTACCACAGGAAATTAGTATCTGGAATAGCTTTTTAAGATAGATAATGCTTTTTAAAATGGAGCTTGATGTGTTTGTAAGAGGAGTGATGCTGTACAGGCTTGCAATATCAAAGAATTGAGTTCATGGATATGAAGGTTATTTTCTGCCTTGTGCTGTATGTTACATGTTTTGAAATTGTACTGTTTTAACTCACTCAAAAACAGAGATTATTTTTTTTACTTTATTACCATATTTTAAGCATTTACTTAATTAATAGTCCTAACTTATTTTCTCACTTAACCACATAGGGAGCCCCAAAATTTTCCTGTTTTATTTTTCTTCCAAGACTGATTTCATTTCTGTGTGTGAAATAAACTAATTGAAACAATGGAATTAGTATGTTTTCTCCTGGAAGAAGATCTGATGACATCAGAACTCACTTAAAGTTTTGGCAAGATCAGTTTTTCAGTGGTTAGCCTGTTCCCTTTGCCATTTAGTTGATTTGATGTTCTCTAAATCTTTGAATCTTTGATAGTCCATTTGTGTTGCTTCAGATCTTCACTTCCCTCTTTGTGATTTTTTTTTTAGTTGATGTGTGACAGCAGTTACTAAATGCCCAGGTCATAGCAGTTTCTCTCTGGCAATGAAGTATCTACCTTGGTGTTTTGTTTAAAAATGAGATTAAGTGTCTCATGTAAAAATTTCTTTTTGCTGATGGAAATTTAGCTTTGTTCATTGGCTTTTTTTTTCTTTTCGTAGTGTGAGATTTGGAAACAATTTAATCAGTAGTAGGAGAGTGATTAATTTAAGGGTACAGAGATGGGTTTTGCCATTTCTGATATTTTATACTTAATCTGCTCAAAAATCAGAGATAAGCAAAGTTACATGTTATGTCTGATGGGAGCAGAAGATGTGTGTGTATGAGTTACTGCAATCTGCATGACAAATCAAATATTATGAATATCCCATCTGGTTACTGAAAATTTCTGAGGATGAAAAGGTAGAAAGAACTAAAGTAATAGTTGAAAAGGCTTTTTCTTTTTGTTGAGACACTTAATTCTTTTCAAATACGAATTTCTGCATTCATTTTTAAGAGCTCTGCCATAGATTGTTACAGTTGTAGTTACAGTTTCAGAACAAATGTACTGCAGATCCATTATTTTTAGTTTTTAATGGAACTGTAATTCATTGTTGAAATAGGTTCTTTTTGATAATAAGGTCAGATCAAGTGGCTAGGGCAATTGGAGTTCTTTGGAAGAGAAGTTTGTATATGTATTTGGTTGGCTGGTTGACAGCACTTAAGCTTTGCCATGTATTAGATTGTATTCCTAATCCTCTGTATTTTGGGCAAAAAAAGTTCAGAATTTCTTTTTCCCATGATGTTTTTAGAGCTTGTGTACTTGAATTCAATTTTTGGAGGTTAGACTTGATTTCTGGATGCTGCTCTTGATGAGGGCTCAGTTTGAGCTGTAGTGACTTGAATTCAGTTAACAAGAGTGGTTTTACTACAGGTTGTTCAGCCATTTCACTACATTTTTACAGTGGTGGTGGCTGTGTTTTGGACTTGTTCAAGAGACCAGTGGATAGTACAGAATCCTGGAATGATTTGGGTGGTAGGGGACCATCAGCTAGGTCATCTCATCTGGTTGCAATGTCTTGCAGCAGAGATGCCTTCCACTAGACCAGGTTGTTCAAAGCCCCATGCAGCCTGGTCTTGAACATTTCCAGGGATGGAGCACACAGTTTCTCTAGGCAGCCTGTTCCAATGTCTCACCACCCTCACTGTAAAAAAAAAAAATAAAAAATGCTTGTTTATTATTGTTCTCAATTTCTTTTTAAAACCATTGTCCCTTGTTCTATCACTACAGCCCCCTTTATATATAGAAAGGTTGCAGTAAGATCTGATCTCCCCAGTCCTTTTCTTCAGACTGCACATCCTCAGCTCTCACTCAGAGGTGCTCAGCCCTCAGATCATCTTTGTGGCCCTCCTTTGGACCCACTCCAAGAGCTCCATGTCCTTCTAGTGCTGGGTGCCCCAGAACTGGATGCATCAGTCCAGGTGGGGTCTCATGGGAGCTGAGTAGAGGGGCAGAATCCCCTCCTTCGACCTGCTGGCCATGCTGCTTGTGGTACAGCCAAGGATATGATTGGCTTTCTGGGCTGCAGGTGCACTGTGCTGGCTCATATCCAGCTTGTCACCCACCAGTGTCCCCAAGTCCTGCACCATGATCCTCTCAATCCCGTCCTGCCACAGTCTGCACTGATATTGGAGATTGCCCCAACCCAGATGCAGGGCTCGGGGTTCTCTTATACATAAATTGCATTCTAAGTAAATATAAATCTTTAATCTGATCTGGGTGGAAAAATCCACACAACTACTGGTTTTTGTTTTCAATAGTCTGAAAATTCACTTGAATCTCTTGTTTCCATAGGAAACATCTGCCGCTCTCCAATAGCTGAAGCAGTTTTCAGAAAACTTGTGACTGATGAGAAGCTTGAAAATAAGGTATGCTATTGCTTTCTGTTCCAAGAAATAACTGTCTCATAGCCAGTCAGAATATAAGCAGTAAGGAAAGAAACATAAAAATATGAATTTGTTTTTCTGTAGTGGAGGATAGACAGTGCAGCGACATCTACCTATGAAATAGGAAGCCCTCCTGACTATCGAGGACAGAATTGCATGAAGAAGCATGGCATTCCCATGAGTCATATTGCCAGGCAGGTACTGTACCTTAATTTTCTTTAAATCTGTCTATGTATTTGTTCTGTTCTTACAGTGGAGGACAGACAGTGCTGCTGTTTCAGACTGGAACGTGGGGCGCTTCCCAGATTCAAGGGCTTTAAGCTGTCTAAGAAATCATGGCATTGAGACAGCACATAAAGCACGACAGGTAGAAGAGAGTATTTTTTCATCCTTATTCATACCTGTGCCCTAACCATTGCAATCATAGAAGTCATTTGAGCAGTGCATGGTTAAGCATCAAGTAATAAATAAATAAATACTCCGTGCAGTTTTTTAAAGGACTCCAGAGTGACTTAACTCTTCTAGTTGAGCTTAATTAGTTTTTTGTTATTAAGGTTCATTGGAAGTATAACTGGAAAGCATTGAACCAGTTTCTGCATTGTAGAAAACTCCGGCCTCCAGAATGTTTAGTATTCTGAGCATTTTAAAATGGTTTTTAAAACTGGACTTACTGTTGTAATCTGTGATGCATCCTTCAGCAAGGAGTTGTATATTTATTTAGCAGGTCCAAAAAGAAGTAGAATACCTCTTCATCCATCACAAAAAGCTTCTGCACTTGCATGTAGATCTTTTAAAAATATCTGGAGTGCTGAATTGGAATGAAAGCACTCAAACCCAAGATTAGTAGCACAGTTGGTGGTAACTTCAGAGGAAAACATACCCTTGAAGCATTCTTAAGTCAAAGGTAGGATTGCCATTTAGTGAAATCCTCTAAGTTTTACCTGAACTTGTATCTGTTTTCATTAACAAAAGAACATGTATTTATTTCCATACTGAATTCCAGAGAGATTGGAAGTAAATGTGTCTGCATCTATTTAAATCATTCAGACACTCATATAAATGCACATAATTTACTTCAGTTAACTACTCTCTGGATATGAGAAATTCCTTTATGGCTTGACCTTTACTTAGTTTGAGTTTACGCCACTAGTTTTTGTATTGACAAAAAGATCAAGTAGTCTTGTTATTATCTTACATTTCTGTTCCCTTCAGAATTTTTCTGGACCTCACTGAGGTCATATTTACTTTTTTCACTTTTCAAAGACTACATGTTTAGATTTTTGACTTGTAAAAATAAATTCTCTCAATTAGTCAATTGCCCTCTGCTGACCTCTCCTGATGTTAATCTCTGTTTATATAAAACAGAATTAAGCACAGCACCATTTCAGACATTTCAATAATTTACTATTAGAATAATCACTGCAAAAGTCTGTTGTGATCTTATCCTGTTACAACATCGGATTTACTCTTCATCAGTTCTTACAAACGTCCTTATTTCTTTATATATATATTTTTTATTATATATATATAAATATATATTTACTTATATCAGTTCATACAAACATCAGTGTACAAGCTGAATGGTACTGAAATTATTCAGTCAGTGTTTTAGTCATAACAGTAGTGTGACATATTTGTCTTTCTAGAAGATACCTTGAAAACTTGAGAACTGTTCTTCTAGGTATTCCTAGAGTGGTTTATGAGGAGGTAAATGAAAACAAAGGACCCAAAACAAGTTGATCCTCTGTCTTGAAGCAAATCTTTATATCTTGCTTTGGCAGAGAAGGAATGAAAACATTTTAATGAAGGCATTTGCTTATACGTTGTAGCAAACGAAGAGTTTTTTCAGTCAGAAGATCTTAAAATGTTACATATACAGGGAGAGAAAATTAAAAAATGAGGCAATAAAATGAAAGACTTGATGAAAATCATCCTGTCTAAATCATTCCAGTACACATAGTTTCTGTTGTAAAGAAAATCTTCAAATCCCTGAACTGCAGATAACTGTTTATTTTGCACTGATATTAACAACATAGCTCCAAATTTGTTTTTTGTTTTCCTAAACTTCTGTCAGATGGTCTCTGCTGATTCTCAGACCTGATGTGGTCTTGTGGTACTTCTGAAAAAAGAGGTACTTGACAGTGTAGAACAGGACTTTTCAGAGTGGTCAGGTTAGTACAAGTGGAAGTGTATTTGCTTCGCTTTTAGAGACAAACTTTAGGATAGAATTTTGTGTGACCCTTGTTTCAGAACTGATTAAGGAAGATTTAATAACGGAAGCTGCAGAAATAGAGTGTAGGGATTTATCTTCTGTTGCCTTCAAAGTACTGTACAATAATAGTCTTCAGTCCTCTGGAAAATTGCTACCCACCCAGTGAAAGGCACCTTCTCTCATGTAATTTTTGCATAATTATGATCATGGATTATAGCTTTTTTAAAATTCAGTACTACAAGAATGTTTTATGTAAAAGAGCATATTAAATTGGTCGTGTCTTACCATCATGTACAGTGATATTCTAAGTTAAAAGTGAAGTATAAAAACAAATTATATATTTATATATAAAATAAAGTTGTTATCATTTTAGCTAATGGCAGGTTGCTGTATGAAATTCTCTAAGCTCTTATTCTTCAAGCACAAACCAGAAAGTTTTTAATAATGTTCACTTTTATTCATGCTGAGGCAAAAATTGATTTTGGTATGACTCATACCATGAATTTGCCTTAAATATGAAATTGAGATTAGAAGAAGGTTGTATTAAATACTGTTTCACAACTGGGTAAATTTGAGGATTACTACCTCTCTGTGGGTTTCAGACAGAAAATGAGATTTCCCTTCTGTAAATAAAGTGAAATGTTTCACTAATAATTTAATAAATGTTATATGCATTTTTTAAATGTAAAGTAATTGTTATCTGCGTAGTTTCACTCAAAGTTTACTATTTGAACTCTCCACTACACTTCTCAAAATGTATCTAAATTTTTACATTCTCAATTTCGTCCCCCAAAGTACTAGTTTTAGTAGTTTTGAGGAGTACCTTCAGTTCACTGGAGTTTGCCCAATTAAAGCTTTTTTTTTTTTTTTTTTTTTTTTTAACTGACTCTGTGTTATGGCTTAAAAGCACGACCCGAATGTAACCTTGGTTTTAGGGCTGCATTTGCAACTGTACTCGTGCTGGTCATAGGGTAATAACTGCCACACTGTCAAGTGTTCCTAGTTTATTCTTCATTTGTCCATACAACAAAGAAATCAGTGCCCTCTTATTTTCACAGGGGCAAGTGTTCAGCTGTGTAGAGTGATCAGAAGCAGCTTGTAGAAGTCCTGATTAGATTTGCCAGGAAAACAGAGCTATTTCCACTGCAAAAATATTTTCATAGGTCAGAGGCACTGCATGAATACAGCAAATATTTTTACAGTGAAAATAAACAAGTCTACATTAGTTTTCATCATTAACCCTTTCTTTTCATATTCATTCTTGACCTTTCCTCTTCAGTTCTCTTTGTGTGTAATGTTTCATTTATGGCTTTATTCTGATGATAATTTCTGTCTTTTCTTGCTCCCTGTTATGGGAGCTTAATCAGTATCTATTTGCTGTTTGCACAAAAAAAAAAAAAAAAGTGGCTGTTTGTCCATCTAAACCTTTTTTTTTTTTAATACATGAATATTTTTTACAAGTTAAAACTCTGACTTATGGGATACTGTGTTTTGTCTTTTGGTTGTTTCCTTTGCTTACTCACTTCTCTAGCCCTTCTTTGTAGGGACAGCTGCCAGAAAACCTGTTCGGAACAACCTTCCCAAGTTTCTTGGTTATGATGCTTCACACAGGACTATGCATGAAAAACAGTCCTAAAGTGAACTCTGATATTTAAAATTTTATTCCATTTCTTCATCCTCATTATGGACACCTGGTTCAGATATCTTATACCAGCATTGGGGCCATGGTCTGGGAAGATTTTACCCTAAACTAAGGCTTAAATGTGAACTGAAATAAAATGAAAACTGGCAAACATCTCCAGCCATCCTTATAATGGGAAGATTACATTAGTATTTAAGTCAGTGGTTTATCTGCTGTGTTTGCCTACATAAATTGAACTCAGATCTCTGAACTTAATTGATACTCATGTTTAGGAGTCAATAAATTACAAGAAAGAAAAAGAACAGATGATATGATGGTAAGAAGATGTACAGTAGATCCCAGATTTTTCACATCATACTACAAATTTTGTGAATTTACATGGTCTAAAATACTGTGGACGCATTTGTTTTTAAGAGATTGTAACTTGTGCCATCGTACTTCAGCTTTAAGTTTCACGTGGTATATGTTCTTGTGCAGTGGCAGATTTCTAGATTGGAAGTATTGCAACTGATTCCAGGTTACCTACATTTTTGTTGTCCTATCAAGAAAGTAATTTTTCTGTTTTATTTTTAACCATATTATTGCATGGTTCCCACAATTGGAAATTGATTTCATTTTAGTAGTTGAAAAGTACTAGAAATGTTGTTTTTAATAATATGCTAAGTTGATGCATGAAATGTAAAAGGAAGAAGAAAAGGTTGGTTAAATAGCTGACTTGGGTTTGTGTTTTTGTGGAAGGTTTGCAGAAATGGATACATAATCATGGTAAAATATATTTAAAAGGTTGTAAGTTATTGTAAAATTGTATAAAGGTGCAGTTCTATACTTTCCACCTGTGTCTTTTTTAAATAAATCATAGCTACAGAATTTGAAAACACTTTTTTGTCTCCTTTCATTAATCAAATACAGTTTGTAGGCTAAAGCACCTATTTTTACTTCTAGATTACTAAAGAGGATTTCCAGACCTTTGATCATATTCTTTGTATGGATGAGAGCAATCTAAGGTAATGTATGAAGAAATGGAACAAATTCATATGGATTACTTGTAGTGATGTCTCATAAGTCACTTTGAACACAGATGTCACATTTTACTGCTTAGCTTATGTTGGGGTTTCTTTGTTTGGGTTTTTTTTTTTTTTTTACATGTATGTGAATGATGTGCTAATGGATAGATTCTTCACTTCTAATAAGTTTATTGAGGCAGAACTCAATGGTTTATTTGTGTGATACGTGCCACTTAAGGATGAAGGACATGGAAATTTAGTTACTTTGTGCTATATACAGCTGATGCCTGTATAATTAAGAATGAGGATGTACTTACTGTCTTGATTGAAGTGATCAGTTTTTCTAATTGCATGGCAATTAAAAGACAAACTGGGAACTTGGAAGGATTAAATATGATGTGGGTTTTTTTTTTTACTTTTTTATGTAGAAAAAGAGAGGGAACTCTGAAATTAGCAAGGTTGTTAGCTTGGGGAAGTCTTGTTTTATTGTTAGCTGTGCTCTAGCTGAGTGTCCTTAAGAAAGATCTGGTAAAGTAGCTGCCTAGTGTAAAATTTAGGATATCACTAGCAAAATTTATACTCAATTACATATATAATGAGAGTTAAGGAGCTGAATTTAATAAACTACAAGTGTCAAAGTGCTTGTAAGGGCTATTGTCAAGTTATTTTAAAAAGTCCCAAACCAAACCACCAGAACCAACAACAAAACCTAAATAAAGACCCTATTATTAGCACATAAAGTCTTCTAGTAGCAGCACCACTTAATTGAAGTAAGTGTGATTTTGTTGAATTTTCTGGAATGTCTTGAATAAGCTCTCTTCCACAGCCTTCATGAATGAAGGGTATGTAACACTTGGCTTGATTGCAGTGTCTCAGGCAATGACGTGACAAGGCTTCCTTCTATTTTCACTTGAATTCTTAAACAGAAATTTGAATTAACAATTTATATGATATGATCTTTAGAGCAGAAGAAATATCAGAACTATAACAGGGATATTACTTCTGCTGTGCTAAAGTTTTGCCTTTAGCTTGCACTGGGTTCAACTGTTTTGCCTAGGAATGCTTATTTGTAGCTCTAGGAGGGCAGGCTGATTCCAGGTGTTGATGGAATGCCTGTCAGAAAAGGAAGATTTGGGATGTGTCTTTTCTTTAGTACCAGAGCCATCTGACCCTCTCCTCTTCATTAACTGGTATGCCAAAAACCTTTAAGAAGATGGTCTGACATTTTTTTAATAATAGAAGGCTAGAGAATTTATTGAAAAATCTGTAAATTCAAGCAATAGGTTGATAGAGGATCTCTGATTTTTCTTCAAGCAAAACCAGTACTGTGGTCTCCTGCTATTTCTAAACTATCTGCAATTAATTTCTTAATCAGAATTAATAATTTTAATTTCTTAAAGCTGATATGATTATGACTAAGTATTCACAAGGGATTTCTTTGCCTTTTGTAATGGTGAGTAAGTAAAATGATGATTTGGTATGGAGATGTGTAATATTGAAATAATTTAGTATGTTTTGGGAGTTCATCGTGAAGATGATAGTACTGAGCTGCCTTTAATCTGAAGATGATGAGAAGTCCATTTCAAGTATGGATAACAAACAGATGATCATTTTTGGGATAAGAAATGGCCGTTTTTAAGCAAATAGAGAAAATGCCATCTCAGAACTAGAATGTTTTATCAATGAGAAGCAATGTAGAAGGAAGAGGATGTGACAGTTGGAAAATGCTACAGTATATCAAAAGGAAAACAGGTGTTAGCTCCCTGATTTACCATTTTCTGTTAACTGGATGTGGTAGGATTTCACAAGAGCTAGAGCATAGCAATCTAAAACAGTGGCTTTGAGCAGACAGGAGAGTCTTACTCATACTTCTGGAAAAATACCTGGATAATTTTCATTGTTTTTTGTTCAGTACAAGCCAAAGGTGAGTGTTGAAAGTACTAATCATTGATTTGAGAATGAACTTGATGAACTCAAAAAGTTAAAACTGTTAAAAAGTTTTTTTTAAGCTATGGGTAAAGTGCCTGACTGCTTATTTATGCTCTGAATTCAGTTTATGTCTTCCATACTCAATTTAAAAAGACCCCACATAACAAGAAAAACAAGAACAAGGAGCAGCATAAAGTCCACAGGACTGATGGAGTGTGGAGACATTGTTTTCCTGTGTTATCTAGAAATGGTCGTGAACATTGATGCCAAAATTCTGAAGGAAAAATTTTATTTTCTCTTCTACAGAGATTTGAACAGGAAAAGCAACCAAGTTAAGGACTGCAAGGCCACAATTGAGCTACTTGGAACTTATGATCCACAGAAACAGCTTATCATTGAAGATCCATACTATGTATGTGTAAGAAATTCTTTGGGTGGCTTGATAAAAAATTGTGTGTGTGCAGTATAATCTTCCCAGATCCCTCAGTTGGCATATGATACATAATGTGATGTTACACAAAGTGAAGTGTAAAGTTTTTTTTTTCTGTGACTGAAGAAAACCATGTATTACTGGGCTAGGAAAGGAAAATGTTACTATGCTTATAACATTTATTTCAATTAAAATAATGCAGTGCACCTATGTTTTCAATATTGGGTGAAAGCCTGTTTGATCAGCGTTGTTACAAAGGATATGATCAGGAAAGTTAGAGACATAGCCATTGACACAGGTGGTCAGAACAGCTGGATAATGCCAGCCAGAAGCAAACAATTAGACTAACATTCTTCAGTTTAGGAAACAGAAGTGGGTGAAGATGCAGGAGGGTTCTATAAAATCTTGATATCATGGGGAAAGCTGAATAAGAAATTGGTATCCATTACCCGGGAAGTAGAAAATAAGGTATAGTGGTAAGCAAGTGGCATCAGTGGGAAGCAGGTTCAAAACAAAGAGAGGTTTGTTTTGGGCATTTTGTTTCCACACAGTGCTTCATTAAACTGTGAAATTCAACATGACAGGTTTAGTGTGAACCTAAAAAAGGAAAAGACTTAAAAGGCTCAAGAGTGAGTGGAAGAAGTACATGAAGGAAAGTCATGCAGGACTGTTGAATACAAAGTCACAGAGTTTGTCTGTAGAAATACCTGAGCTCAAATTAGAGAGAAATATGCCAAAGCCATCACCAAGTATTTGCACAGTTTTTATTTTTTCCTAATGTCTCTTGTTTGCCATTACTGCCAGTCTGCAATTTGTATTTCCTCTTCAGCCACTATTGTTATTCTTAAAGTCTTTTTTCTCTTTTCTTTTCTAGGGGAGTGAAAAGGACTTTGAAACTGTTTACGAGCAATGTCTTAGATGCTGTAAAGCATTTTTGGAGAAGTATCGTTAATGCTTCATCATATAATTTCTAAAAGAAAATAATTAGCTTCTTCTGAAATATGTAAAGTTTACTTGATTGATGTATTTAAATTGTAAAATTATGCCTCTAGATTCAGTACTTACTCAGTTTAATTTTGTATTTTAGCTGTTCTGTCATCTAATGAAAAAATATAGAAAGGTTTTAATCGGATTACATGATCAACCATTTTGCCACACATCAATGTAGTTATAAAGTATAAATTTTTCTGTAAACTCTTCAAGTGCTTTCTAACAAGCACTGCAAAGGTAACATCTTGCTTCTTTATATGTAATGCTAACTGAACTGAGGTCTTGTCCTCAGTGAGTTGATTTCAGTCACCTTTCAGTGGTAGTCTGTGAGATAATAATTGATGTGTAACTTAGGTGTGTCATCCCAGTATCATTAGGCAGCCTTTGGATGGAAGCTGTTTCACATGGAGCCTGCTAGACTAAACCATCTGCTGCCTGATAGAACTGGCTAAGTCTTCCTTTAGCCTTCTGGTCAGTTCCTAGCACACTGACACAAGCACAAGTAACACAGCATTTACTTTGAGGAGAAAACATAGCTGCTTTAAAGCTGAAATGTGAAATCACATATTGTATCTCACAGTAGTAAAATAGTCAAGTCCATGCAATACAGTGGATGAGAAATTTGCTGTAATCCCAGTTCCTACATGAGGGTCAGACAGTATTTCCAGATTTACTCAGGAGGATGTACAGCATGTCAAAAGTGTTCCTTGTGAGTATAGTTCAGTGTAAAGACAACCTATCTGTAATAAAATACTAAGTTAGCAGAAGGCCAGTAAGTAGACAGTTCTGCTCTTGGACAAAATTTGAATGCTTTGTAAAAGTCTATACCTGCTTTTCTGAGTATCACCCTTCCTGTCTGCCTTAGACAGGACTCTGACAGAAAGTAACTGAGATCAGTAATATAAGTGATACCATGATGATTTTCCTGTTTTGAATATTCTCAGCATTGGTATCAACTAGCATTGCCACATTATCTGTAAAACTGGATCTATAAAATTTGTTTTCTTATTTTGCCTTGTTTTTGTCTCTTGCTGCCTTCCAAACTTGTAGTCTATGTACTTGTCACCTGCTCAGCCTTTTGGGAGAGAGATGGATTTCAACAGAGGATTGTGTTATTCTTGGGGAGGTTGGAATCCTGGTGCCACTCTGTTTGTTGCAGACTTCACAATGGGGATTAAGTTTCTTGGGATTTTTTCTGTAGAATAGATGTGTTTGTGTTAACGAGATTTCTGTTTTGTGCTAAAATTTCAATCAGACATAAAACTTCAGAACTTGCTTAGAAAAGGCAGATGGTAGAAGGAATACTTAAATACAGAAATCAGAATCTTTGCACATTATTGTATTATCATCAGTTTTGACTTGTAAAAATAAGCTAGGAATTGGAAGCTAATAGCTGTTTCACTTTTCAGGGGCAAAGAGTTATACACTATTTCAGATCCAATTAAGTACTGACTCTGGAAAAAATATTTTTTATTTGTTTATTAATGTTCTGACAAAGTAAATGGGTGAAAATGATGGGCATTTAGGGACAAAACATCCTAAAAGTGGTTTGATGCACTAATCTCAAAGGTGGGAGTATTTGGGCATAATCTAGTGTTATTCCCTGCCAGAATGATCATTTCAAATATTCCAGTGGAAGTAAAATAACTCATAAGATTGAGAACATGATGGTTTGTGCTGTCCCATTCATGGCTACACAGGAATTCAGCCCATAGTTTCCTGCATATTAAGGCTAAGATTGAAAGGTCTTAAATCTTTATCTTTGAGCTGCTGGCGTAACAAAGGAAATAAGAGGATATGGTTGTTTACCTTCACTGGGCTTAGGAATCTTGCTGAAAAGTGATACTTAGTCGAAACTCATGTTAAATTCAGTTCACATTTTAAAAGTTTCAGCCTTGAGACAGACTTTTAGCAAGCAATCTAGTGACTTAATAATTCACCACCTCTACAAGGAATAAAAAGCTGGTTGATTTATCTTATAATTGGTAGGGTTTTTTTAATGGAAGAGGGGAAGGTGCACAATGGTATTTTATGTAAATTTGTAAAAGCCCAGAATACAGAACAGGGATTCCCTTCAGGAAGGACAGTTGCACAGAACCATTATTTGGGTTCAAGAAGAAACAGTGAAAACAGGATTAAGACACAAATCATGTATCATGCAGATGACTAAGCGCTCACACATCCAAAATACCACTCATGAAAAATGTAATTTTGAATGAAAAAATACAGAACTGACTCCTGTTTCTCCCTCCCTGCCCCCACAGCTTGTTATAAGTGGTAAAGTTAAGACTAAAAAAACATCTGCTGTAGTCTAGTATAGGTGTGTTTTCTGTCAGAGCATGATGATTTCTGCTAAATCTAGAGCGAACTTCTAGAGGGTTAATTTATTTATATGAACTGATGAAATAATTAATAAGTTGCTATTTCCCTTTTACAAGGAGATTTTCTTGTAGGTTTTTGTTTAGCCAGATTTTGGGTATCCTACTAGAAAAAGAAAGCTTCAATATTTTAAACTCCCATGTTAAGTATTAGTCTGTGGTCTTGTCAGTGGAACCCACAGCAAAGCTCAGAGCTCCACCCACGTTTACTGCAGATGAGCAGCTTTAGTGAATCCCATAGAAGTTGATTTCTTTAACAGCCATGTTTTCTGCAGGCATGTATTGCATCCACTGAGACATGGAACTTACCATGTAGTTATCACTGAAAGCAGTTTCTAGAATCTCAGCTCCTGTTGTTCTCAGGGTGGGGAGGGTCATGTTTGGTTTTGGTTTTATATTTTGTGGTTCAAACTGAGGATAGAATGGAAACTGTAAATGCCAAGATAAAATAGTAGTAGTAGGTTGGCTCTGGCTGGATGCCAGGCACCCACCAGAGCCTCTCCCTTGCTCCCCTCTCCAACTGGACAGGGGACAGAAAATAAGATGAAAGGTTCATGGGTTGAAATAAGAACTGGGAGAGGTCACTCACCAAATAGTGTCATGGGCAACACAGACTCATGCTGGGGATTTTAACTGAAATTATTACTAACAAATTCAGAGCAGGGTGATGAGAAGTAAAATAAGACCTTAAAAATACCTGTCCTCCACTCCTCCTTCCAGCTCTTCCTCCTCCCCCAGCTGTGCAGGGAGATGGGAATGGGAGTTATGGTCAGTCAATCCCAGGTTGTTGCTGCTGCTCAGGGAGAGGAGTCCTTCCCCTACTCTGACATGGGGTTCTCCCCACTGGAAATAGTTCTCTATGAACTTCTCCAGTGTGAGTCCATCCCACAGGCACCAATCCCCCCAAACTGCTGCAGTGTGGATCACTTGCACAGAGAGCAGTCCCTCAGGCACAGGCTGCTCCAGCCTGGGTCCCCCACAGGGCCACAAGTGCCACCAGCAAACCTGCTCCAGGGTGGGCTCCTCTCTCCACAGCCCTGCAGGTCCCTGCCAGGACCCTGCTCCAGCACGGGCCTCCCACAGGGTCACAGCCTCCTCTCAGGCACCCCCTGCTCCAGTGTGGGTCTCCTCCATGGGCTGCAGGTGGATCTCTGCATCCCTGTGGATCCCCATGGGCTGCAGGGGCACAGCTGCCTCACCATGGGCTGCACCAGGGGCTGCAGGGGAATCTCAGCTCTGGAGTCTGGAGCACCTCCTGCCCCTCCTCCTGCACTGGCCCTGCTTGGTGTCTGCAGGGCTGCTCCTCTCAAGTTCTCACCCTGCTCTTCTCTGGCTGCAGCTACAACTGTGCAGTAACTTTTCCCTTCACAGCTGTGTTAGGCCATAGGTGTCACCATTTCTGATTGGCCCAGCACATCCATCCTGGAGCTGTCTGGCACTGGCTCTAATGGACATGGAGAAGCTTCTGGCAGCTGCTCCCAGAAGGCACCGCTGTAGCCCCTCCACTACCAAAACCTGGACATGCAAATCCAATACATGGATTTATAGGTTGCACATAAAATTTTTCTTCCTGTTTGAGTCATTTTACTGTGACAACTGGATTTAATAATCTGATTTAAGGAAGAAAGGGAAATGTATGCCAAAGTTTTTGGCGTAACACTTACTCCTTAAAAATTCTACAAGACTAAAAGGATTTCCTGGATATCTTCTGATTAGATTCTCTTGCAGTATCATGAACAGACTGCACATTATTAAAAAGCAAACAGAGAGCCCCTCCCCAAACCAAAGCCAAAACCCAAACAAAAACCTCAGAGCATCTGTTAGTCTTAAAAAATATTCCATTTTATAATGCTGTAGGGAATTGTAGCAGCCTTGGTAGTCTGGGCATTCTGTGGGTTTGAAACACACAGATCGATCCATCCTCATAAATCCAAGGTGTCCAGGTTACTGAACTCTGAAGTGAGTACACCTTTCCTTCTTACACAACTGGAACTCTGTGGAGAGAGATGGAAGTGTGGATAAATGATAGTAGCTGCCAGAAGGTAGTTTGTTTACCTGGATTCAGTTGACCAGAGAGCAAACTGAGAACAACTTAATACCAAACACTTTATTACTTATGCTTGTTATTTACAGTATTTACATATTGCACGTTTGCTGGAATGTTTTATACATTTATTATATAAAGTAAATTAATGGCAGCTTGTGTTTGTGTACAAAATCCATGCTCCACTGTCCCAAAAAGTATGTCTACTTGGAATAACATTCCTGTTTGTCATGCAGTTTGTACTCCAGGGTACAATGTGACCCCAATGCAAGTCTGTTTTAACCAAACTTTTTAAAAATTGCATAAGCATGAAGGATATCGAGTGACCACAACTACTGTGGAGCAGATCTTTAGTAGTTCTAGATATACAAACAAACATTCCTTAAAACTGTAGAATTAAGCAACAGAACATGAATTTTCTTGGTGAAATATTTGTGTTTACATAATTTTTGGCAGCATTACACATCAACTGTAGTGTGTTTTTAAGTATGGAGCATTAAGTACTACTGGCAGTTACGCTACTGTAAAGAATGTCAATCTGCAAACTGTCGATGACATACAAAATGCATGTTAAAAGAATTATGGGAAGTAGTCTGTCAATCTGCAAAAATAAATCTCTTGTTCACAATGGAATTCGCTAAAAGGTAGTAAGTTCTGTTTCCCTGTTGGTTTCCAAGGCACTTCTCTTGGTTCTTGGTGTTCCTTGTCGTGGTAGTAAGATCTGGTGGATTAAAAGAAAGAAGAAATTGACTTTCATTATTTTTATACTCACATACATGTGCTTGACAATGTGTTTATCATTGTGAAAGTAGCAAATAAAACTGGAGAATTCAGTAATAACTTTGGAAAGTTCAGTAGTGAATTTACTGTAGAGATTTACTAAGTGATTTACCTCAGTTCATACCAGCCTGACTGAACTGTAACATTAATGCTTTGTTAATCAAGGCTGAAATTCTGGAAAGCATCATTTTCTCTGATGGTTCATTTTTGATAGACACTGGGGAAATTCCCTTCTGCCTATTAAAAATGTACTCATAGTTAATCTGTTCCAATGACTGCATCTGTGAAGTCAAGAAGTGAATAAACCTCAGGAATAGCATTAACAGATTGCAAAATGCTTTCTAAATGCTTTGGTGTCAGGAGCTGTTCATGGTGTGCCCAGTTTGAAGGGTCTAAAGGATTTGATATTTCATTGGGCCCTTTTGTGAAGAAACTTGGACTCATATAAACAAGAAACAAATAGAAGTAACTTTTTAAGAATTGCTTGTATGACTATACCCCCTGGAACATGCCAACACTGAGCCACCACAAACTAAGCAGGAGCTGCAGTGGTTCAATTTGCTGCCTGAAGTCTTCTAGAAGAGTGTCTTGGAATGAGATCACTGTCATGCCTATGACACTGATATCACAATCACCAATACAAAATTACAGGTTTCCACACTGCTTATGTATGTATTTTGTCTGCATTCTAGAAATGTTGATTCAGAAGCTGAGCAGTGAAGATTTTCACAACCTTACGCCCCCACACCTTTAAAGCTTGTAAGAAAATGTAGTGTAACTGCACATACACATATCTAGAAGTCTATCCTCTTCTGACAGGTGAGCACTGAATGTTGCAAGTCTGTCCACCCAGTTTCAAATGTTTCTATGTCTGTTGTTGTTCTTATTTAGAAATAAAAAATGTACAGTGTTTTTTCAGTCAGCAGGAATTACACAGCTGAAAGACTCTTACATGCAAACAGACCCAGATGACGCTTTGGTGTTTTACAGCCATCAAAAATCCATGGCGGAGGTAAATACCAGTGATAATCTGATACTAGAATTCTGATGATGATATTTTTCACAGTTAAAACTTTCATATTGTCTGTCTGAACAGAGGTAACTGTCCTCCCCATGATCAGTGTGAATTCTTTGATACTCTGAGCTTCTCTACATTTTCTACTGCTTAAGTATAATTTGTAATGGAATCATTTGTATGCGAAGTCAGTTGGACTTGACATAATCCATTGAAAATCAAGCTATTGGTGCATACAGAAATACTTGTTAGTAGTATTTAAACATTTGGTTTTGCAATTTTTGAAAGCTATTTAGGAAATGTAATAATGTTACAGAAAATCTTAATGTAATCTAGGGTTTTTTTCTGGCTTTGCAGATAGGACAATTACTTCTATTTTTTTTTAATATCCTTCCTTAGAGGGGGAAACTGATGTAAATTTTCATTGTCTTTCATTTTCATCTAGCTTATTTTCTGTATGTATGCTCCTACTGTACCCTATTTAAGCTATGATGTTAAAAAGAGATGTTTAGAAGAAATTAACATGCTTTTGGTTTGATCAGTGTGTAGTACAATCTACAAGTTAAACTGTAATAAATGTAATAAAAACTTTTTTCATTACTAATGGGAATATGCAGCTCACTGGGGGTGAAAAACAGTGGTTAGGATGCTCATTTGTCATCTCATCTCCACTTGCTTTTGTAGGGGAACTTGACAGTTTTGTATCAGCTAATCACAGTTTTCTTAAGCCCTGGTGTTTTCCAAAACCCCAGGTTTTTAGCATTGATAAATCTGTTCTACTTTTTTTTTAATTTCATATAGTCTGTTATATGCATCAGTCTAGGGATATTAGATGGGAACTTAGCTGAAGGATGATGGATGGTCTTAGTGGAGATCCTGAGTGCAATCTGACTACTGCCTCTGTTGAGAACATAGGTAACTATACAACTCCCCAGTCAATTGTGCTAATTTTTAAAAGCACATATGAAAGCTATTATAAAGGCATATTGCAGCTTTCCAGATTTGATTCTGGTTATTACCTGTGCATGATGATAAACTCTATAAGAAAAAGCTAATCTATATGAGAAGAATTTAGTGGTTTAAATATCAATATAAACTTTAAAATACTGTGCCAGTAGGATTTTGTAGCAGAACCTCCTCATATATGAAAAAATTGTTTTCCCAAGTGTGCACACCCAGGTGGAATTCTGCTGTAATGTGATCACAGAGATCCATGCACTGAAGATTATGAAGCTCTGAATGTTCCATCTGGTGCTAGCCACCGACATCTCACAGCAAGGAAAACTGTGAGCTACCTTTTAATAAACCTGGATGATGCCACACTAGTAACCATGCACACTGGCTGCCTTTTTAACTCAAAGCAGTAGTTCTGAGAAAAGTCTTAAATTAGTTAACTTGGGAACCAATTCCTGGCATCATGAAGAGGTGATTGGACATGCCCTGAGCAGCTGTATAAAACAGACCAAGCTATACTTTCTAGAAAAAAACAGGCTTTCACTGAATAATACACAATCCTCTCATCTTAATTTCACCTTCACTTTTATGGAATTCAAGTGTCTGACATTTCAATGTACTCAATGTTACACTGAGAAAGCAGCAGCCTAAAGGAGAATGCAATTAAGGGCTGTTGTTTCCATTGTTACAACATATTTGAAGCAAAATTCAAGCACCCAAATATCTTGGTTTAAGAATAATTTGAAAAATGGATATATAATATGGTGTACAGGAATGGAATATTTAGTGGAGTATTTTAAGTTTCCAACTTTATCTTGTATTTTCAGCATTTGTTTCATGTATTACTACTATGGTCAATACATCTTGAGGAGTTTACAGAGATTTTTTGGAGTTCCAAAGGAAATTCCAATTTTAAGCTTGTTACGAATTTTGCAACAGGTATTTGACCTGTATGTTCAAATATTAATTATTTGCATCTTCATCTTAAAGGAACAAGCAACTGGTAGATTTCTTTAACACAGTTTTTATAATGTATAAACCTCATTTTCTCTGCATAGCCTGAGACTCCAACTACTTGCACCAGTCTTGTATTTATTAGTGTAAAAGTGTGTCTTTAGCTTTATTTTGTTTATTTGAAATAACTGTAGATGCTTTATAAGTTCTTAAAACCACATTAATATTTGTCAATACAGAAATTCGAAGAAATATTCAAAACAGAAGCATGTAATAAGATGTGATAATGCAGTCCATAGGCCCTGAACTCCTCCTCACAGTGCAAGAAGTTTTCAAAGTAAGTTACGAGATCAGTGTTGGTCTCTAGCAAACATGTACAGGACAGGTAATGGAAAAGGGATGGAGCACCAACAGTAGCACCTGATGTTTTCAAACAGAAGTAATAAAATCTGTATGACTGTGGCCAAGTGGCTTTGACAAATGCTGTCAAAGGAGTTTTCAGATTCATCACTGACTGTCACCAGAACTGCTCATGATCTGAACTGTGAGCTTTATTTAGGTGAAGACTTTGGGAATTGTGTTCCTGGCATCTCTAACCTATTGCAGATATGGACAACCTAACAGATGTGGGATGTATCTGCTTGGAGTGGAACAAAGCAAGCATGGGACATGGGAACTATTAGGAAGCTGGCACAAGAAAGAGGCTGAAGAACAGAACAAAAAAAAGAAGCATCAAGGACAGGACTCTAGTGTAGCTGTGTTGACCATGAGAAGGGGTTACAGAATAAAATTCATTAGTGATGGTGCTGGTGGCAGCCAGGGAATACAGCCTGGGAGGCTGACTAGAAAAAAAAAAGGACAACTGGGAGATGTGGTAATACAAATCTGCTGCACTGGCTTCACTCATGCAATCTCAACAAGTTGAAGGGCTGTTACTGGGTCCCTGCATTGCTCATGTCTGTAGGACAGGCAGAAAGGGAACATAAACTCTAAAAAAAAGAGAAGATGGAGCTCAGTTACATATGTATAGGACACATGAGTACAAGTTAAGGCTCCACAAGACATGTCACATCATAAACACACGTGTGCCACATAGGAATGTGTTGTGACAGTAACATGTCTAACTCCTGTTTTCACATGTTATTTTCTTGTTCGATCTGAGTTCTGAGTTTCAATGTCTTGTGTGCTTTAAAGCTGTGCTAGTCCAAAATGCACTACAAATAAAAATAAATTTGTATTTTTCCTTCTCTTCAAATTGATTTCTAAACATAGATAGATGTCCAGAGATCTGAAAAATCCCACAGTACTACTAGTGTGCCAAAGTAATAGTCCAACTATAGCTCAGCACACGTATAAACCTGCAATGAAATTAAAATCAGATATTGAACAAAACAGGAAACGTAATTTGTTTTACACAAATTTAACTGATGCAGTGGAGAAGCCTTGAGGAGAAAAGAGGCTTAATCCTACGGACACCTGTGCATCTCCAGATGTATGTGGTAGAGGATAGTCTTCCTTTCTGCTAAGTGAGGCTGCTTAAGGAGTCTACCACCACTGATGTGTGTCTGTGTGAATAAAAGAAATGGACAGTTGCTGACACTGAAATATGTTGTGCAAAGGTTGTTTGAGAAAAGGATATTTTAAATAGACTCCCAGCTTCAGATGTGAACTACTTGAGTTGCTATTCCTTCATATTACAATTTCATGTTTACATGGCAGGTTGTTAAGATAAAGATAAAATTTTCTAAAGAAAGGGAAAAAAGAATTTCACACTCTGATGTATCTGCTTATTAGTATTGGTAATAATATTATTCACCTATTTGCAAAGTTAAACAAATTAAGTCTCATTTATCCAGGCTGGATAGTGAGAATGACTTGTAGAAACCTTTCATGAGATTGAATAGCTCCACCAGGTTTCCCTGCAGTCATGTTTTCTTGAGATTAAATAATCCTAATTCCTGTAACTGTTCTTGTATACTGAGTTTTCTAATCCTTTGTTCGTCCATGTTGCTCTTCTTTGGACTCATACAAGAAGAACCTGTGTGTCTTCAAGTGTAGTGCCTTTAATTAAACATAGTATTCCAGTAACAGTAATTGTGTCAGGAGTTTCATAAACTATGATTCTACTTATACATTCCAGTATAGTTTGACTTTCTTCAAGTGTAACACTGCTGTCTTGCTTAGTTTGAAGTCCACAACAACCTCTGTTTTCAACAGAACTGTCTAACTATTCACCAAATTCCATGTATTTCTGTGGTTGAATAATCCTACAGGACTTCATAATTCTGCTCTTTATCTGTCATCCTGATTTTAGACTTATTTTGGCTTATTTTCCAAGATTATTTTTAATTTCAAGGTTGTACTGTATCATGGTTGCTTGTCCTATATTACTGAAATACATTAATACAGTATTCTACTACCCAAGTTATTAATGAAAATACTGAACAATATCAAAATGTTCATAATGAAGCTGTGTGACATTAGTCAGTACATTTTTCCAGTTTTGACAGTGAAGCACTAACAACTCAAGTATTTTTTCCCACTCATTTTTACATTTATCTTGATCATATTTCCCCAGCTTGATTGTGAGAGTGATGTGCAAAACAGTGTCAATGCTTAAAATAAAAGAAAATAAAACGCTTAATATTTATTACTTTTCTTACAGATTCCTTCCACAAGATGTGTATTTTGTCACAGAGTTAAAGCATCTTGGTTTGACAGCATTTGTTACTGACAAATCCACATGGCTATTATTTATCCCTTTGTCCAAGATCACATTTGGTCTCAGGTAACAGTTGAAAACGAAATGTAAATTAGTCCTTCTGTATTCTTATGTTACAGTTCTCTACACATAGTTTGGGAGTAATCTTTAGTTTGGTTGATTGGCTTTTGTTTTTATTTTGGTGCATGATGAAATTTTCCAAGTATTTTTGGGAAATATAGGCCCATCTAGGCAAAGAAGGAGGGAATTAACCTCTAGACATGAGAGGTGTACACAAGGAAATCCCAAAAAGTCCAAATAGCTTGAAGATAGTTTATCAATGCTACTAGCAGTACATTTTAACCGAATTACTGTGAAAGCACCTGTGACCTATCTGCATTCATGAAGCTTTGATGTGTACAGCTATGTATACATTAACTCATACTACTGAGTACAGCACAGATCTACAGCTGCACACATAAAAGGGTGGCTGCTGCTGCCGATACAGGCAGTTGTGTACTGAGTAAACTCTTGAAAAATAAGCCACAGCTGCTGTGTTTTGTTCTGTAACAACAAATTCACTATCTGCTAACTGTATGCTGCTATAAATAATTCACAGATGATGCACATGGACATTTATGTAATGACTTCCAGTAGGGGGTACCCTTTCCTTAATGCCAAAATTTGCCAGATTAAGCCAGTTACTTCAAGTCCTCTGGGAGGGGAATACCTTATCTAAAGGAGAGTTGTTATTATACTCCCATGAATTTTCATGTATGAAACACAACATCTGCTGCTTTGCTATGCAGTGGAATGTCATTTCTGCTAAGAAAAAGCTTACCTTTATCCTTCCATGCACATAGGGCTTACTGCCAGTCGAGTAAGAAGCCTGGCACATCTTTTATAGTCTGTATGAAAAAAAAGTATTACTAGATTACCAAAGTAATCGAATTTGCCTTTAAAAATCAAAATCGCTTTCAGTGTGCAAATTAGTGTCATTGCAAAGTTCAATGAATACCTTCGTTTGCAACAGAATAAAAATCAACTCTTTTGACTTAAAAGAGGAATGTATAAAAATTGGGTAATAACTAAAAGCCATGTCTAACGGCACGTCTAACTATGCAACTGACTTCTGCACATGTTCTATCTGTAAACAAACAGCATGAAAGTGCTTGGAGGCTCTCCAAGTGTATGTATGTATGTATTAAAATTTATACATCTGTGCCTGTGCTTCCATGCAGGATCTAAACATGTGATTCTAGTATTTCCATATTAGAGAAAGAATAAATAGTGCTCATCCACCTTTAAATCCAGCCTTCAATGAGCAATTCTGTCAACTTAATATTAAGTAATGCCACTCTCCAACAGATTTTCTTCCTGGGAACACTTAAATTAGACAAATAACATCTTCTATTCATACAAATCTTAAGTCCAGCCCAAGTAGATGACCATATGATGGACATTCAGAGGAGCATGAAGTTTCATCTTAAAACTAGTAAAAATGTTTTTTCCACTGAAAAGTCATTCATATTTTAGGTATCTTCAACTTTTTGATGCATTCACAGTAAGACACAGAACCAATGCAAAACTAAAGAAATTACTCAAAAGGTTTTTTTTTTCCATTTCCATAAAAAACTGAAAGAAAATATTCTGAAAGTTGGTTATGGACAGACAGAAAAGTAAATTATTTTTCAGGTACCATAGCTACTACACTGTACAAAGTACTAGAAAGTATGCCAACACAATGCTTTTGTACTAGCTACCACCACACTGCAGCATCAGAGACGCTTTTCGCTTTTTTGCTGTTTGGCCTTCAGATCTCTATACACAAGGAACAGTATAATTTGAAGTCAGGATATTATCAAAAAGTTACATTGTTCTGTGCATGAAGAATTAAGGCAGGCTGTTTGTCTCATTTTCCTAGAAGAAAGTTACTTTAAAAATATGCTAGTCAGCCCAGCCCAGTAGGTGATGTTCACTTCTTTTAGGCTTTATTTCACTAATGGGTAACTACATCTAATGTTTCATCTGGAGATGAAATGTTAACAATCCCAACTCACAGCATAGTTATGGTATAATTTCCACTCATACAAATGATCCTCCATTATCCACACATTATGTTGGTGGGTATGTCACCTGTCAGGAGGAAAAGGCTAATTTAGAGCCTTTAAGGCCAACTAGTTTTTAGCTTCACAGCTTGGAGCACTCATTAGTGCTGAGCCAAATGACGTTTGTATTGAAATCCTTATGAAAAAGGTAATGACCACTGCTTGTTCAGAACAGAGAAGTTGTGAACAACTCACAGCTCCACCCATGTTAACAGAGGGTGATCTGGTTACCTGTCATCTAGAAATCCTTGTGTTTACAAGGAATTCCTGATCTGAAGCCTTACAAATAGAGAAAATGTGCACAATTCTTACCAAATATGCCTTTAAAATGCACTGGGCTGAAATATTTATTAATACTAGAAACTTGGAATCTGTAACTCTTGTTTCTATTCCCAGCTCTGCTACTGACCCAACTGGTTGACCTCAGACAAGTAAAATAAAGTGTGCTTCCATTCTGAAACGGCTGTACTAAAATAGCATCTGCTTACTCAACAGGTCCACCTCTGTATGAATCTGGAGTCACATCTACTGACTGATAAATGTCAGTGTTTGATTTTTATTTAATTCTCTGTGCTGCCAACAGTGATGAGGCATCATAAGCAGCTTTTGCTTACTTGTGTCCATCAGCACTATTTTTTTTTCCTAAGCTAACAAGTTATACTTTTATAATTCACTGAAGGTAAGTGTTGCAAAGATTCATTGTCAACATCACTGGGAGAATGGTAGCTGAATAGTCAAAATAGAAAATGTCTATAAAATGTGTCCTACATATATAATCAATGAAAAGTAAAATAACCCCACCTGGATTTGTGATCCTGTCTTGAATTTACAGCACGAAAAATTAAATATGAGATATTTGTGAGAGGAAAAGCAAATTGTTTGAAACCCATGAGGAAAATATATCAGTACTTAATGATGCAGTGTTCACAGCCATTCTACACAGTGTATTTGCAATGAGAAAGTTTTATTTCCATTTTCCTCTCTGTAATGCTGATGCTGTTCTAGCAATGCTGTAGAGAATACTCAGTACATTTTAGAGCAGTCCAAATTTTTCTTTGCAGGGAATGCATTCTGACATTGTATCACTACTGACACTTGATAGAACTGATAAATTTTAGTGTTTCCTCTCATTTTAGGGAAGTGCCTGCTTTTGTTACTTACATGCTGGGATGGTACAATCCCTCGTATTGTGATAAAGCCGATGAAAGTGTTTGCTACATTTTGGACTGAAGTAGAGTGGACCTGAAAGATAAAGTAAAAAATAAGTTATGAATCAGCACAGCTCACAAGTAGAGCAGTGTAGCTTATAGTATGTATGTGAAATAGGGATACCAATGCAAAGTTAAAACATACCTGTTAAATGCTTCAAGAACTTGTCTTTCATCCTCAGATCTCTGGGAACTATTTCTGTGGAACAGAAAAAAGAATAGTGTTACTCTGCTGCTGCACTGGACCTATGCTTGCCAAGCATAGTATGAAGACAGGGAATACTCTGTCCAGCAACACCAGCAGTATGTCTTGACAGGTGCATGGAGGGCAGAAGTCCTTTGCATACAGTACACCAAATTGCAAGCAGTCACTTCACATAGGAGACCTTGTAAAATGCTTTGTGAAACACAGTACTGATGAAACAATGTCTGTTAGGTGAGAAATCATTAATGACGATGGTTATTAACTAAGAGTCAGATTTTAGTTCTCTATGAACTACATTATGAAGTTTACCTAGATTTAAATTCTTTCATATTACACGAGTGTTACTCAACGATATATTCCAGTCTGGAGTTGTGTCTTCTAATTCTCTTATACAAATGTAACCACTATTCTGTCCCAGGTATGTCTGTAGAAGCACTGCTCTACTGTAATCATGAAACTGGATTGATCTACTTACAGGAATCTTCCCTCCCTCCCTCAGCAGTAAATAAAATTCACAGGAAATTATTCCAAGCAAATTGCTCTCTTCTGGCTCCCTATGTTTGTGGTTTACCGCCTTGTGTTTTGTGTTCAGCAGATGGCAAAATGAAACTAGTTTACTGAAATCCATTTTAGCCCTAACCCCTGCTTGTGACTTCCTGATTTACAGCTATCTTTGATTGCTTTCTGTTACAAACTCTGTGCTGATGGCTTAGTGCTGATTGTGTATGATACACTATATGGTGCTTTATTTACTTGACCATGAATGCCTGAGCAGCCTTTTTCATTCCCCTGGCACCTCTTATCAGATATAAAGCAGAGAGCATTTCCATCCAGATCTGATTCACTTGTGAATTTAGACACTTCTCGAAAGTCATTCTTCGTTTACTTCTAACTTTAGTCGGTGTAAGTAAAATTGACCTTATCCTATTTGACCTAATTATGTCATGAAGAGCATTAAAAACACACATGCTTCACTCAGAAACTTCCCATGGGACAAGCTCACTAGGAAAGTGATGCCAAAACTGAAATGAAAGACTCTAACTAGTAGTTCTTTTTCAGAGTTGCTGGGAAAAACTCCATCACAATAACAGAATGAAAAATCCTGCTTCGAAATCAGTAACAACACTACCAACTAATCCGCTCTGAAGCAGAATTATTAATTTTGCAGATAAGTGTTCTACACAAGCCAGATGTTTTGCACCAACAGGGTGACCAAAACTATGCCCATGTTCCAAGATGAGGTTTTAGAGTTGTGCACATCACAGTTCCCTGCTTAATCTGGCCTCTTTGACTCTTCAACATTTGTAAAACAAAATGTTCTCTGCTGTGTTGACCTTATGGAGAACAGAACTCTCTTCCTCTGTGCATTCATTAATCATCCCAATAGACAAGCAACATCTTCATGACAACCACCAATAAATGCAAATTATGAGTATATTTGAGTATGAATGAGAATGGCAAAAAGGTACAATGAAGCTTTAAAAGATCAATAAAGACAAAATAAACAGCATACTATCAAAATGAAAGCCAGTTTGGGAAAACTTGAGTAGATATTTGCTGGAAAATATTCAGAAAGTCACTTTCAGTTGGAGGGGTCAGATGAGCAGCAGTAACACTGCAGAGGCTTGGGAGTGACAGGGAACACTAAATTAGACATGGCAGCAGGAGGAACTAAATCAAGTTTCAACTGAGTGCACAGAAGTACATCAGCAAACTAAGCAGGTTAGAGAGGAGCCAATCAAATGAGCAGAAGGATGGCTGCAGGAGCGTCCCAAACTGGTCACAGCCTGCAGTGACAGAGGAGCACTGTCTCAGCTCCCTGGTATTTCTAAGGTACTACCTCTGGAGTACAAAAGGAACTAACAAGCAGGGTGAACAACTCAGTTCAGCGAAGCTGAGCTGCAGGGAAGACTTGTATGTGTAAGGTCTTTAAGGACATACTACAGTCCTGCAGGAGAATTCTTGCCAGGGTCATTTCCAAGAAACACTTAAACCAAGCACATGATAATAAGTGGTAACCTTCCAGGAAAAAAGCGTTTTCATCCCTTGTTTCTTTGATCTCACCCCATTTAAGTCTTTTCCCATATTATTAGGTTTTGTTCAAAGCCACAGGAAGTTGGACTTTCAGTTGAGTTCATTATCCAGAAAGTAAAAGGCTCTGAGGTGAATGGAGGTTTTCTATTCCAAATTTGCCATCTGTGTCTGTTTCTGATACCAAATGGAATCTGCACGTATTTCAAGTGGTGAATACTTAATACAAAATTAGTAACCTGATGCACTATCTCATTCACCGATGCACCTTAGGGAAAAAAAATGGACTGTGACTTACCAACTCTCTGCTCATCCTGGTAGCCTCCATAGTCAGCCACTTCCCTTCGATCCAAGTTATAGTCATGCTTGGAGAAGTACTGCACCCCACTGTCCTTCTCCAGGTGGTACCTTTTCAGTTCCTGAATGATTTCCATGATGAGATTTAAGAGACTTTGCTTGTCCTTCAAATCTGTGGAGTCTGTTTTTTCTTTGCAGTATCCTGCTGAGAGCATTAAGAGTACAAGCCCCAGCAGCCCAGAAGACCTCAGTCCACTCATTGCAGTCCGACCTGAAGTGTGCATGAGGGGATGAAGAGGAAGGATCCGCAGCTATGCGAGGTCTCCTGTTTCACTGGAAGAGAAAATTGGGGGTGGGTCGACAGTGGGGAGACTCGTGGGGGTAAAATCGGAAACACTAGCGGAGGAAAGAGCGGCGGCCGCTTGGCAGGTTACACAAGGCGAGGCACAGACCGCTCGGGGCTGTGGGGGCTGGCGGGGCGGGGGGTCCGCGGGGCGCGGCCGCTGCCCCCGCGCCCCTCAGCGCCCGGCCCGCGGGCAGAGCCCCCAGCGCCGCGGGCAGCGCGGCTCGGCCTCCCCGCAGCCGGCGCCGGGCCCCGCGGGCGGGCGGGGGCGCAGCCCCGGAGCGGGGCCAGGCTGGGGGTGCCCCGGCGGAGCCGATCCCCGGCGGGACGGGCGTTCCGCCCCGCCTCTCCCCGCCCCGCCGCGGAGCGGAGGAGCACGGGCGAGGGGCGACAACTTTCCCCGAAGTTTCCGCCGGACACCCGCGACAGCTGTCCCCACTCTCGCTGCGGGCCTCCGCGGTCGGGCTGCGGGCAGGAGCGGCGGGACGGGAGGTGCGCGGCTGGGGGGCAGCCGGCCGGGGCAGGGGACAGCACTGCCAGTCTCCCCATTTTCTGTCCCTTTCCCCGCTCCCCTACCCTGCAGGAGTAGCGGCCAGCATCATGCCCAGAGCCACTCGCCTTAGGACAACTGACCGCCCCTCACACACGGCCGGTCCGTGCGGCGGCTCTGCCCTGCCAGCCCTGGCGGGGTCCGGCTGTCACCGGTCCCGCCGCACGCAGCGCTTCGGCCCGGCGGGGCGGGAGGGATGGGGGCGTGGGGAGGGAAGCAAGAGGGGAAGAAGGCTGCTGGCGCTCGCTGGCCGCTTTACCTGTGTCTCTGTCCCAGACGCCGAGGTGTCTTCCCCCGGGAGCCGCTCCCCGGACGGCAGCAGCCGGCGAACGGCAGGGAGTCCGAGTATTCCGCGGCTGGCCCGCCCGCCCCCCTCCCGTCCCTGCGCTCCCGCCGTATCCACAAACTACTCCATCGCCGCTAGCCCTAGCGCTGCCGCTTATATAGGCTATAGGATGGACATGAGACGGCAGATAGTATCGACTTGAAAGTGGGTGGAAAACAATAAAAGTCCACTTGGCAACCTCGGGAGCGTCGCTGCTTGCACAAGCCCCCCCTTCCCGCCCTCTCTCCCCTCCCGCCCCGGTCCCCCCCGTCCCTCCCCCTGCTCGGTTCTCCCGGGCAGGGCTCAGTCACTCCTTCTCTGCTCTCCGACGTAAGGAGACGGTCCCAAGTGTGTGTGTTTGGAGTGGGGGGGGGGGGGGGGGGCGCATCGCCCGAGCCTTTAATTAGAACCGCGCTGAGGAGCCACTGAAATATTGATGTCCCTGGCGCAGCTCTCGTCAGGCGGGTCCCCGGCCCGCGGCCGCAGCCCCGCGGGGGGCGGGCGGGGAAGCCGCCTGTTTACCGGGAACTCCGGGCCCGGCTGCGGCGGGGAAGAGGAGGTGTTGGGGCGGGGGCGAGCTGCCGGGGAAGGGGAAGGCTATTTCTGCTCCCGCCGGCCGGGAAGCCCGCGGAGAGGCGGCTGGAGTGGGTCTGGGGAGAGGGAGGGCGCGGGCGTGCCGCCTCTTTCGCCGATTCTTGGCACGGGCGGTCCCGGGTGGCGAGGCGGCTTCCTGGGCTCCCGGCGCGCCGCTGCCTGGAAGCGCTCCCAGCGGGGCCGGGAGAGGAGGAGGAGGAAGAGAGGACGACGAAAGCAGTGCCCTGTCCGCTCCCGCATCTGCCCTCGGCAGAGGTGACAGCGTGAGCGAAGGGCACTGGAAGCGCGGGGCAGGCTGCGGAGAGCGCCGAGCCCCTTCCAACGAGCGCCCTTCCCTAGAGCACACACAGGCTGCCGCCCTCCCCGCGTAGCCCCTCGGGGCGCGGCAGGGGGAGGCTGAAACCCGATCCGGCGGAACTCCGGGTGTTTACTCTCCCGTATGGATGAACCTGTCCCTCGGCAGCCGCGGACGCGGAGCTCCCTCCGTGCCGGGCGCGCTCCCCGACCCCCGCGGGCGCCTCTCCGGGGCCGCGCGCAGCGGGAACAGCGACCCCCGGCGGCCGCCGTCCCGCGCGCGCCCGGCGCTGCCACCGCCCGCCGCCAGGCGGCGCTGAGCGCCCCGTGCCCCGCGGCCGTGAGGGCAGCCCGGCCCGCAGAGGCGCCGGGCACTGATTCACCTCCCGGAGCTCCGTACTGCCGGGCTCCCCGAGTAACTCATCATTTTAATCGATTTGTCTTCAAAACCAATACATGAATGACACATGTCTCTAAGTACAAAAATCTCAGCCTGTGCTGTCACAGTGAAGGTACAAAAACATTTAAAAAAATACACACCACACGATGAAGAAAGAGACGCAGAGGCAAGACTGAGCAAGACTGCTTTGTCAGGTTTCCAGGCTTCCTCCTCTTGGCTTCATGGTTTGTTTCCAGTCACCTTAAGACTCAGGGGAAAAAAGAAATTGAACAATCAGTTCCACAGTGAGAAAGAATGTCCCTTTGCATGACATAACTTGGTATGGCTGTATTTACATGTTAGTCATTCCAAATATTGACACATTGAGGTCACCAATTGGAGACAGGGAAGATGGAAAACGAGGCAGGCAGAATAGAGCCTGGTGTTCTGTTCCCAAGATTACATTGCAACTAGTCCTTCACCCAAAGTAATCTCTTTGGAAAAAGGTAGATACAACTGCAGAACTGAAAGAGAATTTCAGCTAAACACATGGATGGAGACTCCCCTTCCTCACACCTACAATTTCCATGCCAGTGTTGGTCACCATCGTGTAAGAAAGGAGCAGCCCATGTTTTGAGTACACACCAATTCAAGTCAGGAATCTTTTGCTGCTTTTTTTTCTACTATCTTAGATGTACCCAGACATGCCTGTTATATCTGGCATGGAGACCAGCTGTCAAGGAACAACCAGCAAATTATTGAATATTATGGCTGTCTTCCTTTTGAAAAGACAGTGGACATTAGCAGAAACTGCATTAATTCATTTTATGAGATAACTCTACCATAACTCTGAGAATGGAATAGCCTGAACTGCCCTAAGACACACTAAGGAGAAGTTAATGTCATAAACAATTGAATTCCAGTGCTCAGGAATACTCCTTTTAAATTTACTAATATAAACATAGACTCAAAGTACATTAGCATTAGCTGAGATATGAGGTAGATGAAGAGTTTGTTGTCTTTTTCTGCATACAGACTCTGAGGCAAGGGTCTATTCTGATTTGTTTACATTGAATTATACAAGGATATAATAGCTCCCATGACTTCAACAGAACTAAATTAAAATTCCCACTGATAGGTTTAGGATGGCAATTTAATATTCCAACAGGTTATATTTTTTTAAGTATATTTTCTTAGGGTTCCATCTAAGCTAGCCATCTAGATGTTAACTGCCTATACACTACCAAGCTCCTGCTCTGCATAAATATTGTCAAAACCACAATCCCCAAGCCTTCTATCCACCCTCAGTTTGACTCCTGAGGCTTCTAAAGTGAATAGGTGCAGTCTTTGCCATGACTGCTCACAGGTTCTTGGACTTCTTCCCTGGATGCCGGGAAGCGCCTGACTCTTCTCAACACTAAACAGCCAGGATGGTGAAGAAAGCATTCTTCCAGGAATTACAAGATGTAAGTTTTAATCCCTTCAGGCAGAGATGAAAGATGAACACACCTTCCCTGCCAGGACAAAAACCTGCTTGCTTTCCTTGAAAGAAGGTGGAGAGGGACATATGAAACTCAGTCTTAAAAAGCAACATGTACCTGAGAGAGCAGATCCTTAGAGTAAATGCTATGCAATTAGTTTCTTTTGGCTTGTCCTGGAGGAGGAGTTTTCATTTAAAAGTGATGGGATGTTTTTTGTCTTATTTTTACAGCACATCAAGTTAGGTAACTCTTCCACAATCAAAACCTGTGCGTAGCTTGATCTACAATGTTATTAAAAATGCGCTGTCTTTAAACTAAACACTGTGATCCTTAGGATAGGGATCTCATGGAGTAAACATACACCTATGAGATGAATTGCAGCATTTGGTGTTCAGTTTTAGCCAGTGTATTCTTCCCTGTCCCATTGGTTATGAAACAAAAGCACTATGTTTGGGATTCGGAACAAATGCCAGGCAGAATTCCTAGTTTTGTTAAATAACACACATTAGTCACTGTTTTCACAATTCCATTCTAGTATTCCATTCTAGTACACTGTGCTAAGACAGAAAAGGAAAGATATCTTGACTTCCTTTACTTACACGGTGTACATGAAAACAGGAAAATGTGTTTTCTTTGGTTCTGTTGTCTAAGACTGGTGAAATTTTCATGCTAAGAGCCCTACAGTTTTAAGCATGCTCTTGTTTCAGCTGATTATAACAGACATAAGGGTTCCTATCTATATTTAATAAAAGCAAGTGCAACATTTTCTGAAGTGATTGCAGAGCAGAGCTGATTTTCTAAATCAGGCTCATAACCAATACATGAACTGAGTGTACGCTTGGAAGAAAATTCCAATGGACATTTATATGACTAGGCTAAAGAAATGCTTCTTGCATTGCTCTTCATTCACCTCAGAACCTCAAAAAATATTTCGAAATTCATTTTTTGTCTTAAACATCACATCAACTTACAAAACTCTTGGTTTAAAAACCGGACTCTTCACTCCTCACAATAGAAAAGCAGTATTTAATCTTCAGGTTACGCACCAATCCCAGTAGAGGTTAGTATAATGGGATGAGATGGGGCTGGTAATTCTGCTGGGTTGAGTGGGTAGCAGTTGGTTGACATATCAGTTCAACTCACAAAACATTGACCACACACATGGAATCTGCATGTGTGATAGTTACTTTTAAAATCTGTATAGAAAAATGCATACACTGCATCCAACAGATGATACTTCCCAAAATCTCTGTTCCAAGTTAATGAAAATGCAGAATGTTTTCAATATAATGTATTGTACATAAGTATAAAATAATATTTATGCACCTGGCTTAGTCATCTCTGAGAGCCTCCAAGTCTCAGAGGCAATGCCCAATGACAGCTGCTGGGGAGACTAAAGATGAGGTAGTAAGAATTCCTATAGCACTGAAATCAGCCAGAGAACATATATAACTAGAAAAAAAACTTCCACAGATGTTAGGGGTATTAAAGCCAATTGAGCATTTTAAGGGCTTTCCCCACTTCCTACCTGATGCAAATGCCAACAAGATTAAAATCCCATTAATCATCACTGCAACCAAAACTGAAGAACTTTGATACAGTTCCCAAATGTTTCATCAGAACTGCAGCCAGAGCCAGCTTGATGTTTGGTAGTAAGTTAAAAAAAGAAACCACAACAAAAATTTCCAACCAGATTTTTGGCTAGAACTTTTCTCTGCCTGTAAATTCAAGGCTAAAGACAGCTCTGAGCTGGCGAATGCATCAGTTACGGAGCCAATTTTAAAGTTATGTTCAATCAGCTTTGCAGTGCTGCAGCAGGGGAACAGTGCTACACCAAAACAAAGCTCTTTTGGGAATCCTACTGAACCAGCAGGAGGAAATTTAAGTCTAGAGAGCATAGTCACACTTTTTCAGATGCTTTTCATGGTCTTCAGAGACTATCCCTCTGAAATATTCTGTATTTAGGTTTTCAGAGATACTTTCTTTTACACAGTACAGATAAATGCCCCAGTGAAGCAAAGGGCATCAAACCTCTCCAGCTGTAGGGTGTTGCCTACAGGAATACACTAACATAGACCAGACTCCAGACTTTTAAGCAGGTAGGTGAGGGCAGGGGTTAATGCCATTCTATGAAACTACCTTCCATAGCTACTGTGCAGCTCTGGGCCTGCTACACGTGGGTTCACTGTGGACTCCTATCTCTTCACTTAGAGTTACATAGCTGCAGCCAGAGAAACTCTTTCTATATCAAATTAAGATTACAAGTAAAAGCTCTAGCTGATGTCTCATTAGTTGATAGAGTGCATTACATTTTATGGCCTACTCTGGTCTTTCTGTGCCAAAGGAAAGAGGATAGCTTTAGTGTATGTAAGAACTTAGTAATTTTAGAAGCAGAGTAGCTTCGTCTTTCATCACATCCATGGTTCTTACCTTGAAGAGACAAGAGGATCACATGTGTCTTTTAGAGCCATGGCTGATAAATGATGACATGTTTTGATAGTGTACTCTAAATCTGAGAATTTTATCTCACATTGTCTTTGCACAACTTAAAAAATTTATGCAGAAAAACAAATGCCATCTCAGGCAACATAAGGATATCCCATATGACTCACCATCAGCATATGAGCGCTAAGCACAAACACTGAGAACTATAAAAAGCCAAGGTACTTTTTTCCTTCTGCAGGTCACCAGTAGGCAGGCACACTGCTGGTGTAGTGAGCAGGCCTCATGACTATCCAGTGGAGATCTGGATAACTTCTTACAGATCAGATGTAGAGCAGGCCCCTTGGCTCAGCTCTTCCAGAGACCTCTTGTAGGCAAGCACACCCTTTGGAAGATCATGTGCCTACAAAAGCTGTTGAGGAAGGAAGGGGGGTTAATCCCCTTCCAGGCAGATATTTTTCAGGCCATAACAGTTCTACAGCTACTGTGCAGCACTGAGCCCCCCTACACATGTTCACTGTTGATCACAAGTTTTATTCTTACAGAAACCAGCAGTCCCAAACTGTACCCGGGCAGTTTCCTCGTGACCAGCTTCATAAAAGGATTGTCTTCACAGTAAAGACAGAAATTTTATTCAACAGCAACAGAAGACAATTAAGAACTGTCACTAGATTTCAGAGTCCAGCTTGTAGCTTTTCTTGATTCTGCACTTGAAGTGATGTAAAGATATTAAAGTGCAAACTATATATTCAATATACTGTATTGTACATCCACAAGCTGAGGGTTGTGAATGTTGTGTCTTTTTGTATGGAAATTTGCTGGCCTTTAGAGGAGACGGAACATCCTGGTTCAGCTCGACTGCGGGAAGCTGAGGACCTGGAATACACAGGATACATATGCAGGAATAAAAAATAATGCGCTCAAGAGCACTGATAAAGTCTGTGGCACTTAAGCCAGCTGGCACAGGATAGGCCACATCCATTCTGTCCATCTCTCCTACTGCCAACAAGAGGACAGCCTTACGCAAAGCACTCATTAGGAACACTTCCTGGGCAGCCTCGCTTCCCAACGGTACACAGGGATCAATCAGGAGAGTTGTCACAGACTAACCATGTTCCAGGGACTGCCCTGACAATTTAACAGTATTGACGCTGGGTTCCAGTGCCAGGAAACCTCCCTGGCAGTTTTCACATTTGTCTTCTGGTATAGTCACAACCTGTGGGTCCCATCTGTGTTGCAAGGGGTAGAGGCAAAAGCTTTGGGGACTCTTACTTGTCAGCTGGTAAAACTGACAGGAGCTTTTTTTGCATCATGTCCTAAATGGGAATAAAATAAGCACAAGAATCTGGGAACTGCAGCAGCTTCAAAAAGCAGCCTCAAGACTTGAAATCACCTTTAAAAAATAGTTCCATGTCTTTATGGTCAGGCAGCTGTACACAGCTTGCACAGGAGGCAGCAAAGAATCAATGCAAGTTGGGCAGAACCACAGTGAACTCAACTTAGTTACACAACAAAACTTTTTTTTTCTTTTCCCCTCAATCCACTATTTTTATAAATGCAAGATCTTTTAGATCTTGTATGGCAATGGTTCAGAATTATCAATATCCTTAGTTTTAGTCCAAAGAAAAAATTTGAAAATAATTTTATATGACCATTACAGTCTGGTCTTTCTCCTAAGACAGAAAATGATTTTGTCTTACATGGCATTATTTTAAGAAGGTATAGATTTTTAAAATAGGTTTTGCATGGCCTAGTTTTTGGTAGCGGGTGGGGGGAGAGGTATGGAGGTGGCTTCTGTGAGAAGCTGCTGGAAGCTTCCTCCATGTCCAGCAGAGCCAATCCCTGTTGGCTCTGAGGATGGGCATGCTGCTGGGCAAGGCTGGGCCAATTAGAGAGGTTGGTAACGCCTCTGGGACAACATAGTAAACAAGAAAATCAAAACAATGCCATACAGTTTTTTCTATCTAAAGAGGAGGAGGAGGAGGAAGTGAGAACATGTGAAGGAAACAACATGGAGACACCAAGGTCAGTGCAGAAGGAGGGACAGGAGGTGCTCCAGGTGCTGGAGTTGATTCCTCTGCAGGCTGTGGTGACACCATGGTGAGGCAGCTGTGCCCCTACAGACCATGGGGATCCACAGGGAATGCAGAGATCCACCCTCAGCCCGTGGGGATCCATGGGGAATGCAGAGACCCACCCTCAGCCCCTGGGGATCCACAGGGAATGCAGAGATCCACCCCACAGCCCGTGGGGATCAACAGGGAATGCAGAGATCCACCCTCAGCCCATGGGGGAGGTGCCCATGCTGGAGTGGGTGGATGCCTGGAGGAGGCCATGACCTAGTGGGAGAGCCAGTGGACAGAGGGCCCCTGGTTCCAGGCTGGAGCAGCCTGTCCTTGGAGGACTGACCCCATGGAAGAGTGACCCACGTTGCAGCAGTTTTGGGGTCTGCTGCTCATGGAAATGGACCCACATTAGAGAAGTTCACAGTGGACTGTCTCTCGTGGGAGGGACCCCACGGTCTCACAGGGGAAGGATTTCTCTCCTGGAGCAGTAGAAGAAAATCTCAGTGACGAACTTACCAAATCCCCATGCCCTGTTTCCCTGTGCTGTTGGTGGGCAGGAGGGAGGGGCTGGGGAGGGAAAAGGTGTTTTAAGGGCTTATTTTACTTCTTATTGTCCTCCTGTGATTCTGTTAGTAATACATTCAGTTTGCAACTTTTGGTTGAGCCTGTTTTGCCCTTGAAGTGATTTCTCTTGGTCCTTACCTCAACTCCTGAACCCTTCTGTAATTTTTTTTCTCTCCTCTGCTCAGCTGTGGCCAGGGAAGGTGAGTGAGCAGCTTTCAGGGTGCCTGGTGTTGTGCCAGTGTAAAACCATGACACATACCTAGTTAATGTTTTGCTATTATGACTTCTCTTTTAGCCTCTTTCCTGACATCATCCCCTCCGCAGTCCCCACCAAAATTAATAATATATTCTTTAATGGAGAAATTTTCACACATGAAAGAATAATACTATTTTGAGGCCAGTCAAAACATTTGATTCATTTGAGAGACCATTTAGTAGTCATACTAGTGTAGTAGTAGTAGAGCAGTATTCACTTCTGGTTTTGTCTTACTCTAAGCTTAAATGTCAGATGTGTTCAGTTTGTCTCAGAACATTAATGCCAAATGGTTCTGAAACTGGAAATTAACTTAGATCTGACATTAATACCAAAATGGGACCAATCTTTATGAGTTGTTTTATTGTTGGTGTTGCAGTGTCATATTCAAAAATCACATTATAGAAGTATTTTCAAAACTTTTCACTCTATTTAGCAAAGAACAACAACAGATATAGGTATGAGTAAATCTTGTATTGCTGAATTATTACTTATATGGTTAACATAAAAGATAAAAATTAAATTGACAATTCACTGTTTTATGTAATTGATTTAAATTTTACGTTGAGCTCAGCCTGAATAAGAGAAGCAGTGCAATTTTTTTCCCTCTTTCCCAGTTGGTATCCTCATCTGGGGAAGTCTTCATCCGTTCTTTTTAAAGATTTAGTGGTAAATAAATACCACAACAGAAGGGCTTCTGTCTTAAAATGATAACTTCTGGTTAAGATACTAATTTTCTTATATGCACATTTTGTATGATGTTCTTCTGATATACCAAAGAATTTGTCTCTGTGATTAAAGAACTGCAGATGGACTTCTGTCACAGCCATCAGGTACTGCACATAGATATCAATATTTATGCCTATCTTATTTGGCAGTGCTAGTTTAGTTGAAATACCACTTTGGTAGTGTCAGTTAAGTAACAAATTGCAGGCAGTCATAGAATGAGAATGTTCCCTGGGCAGTGTTGCCCAATGCAGCCGTGAGCTTTGCAATTATTCTGTTTGGAAATGTGAGATTTGCAGTAAATGAAAACCCCTTGCTTCAGACAGAGCTATTTATCACCTTTTCTTAGTCCATTCCTCCCACATTGGAGGAGCAAAAGGACAATACTCAAAGGAAAAGGATCATGACCACAGTAATAATGATTAGAAGCTAGATAAAATATGGAACTTCCATCATCTGAAAAAGTCCAACATTTCAAAATATTTTAGTTTTGATCTGAGACAATCTCACAAACAAATAAAAAACCTTCAAAGATATTGACAGTGGAAAATAAATATTAAAATAATTTCAGGAAATCAGAATATCCTATGATTTTTCCAAAATTAAACAGTGCACACCTCTCATTCAGAAGTGAGATAATTCTTAGGAATTCTCCAGAATTAGGACTAGCACAACGAACATGTGGAACAGGATGCCTTGAAGATGTTTCCAGGTTCTTTAAAGCTTGAATATTGGTTTCCCAAGGCTACTGTACTCTTGACTACATAATGTTCTGCAACTCCTGACTGTTCCAAGAAACTTGAGATTGGCTGTTCCATCTGTTAAGTGCCCAGCTGCTGGACTCTGAAGCGATCCGTTTGTGATTCATCAGAGGTTGATAGGAAGCAAAATATTTCTGCACCGCTTTAACAAAGAGGTGTTCCTCAAATTAAATATTGCCATGTTTGAAAACTTCTTACTAGCTCTCTTCATGTAGCAGGAAGCTGTCAGTCTGAGAAATTGGATAAAGGAAAAAATTAAACGAACATGATCCATTTAGGGTGTTTCTTAGTAGCAGAACACTAAATATTGCCACTGTTTATTTGTTTGGGGTTTTTTTTGTTGTTGTTCTGTAGACGAGGTAAAACTCACTGCACTGAACAAGCAAGTCCTTGTGTAGCCAAGAAGATACATATTGAACAGAAAGGTATGAAGAAAAATCAGAAAAAGTTCTGGGGTCTAATATTCATGAAAAAAATTCAGTATTTTTATTGTATTCATCTTAATGTATATTCAAGGTGAGATGACCCTGTCACCAGCATATCCCACAAGAATATAGTAAATAGGGCAACCCCAACAAGGGGAGAAGTGACACATCTGACTCCATTGATATCAGAAGACTAATTAATTACTTTATTATACTATATTACACTGCATCTAAACTGAATCTGCACAAGCACTCAACTGCACAAAATCTTGTGACTGTCTGCTGACTGACCGTCTGCACATGCGCTTGGCCCTGATAGGCCCAGGAAACAAAACACCATCACTTTGGGTAAACAATCTCTGTATTGCATTCTACTTTTGCACAATCACAGGCACAGCAAATGAGATAAGAATTGTTTTTTCTTTCTCTGAGGTTCCTCACTGCGATTCCCAGAAATCTCCTTGGGAAGTTGTGCTTTGCTTTTCTCTGTGAAGAGAAATGCGGCCACACAAGAATGGCCAGCAGTTTTACATGGCATACTTTGGAAAAGAAACATTACTCCAATATTGATAATATATGTGTCTGGAACAAATGGATGCTTTGATTAGTTGCTCCAGATAATATGGAGAATGGGTACATTTTTGTTGCCATGAGAGTGAAGTTGAATGATTCCTTCTTATCATACCCAAAGGAATATATAGAGAAAGTCAAACTCATGTGGTGTTTAACTCAGTAAAACCACATTAACCTGGATCCTAATTCTCTCAGTTGATGAACCAGCCATATACTTTATGACTCCAGAAAAAGTCTTAATGAAGCCAGCCAAATTAACTATTCAAACATCAGTGGATTAATCAATAGGTTAATGGAAAATTACAGGAATAAGTTACTGCATTTGCCTATTTTCACAGATTTTCATTTTATTTGAGGCAAGAACACCTGACTCATGTTCCAATTTATGTAGAATGTTTCTTCTCACACTTTCTACAATCCTTTAATTATTTTTCTGTTCCCTCTTTTGTGGGACTTCCATGTTTTTCCCTACAACCTTTTGTAAAAGGAAACTTCAAGAGGTCATAGTATGACAGCAACAGTCTCACCACTGCTGTATCTGGATTTCCAGTTGTGTATCTCTTGTTAGGAAACTCAAGTGTAAATTCATTCAGTCATTTTGCTGCAGGATGGCATTGAGTTATGATGTTAATAGCACATATTTAATTCCTTAATGATACAGTATCCGTTTGGTTAACAGACTTTTGTAAACAAAAATACACTATCTAAAATATTATCTGAAATATATATATATTATTTAAATTAACAATATTATCTATAGATCTATATTATATTAAAAAATCCATCCCATCTTGTTTGAAAAAATGTATTTAAAAATAAATTGTTGACTGAGATTAACGAGAATTCTGTCTTTTCATTCTTTATTTATTGATTCTGAAATAATTTTTGATTAATTTACTTCTGACGGGAATCAGACTAATCAATTAACACTCCATTTCCTCATCCGGAATGGATATATAATCAGTGAAATAATCTGTGTTTTCAGTCTTCTACAGTTTTATTGTCACTGTAATAAATAAATAAAATTCAAATTAGGAGGACAGATATTTCCTCAGCAAACAATTAAGTGTTACTGGAAACATGCACCTGTAAGATGCTTATTTGGTTGTAATGTTATCTAATATCTTTCTCAGAATATCTATTCTCTAATATCAGTTGCTAGTGAATTAAGAATCTTTCCTTTACTTCTACGTGACCCGTGTATCTTATCTGGCTTTCTTTTAACGACAGAACAAAAGTATTAATTGAATAAATGTTCTTTTTCTGCACTATTAATAATTTAACAATCCATGTCTAGTTAAAAGGCCGTTTCATTGCCATGATCCATTTCTTTTTCAGTGCATTAGAATTCCTCACTCTTAGCTGTGCTGCAAATTGATTTTTTTCCATTGTTGTTAGCTTTCCTATGATCCAGGTGGTTTTAGTTCAGGTGGGGTTTGTGTTGCAGTATTATTCACACAAAATTTGCAGACGAAAGTCATACCTTACAATTATATAATACCTGTTGTGCTTTTGTTTGAGAAATAAGCAGACATCAGGGAAATCTGACTGATACTGTCAACAAGCCATCTCAAAAGCCTCCTACATAAATAAAGCATCCACTGAATAAGAACAAAAGTTGTTACACATGTAGATGTGTAGACAGCAGAAAATGGAAACTGGTGTAAGCAGTAAAATTTCCCAGTGCAATAAATTGGAGTAAGCAGTAAATTTTTACTCTCTACAACTCCCTGAAAGGAGGTTGTAGCCAGGTGGGGGTCGGTCTCCTCTCCCAGACAACCAGCAACAGGATAAGAGGACACAGTTTGAAGCTGTGCCAGGGGAAGTTTAGGCTAGACGTTAGAAAAAAATCCTTTACAGAGGGAGTGGTTGGGCATTGGAATGGGCTACCCAGGAAGGCGGTGGAGTCACTCACTATTCCTGGAGGTGTTTTAGAAAAGACAGGACATGGCACTTAGTGCCATGGCTTTAGGTGGTAATGTAGTGTTAGGTCATACATTGGACTTGATGATCTCCAAGGTATTTTCCAACCTTGTTAATTCTGTGATTCTGTAAAATTACCGATTAAGCCCTTCAGGAATCTGTGCTAAGATCAATAATTTCCAGCATTTTCATAAATGAACCATTCCTTAGGAAACGTGACAGTGTTTACTGACATTAAGGTATTCAGGAAAGCCTGACCATGAAAAAAGTAGGAAAGAACCATGTAAGACTGGCAGGTGAAACTCAGTACAGATAAATCTGATGTTCAGCAAAATATATGGAGAAAATAATATACATTTTAGAGAAAAAGGAGATTGAATTAATTACTATTTTGAATGTTGTCTCTGAATTAAAATTGATTGTTCTGTTAAAAATGTCATCCTGTTGCTCGAAATCAAGTCAATATTAAGATCTGTTTAAAAAAGAACAGACAAACATGGTGGAAACCACTCCTTCCCTCTCCATGGAGCATGGTGATCTGTCTGCAGCTATGTTCCCCCCTCCCTACCCACTGCAGAAATATATGAGCACTGGATGAGGCTCTGAAAAGTTTGACAGAGGTGATCAGATACTTGAAATATCTTCTATACAGGGAAGAGCTAAATGCATTAGGACTTTCAACATAGCAATTATGATTGATGGCATGTGGTAAAGGCTTATAAAATCAAGAGTGCTATTGGTAGAGTAGTAAACAGGGAATGCTTGTGCCTTCCAATGGAAGGTTTGGGGGCCTTAGATTCAAACAGGTGATTAACGTGTGGTTATCTGCAAAACACCTTGACACAAGATGATCCAAATGGTGAAAGTTTAAATAGAAGTGAAGACATTCTAGACAATGCCATTCTTGCCAATGCTGTTATTGATATTTGATCACAGCTCAGAACTCACAAGACCAGCAGGACAGGGTATTGGATAAGGAGGAGAAGGCAAGTGTGTTCTTGCAGCATCTGGAGAAGGTGCTTGTTTTACTGTGAAATTACTCTTGAAGTGGTCATTCTGGAGCCTGGAATAATATAACCAAACACGGCCATTTGCAAAATGGACTGGCAGCACATTCGTAACACAGCAAAGATTTTTCCATGTGAAGATACTGAGGAGTCTGCAAATGGTTTCAATGTCATAATGAATTTGATGAAAACTCTGGTGTCACTTGATATGCTGTAAGCTGATTTTGGTTCTAGCACATCCAGTATCAAGGCAATCCCATATTTGGTGAACAAAAGGGCAGCCTCTGCTGGGTACTGAAAGACATTTCCAGCCTTGTTGGTCATTGCATCAGCTTTGTGCTTCAGCCTCTTGGTCTTTTCTAGGTAGTATTTTTTTTAAATGCTGTTTTTCAGAATTGATTAGAGGCCTCCTTGACTTGAAGGTACCATTTGGTAAAGAAAGCACTGAGAAATTACTTGTGATATCTCCTGCAGATCCGTTCACACCTTTGACAGTTCTGTATGATTTCTTTTCACTTTCTTCTGCATGCTGAGCAAGGGGTCCTTGTGGTAGTTCTTGTTCCTGGCAGTGATATCCATGGGAGGAAGCTTATCAGTCTCAGTTATGTGTCTCTTTTTGGGCCATCTTGGTTGACTTTGGTGCAGACTGCAATAGACATGTGACAGTGGCAGGAGCAGCAGATCTTTTTTCTGTGTTTCAAATAAAGTTTATGGTGCTTTCACTTTATAGGAGTCTGTTAGCTGAACACTGTAATGTTTTTGATTCTTTTTCTGATTTAATTTTCTATCATTCTCTTCCTTCTTTTCTCTCTTCCTCTTTCAAAGGGATTCTTCAGGAGTGTCTGTGGCTTTCCTTTTCAACTCCTGCTTCTTTGCACCAGATAGTTCCTTAGTCTCTGCTCTCTTCTGGTGTCTGTCTTTCCTGGAGGACCCAGGGACTTTTGACAGGTGATGGAGATTTGGTTTCACCATGAGGTGATCACAGGTGGTGGGTCCTTCACTGGAAAGAGCAACCAATAGACAATGGCAGTTTTTCCATATGGAAGCCCTGACACCTGTGGCCGCTGCCTCACGTTGGGCACCAAAAAAGACCAAAACCCCAGTCTTGTTAAATCCAGCTTTTACCCTATTCAACCAAGTATTTCAATTGTACAGCACTTGTCCCAGATCCTCAAAGTCCCAAACCCAAGCCCATTTCTAGATAAAACTGTTTACTTAATAGTAATGCAGGATGGCATCACATGCACTAAAATCTGTTTTGAGTTGTTGAAAACCAACTGTATTCCATTTATGAAAAGATCATACCTGCTTCAGAAGTAAAGGTCATAGCTCCAGACCTACAGGCATACCTGGAGATCTTGAAAATCCCTCTTAAAAAAACTCAGTTGTTTCTGTTGAGAAACCTTAATTGGAAGAATAACTAACTCTATTCTGGATTGAAGACCCATAACAATTCTTACCTCTGACCTTCATTATTTTCTTGTAGATGACTGTGTTTTGTTCTTCAGCTCTGGTAGCCTTGTAAACCACCTATCAAAACTTGCTTGAAAATAAAATAAAACTCATATAATGGCTACTGGTCCTGTTTTTATCTTAGCTATGTGAGCTTTGCAGGGTTCAAATTTAATCAATCTATTCTTCCTGTTCTGAATACTTTCACTTTACCAGCAATACAGTGATGAGTCAGAAGAACTAATTTTGTTAGTTTCCTCAAATGGAGTTCATGTGGATTTTTTAAAATCTAGAATATTGACTGTTTGTATTCAATAATAAAATGATACACACATGCTTGTCAATTCCTACCTCATGAAGGAGTAGAAGAGCTTGCATACCAATTTTTCAAGTATTTCTGGATTTTAAAAGTGTAAAGTCTTCTGTAATAAGTGCAAAATTGATGCCAAGGAAGAAGGACTTTGTTGTTGCAGTTCCCTGGGTAGCCTTGCTGCATTTGCTTTGTGTTGAAACACTGATCAAGAGTTGTTCAGTGGAGTGATACCAGCGATCCTGTGATGACCATGGACAAAGGCAGACCACCTGAGAGGAAGAATGTCTGCAGCAAGGCTGTTCCCAGTAGAAAATGCTGATTCAGAGTTCTGTGGTAAGAAAACCAGGAGGTAGCAGCAGATCACCAGCAGCAGTTACAGCAAGTGTACCTGCAAGTGCAGGTAAAGGGTGGCAGCAGCAGACCCAGTAGAAACTTTGAGAGCCTGTGAGCACTTGCAAGAACTTATGGCACAGTAAGAGCAATTGCTACAGGAGGAACATTAAAAACAAGAGGCTCTAGAACTAAGGAAAAGGAATGAAAGCTGTTGCTTTGATCAGCAAACCACAATAAAAAGGAAACCAGCACACAGGGTAAATACAATGATGTTGAAAGTCACAGGAAATAGTTTTCTCCCAATAAAATCAGCCTGAAGGTAACCTGGAAGCATTTGTAGAGCTTTCAAGATGGCTTGATGTGATCCAGACACCTTTATGCTGTCAAACTGTCCAGTTTGTGGAAGACAGTTTGGAAAATCCCAGATCTGCTGCAGGAATTCAGGCAGGGAATGTAAGGTCGTATGTCAAATGTGGTCTAGCACTGAATAAAAGTGAAGGCTAGATCTTACTAGGTACTTGATCTGAACATGAAAAGCATTCTCATAAACATGCATCCATGGACCAACACTCTATTTTACTTCTTTAAGAGAGATTAGGTCATTAATGTTAATGGAATTCTGTAGCATATTGTTAAGGATGGCTATAATATACAGGGCCTGGATCTATTATGGTTATGAAGTTGGTGCTTTAACTAGCACCTGATTTTCAGGAATGAGGCACAATAACAGACATGAAGATTCTGTCCTTGGGGTGAGAGAAAAGATAAGCAGCTGCCACAGACTTTTTCTGAGACATTTGTTTAGTGATTAAGGACATGTTATGTTTTTGGACATCTCTATGCAGGTGTTTGCAGGTGGAACTTCTGAATACAGAAAGCCTGCAGCATAGAGAAAAAGAGTAGCAAAAGATGGGTGTTAAGAACATTGAAGAGTTAGATCTGGAATAGATTAGATCAACCATATTAGTTACAAAGTGTGACAGGAGATCTGACTGTCTATTGACTGTACCACAATTCTCTTTTGTGTATGTTGAAACTTTTTGATGTCTTTATCTTAGATGAAGTATCAGCAGGCTAATCTTTGGGTTTCACTTTTGCATGGACTGCAACAATGTTGACAGCAAATAACAACTGAGAAATGAGTTGTGAGGCTGATCTTCTTTCTTAGACGCCTGTTTTCTGTTAGCATTAATTTCATTATTTTACCTCTCACGGTAAGAGTTTATTGCTAAAAAATTGGATAGGTGTTCCCCACCCACTCTTGTTGTCAGGGCCCCGAGTGCCAACAGCAGCCCCTTCATTCCTTTCCCCTCTCTGAGACGTTTGACCCCCTGTGGTCAAGGCCGGCTTAGATACAGTGCAGCTGGGTAACCTGGAATCAGATTGCTGCACAAGGATTTGTGAAAGAGCTGCAAGAAGCTGTGTTGGAGGCCTCAGCTGGCTGAGAGGTTGAATTCCAGTTCAGGCCCTTGTCCCTGGTCCTTGTCAGACCCTTGCCTCTTCACCATGCCAAAGGATACTACTAGTAGGTAGATGAACAGCTCTAAAACATCTATGTGAATCACATCCAGCACATCACACCCAGCATATTTCATTTTGAATTTATATCTATTATGCTTTTTAGCAGAACCTTTACTAAAAATATAAACACATTTTTCAATAAATCAGTAACACTGATAATTCAACAGATGGGTATTGTAGACTGGAAATTACTAAATGGAACCCATCCACCTCTGTCATTTCAAATTTTGCTTTTTTTGGAAAAGTTAAGTTTTTACTGTGTCTTATTTGAGAACCTCACAGCTTTTCCAAATGCATAGACACTTAGCTGGGGATTTTATTCCTCTCTAAAACTTTAGGTGAGATAATAGTGCCCACCACATTATGAAGTGTTAGAAAGTGGGACCAAATAGTTAATAATACAGTATTAGAAAAAAAGGCTCATAGTCTTGGAATAAAAGCTGGTGTCAACAGGAGTGGAGGAGTCATGGCTCATTCTCTGGCAGTTATGACTAATAGATGCAAAGTGAGACTGAAAATTAGGAACAGTGATGCAATTAATGCAGGCAGCAGAGATGCTGAAGAACTTGATGCTGAAGACATCTTGCAAGCCAGGCAGACCTAAGATTGAAGCACCTTGGTTTGGTTAAAGGTAGATATATGCTTTGATATCAGGTAAGGAAGAAAAAGGATACAGTCATTCCAGACCTAGCTTTCATAAAATTTTTGCATGTTTATCAAGATCTATCAATAACCTCAAGAAATCAATCACCCCTATTCCTAAATTTAACCTTAAAACTAGGGGGCTGGAAGGAGGGGGTGGGGAGATATGGAGGTGCCAGGAGAGCAGGCTGTGAAAGCGCTGTGGCTATATCCCAAAATGTCTGTGATCTCCTCTCCTCAACAGTGCTACCAACACCAAAGTCAAATCTTATTCTTAGACTTATCATCAGCCTACAATAACCTAGGAATTAACTGTAAGATACAAGACCTTGCCCGTGCCAGCCCAAGTCCAAGTTTGACAAGTAGCATTCCTTGACAATAGAATGAAATTTGCCATGACCACAATCTTTTCCTTTATCTTAACAGCACAGTAGCAGGCTGGGGTAGCCACAGAGCTACCTCCTAGAGGGTACTCTCCTTCCTAGGGAACACACTACTGTTAACAAGTTTAAAAATAAGAAGAAAGATTGTAGTAAAAATGACTGCAGAGTTGGGATAATGGCTTTATCTTTTCTGAGAAATTTGTAGGACCAGACGAATTATAGCTGAGTTTGGTGTGAATGAGAAGATTAGTTCTGCAAGGGAAGGCAGCATAGTTCTCTGTAAAAGGTAAAATCTGAGCTAGTATTATGGTATGGGATAGTACTAAGAACAGATGTCTTTCAAGATGTACCTTGAAGAGGCAGAATGAGGCTGAATGTTGTGTATTACTTTGTTTGAGTCTTTATGATGATTGTGTTGGAGAATTTACTGTTCTAGTGAGGTTTAGGAATAGGAATAGAAATAGGTGAGAGGATAAGAGAAAGAAATTAAGCCTATTGTGAGGCTGAGCAGAGCACCCAGGAACAAGAGGTTCTGCAAAGGAGTTTATGGGTTATTAAAGCATAGCTGAGACAAAGACTACAATTGAAAGTGAAGTTTAGGTTCTGTGCAAGAGGTGCTGAAAATCTTTGGGAATTTTGTGGGTTTAATTCTTGCAGAATTAGGGGGGGTTGCACAAGTGGCCTGGATAAATGGTTTTATTTCTTGTTCCCATAAATTTGGGATGGGTGTATGATTGTAAAGTAGTATAACAGTTCATCATCAGCTAAGAAAGTTAATTAGCCCAGTCTGTATAGACTAAAATGGCTAGTGTTTAAAGAAAACTTTGTTTAAGGCTAGAGTAAGGGTGAATGTCTCAGGAACTAGAGGATATGATACCCAAAATCTGTGTTTATACTGGAACTATACTGGGTCTGGAATAAATGTTTGTAATAGGGGTGAGTTTTCTTTAGGTTTGAAGCATATTTAGGTTGTATATCTTATTTAAAGCTATATTTCTGCTTGTGTCGTGGTGCTATAAGGCAAATGCTCTAGGTCTAAACTGGTAACAGTATAGTTCAGGATCTTCTAAAACAAGATGAGGGATGGCCTTGTAATAGTGATGTGGGCATTGATTGTTTGTAAAAGGAGGTTATTTATTGCAGTTAGGATTTTTAAAGACAGGAGTTCAACCAAAAGAAAATTGTTTCTACAGATTTCAGATCTTGTTTTCTGCTTTTGTGCTTCTTCCAAAAATCTTCTTAGCAATTTAACCCTTCTGTCCCTGACTCTGTGAGCCTTAGGGGTTACATGTAGCCCACATTTTCAGTTCATCTTGGTCTGAATCTCTGAATTGAAATGAAATATAAACCAAAAAATAGGCTTGTTAGCCAGGTCCATCTCTTTCTGACCTATTTGACTCACTAACAGATCATCCTAGGCCTGTGAGTTGCACATAACAAACAGAAAAATTAAGTTTCTGCTTTCAGAGTTAAACTGCCACACAAAATACAAATTTTATTTGTACTCTACAGTTGTGCACTACACTATATTGTATATGTGACCCACTTCAAGCCTCTGATATTGTGCATTCTAGAGTGCAGAGCTGCAGGAACCTGAAAACAAGATCTTTTTCATTTCATCATGTTCTCAATATTAAATCAAAGCTTTCTTCAGATATACTTAATTCAGACTTGTCACACGTAGCATTACTGGTAAACCCTTCACATGCTGGTCAATTCTGCTCTTATTCTCAGAACAAAATTTTATCTTTTTGATAACTGAACCCAGAACCCAATAATATCTAGACAATAAACCAAAACCAGTTTGCTGCTCTAGCACCAAGTCTTTCACAGCTCTTTGTGCTTTTCAGGCACTGCCAATAGCACTGTGCTCCTGCATCCCTCCTGGGGTGATCTTACAGCTTTTCTTAAGCTGGCAGTTCACTTCTGCCTCCAAAGTAAGCAAAAGCCATTGTCTGTTTATATACCCCTGGATTAGCTCTCTAGGCACTGAAGAATCCAGAAATTAACCTAGATCTGCAGTCTTATCTTCTGAGATGGTAAATCTATTTCTAATCCAGCCTTAGCCTCACTAAGAGGCTAAATTCCCTTCTCTTATTCATTTAATGCTTTTTTCTCATGTTCTCTGGTATCTGTGTTCAGAATCCAAAAATAAAACTAGATCTTCAGTCCAACTATAACTGTAACTCCAAATTTAGGCAAATATCTCAAAAAGATAAGGAACTAGCTAGAATTATTGTTGGCCTTCACTGTTGTACCAACTTTATAGGCCTTGCAAATGCAAATAAATTAGCTTTTCAGATTCTTCTCTCTAGGACCTGGAAATGTGTAATAGTAAAGCTTTTCCATGTCTAATGAAAAATTCATTTTAAATGAACTTTAAGCATTTTTGGTGCTAGCATAAATGTCTGCTGGTACCAAAGCTGGCATCATTGTCAGGAGTTTGCCAGTGCTATTGCAGGGAGAGCAGCTCTGAGCCTGCTCCCAGCCACAGCACTTGCCTGATATGTGACCTATGGTAAGTTTACTTCTCAAGTGCATCGTGAGGTTCCCTCCCAGATGGAGTCTATTTAAGAAAAAAAAAATGTGTGAAGCAGGAGTTATCTTATATTTATGTTCTTATCACAGATGTATACATATCCTCATTACAAAATACACAAATCTCTTTTTCCTTGTAATAAGATTGTTTTAAAATATTCCATGTTCTGAAGTCAAAGCTTCTCACATGAATTAAATAACAGACTTTGCCTGCCCAATTCACTGCTTAAACAAGGTTGCTGTTCAACTTTAGAATAAAAATTCAGTACTCAGTAGACAAACTTAATTAAAATTGTGTTTACTGTATCAGTTAAGTTTTTTATCTTTTCACAGATGCTTCCTTGTGTTTTCTATTCATGAGTGAGTTATTAAATAACATAACATGCCCAAGAGACTTCAGAATACAGAATTAATGCCTGCTAAAAATACTTACATTCTTTTGCTTGCTTATTAAAAAAACAAAAATAAAAAAGTAATACTAATCTCAGAATTATTGGACAAATAAGGCTGTGGGTGTGACTTTTTCTCTTCTGTGTGAACTTTGTGAAAATGCTTACTAGATAAAATGTCAAGTTGAAATGTTATCTTTCATTTCACTATGGTAGAGTAAATACAAATACATTATGTGCTATAATAAAACACTGAGTTTTAAAAGAATTTCTTCATTACCCTACATTGTGTAACTAAAGCAATTTTGGATTTATTATCTGACAGTTCAAAAAACTTACTGTTTTTGAATAACTGAGAAGTAAAGCTTTAGATTCTGAGATCTTAATTTATGTTACCAATATATGTTACATATAATAAAATGACATACTGGTGTGTTGAACTAAATACAAAGTTGCTTGTAGACATTATGAAATATAACAAGACTTCATTAAAATTTCATTTTCTTTGGTTTTTTTTTGTTTAAAATTATTTCATTTTTAGTGTTTCTCCACCTACCTTCCCTAAAAATTACCCTAAACAACAGAACACAGCTCTAAGAATGATTTATTTAATATATGAACTCAGTCCTAGCATACTAATTGGTGTTGAAAGTCTTCTCAAGATTTATTCCACACACAATTTCAGTGTCAATAAGCAAAGAAATGTTAGTACAACTATCTGTTAATTCCATCCTTAAAAATAGTTGCATGTATCATTGCATGCTTTGCTTACAACTGAATAAATTTAGGAAAAAGTGATCATATGATAAACATAAAGAATTAAACTGAGAGAGCACAGGAAACCTTAATGTAGCTATTTTCAGGTTTTTGATTGTGTGACTTTGAAAGCAAATTAGGGTTATTTTTTTCTGAGGTTCTTTTTAGGTATCTGAAAGAAAGTTACTCATTTGTATTAGATCTTTCTGAATGTTTAAATAGAACCAGTAGAATTCAAATGCTAATTTTTAATATTTTCTCCACACTTGTTTCAATAAATACTTGTGCTTTTTTAAAGGCAGATGAGTTGAAGTAATTAAAATCATCACAGTTTAAATGTGCAGAGCTCTCTACTAGCAGTAATAGCTATCATAGTTAGTCCTTACAAGTAAAATACTTGGATTAGCTCTGCCAACTGCCCAACCTCTATGTAGCCATTTTACTTCTCAGATTAAATACAAAACAGTTGATAGGGTCAAATTTACATGTGCCCCCAGTTTCATATTAAGTAGCCTGGTGCCAAAACTTTTTTTTTTTTAATTTTAGTTATTTTCAAATATTTTCATGCAATCATATATTTCTTCATTTAGGAAGACAAAATTTAACAGCTTAAATCCTTAATTAACATGCAATCTTCCTTTCCCTGCACTTTTTCCATTTCGTACATGCTTAAACCATTTAGATGAATTTAAAGATCTCTGAGCATAAACCTTTGCTTGTGTTCCATTGTGGGGCTTAGGTAGGTGCTGAGCTTGTGCAAGGTGCCCTTTACAAATAGAAGCCTTTGCAACATGAGCACAGTTTTGTGCCAAGCTTTACCAAGCTCAGTCCAATCCTTCTTCCCCTCTGTATAGGGGCACAACTCTGTACAGTGGCATAACTCTGTATAGTTACAGCTTCCATCGAGAAAGCAGAGAACCTGAATTGTCTGCCATGTGTAATTCAAGGGAAATCATGTGCTCCAGGAGGTTACATTTCCATCACAATATTATTTTAAGGCTGCTTTGGGTGGTGTTGACCAGGCATTCTGCATCCTTACAGAAGCTGTTTCTCTATTCTAGAAATGGTTCAAGATCAAGAGAGTGAGAGAGAGACCGGAAGAGGAACTGTGCTTTCATAGTTTAGTGACCAGGCATTTCTGATGAGAAGGCAACACCATTCCTTAACTTCCAGGCAGTTAATTCTGCTCCTTATTCGGCATCTACATTTTATATTGGGCAGTTACCAGTTTGATAAACAACCCTCCTCATTTCCAGAAGACTGTCCTAGCTACCTGATTTCAGTCTTTACTTCTTGGATGAAATCTTTATTTTTTCAGAAATTTGAAATCATAAATGGTTCTTAAATCCTTCAAGGATTTAAGGAGATCTACAGTCTACAGCAGTTATGAAGAATGTTGTTTCCTTTTGCAAAATGACAAATCTTAGAGAACTGCCTGAGTCACTCTAAGGGATATGTGTGTGTGTGTGTGTGTGTGTGTGTGTGTGTGTGTGTGTCTTTATGAGGCCCATTGAAACTGAGGAACAAAGTCCGTGCTTCACAAGGGATGTGTATGCACATGTCTGCAGTAATCAAGAAAAGAAAGAGAGATTGCATTCTTAGTATTTCTCCAGAATAAGACATTAAATCCCCCTTAGCTCTTTGTTGGAATGGAAATAAGCACACAAGGAACAATTTAGGCTATAGAGATGTTCATAAAAACATTTTCCTCCTAGATTTTCTAGCAGCTCAAGGGAGATGATCCTGCCCCTCTGCCCAGCCTTAGTGAGGCTGCACCTGGAGTATCCAGTTCTGGGCTCCTCAGTACAAGAAGGTCAAGCAGCCCCTGGAGCAGGTCCAGCAGAGGCCTCCAGTGAGGATTAAAGCAGTGAAGCATCTCTCTTATGGAGAACAGCTGGGCCTGCTCAAACTTGAGACAGCTGAGAAGGGACCTTGTCTGTGTCTGACTGTATCTGAAAGGAGGTGTGAGAGGATGGATCCAGGCTCTTACCCATGGTGCCAAGTTGTAAGATGGAAAAACCTCATGGATAAAGGCAATTTAATAAACTTGAAAGCAATGGCTGGGCATGGAAACAAAAGTAAACAAAATCTTTATTCTCTGCCTCCCATCAGCCACTTCCTGGGAAGCAGGTCTTGAGTAGGCACAGCAGTTGCTCTGGAAGACAAGCATTGTAATAATGAATGCTTTTGCATCTAAGTAGACATCAAATGGTATGAAATGTTCCTTTGGACAGTTTGGGTCTGCTGTCCTGGTTGTTTCCCCTCCCAAGATGTTTCCCACCTGGAGAGACAGTACTGATTCTGTGCCAGCACTGCTCAGCAGTAGCCAAAACACTGGTGTGTAATCAAGACCTTTCTAGATACAAATACAAAGCACAGCACTGTGAAGGCTGCTGTGGTGAAAATGAGCTCCAGCTCAGTCAAATCCAGTACACTGATAAAGGATGAACTTCATTTTAAAAGCTGCCTCAAAATCTGGACTAATCTGCAAAAGATCTGTTTTTTATAGATGTGATCTCTGTCTTTAAAACTGAACTTTGTGTAGCTTTTTTATTTGGCAGTGTAAATGGGATGAGTTCACTTTGATTAAAGATTCTAGTTTAAATCACATGAAAGATTTTTGTGACTGAAGCCTTTTCTATTGTGTCAGTTATAGTCCTCCTACCTTTAAAAGGATGCTGTCTCTAAGGACATCTGTTCTTTCACACTATCTCTTTTTCCCACCCAACTCAACAATACTCATACAGCTCATCCTTAGCTGTCGCCACAGAGAAGTCATTCAAAACATCAGAGAACAAAAGAAGCTAGTTCAGAGTCTAAGAATTTGCAACAGTTCATCTGGGATTATCTCTGGTGTTTGAGGGGCCTGAAAGGCCCGGGATGGCCTTGGGGCACCACGCGTGTTGAAGGACGAGAAGAGGCTTCAGTTCTTCTTTCTGGTTTTATGTTTATTAATTGTTTATCTAAAAGATGTTCTTTCAGCCGGCAGAGATCTGCACAGCAGTCAGCCATGGGCACACTCCCTCCTGCCCTCCGGGCAGCCACGTATCTTTATACCCTTTGCTGCGTATACAATATTTATCATTTTTCCCCAATACCATCTATTGTTATAACTCGGTGTACTCTTAGTAATAACCAATAGAAAGGTGCCACCGTGGCCAAAGAAGATGGAGGAGAGGAGGAAGAAGGAGGAGGACAGGACACACCCCAATTCCTCCATCTTACTCCTCTAAACCCCCCTGTACATAAATCTTAAACCTTGTGTCTCACCCTCTAATTAACTAATCTTTCCACCCTTCACCCCGGTGAGGCCCTGTGAAGCCCTCATCCTTGTCGTCTCCTGTGTAGGGTTAAAGTCCAGCTACCAGACACTTCTGGCAACATTCCAGGACTCCCGAGACCCCCAAGCTGGTCTCGGAGGCTCAGCATCTCAGGACTGAGATATTGAGATCCGACATCTCCCCCTTCTGTTTGCCCCAAGAAAACCTCTTTTACAATCTGATTCATGGCATCTGGGACGACATGGATGAGGACTAGGAAAGCTATTACAATATAAAATCCTAAACTACTAAAACATAAAATCCTACCCTTAAAATTCTTCTCCAAATGGGAGAAATGTCAAAGAAATCTGCCCTTAAAATTCCTCTCCAAATGGGAGAAATGTCAAAAAAAATCTGCTAGCTGATCAATATATGATCCTTTGTCAGTTTCCCCTGTAATAGGTAAATTTATCCCATTGCCTATTGCAATTCAAGATCCCAAGGAGAAAACCCCCCAGAGTCTTTCGTTCTTATACAGAAATATTCAAGACCCCAAAGGGAAAACCCCCCAGAGTCTTTCGTTTCTCTTGTTTCTCTTCTGAGTTGTCCTTTGCAGTCTGAGTCCCGACTTTTGTCTGAGTATTCGTTTCTTCTTATATCTTGTTGAGGAAAATCGCTGTATAGTTGCAGAGTCGTTACGAAATGATGCTGTAGCTCCGCTGAACCGATCCGGCATGTTGTGCACTCAGGGGTTACCTAGTTTTTGATTCAACTGACAATAGGGTTAGAACACACACAAGCCTCCCCAGGAGGGGAGAGGCTTAGGACCCCAAGGGTTTTTACCAAAGGCACCAAGTCTGGAGAGGGTCCCTCCTCGCCTGAGACGTCACCGGGGGTCTGGCCCGCCCCCGCCTGCGCTCGGCGCATGCGTGCTTTCCGAGCTGCTCTCTGTCTCTCCCGAGGTAATTTTTTCCTCTCCCTTTTTATTCCGCCTCTGAATTTTCCCCCCTCGGTCTGCCCCGGACTGTCTCCTCCTCCTCCGACGCTGTGTGTGTGTGTGGCCTTTCGTCAGTGTGTGTGCGGCCGTCCCCGCCGGCACCCGCGCCCGCCGCGACTCGCACCGGGTTTTTTTTGCGTCACAACCACGCGCCTCTTGCGTCTCGCCGCAGCTTTCTGGGATTGCGCAATTCCCCTAATTTCGCTGCATGGGTCAGACGCCCCGGCTTTGGTTTGTGGCTTCTCCCGCCCGGGTTTTTTGCGAGTTTTGCCCGCCGCGGGCGTTTCTGCTACCTTGCCGGCCCCCGGGGCCGCTGCACCCCCCGGCCCTGAGCTTAGCAAAGCCGTATCTGAACACGCGTCTTTTGTTTTTTCTTTACCCGCGCTCCCCGCCTGCTCCGCCGCTGCCTGGCTGCGAGAAAGCGCCTCCCCCGGTCCCCTCTCACCTCCCCCCTGCTCTCCCTCTGCCCCTGAGTCCTCCATGCTCTCTGGACTTTTTGGACGCTTTTTTGGGAGTTTTCTGGGGTTTCTGGGTTTTGGGACCGGGTATTTTAATAATATTTCTTGCTCTTTTTTCTCCAAGAGCATTTTTCCACTCGGCCTTTTAAGGCCAGAGCTAATTTTTTCTTTCCTGGAGCCTTGCTCCCCCCTCTCTTTCAGAGAGTCCCCCCCCGGACGTCTGCTGCGTCTCGGGGTTATTTCTTCCTGGCCTTTTAAGGCCAGAGCTAATTTTTTCCGGAGTCCTGCTCCCCCCTCTTCCGAGGGCCCCCCCCCGGACGTCTGGTGCGTCTCGGGGGTTTTCCTCTCGGCCTTTTAAGGCCAGAGCTAATTAATTTTTGTATGTTTGTGTCACACCTTATAAGGTGGACAAAATTTCCCGTTGTTCCTGGGAAGGTGTGCCTCCCATGTTCTTATTTTCAGGCTTTCTTACCAAATCTGTCGTTCAGAGCAGTCTGGACGTCTCGATCTGTCCAGCAGATCACGAGAGGTGGACCCAGGGCGCCTTCTGGTTCCAGTCCGGGCTGTTCTGCTACGAATTCTCTTCGGCAGAAACTGAGAGATGGAATTCTCAGTGACTGCTGTTTTTTTGCAGTCTCTGCTGGCTTTTTTTTCTTCTTCTCTCTCTTTTTCTTCAGGGCTTTGAAGGTGGTGGTGGTCCCCCCGAAAGGTTGTGGTGGTCAGAGCTCACCCAGTGGAAGCCAAATGTCCGGTTTATCTTCCCCCGAAAGGTTGTGGTGGTTCTGGCCCGCCCAGGGAACGCCAAGTGTCCGGTTTATCTCCCCGAAAGGTTTTGTGGTGGTCTCGAGTCCGTCCAGGGACGCCAAGTCTGGGTTTATCTCGGCTGTTTGAGGGGCCTGGGAAGCCCGGAGGTGGCCCGGAGGTGGCCTTGACGCAGCCCGCGTATCAAAGGACGAGAAGAGGCTTCAGTTCTTCTTTCTGGTTTTATGTTTATTAATTGTTTATCTAAAAGATGTTCTTTCAGCCGGCAGAGATCTGCACAGCAGTCAGCCATGGGCACACTCCCTCCTGCCCTCCGGGCAGCCACGTATCTTTATACCCTTTGCTGCGTATACAATATTTATCATTTTTCCCCAATACCATCTATTGTTATAACTCGGTGTACTCTTAGTAATAACCAATAGAAAGGTGCCACCGTGGCCAAAGAAGATGGAGGAGAGGAGGAAGAAGGAGGAGGACAGGACACACCCCAATTCCTCCATCTTACTCCTCTAAACCCCCCTGTACATAAATCTTAAACCTTGTGTCTCACCCTCTAATTAACTAATCTTTCCACCCTTCACCCCGGTGAGGCCCTGTGAAGCCCTCATCCTTGTCGTCTCCTGTGTAGGGTTAAAGTCCAGCTACCAGACACTTCTGGCAACATTCCAGGACTCCCGAGACCCCCAAGCTGGTCTCGGAGGCTCAGCATCTCAGGACTGAGATATTGAGATCCGACAAGTTCAGTTTAGCACCACTTCATTGATATATCTTCAAAACAACAGTATTGTGGATGAGACAAAGTTTTAAAGTACATCTGAATCATCAGAATGAGTGTTTTCTTTTAATGGGCATTGTGGAGGCCTAGAGGCTGCACACGGACCTCTATTTCCTCCTGCTTGTTCCCCATGCTTACATGAATTAGTGTACAGACCATAGTTGTGATGATTTCCCAGAAGTGTGACATCTTCTCCATAATGCAGCCCTCTCATAAGTCGCTTATGTATGGCATCATAAATAGTGTCTTCAACCCTGTTTCAATTATTACTATCATGATTACCATGATGATTTTGATTTGATTACTGTATCTCTCCTGACCACATCACCCTGCATCCTTTCCTTGTCACTCATCTCTGATTTCCTCAGATCATCACCTCCTTTCTCCATGTTTCCTAGCTGAAAGCTCTCCTCAGCAGGTTGGCCAGCTGGCAAAGATGGTTTTGCTCCACTTGCTCAGGTGGTTCTCTAGCTTCGTAGGAGTCCTCAAATCCTCAAAAACAGTCATGAAAGCTTAATTCCTGATGATGCTACTAGGTCTGCAAACAGTTGTTCACCCACAGGATCCTTCCAATCATCCTTGAGCTCTCCCCTCTTGCAGCGAGGTGTACCTGGCCTGGGAGGTCAGTGTCCGGCTAGCAGAGGGTAGACCGACACCCAGCTGCAATCCAATGCGAGCACCCCTTGGCGTCTGAGAGCCTCGAGCTGTGCTCGCCTGTGGACTGATCTCGCTGCCCACACGACGGGGAAATAAGGAGCTGGACTCTCCATGGGGTCAAATCAGGTTTAATTTGAAGCCCAAGACAACAACCAGGGAGAGACCCCGAATGGGGGTGGAACAAGGTTATAAAGGGGGTGGGTGTACACAGAAGGGGTTTACAGAGAACCAATAGGGAAGGGTGAAGGGATGAACTTAATATAACTGACATAAGGGAGAAGCCAATGGATACAAAGTAAGGGAGGGGCCCCGGGACCACAGCCAACCACAACCCCCAGAGAGAAGATGATTCTGGAAACCTGGGAGGAGTGGGGGGTGATTGACTGGGCCCAGGGAGGAGAAAAAAAGTCTACATATAAGGAGATAAGGGGGAGGAGGAATTATATAGCTTAATGGACAATCAGTACAAGTGGCGGGAAAACTGGGAAGGGCAGAACTATTTACATAAAACGAGGGGAACAATACAGAAAATGGGGGAGTAATACAATAAACTTAATAAACACACTACAACACCCTCTCACCTAGGGGAGTTACAGAGAAGGAACTCTGGGCCATTGTGCCCTTGACCATTGCCACAAGAGTCTTGTAGTTATGCTTGCTACACTCTACATCTTCCCTGGTACTGCCATTACTTACCAGCATGTCCATGCCAATGGAGCAATCAGGGGAACAGTCTGAGGGCTGCACAAGCCATGGCAGTCTCCTGACAACATCCTTTCTGGATCCCAGGCCCCATCATACAGTGGGAAGTGCACTTACAAAAAAAATCATCCTTATTTTTACTGCAGAGCCTCACATCTCTGGGCACACTATCTACACTGAATTGGAGACAGGCTGTATCCATAGTGACAGAAGACCATTAAGCTGTCTAGAAGATATGTGACCCTCAAAGGCATACTTTAAAGAAGCTCTACTAGTCCGTGAAGTGGCTTTTGCCAATCTGAAGAGGGTGTCTGCACTCTGAGCTGCCAGTTCCACGTGCTCCAGAGAAGCTCGGAGTTTCTCCACCGAGGCCCTGGCAGCAGCAGGAACTGCGGCAGCTCTGTGAGGGGGAGCTGGGGCTGCCCCAGCCGGACACAGCCGGTTCCAGCTGGACAAAGCTGGTTCCAGCTGTACACAGCTGGTTCCAGCCAGTTCCAGCCAGACACAACCACTTCCAGCCGGTTCCAGCCAGACACAGCTGGTTCTAGCCAGACACAGCCAGTTCCAGCCGGACACAGCCGGTTCCAGCTGGGCGCAGCCGGTTCCAGCCGGGCGCAGCTGGTTCCAGCTGGATCCAGCCGCCCACTGCCGGGCGCAGCTGGGCCATGGCCAGGCAGGGGCACTGCAGGGACTGCGTGTGTGAGGAAGGCCAAAACGCAGCACAAAAGGTGGTGAGGAAAAACCAGGTGAGACAAACAACCGTGTGAGCACCAAGCTGAGACCCAAGGGAGGCGGAGGAGCTGCTCCAGGCCCCGGAGCAGAGATTCCCCTGCAGCCCGTGGAGGAGCCTGAGGTTACCCAAGTGGTTCCCCTGCAGCTCGTGGAGGGGACCAGGCTCTCTGTCCATGGAAGACAGCACAGGGAGCAGGTGGATGTGTTCTGAAGGAAGCTGTAGCCATGAATATATGCTGCTTCATGCTGGAGCAGACTTCTTAAAGGAGCTGCAGCCAGTGGGGACACCATGCTGGAGCTTTTAACCCTGAAAGACTGGCAGAAAGGAAAAATGGGAGAGGAAAGGAGCAGTGGAGACAAGCTCATATGGACTGATCACCCTGCCCATTCTCCATTCCCCTGTGTCACTTGGGGTTGGGGGAAGGACGTGAAGGAGTCAGGAATGAAGTAGTGAAATTGAGCTGGGGAAAAGGGAGAGTGTGGTGAGGTCTTTGTTTCTCACCATCCCACTATATTTTGAATTTGCAGTAAATTAAATTAATTATGCCTAAGCTGAGTTTCTTTTGCCTGTGATGTTAATTTTTAAATAATCTCAATGTCATTCCTTTGATCCATGAGTTTGTCACCTTAATTTCTCCCTTATTCTGTTAAGGAGGGAGAATGAGTGAGCAGCTGGGTGGAGGTCTCTCTGCTGGCCAAAGTCAAAACACCACAATCTTTTGTCTTCCTGCAAGATGAATGTATAAACAAAGTTGTCCACATAGCAGTCACAGCAGGGAAGTAAACATAGGACAAATTATTTATTTCCAAAACTTAACTTCCTATAAAATTTTCAAATGACCATATGTGTGACATGAGGAAAACATTTTTATTTTACTGTTGCATGGATTGCATTGATGTGTGGCTGCTATTTCCAATTTTTAATAGGAAGGTCATTCTTAAGGAAGAATTCTTGTCTTGAATTAAGACAGGGTTTCTTGTCAGGGTTTGGTATCTGTCATAGATAGATGAACATAAAGTTGTGGAATAGAGAAGAGACAGTCCTATGATATGATTATGCTGACTTAGCTATCATCCCTGGACAGATGACCAACAGGTTGCAGCATTTCAGTGTTAAAGTAGATTTGAGGTCCAGTATATCCTTTTGCTTTTGCTGTTCTGAGTGAAATAAGTAAACAAATGGCCACCAGAAACTCTGGTTAGGTGTACAAGGAGAGCATTCCAAAGAGATGTCTGACTTGGTATGAATAACATAAAGGACAATCTATTCTGAGGCTCACTAGAAGACCAAGAGCAAATTCCATGGCTCTGAAAATTATTTCATTTGAAATTATGGCAAAACACTTGATGCTAAGTTACAAAAGAAGGAAAGATGAATACATAAAGAGATAAAAGACTGAATAAAATCTTAACATCATTATCAAGCTATTATGTTTTTAATTATGGTCATAAGAATATTAAGATGGGCAATAAATTATTCTTGAGAAAAATAATATATTTCTTAATGAAATTTATTTGAAAAATATGTATTTCAGTGCTGTTACTAACTTCTTGTGAAAATATTTGACTTATGAGCATGCAATGTAGATAAAGTGAGATTCTGGCTCCATCAAAGCTAACAGTTTTCCATTTAGTAGGAATTTCTTTTCTTTCTAGTTGTCAAAGAATGAAGGGAGTAGTTGGTACTCAAACACTTCTCTTAAATTTTTCATGTGATTTTATTAATTCTTTCAACAGGACATGTCAGCCTCTGTATGTTTAAAATTTCCAAATTAATTTTCCTGCATGTTATCTGTCCAACAAAATTACAGAATTAATTCAGTCTGGTATTCAGTGAAATTTTATCAGAATTTCATCCAGACACTTTGGTGCTAAGATAAAGGGTTTTTTAATCATATCTTGTATGTATGTATTTTTTCACTTTCTCACAATTTTGACAAGGATTGTTCCAATAGCTTAATTGTTTGTATACTAAAAAAATGTACTACATATTGTAAGAAAATCAGTTTGGAAGTGTACAGATAAACACATAAAATCAATAATAAATAAACGTGATGTTACCAACACTTCATGTTATAATAGTCTGGAGGTTTTTGTTTTCTGAAGTGTCCTCTCTTTTCATGTTAGGAAATTATCTGAGGGTTAGCAAAATTAATATGTATCATGACATTTTTCTGTTTTTACACAGGAAGTTTTAAGATGAGAACAGTGAGAAACTTCTTCCACTGAGGCCTTCCTGCTTGAAGGAGGGACACAGCAATTTGTAAGTTTTCCAAGATATAAACAATATATCTATTTCAAGACATATGATCTTGGCAAATGACAACCTAATGGATAAAACCTTACCAAGTATAGACATATGGGACTATTTACCTATCCATGAGTTAAGGTTAAGCTTAATGTTAATTTTATTCAATATTATTGCTTTCAGTATGCTGTTTTTTTGCTATGTTTTCATGGTGTTTTCTGTTGCAAAAGAGTAACATGAACTGTGTATATCAGGGAGACACCTCCACCCAATGCACAACTATTCTGCTTATGTCTTTAAATGTCTTTGTTCTATCTTCCTTATTTTCTGTCTTGCTGCCTGAAAAATCACAACATTTAAGATGTGCTGTTTGACCCAGTAGCAGACGGTTTAGGATTTGAACTGCAAATCAAGACATGCAGTTTTTCTAAGCCACTCTGTGAAAGAGGCCAAGAGTAGGTGCTTAGGAAATAGTATTCCTAAGTATGACATGAATATTTTTCACAGAAACTTCACAAGGCTCAGTATCCATACCATTATTTTCAGTACTGTTAGAAGAATATTTCTTGCAATCATTTTCCTTTCTTTATTATCTAGAATTTCCTGTAGCAATGAGTTAGCATTGTGAGAAAATAGGGATTTTTTCAGAATTCATAGTGATCATCTGTGATCAGTTCACTTACTTCCAAGTATTCATTTGTTATTTTCCATTTCAAGAGTGGTACTAAAATGTTTAAAAGCCTATAGGCATGCTCCTGACAGGAAAGAAATTTCAGCAAATGCATATCAACCTCAGTCATTATCACTGTTCTAATTCTTCTCATGGATTTATCCTTAAGAGGAATTATTAGGGAGCCAATAGAAACTCATCCATATAAAGCTCCTAGGATTTTTAAAGAGTATAATGAGCAATTTCATTTCCCTTATTGAAACATTGTGTGGTATCTCCTTACATTCCTCCATCACCTTGTCAGAAATGGATGGATGAAACAATATCTTCTGTCTTTACAGCTTCTAAGGGCGTTGTTCAGTTAATCTCATTAACATTTGTATAGTGGTAGATGAGGACTACCACAGAAACTGCAAGTACTAATCCAAAGCTCACTGAAGTTGATGGAAAGATTTCCATTTACTCCACTGGGTGCCGTGTGGTTCATAGGTTCCAGAAAGGCAGGGACCTGACAGCATTCTTAAGAATATTTCCTTTTATATGTTTATCATATGCTGGAGGCTTTGGTTGCAAGGCTAGAATGTCTGACATCTGCTCTTGGATGCTACTCTTGAAGATACTGCTTGAATGTAAATAATGGCATACTGTGAAGGTTGCTTACCTAATGTTAATACTGAAAATATAAAACTGTGCTGAGACATCAGTACAAAACATTATATGTTAATTATATAATGTATTATTTTATCACAGAAGTCAGACTGTTAAGGGAACAATATCTTTCCAATCTGTTCAAGTGTATTATCTGTCAGCTGGAATGTTCTAAGCACAGAATCAATCCTCACAAGCACAACATGGCTGACATTATAGTGTATATATGTAAATGATTTAAAAGATGACAGAGCTGTAAATTCACCTTGATGTTTATTGGAAATTTACAATGCTTCTAAATGAGGAAGTAGTGGGCAGCCAAAAGGTAAAGGGAAGAACATTTTTGCAGCAGTTTTCTTGCTTGTCCTGTCTTGACACAATTGAACCATCCGCTAGGGCTGTCTCTCTTTATGCTCCACAATAGGAAAAGATATACATTTAGCATGTATTCCCAGCCCAGAGTTGAACACAGAACTCACGATGCTAGTACTTATTCTTCAGGAAGATACTCAGTGATGAGGAGAGGAGATCCATTCATGAGTTACTTATGAGCTTGGCACAAGACTTCCTAGGCTAAAGATTACAGTTTAAGGATTTAGAGTTATGTACACACTTGTAGAATTTGAATAACTCACTTTCTGTACTTCCAGCATTTTTACCGGGAACTAAAAATCTTACATCAGTTTCCTAGGAGAATATCCTGATTGACCAGACATAAGAGTGAACAGATGTAAGAACCTTACCTATTCTTCCTGCAGTTATGCCAATGACTGGACAAAAGCAACAAAGTATAGCATAAAAAAACCAGGGAGGGTATGTAAGCACAAATATCTACTACCCAGTGATAGTGTCCCTTTTTCCTACTAGGATGAAGTAGTAGCTGGTTTGAAACATTAAACAAAACTTTGCTTTTGACCTTTGTTGATAAATGGATCAAAAGAGGAATCCAAAGTTATTTAAAATTACAGATGGAGAGAAACCTCCCCAGGGAAAAAGTGTTCTGCCAGCATCTGCTGGCAAGTAAAGGTAACTGCTAATCCCCAGTTGCAAGGAAGTTATGTAAGGATTTGAGGCATTTTTAACATTCCAATACGTTTTCATGGTTGAATTTCTATTCAGATTGTAAACCTGTGGCAAGAGATCTCAGTTCATATGTTGTCTGCAAAAACTGGATTTGTTACCCAATGTGCAACAAACCAATAATTTACACTTATGTGAGACATTGATTATTTATTTCAGAGTTGTGCAAGCCTGGGTGCTCGGGGAGTTCCTCAAATCAAGTACACCAACTATCAAAACATTTTACTATTTATACATTTGTCAAGCGAAGGAATTAGTGTTCATTGGCTACAAGTTACTTAGTTCTCTTATTAATTAGTATTCTGTCTTCTATTGGTTAATTATTCTCTCGCCTCTCATGCTAATTAGTCCCCATGCTCAGTGTTTCTCTTCTTTTGGGTCAGTGGGTTTCTTGTGTCAGTGGCCCCTGAGTCGGTGGTTGCAGATCTCCCCTTGCCAGAATTACCTTTTACCCAGTTGGAATGATTTCAGCACAGTTGCTGAGTTGGGTTTATTAGTTTCTGCCTTTTTTTGGAAGTTCTGCCAGTTGTTTTTGTGGCCCATAAATGCTGCAGGCTGTGACAGGATCAAGTTTTAAAAGACTAAAATTGAGAAAATGTGAAGGAGACCGCAATTTCTTTTCCCTGTCATGTTAAGAATTTAGTCAAGCCCCTCAGGTTCCTCTTCAAGGAAACCCTGCTGCACTTGCTGGAAAAAATGGGCAGAAGTGTAAGGTGGTAAGTATGGAAGTAAAGTGGTGATAATGGTGGTAACATCATGACTGGGGCAAGAGAAAAAACTTTCCAGCAGCTGGACTTCTCCATTATAGACAGCAAAACAGAATTAGGAAATACTCAAACAGTTATATAGAGAGATTAGTTATTTTGCCCATTCAAACAAGGAAAGTTTTTTTTTTTTTTTCAAATGAGGAAATGTTAATTACTGAGGAACCACACAGTGTTGTTTACTTTCTCAGTTTTCTTCAGGGGGCTTGAGACACATAGTATTTATAGCCTTGTGGGAAGAAATCACTAGAAATTCTACATCCAAATGGTCAAAGGAGAAGATACATAATCGCAGTACCACTATCTTGGTTTAATCCCAGCTGGCAACCAGGCACCGCATAGCTGATCGCTCAGTCCTGCACCAGTGGGATGGCAAGAGAATTGGAGGAGTAAAATCTAGAAAAGTCATGGGTTGAGATAAAACCAGTTTAATAGAGAAAGCAAAAGCTTAGGAGTTCAAATGAAGGTAAAACTAATGTAAAATCACTAAAGTATCCCTTCCTTTTTTGTAACTATCTTAAATTTTCTAAGAAAATTTGTGCAAGAGGCAACTTCCTTGCAAGCATTTTTGACTGTCTTTGAGTACAAGTGCATAACACACTGAATGTGGGGAGAAAAGGTCTCATGCTGCTGTAAATATCTGGTCTTCCATGCAAGATTTCAAGATGAATTTTGTTAGATAATTTTTAAACAGTAGTCAGACAGGAATGTCACTATCTCTCCACCCTGTGTGATATGCATGCAAAGTGAAAGTTGCAGGCACAATTTAAGGTTAAAATAACAACTACCAGATATTGACTAGTCTATAACTTTACTAAGATATATTTTCTTAATTTTGTATTTTTAATATGATAGGTTTTTAATCAGAATATAAAATCCATGCCCATATCATGCATGGCTAATTGTGGTCCTATTATAGTGCCATAAATGCAGAAACTCCTACAGATCTGTGTCTCCTAACTTCTGAATGATTTCACCTGCTCTCTGAAGTCACCCAACATGATCTTTTATATGCATCATACATGAAGGAAGAACAAGCCTGTCAGTCATGCAGTATCTCATGCATGATCAGAAACTCACCTGGGATTTCCTAGTGTATTCTTCAGCTGTTCTCCAAAGAGCATTCATTTTAATTTGCCAGCCTGTTTAAACATGAAGATGGCTATGAAGATTAAACTTCTGTCTTGAAAGAATGATTCAGTAACATAATGATATGAAGCTGTATGTAATTCTGAACCTGTATCATGGTTCCTGTGGAGTGATAGAAGCATCAGGCTGTTGCATGTTGAATGAATTTCAGCTGTATTTGCTGTAATACTGAAAGACGACTCACACACTATTAATGAGACACTCGGAGTAATGTAGCTCTGTTGATGTCTCATTTAAAAATATCTGTGTCTGTTAAAATGAAAACTGCTCTTTATTTTGCATTTACTCTATGTTAGTCTGCCTTGTCAATCTCTCTAACAAGACACCTACCAAAAACATTCAACAAAAAGAAACAAAATCTATGTTTCAGCCTAAGAAAAATGATAAAGTTTCAGGATACCACAATGATTTTTACTCAGATAAGGGCTTAATCTAAGTAGTATATGGCTTTTGTTCTGTGTGCCATTGACCCATATTTTTGCATACACAAATATATATTTCTATGAAAAATATCAAACATGAACCTATAATTTAACAGCCTGCATCTGAATGGGTATCCAAGTCAAGACTCTAGTAGTGCTGAACCAATAAGAATCATACTGCTTGAAACATTTTATTTAGAGATTCAATGCTCTCAACAGATTGTATTATTATTATATTCCACTCCTTGAACTATATACAAATAAGAAGAAAGACAAAGACAGGAAATGGGTATTGTGAATTTTAGCATGTAGGTACTATACGTGGTACGTATATATTTGAACAGTAACATCATTAAGGAAATAGTGTACTCTTAGAATGTCTTTGTGGAAAAGTACTGTGCTTGATTAGACTAGATCTCAAATTGCACTTTATTTAATTTAATCAATGATTTTCCAACAGTAAAGACACAGTCTTAAACCCTATATCTCTTGAAAACAAAATTTGTTGACTTCAGGTCTCTATGTCAGATTTTGAGAAAAGAAGGGATCAAGAGTTCATATTTTTCCCAACTTGGCGTGTCTAGGTGCACATTTCAACAGAACACTTTGGGGGGACTTTAATTTGTATGATTTGCTCTTTTAATTTAGAAAAGTAATACAAAATAAAATAGTTTATCCATGGTTTGCATGAGATAAGGCCAACTCTCAAAAAGTCAGGGCCAATTTACTGCAATTTGGAGAATAAAGTAGTGGGAGTTGCTATGTAACAGATCCAACTGAGTGTGAGACAGCAAAACTTACTTATAGTTTTTGTTTCAGAGTTCTGAAAATTAATCGTCATCCTCATTTAGGAGACATTCATGCAATAGCATAAAGCCTCTTAGTCCTTAGGGAAGTGCCATGGACAGTGCTTCCCATTACATCAGAGACTGAGCTGTCTGTACACTGAAATCAATACAGCCAAGAAGTTGATTTGGTATATCCCCTTTCTCAGCTGTGATTCATCATTGCAAGTCATTTTGCTTTCAAAGACTTTTTTCCCCCTAGTCTGAGTGTCCTGAGCAACCAAAAATACATGTTAGGAAAACAACACTATGAGATTGTTTTTCCATTGAGAAGCCAAGACCTGTTTACCTCTTTTCTTTTGAAAATGGTCTACAGAAACTTGAGAAAATAAATTAAAACCATCAGGATATGTCCCCATTTTTTTCAACTACTGCTAACAGTGTTAGCAGTTTACTCACAGTGTAGCACAGAAATTTGCAGAAGTAATGGCCAAAGGATGAATATGAGAGTGGGACAAAAGAAAAAGCTTACCACAAAACCAGTGAGATAGATCTTGTTTAATTCCAGCAATGTAAGAGTTAGGCTTCTGAGCTAATGTATTGGTCTAGGATGTCTTCAGTTAGAACAGACAAATAATCACCTCATGGAGGTGGTTCAACTGTTGATATTTAGTGATAGTGTTCAAAATTCAACTCCAGATTACACCACCAGATACCTATTTTATGGTGAGCCAAGTAACTTCTAATTTTGATTGATTCTGTTGACTAACAGTCCATTGAATATAAGGAAAATTTAAGAAACAGCGTACCTACAGACATGTATATGTAAGCCCCTGCATCTGGGTGTCTTAATTCTGAACTGAATTTCTTCAAGGCTGGGTAGAAGGTAGAGAGAATCTCATCAGAGATCTCTGTTGTCAACCATCTGCTGTATGCTGCCACCTACACAACCTTAATTCACCACAGATGTAAGACAGATGTATTATTTTAAGTTTCAGAGAAAGAAGTTTAATCTACTGCACTTTAAACTCATTTGAGATGGGGTAGTAATGCACACAGAGTTGGGTACCTCAGTGCAACATATTCACTCCCATCCGTCAAACCATGTCCTCAGCTGGAAGGGAGTTTAAAGATCATCCAGTTTCAACCCCAATCCCTCTGCCTTGAGGAGGGACACTTTCCACTACATTATTCAGAGTTCCTCCCAACCTGGCCTTGGACACCTCCAAGGATGGGGCATCCACAGCTTCTCTGGGCAACCTGTTCCAGTGTCTCACTACCCTCAAAATCAAGAGTATTTTCCTAGTATCTAAATTAAACCTTCTCTCTCTTATTTTGAAGCCATTTCCATTGTCCTTCCACAACACATCCTTGTGAAAAGTCCAACTCTATTTTTCTTGCAGGCTCCCTTCAGGTACTGAAAGGCCGCAATTAGGTCACCCCTAAACCATCTCTTTTCCAGGCTGAATAAAGCCAATTCCCATAACAGAACTGCTCCATCCCTCTGATCATCTTGGTGGGCTCCTCTGGTCTCACTCCCACATCTCCATGTCCTTCCTGTGCTGGGACCCCAGAGCTGATGCAGCCCTGCAGTGGGGTCTCAGCAGGGCAGAGCAGAGGGGCAGAATCCCCTCCCCACGCTGCCTCTGATGCAGCCCAGGGCACGTTTGGCTCTCCAGGCTGTGAGGGCACATGGCTGGGCCATGTCCAGCCTCTCACCCCCTCACACCCCCAAATCCTTCTCAGCAGGGCTGCTCTGGATCTGCTCATCCCAGCCTGTGTTGATGCTGGGGCTTGCCCTGACCCAGGTGCAGCACCTTGCACTTGGTCTTGTTAAACCTCATGAGATTCCCATGGGCCACTTCTCCAGCTTGTCCAGGTCCCTCTGGATGGCATCCTATCCTTCAGGAGTGTCACTGCACCACAGCTTGGTGGCTTCTGCAAATTTGCTGAGGGTGCACCCGATCCCTTTGTCTATGTCATTAATGAATATATTAAATATTGGTTCCAATATGGACCCCTGAGAGACACCAGTTTTCAATGACGTGCACTTGCGTTCTGAGCCTTTGACCACTACCCTCTGGATGTGATTGTCCAATCACTTTCTTATTTATCTAGCAGTCCATCCATCAAATCCATCTCTCTCTAATTTAGAGAGAAGCATATTTTGTGGACTAAGTCTTTATACAAGTTCAGATAAATGATATCTGTAGCTCTTCTTTGATCAGCTATGTGGTTACTCTACTGAAGGAAGGCCACTGGGGTGGTCAGGCAGGACTTGCCTTTGGTGAAGCTGTGCTGGCTATCTTGAACCACCTCCTGCCCTCCATGTGCCTTAGCATAGCTTCAAGCAATAGTCTTGAGTTACAACGGATTTTTATTCATTTATTCATTACATCCCTAATTTAAGTACCTAAACCAGAACTGGCCCTCTCTGAGTCATAAGATACCTAAACCTGTCCATTTAATCTCATTCTTCTTGTTGTCAGAAGGAAATACAAACTTTTCTACTTCAAATTATTTACTTACTATTTTTTGAGCAGAAAGAAAGGGTGAAAGGGAAAAAAAGAATCATTATTCCAGTGATCAGACAAGTTATTAGAACTATGAGAGAATTTTTTTCATCCTTGCTTCACTGCTCTGGTGATTTAATTCAAGAAAGGTGGAAAGAAATCATCTAGATAAGGCAGAGCTTTTGAGGTTCTAATGCTCGATTCTATATGCCTCAATTTAACTAATATGTGTGCATGGTCTCACTGAGCAGTAGATCTGCAGAGCGCAGCACTGTGTGATATCATCACTCACACAAAGGACAGCTCTGTCTGTGGAGCGCTAATCTTGAGGAAACCTGCCCTTTCTTTTATCTCCTATGTAGTTGCTTTAACTTGCACACCTGTGCACATCTCTGTTCAGTGGCTGGTTTGGCACACAAGCCTGCACCTGAATACATCCAGTATGCTCATAGCCTTCATTGTTCTGGTCAAATTACCATCCCAAAACCTCAAAAGACTCACTGTGGAGTGCTCAGAGGGCTGCAGATGGATGTGGGCCTCCATTTCTGCATTGTCTCTGTTGGCTCCATGAGGATAGCTCAGATAATCTTTAGAATCTCTGTATAGGCACCTGAATCATTCCTGAAATACCTAAAAGCTGTTCTTCTAAATCTAGGATAATAATCCTTTCTGTAGTCAGTGAAGAGAAAAATATGCTTAGAGAGGGTGACTCAGGTAACTAACTCATCTTAGACACCTATTTTATGATGCTTTGAGTCATTTGGTGAAGATACTTATACACCATTATATATAAAGGGAATAACTGAGTTGGACTTCACCATCTAACATTTTAGGCACATATTTTAGGTCAAATGAATCTTTTTTGTTCTCAAAATTAACACTGTAACTTAGCATAATAGTGTACATATATGTTGGCTTTTATTTTCGGTCTGAAACCCACCAAAGATGAGCCTAATTTTCCAACTGACTTTAACAGCTATTAATCAATCTGAATAGACTGAAAACTTTGGGGGATGGTGGGAATTCTGAGAAAGGAAAAAAGGTTTTTTAAAAGAAACCCCTCCTCCTGAAAAGAAAAGAATAAAAAGCCAAAATGCCTAAAAAGAAAACACTGAAGGTAAAAGGTATTTGTACAGAAATTTTTTGTGTTAGGAGTCATAAATTTCTTCATTTTTGAATAGAAAATAAAATGTTTGTTTCTTCTAAAATCTTACTATGTTTGATACTGTGCTATCAACAAGAGACTGAAAAAGTAATTAACAATGCACATCTATACTCTAGAAAAAGAAGTTTGTAGAGGAAAATCAGGTCATGATTCCACAGGAGAATATGTAAGAATGAGCTCAATCTAACTAATGTAAAATGTGGTCAGGTGTTTCTGGTATATGGTGAGATGAGTTACCCGTAGAAGAGGTAAAAGAGAGACTTGACTTTTGTCTATGAGTAGCTACATGAGAAACAGAAAACTGTTAGTTGAAAACTTTCCAAATCTAGTAAGCAACATTATAACAAAACCTAAGATTTTGTTATAATGTTGCTTACTAGATTTGGAAAGTTTTCCAAACCTGAAGTGAGTAAAATTTGGATTATGATGTAAGGCATGAATGAATTAGGTACAAGAAAACATTTAGATAAAGAAAACATGAAAATTCAGGTAAATCTGGTGGCCACAGATTTGCCAGATATCAGAGATCACAGAGATCACAGTGGCTTTGTCAGTCTTGGACTATGGACATCTAGAAATTGCATGATGACTTAAACAGAAAAAGACCATTGCTAATCCTGGTAGAAAACATGGCTTATTCTCTGTGGGACTTGGCGATGATCAAAGATTTATCCCCAATGACAAGAGTTAGCAATCCAAAATAAAATTATATAGCTTTAATATTTCTTCAAACCCCTCTGAGAATTAAAATTGCCACACTTGTTATTGTAGTAAATTAAAGTAGTGGCATCCTGTCTCCTCAATTTTCTTGTAGATGAAAATCAATTCTTGTTCAAAGCCAAAAAAGCTGGAATTTTAAGTGCATGTTAGATTCTGGTATACTGGGTATCTCTAGCAGCTCATGCTAACCTGATGTAGGAACATTCTGCTCAACTGTCTCTTTGATTGCTTGACTACTAGCAGGAAAAGGCTTCTCTGCTTCAGATGTACTCTGATTTTGTCACCTGCCTTTATTTTTATACCAAGTCTTGACAAAAACTTGAACAAAATGAAACCTCTTCAGAGCCTGAGTATTAGAAACCCTTAGCTCTTTTTGTGGCCATGCACTTCAGCCTTGTTGCAGCTGGAAGAGGCCGTGTGCCTTCTTGTGAATCTATGTGGTTTTGTTTTAGCAAGTGACACTGCTGATATGACAGAAAAACTTCATTAAAGGAAAGGATTTGTAGGGAACATTCTGGAAATTCAAATTGTTCAATTTGTTTCAAATTGCTTCAAATTGTTTGCTGTTTTGTTCGCTACTCAGCTGGATGTTTTTCATGACTGAGCAGACAGGGTTTATGAGCATACTTCGAAAAATGCCATAAAGATGCATTGTAGATGTAATTCTTTACCTCATGATGTCTACTCAATTCAGAGGATCAATGCATATGAACTGTTGGAAAAAAATTGGATATGTGTTTTTTAGGTAAAGATATTTTTGGACATTACAGATAGGGATTACACAGTCCAAGGATTTTACTTGTACAGACAGCCACAATACAGGACAAATGAGAAGACCAAAAAAATCTATGAAGGTTTTATTTACTCAACAGATTTACTGAGAGAAAGCACTAAGCAGGAATTTCTTAGCATATGTGAATGCACCTGGGTAAACTTCTATATTTAAAGTACTTTAATGGTAGCATATGGACAACCATGTTTTTTACCAACTTCAGTCTAAACACAGATTATTTTCAAATTTTCCACCACTTTACATAGAAAAAAAGATAAGATGAATCACAAATCATCCCTTTGATATTAAGGGATGAGACTACATTTTGGAAAGTATGCAAATCTAAAATAATAAAAACAAGCAATAAAGTAATGCAGTCATCCTCATTAACACTAGGCAATAGCAGATTACTCATCTTTATGCAGGCTAGCACATGAGGTGAGTGAAGCATGTGCTTTGTTAACAAGTCTCAGTAATATGTTCTGAAAGCAACGAATCAGTAAGGATCAGAAAACTGGTTCCATTTAAGATTAGCATAAGTTAGTCTATTTATTAATATTTTATGTTTATGCATGTAAATGAAAGTGCATGGATGCACATAGACTTGCAGTATTTGTAGCACAAGTAGAATATTGTTACAATCTCATTCTTCAGATATTTCTGAAAAAAGGACGGAAAAAAGTGCTAATCCTCAAGTTTCTTACTGAAAAGATTTTAGTGATCACTGTCTGTATAATTAATAAAGATATTGAACAGTACTGGTCCTGATGTGGAGATACACGCCTTGATACTGTTTTATATTTGGACATCGAATCACTGACTGCAGGTCTTTGTGTGCATCCATCCAGCTTGTCACTTATCCATCAAATATATCATCCCTCAAATCCATCTTTCCTATTAGAGACATAGATGTTGAGTGAGACCATGCCAGAGCTCTGACAGAGGCTCAGCTGCTCTTAGCCACTCATGCAGATGCTCCCACCACAGAGGCTACATTTAGTCACTCCTGGGCACCTTATTCAGGTGACCCCACTCTGAGCTGGAAGTAGGACTAGGCAGTCTCCAGAGATGCCATCCAAACTTAACACTTTTGTGGTTTTCGACTATGCTTGTAATTTTGGGGAGTGTCAAATTAAAGAGTATTATTTCGGTAATGTCTTTTCTTTTTTTTCAATCCAGACATTAAATTGTAAAAGTGCCTAAACAAATATGTCATCCACAAAGTTGAGAACTGTAAATATTTTTATTGATTATTATTTGTAGTAGGCTGCTGAATGTATGAGTGAACGTATAAATCTTTGTTTTAAATATGGATTATTTGACGCAGTGTGACTGAAGAATGAAAAATATGTCACTTGCTTCCATGTGGAGAAAACCAAGTTGTTTGGTGAGGCTCTTTATCAACAACAACACTGTGAATTGGAAAAACCTAAATGTATTCTCACCACTTGCCCAGTTGATTATCATCTCCCAGAAACTGTTATGGTTATTAAAAAATGGATGTTGTAAATCAGGATAAACCAGATTAGTGTGAAAAATCTAATCTAACAGTCATTGGTTTCATTAAGACTTTCTCTAAGATGGTGAGTTTTCCTTCTTCCATATGTAGCAACCCTTTGGACTGAGTTTTGGGATTATAAAGAAAAACTGGACAGCTGAATTTAAGTTATAATTTTTTTAAATCAGCTACTTTATTTCATTCATGGTCAACTTTCAACTCCTCAAAAAGGAGTCAAACACAATTTCACATGAACCTGTTAGATCTAACTGTCAAAGAATTATCTGTGTTCCCTATTAACAACAGCTGTTACAATTACAGATTATCTCAGTTTGTAAAATGGATTGTTTTTATTCAGCACTTTGTCTCACAAAATGAAGATCCTATCCTGTACTACCATTACCTTTTCATAGTTTTGGATTTCCAAGTAACACATGCGGTTAGCATCCAGTATAAAGCATAAACTTAGCAAATGTGAAGAGAGAACAGAATTTTAAATTATAATTTAAAGAAAGAAGATTATTAAGAGAAGAATGTAGCCACGTAGAAGCAAAATAGCAAAGTTCTGGTACCTCTTTAGCAGAAGTTTGAAGCAGACCCTTAGCACTTTTAAAGCGTGTAGTGCCTCTGGGATTGATAGGCCCAGACTTACCTCTCCTGATTTAAACTGCTTAACTGGGGAACTTTGCTGTTCAATGAAGAGAGGAAATGACAGATATTTTCAGAAGGCAGTTCACTCTGATCTGTGTTCTTAGATAAGACTGAATTATTGTAGACACCTATTTCTTTCCATCACTGAAAGTCCCAGGTGATTAGATAACTCAGCCATCTGATAACAGTTGTCTTAGCTGAGTGTATAACTGTAAGGAATCTAATGTGCCTCTAAATTTGGGTTAGCTGTGGAGGTGGATTTTCACTGGAACTGAGTTGTTCCTCAAGTTCTGCAAGTGAAGAGTATGAAACAAATGCCATCAATGTGGATTCTTACCTCATCTCTCTTTGGGATGCCAATCTCAGTGGGTCTAGAAAAGGGGTAGAGTCGCAGCCCCAAACACTTCCTCCTGCCAAAATTATTTAAGAAAAGAACAAGGGATGCCTTAAAAATCAATTTACATCCTTTCAAGTGTCCAAAAGTACTTTCTGCATGACTCCAAAGACTGGCTCTACTCTTAATTTTCTTCACTGACAAAATGCCACAATTCTTTCCTGTTGCTGGAGATAGGCAGGAAATACTTTTTTCCCATGCTGTAAAAATAAAAAAAAATTAAAAAGATATTGCCATTGTGAATTACAACTCTGCAAACAACTATTGTTCTCTGCTTTGAAAAGACTGCTACTCTAATTTGCTTGCATTTAAAAAACCTGGAAGGGATATCAAATACAGAAGCTGTGGTTTTACCTCTCTTTTTTTTTTTCTCTTTGGTTTGTGTTTGGGTTTGTTTGTTTGTTTTTTATTAAATGCTGTCCTTAAGTTAGTCTTTTAATGGATTGGACTGGGCTGCTAACTATGCTGATCTTTAATTTTTGCTATTGGCACTTTCAACACAAAGATGAAGTCTTTTGTTATTTTGTCTATATCCCGATATTGACACTACTGTCAGTATGGTAAATTTGTAAAACTGCAAAGCAATTCAGAACAAGAATAAAGAACAGAGAATATGAGTTCAGTTGAATTTCAGAATTTTCTAGTGCATCATTTAAATGATTCAGTTCTTGTGTTGTTTTTAAGCTTATTTTCTCCAAAACATTCAGCAGTTCACTGGTTGAAAGCTAGCTCTTGCATCAGTAAAATTTCATGTGCTTGATTCCCAGCTGTTTCAGTAAACTCAAATCACTATCCATTCTTGAAAATTTTGACCATACTTTAACATTTTTAATTCTGTAACTTGTTGTTTTCAAAGAGAGGTGAGAGTTGGAGAAGTGTGGGATCAGCTGAATAACTAAGATAGGAATCAACAACTGTAAGATTTGCATAGATCTTGTGTTACCTGAAAACAGAGATAAAGATAATATGTAGTAAATAGATAAAATTAACTTCAGAATTACACACTGAAATGTTGTACATAATTCAGTAGTTTTTTCAGAATTTTTAGGTACTTGAAAATTTTCTTAAAATCTCACTTCAACAGGCCATATACACTTTAAAAAAATGTAGCCTTCTGTTGAGAATGAAGACAATGTCAAGACAGCAAAAAGACATGAGACCTGAATAGCTTTAACAATCCTTCCCTATCCAAAATGATTTAAATTTCTGCAGAGTCATGCTCTCAAAGAGAATGGAGTGTATTTTGGAGAAGGAAGGTTACTGACACAATTTTTTTCTGCAGAAGTTTATAAATTCTGATATAGTGTCTACAGATATGCAGAATGATTGGTAAACCATCTCTACGAGGAGCTGAAGGGCCAATGGGCTGCTTGAGAAGGCTTGAGAATGCTCTCAGAATTACATGCAAAGTGGTTCATGTGACACAAACAATTGCTTCTGTCAATTCCACCAGTTTTCTGATGTTTTGTACAGATGATATGTTTTCATTTTGTAAACTTACAGTTTCATCCACGTTCTGAGTCACTCGGAAGTTCTGGATAGATATGGTAGAAGAGATACAATGCTAAATATGCTTTGTAGACCATGTCTTCTCTTCAATCTTCCTGCTAGCTTTTCATGTTTATTTAGAAACCAGGAAAATAGATCAGGAAAAAAAATTCATGGGAAATGTGTCCGTTTGCTGCAGAAAAAGAGCAACAGCATAGAAGGAAGCCTTTTTGTGATTATCAGCAAAGAGGGAATATATACTGTTTGCTGATAGCAGAAAAATCCCTTTTATTAATTCAAAACAGAATGTTAAACTGTTGACCATCTAATGAACAGAATCCTTATCAAACATCTTGCCTTGATGGATCTTGTCCTTCTGTATTGGAAGTTTTCAGCAAGAATGGATGCAGAGCTATGTTTTTAAAAAATCAGAAATAACTTAAGACATATGAGTTGCCTGTTATGCCCTCCAGTGAGTGCTGACAGATGCAGCCATACTGGGATGAATCCCTCTTCTTCCAGTGCTGGACAGATTTGAAGCAAAATGTCTTCTCTTTGACTTTTTGAAACTTAGTGTAACTATGAACATCTCCTGGCTTTTTTGATTTTAATCAGTATTTTGTTAATATATTTTAAGCAAAATCGTGCATAATTTTTAATTTTTTATCTTGTTTTTCTTGCTCTTACTTTCCAGAAGAGACCTGTTATTTTTCAGGAGTGAAATCTTTCTCCAGATTTGGAAGTGACTTCTTTCTCATTTCTATATACAAGTTCTTGAGGTATCATGTAGAAAATATGCATTAATAAGAGTGTAACAAAATGGCAAAAGGTGTAAGTGAAGAGCTTTTAAGGAAATAATTCTTTTAAAACTCCCTTTATTTCTTTTGCCTCATGCTATTTCATTTTATTTACACAGAAAAAGAATTGTCACACTAGAAGCAAGGGCCCTCCAAATGAAGGCAAGTAATGAATGAAGAATTAAACTGTCCACCAAGTGGAACAGATTTGCTGATTAGTGAGTCTAAGAACCTTGCCTTTACCTCCTGAAAAACATATGGAAAAAAGCCTCAATTCATTCCCAATCTTTAACTGTTGGTGGTATCATTGTTTTTCTTTCTGCATCATCTGTTTCAAATCATCTATAACCTTAGGTCATCTAGGAGGTCAAACAGAAACAGAACTTCACTTCTAAGATTTGAATATCTATGGTTTGGTCTTTACCACTGAAACCAACTGTAGCTTTGTTTTTTAACTTGGACAAACTACCCTCTTTGACAGAAAGCTGTCAGCTGCATTTCTAGTATCAGAGGTTGTATGGGTATGGCTCAGTGGAAATTTGAAATAATGATATTTCAGTTTTTTATTCTTTTGCTATACCTATTAGATGATCACATTTGGTTAATTTAGACTATGGTCCAGATCCCCAACTGGAATATGAACCAACAAATACAAACACCAAACCTGAGAACTGATTCTACATTTTCAATCTAAAGGGCTTAAAGGCTTCTAGTATTTCAGATTTCACTAGTCATTCTTCCACACCAAACAAAGAAACTAGATTTGCCATCTTCTAGCTTCTAGACACAGCTGAAGTAAATGAGAAAGAACAAATGTGTAGTGGGTAAGGACCATTTTTCTCCATTTGTTTTCATGCGTCAAAACCGAAAGAGTGCTCTGCAATTTACAGCTGAATCAAGAGGAGAAATCAGAGGGAAGACACATTCTGCTGAAGCTCTAGGTTGCATCAAGAGCTGAATGAGAATTTAAACCAGTTCTCAAAATAAGCACAGAGCAAAAATCAGCATATTTTTGGCAGGAAAAAGAAAAGGGCTTTCTTTGCTGCAGATTGTTACAGATTGTTACATACAGCAGCTCACCTGGGAAAAAATACAAACTATTTTCTGCACAGTATTTACAAACTGAACATAGATGCTCATGGTTTGCCAGGTTATTGCAAAGATGCTTGAAGATGTGGTCAAGAAGTCATTTAATAGGTGTACTCCACTTATGGAGTAGGTTTAGAAAGATCCTCAGTTTGAGCAGACCATGTACAAGACGGATCATAAATTAGGTACTTTAATACTAAAGCTCTGCTGATGAGAGCAGAAGAGTTGTGTGTGCATGTCCAAAGAAGCCACTGAGTTTTTCCATTGAGGGGCTCAAAATGGACCCATGGAAGTGAATTCCTGAGTCTGACCCGTCACTAACTAAAAGAAATAAATCCAAGTCACAAGAAAATAAAACCAAGAGTTAAGTGTGTCAACAGGGCATCTATTCAATGGATACTTGTGTCAGTACAAAAAGAAGCGAAGGAAAAAGTTCATTGTCAAAATTAATTTTGGGCTATATCCTTCATTACATTTTGCTCATTTCTGGCTGCTTGTGCTCTCTTTCACCTTAATATAAATTCTTTGAGTTTGTTTTTTTTTGTTTGTTTTATTATATGCACAAAAATATAAACTCCTTGAAAAGAGGAAAGTACTGACTACCTTTGGCTTTGAGAGGAAGGGTTTCATTTTCCCAGGTGCTTGAATGAATACTCATCTGGTTTTGTTTTGTAATTTTACAAAGAACTCACAGATTTTGAACCTGACCCTTCATCCTGCTGACAAAACTTGGCAGAATTGTTCCAGTGATATAATACAGAAATGCAATGCTGAGTTGTACCTCCCCCTGTGATGTAATGCACCTACAGTGACCTTACAGAAAGTGACTCATAATATAAATTTGTCATAGACATGGAGAAAAAAGGATTGCTTTTATCTGAATGAAAGTAGAGGCAAATCATTATACTGCAAATGCAGCCATCTTCCTGCATCCAACAGGACAACAGAAATTATACTGCTAGCTTTGCTTTATCAACAGTGGGAGATTCTGTCATTTTATTTAATTTGTAGCAATGGATATGTTTTAAGCAGGTTATTTGGGATGTTGTCATGGTTTAGTCCCAGCCAGCAGCCAGGCCCCACGCAGCCACTTGCTGTTTCTCCCACCAGCAAGCTGGGGAGAGAACTGGAAGTGTAAAAGATAGAAAATTCATGGACTGAGACAAAGGCAGTTTAATAGGGAAAGCAAAAGACACACATACAAGCAAAGCAAAGCAAGGAATAAATTTACTGCTTCCCTAGTGCAGGCAGCTGTTCAGCCATCTCCAGGACAGCAGGGTCCCATCACACGCAGTCCCATAACACGTAGTTACTTGGGAAGACAAATGTCAACACTCCAAATGTCCCCCCCCCCCATCCCCCTTCTTCCCTCCCCTTTATATACTAAGCATCATGCTCTGGAATATCCCTCTGGTCAATCTGGATCACCTGTCCTGACTGTGTCTCCTCCCAGCCCCCAGTGCACCCCCAGTTTCCTCACCAGAGTGGCAGTAAAAAACCAGGAAAGGCCTTGGCTCTGTGCAAGCCCTGCTCAGCAAAAGCAAAAACATCTCTATGTTACCAACCCCATGTTCAACACAAGTCCAAAACCCAGACCTGTACCAGCCACTGGGAAGAAAATTAATTCTACCCCACCCCAAACTAGCATAGATTTCAAGAGAAGTTGTTCTGTTATAGGCAAAATGAAGCAGGAAATGGGGTTAGTATCAGAGACAGAGGAAGAAAATGTAATATTGGGAGGTAAAGAGAGTACGGAAATAAATATCCCATAATCAGAATATCAGCTAATAGCTCTCCTCCTAAAAACATCCATGAAATTTGGGCAGTATGAAACAAAGAAAACCTTAATAATTCCATCATTAAAATTCTGAGCACCTAATATTATTGATTGGAATATTAATTACTGAATGTTTAAAAAAGTAAAAGTCATTCAACTAAAGACAAAGTTCAGAACCAGAGTTTCAGTGGAAAAGCTCTGAGTACACTTTTCTTTACACTAATTTCTTCACCTATGCTTTTTGTGGTGCTTTAAATTGTGCATATAGTAAAAAAACCCAGGCAAATATATTTAGAAGTACAAATATGGATGTGTGTGGAAAACTAGGCCATAGTATAAGTGAAATAAAGACAGATTAAATTATACCTGATTTTGATTCTGAAACAAAAACCAGTTGCATACTTAGGTGTGTTTTGCATTCCATTAAAATCATTGCTACAATATCACGGTAACTGAAAGTATCCATAAGGCTTACCATTCAGGCTCTCTCCACTTCCTTAGATTATTGCATTGTACTTTAACCACAATGGATTTAATTTTTTTTTTTTTTTATTTTATTAATATTTTTAAATTTTAAATATGTGTCCTTGAATTGTCTATTCTAATAGAGCTGAATTGCCTACAGATTAATGGACACAGAAATTTGATGTATATATATTGAAAAAATTTAATGTTGCTAAATACTGAATATATCAGTTTTTAGTGAGTGGATCAGTGGATTTCTGAAATGGTGGATCATACAGAGGCAAGATTTATTGCTGAGAATTGAAACCTCAATTAATTAGCTTTAATTATTAGTTATTATAGTTCTTATTAGTTTTTAAAGTCCCCGACGAAGACTTAGCTGCTATACATGTGAATATAATTTTTTCAGCTGGGACAGGTTCTTTTGGACATTTTGATGGACTTGAGGCCAGCGTTCTACAAATCCTGAATGTTAAACTTTGAGTAGATTGAGTGAAAGACAGAAAATAAGGCTAGAAGCAATTTTTTCTTGAATGAGTCATCTTTAAAGGGTTATTTTTCATTGGTGCTAGGTTTTTAAATGATGAAACAGGAAACCTCACAAACGGCTGTGTGATTTTACTGTGAGACATTACAGGGTAGGAAGGAACAGCTGTAAGAGGGGAGGAAGAATGGGGAATGTAATCTGCTTGCACCAGCCCTTATGCTGAAAGAAATTGCATTTAACCATAAATTGGGACTTCTCAGATTGGGTAGATTTCCTGAGAAACAGACATGCCCTTGTATTCATTACTGTTTTTTGTGAGCATATTGTGTCCCCACCTTTTTTCCACTTCATAATTGTTTCAAGATTCATACTATGAATGAGGAAGCACTGGAAGCCATGGAAAGCAATTGGTTGCTCAAATTCCTGATAAAGGAAGGCCTTTTGCATTTGTCGAAGGATCAAAATTTATAATAAAGTACTTTTTGCTTTTGTTAATTTTCATTCTGGGTTATGATTCAGCCTGGTTAAAGGAGTCAACGTAGTCTTGAAACACTAATGAAGAACCAGAGGAGAGAATATACAAGACCACTAATCTGGCTGGTATAATTCTTATAAAAACAGGAAAATTGGGCATACCTTACCACTTTTCCATTTATGTCTGTAGTTCTAGCATATTATATTACACATTTATTCAAATTTTGACTATAATTAAATGTAAATGTTTGGTTTTAATGGAAACAGAAGACTCTTCCTTATATTGTCACAGAGGAATTCCCAGCTGTAAGCTCTAGTTTATACTTTTTCTTACATAGAAACTCTGTGTTTAGTGAATTAAAGACGAAAGTGCTTGATAAAATTTGCTGACAAGGCCAATTTTTGAGAGATCACAAGAACTTTGGGAGGCACATAACAATTTTGATAAATTGAAAAAATGGTGTGTAACAGTAAGAGGAAAACCAATGTAAACAGAGTCTACTCAGAAGAAAATAGTCAGATACAAAATATAGACTAATAAATATAAAATATAGCATAATAACTTCAGGGTTTTTTTTAAGAATCTGGACATTATAAATGAAAGAGAAGGAATGAAGGCAGGCTTTATATCTGGATTTACAAATTAAATCAAGGATAAGCTTTACTAATAACAAAATTCCTGAGATAGAAATGTTTATTGGACACCATAACCCTGTTATTCTTCACTGTTCAACCCTGTTATTTCTTAAACTAAAGCCTGTGAGAAAGCTCTAATGAAATCTAAACCAAATGAGATTGCAGAAAGGGACCTAAGCTGGACATAAAACGTCTACCTTTTTATTGTCACTAGGGAAAGCATTCATGTTCTGATGAGGATTTTACAGTGAAATCTTTGTGGGAACATTTTTGATTCAATGATTGCTCATCTGTCAGCTAAATTTTAAGATGAAAAATATTCATGTACAATGGCAAATTAGCCTTGGCTAGCAGCCAGCCTCCCATCCAGCTGCTCACTCACTTCCCATCCTCAGTGGGACAGGGCAAAAAGTAGGATGAGAGAGCTTGTGGGCTGAGATAAATTCAAGATCACTTACCAGTGACCATTACAGACAAACCATGTTTGACTTGAGGAAAAATAATTTAACTGATTGCCAATAAAAATAGATTCAGACAGTGAGAAACATACATTAAACCAACATATTTCCTCCCCCCTCTCCTGACTCTCTTGCTCCCTAGAAGCGCAGGGGAAGTGCAGAGAAAAGGTCTATGGTAAGAGGTTCCTCTCTGCTGCTCCTTCCTCCTCACTTTTTTTCTTCTGCTTTGATATGGGTCAATTCCATGGGCTGCAGTCACTCAGGTTAAGTCTGCTCTGGTGTGGGATCTCCATGAGCTGCAGTTCTTCGGGGAATATCCCCCTGCCCTAACATGGGCTCTCCATGGGCTGAGGTACAGGTTTCTGCTTCCCATGTTCCCTCCACAGGCTGCAGGAGAATCGCTGCTCTGGTGCATGGATCATCTCGTCCTCTTTTCTCCTCTTTTCCCCATTATCCTCTTTTACCCATAATCCTCAAGGCACCTGCATCCCAGCCTTGGCCCAGTTGCACCCTGAGGTGCATAGTTGGATCTGGCTGTGTCTGGCTGTGTCCAGCTGGAACTGGCTGTGTCCAGGTGGAACCAGCTGTGTCTGGCCAGAACTGGCCGTGTCTGGCCTGGCTGGAACTGGTTATGTCTCGTTGGAACCGGTTGGAACTGTCTGTGTCTGGTTGGAACTGTCTGTGTCTGGTTGGAACTGGTTGGAACTGGCTGTGTCTGGCTGGGACTGGCTGTGTCTGGTCTGAACTGGCTGGAACTGGCTCTGTCTGGCTGGAACTGGCTCTGTCTGGTTGGAACCGGCTAGAACTGGCTTTGTCTGGCTGGAACCGGCTGTGTCCGGCTGGAACTGGCTGGGGCAGCCCCGGCCTCCCCTCACGGAGCCGCTGCTGCTGCCGGGCCTATGCACCCGCAGCCTCCTGCTGATGTACACACTCAATGAACCAACTATAACGTCTCTAACAAGCACTAGAGTGAGTTCAGGTCATATCATCTTGCTATTTTTTTTTTTTTAATGCTTTACTTTATATTCTTCATGGGGTTTTTTTTCCATAAGAAGTTATAAATATTTTTTGAGAAGATACAGTAGTCCTGAGGTCTGTTACTGGGTCTACTCAGGAACTTTACAGAGAATAGGAGATTAAAAGCATGGAATCAGCCCAGTGGGTGGTTTCAACATATCAAAAGCTTCCCTCCGCAGCATTGGCAAATATCACAATGCTCGCCTGTCTTTTGGAGGAGAAAGACTCAGTCACTCAGAGACAAGTGAGAAAGCCTCACTTGTCTCTCCTCCAAGTTTTTTGGAGGAGAAAACCTCAGGAGAAAGCCTGAATGGTGCTTAAAACCTAGGGAAAACATCTTCATAATTTCGTCTAAATGGTTCATAATTCTTTTAAACACAACTTCAATATTGCAGATGTATGGTCACCCACTGTTAGATGCAGAGAGAGTAATTTGACACTATATCCTTTGAAAAATCTTGATATTTACCATTTCCATGGTACATCCATATGTACATACCCCATCCTGGGGAAACATTCAACGGCTGGACAGGGTTCTGAGCAACCTGATCATATTGAAGCTGTCCCTCCTCATTGCAGCACCATTGGACCAGATGACCTTTAAAGGTCCCTTCCAACCCAAACCATTCTATGATTCTATGATCTTCTTAATAATATTAGTAAAATAGGATTTGAATAAATAATTTAATTTTTTTTACTCGAGTTCCTTATGCGTGTTTTTTGTAAATAAATAGGTAGGGCACCCAAATGTCTGTTGTGATATGACCCTTACTCACTAACATTTCTGCTTGTTTCTAGGGCAACTGATTTAATTTTTACTCATTCTTACTTCATTCTTAACCTGGTCTGACTGTGCTTTTTCTGTACAATGTATTTAATCAAGGAAAAGACACACATCCTGGCTACTTCTGCTCAAGTCAGGGTACCAAGTTTGCTGTGCGGTGACAAGAAGTGAGGCAAGGAGGTAAGGCCATGACACTTCAAAGTGCTTCATGCTGTATTAGCAGGGACTAGCCATCTAGTCATTACACAGGACATTGCAAAGATTGCTCTATTTCCCATTAATTTCATAAGCCTCACACTGGGTTATCTGTGAATGCATGTGTATCACTTACAGTCACTTTTCTTAATAAATGATTCATATTTAATGGGAATAATAAGTGTTGCTGCAAGTTTCTAATATGATTTTTTCACTGCAATTTCCTTCTCACTGTTCTTTCAAAACACTTAATCATCCGTGATAATAATTAGCAAATTCTTGTTAGCTGAAGGGGAAATCATATCTTACAGTATTTGCACCAGATAAACCAGATCCATTATAACCTGTCTCTGTACTATATTTTGCAGGACATGGGAGATGAATTCCCAAAGCATCAAACTATTTTTTTATCATGAGCCTAAAAAAATTACCTCTCCCGATCATCTACTGTAAATATTTTCATTTGCCTTCAGTAGTAGCACTCTGGCTTAAATGATGAAGGAAAAATGAAATACAAAAAGCTGTTGAACTCCATCATAAATAATGTACAGTACCTGGGGCCTTTTATGCTCTCAGTTATACATGTGCTCCTATTCAATGTATGTATTTAGCATATCAATTAGAGAATTTGGTTTAGTAAGTGATATTTTAATTTAATTGATTCTGAGAACAGTGTAAGTCTCCTAAAATTATTCTGCTTTTGATGGACTTTAGTACAAACCAACAGAGGATGTGAGCGAGCAAGAAAGATGAGTGGACACAGAATTGTAGAAGTGCTGAGATTGGAAGGGGCCTCAGGAGACCCTTAAGTCTGACCCCCTGCTTAGAGCAGGGTGACCTAGAACAGGATGCTGAGAACTATGTCCAGTCTCTTTCTGAACATTTCCAAGAAGGGAGACTCTACAGTGTCTCTGGACATGTTGTGCCACTGTCACACTGCAAAAAGGTTTCTTATGTTCACAGAGAATGTCCTGGGTTTCGGTCTGTGCCCCTTGTCCCATGTTCTGTCATTGGGTGTTACTGAGAAGACTCTGTCCTTCTTTTCTCCTTTTTGTTTCATCGTGTATTTATATAGACTGATTAGACCTCCACTGCTGAGCCTTCTGTTCTCCAGAACTTCTCCAGGCTGTGGAGAGCAGCCTTTTCTCTGCTGTTCTCCCCCTGTTCGTGAAGCCAGACACCTCTGCGTAGAGGGCTATCAGGTTGGTTGACATAACATTCAAGATTTAAGAATGGAAAGGCATTAATTGTGAGAGTATTCTGGCTCTGTACCTTAACCTGAATAAAAGAAGACTTTTACAAAGATTCATCTGAACCCTTATATCCAAATGCAAATGGACTACATACTAATATACATAATGAGATCCAGACCCAGCAATTCAGACAGTAACACAAATCCAGTTTTAGAATCAGTGAAACTAAAGCAGAAGATAATATGGTAGAATAATGTTTCCAGAAATTAGATTATCGGACATATACAGCAAGTATGTGTCATTGCATTACAGAACCACAGAATCAATTGTTCCAAGACAGTATACCTTATCTACTACACCGATTTCTGCTTGATCCTGTGATGATAGGATAGTGGGTGGTTGAAATTATCCTTCACTGTCTGATTCACACCTCCTTCCACTGCTATTGCTTAGAAATGAACCCTGCTGAATTGCAAAACTGAGTGCCAAAAAAAAAAAAATGGAGAGGTACTTATCAATGAACAGTAAGTAGCAGCAAGGAATTGTACCTAATGAAGAGAGGCACAGGACCACTGAAGATATCACACCACAGGTGTGTTACTCTGGAGTGATAAACCAGCAGGCTGCCATGATTAGGACAAGTATTGATTTAAGACAGGCACTGATTGATTTGGAGGCAGGCACTCGTAAGGCAGCTGTGTGGCTGTAATGCTTACCCTGATGTTCATCCTGTCCTGGGGAAGACAGAATGAACATGAGTGACCTTATGACAAAGTGCACCAAGAATATGCTATTGCAAACCATTCTGAGATAATTTTATACTCACTCTGATGTCATAGTACAATTATCTAAATTTGTGTGAATTTTAATTTGTTTCATATATATGTTTTGTCTTTAAAAATAAAGCTTCCTTTTAGTGTTATTATTTATCAGTGAATGTAAGAAAAAGTGCAATTGTGTCATTGTTTATATGTTTCTTTGATGAAATACCTTCTTTTACTCTGAAAACCAGTGTGTCCTCTCTGATACCAGTAACTGCCATTCCACCATTTTTATTTCAAAATGTGATCTAAATCCAGTGAGAACTGGTCTTCAATTTATGATTTTTAAAATTCTGCATCACAAAACCTTTTAATGTGACTCCAATGGATACATTTTTACAAGTCTTTCAAATACTGTCAAGTGATCTGATAGAATAAAACCAATCCTCTCTCTTCAGTCTGTATTAAAGTTATGTAAACAGCTGTAAGTCTTTAATATATCAATATTCATTAAAATATAAAAATATAAACCTATAAAAATATGTACCATTATTAGAAGAACAAATATTCACTTTCTGTATGGTTAAGTTATATAAGGGGATGGGGTCTTCTTACTGATACTCTTAACTCTTTGATCATTAATTAAAATGGTATTAACTATTTGTTAGTCCATTAAAACCCCTTACTCACCGAGATACAAAGAATGATTGAGACCTCTTTGTAGTCCCATAAAGTAGTAGATCTACTGAATTTGAAAGGGATCTATTGAATTTGAAAGGGATCCCTTTTAGGGTCCAGTTTCTTCATTGTGCAAAGGGATGCTTAGCCCAAAGGAACTTCTGCATATGCAAATTCTGGGTAATGCCACTGTTACTAGTTGTGACATCATTTGTTATGTAATGACATTAATGATGGACACATCTGTAGAAGAGTAAACAATTAAATTATTCCTAAAATTATAATCTCCATATGTTAATATATTTTTTTTTGTCTTAGTCTGTTTCAGGGAAAGGAAAGGTTATTTCAGCAATTGTATTTTCACACCATCATGTGAATGTCTTCTGTGTTGGACATCATGATTTCTACAATTATGCCCTAATTACTTAGTATTGCACTCAGATCCACCGAGGTATTCCGTTACTTCTGGGAAATTATTTTATTTAATTTGACTTTAATCCAAGATATTATGCAGTTATAATTGTATCAGCATTTTATCTTGAACTATATGCCATGGTAACACTTTGTTTTAGAAAGCACAGAGAACAATCTAATTTGTATTACAAATACAAAATAAATGGCAATGAAAGTGGAATGGCTGGGTAGATCTAACTATTACATGAATAGACATAATAAGATAGTATGCAAAATTTTAGAAAAATGAGAATTAGGGAAGTGAAATTAAAACCAGAAGAAAAAATAGCATATTTACTGAATCAGAATTCAAGAAGATCTGTAGGACTTCAACATACTGGCATTATTTAATTAATCTTTTTATTTTTCGGCAATGTAAGGTGACATTCAGATTCACATGAGAATTTTCGGTGTATTACTTCATGTAACCATCATGGACAGACACATATCTTAGATTTAATTTGTCCTGCAAATTAAGTGATGCTTATTGTAGATTTTTAACTACTGGTGGGAAAGAAAGTTTAGGCATACATGTCATAGAAAGCAAGCTCAGCTAGTCTTCCTGGAAGACATAATAAGCATATCTATTACAATAATCATGCAGAAATGTCCATACATCTTAGAGATTAACACAGGTGAATGTGTTTCTCTTTTGTTGTTATTCAGTATTATGTAAAAGGCATGTGGCCTTTCTCTATCTGAATTAATTTTAAGGGTATCATTAAAATACAGCAAGGTCTTGCCTCTTGCCTGTTAGTCATAGAAAACTGATAAACTTGCAGTTTTTCACAACTTATTTACCACCTTCTGAAAGATGGTTTACTACATTCCCCTTTCCTTCCTTCCCTCTCAGATTTCATGTCTATTCTTTCAGAATTGATTTAAAATACCTTTAATTTAAAATTTATTCCTACTTCAACTGTGATACTTCCTGTTTACACAATCCCATCCTTTGTTGTTATGTACAATATGCTCATCTTTCTTGAATGTAGAAGCAAAGTGTTCACTCCAGTTCTGGATTCTGACTAGATTATCTTTGGTAGCTGTCATCAAGCTAATTATTTCTTTTCCTTTTCCTTTTCCTTTTCCTTTTCCTTTTCCTTTTCCTTTTCCTTTTCCTTTTCCTTTTCCTTTTCCTTTTCCTTTTCCTTTTCCTTTTCCTTTTCCTTTTCCTTTTCCTTTCCTCTTGCCTCTTTTCTTTGTCAGTCTGGCCACCATACAATCTGTTTGTGCTGTTGCTTTAATTCTGAAATATTTTTTCAAATAAATTTTCATCCCTCTATTTCTCATTTGCAATAGGAAAGAAGCAGAGTTGTATATGATGTACAGTAGGAAATAAAAAAATCCTCAAGAGCAATTTGGAAATGTCTTCTGGTTCTGAATCTACAGTATTACACCTCTTGACTATTAATCTCCCAGAGGAATTGACACTGAAAAGAAAACTTGGATAATTTGGAAAAAAAAAAATTGCCACAGACAGCAGACTTTAGCTAAAAATTACTTCTGGAGAAAACAGAATTTTTAAATTCAACCCTAATTTGACTCATAGAGTAGACAGAGTAAAGCTCATATTTCTGAATATATTTTACCCTCACTGGATTTTATATCTACTAAGAAATATGCAATACTATTACTTTTTATTTTGTGCTATAACTGACTGTAAAACATATTTACTGTTTAGATTTACTGTAAGCTTTCAGACAATATTATTGCCTGAAATCTTTGCTCTGGTAAACAAAACCATAGAAAAAGGGGCGTGTTGGGAAGTGGCATAGTAAATTAAACTACAGCTAAGAGTCTAATCATAATTATATGAAGAAATTATCAGAAGTAGAAATGATTCTCCTAATACATTAGTGTTCAGGAATTCAAACCTATAAATTGGCTACTACTTAAGATTATAGACTTCTTATTCTGCACATAAGCAAGTAATTAACTTTACGTTCCCTTCTTACGACTCTCAGGCTCTTGTCCTTTTAATTATACAATCCAGAGGGTAGCTTTTATGTTACTATTATCTCTACTAAATTTTGAATAAAAGCTGCATTGAAACTTGATATATTAGTCATAGGTAATAGCCTGATAGCTTCTTAAAAGATGTAAAGTGCTATTCTGATAAAGTAGCCAGACACTAGGTACTTTTGTTTCCCTTTTGTACACGTACGAATATTCACTTTTTAAAATGCCATATTGGTAGTTTTAAGTAAAAGTTTTATGTGGGTTTTCTATATTGGCATGTTATAGAAGGGCAATCTAAAGTTGTTGATTTCTCATGTTTCTTTATGTTTCTATTCATGTTATCATAGGCCAAATTTCTACACTGAAATACTCAATAATTCAGTGTGATATTACAAATTTTTGGAAAAGGACAATGAAAAGTTAAACTTCTTCATATGTCTTTTTTTAACCTATTATATGCCATAAATATATTACAAATAGAAACCATACATTGCAGAGCTGCACACCATTGCCTTGTTTTTTTAAAAATGTAAATTTATTATTATTTGCTGAAGGTTTGTCATTGCTACTTTTGTTAAAGGGAGAAAAAGAGTAAATAAAAATATCTAAAAGTGTTTTTAAACTAAAGAAAAAGAACTCTGTGAAATGTGAGCAGCTCTGAAGTGCTGAACATTTTCAATCTTTGTTTTTTCCTAACTAGTTTCTTGAATTCCCACAGATGCACAGAAAACACATTTCTCAACATTCTTGGGACTGCTCCACTTGCTGAGACTATTGCTGTTTGCAATAGAGGGGCCTGGTAGGTGGCAAGTTCCTATCAGAAAAATAATCAAAGAACACCAAGAAAAATCCTCCATTTTCTACCTTTCAAATGATAAAGATGTTCCATTTCTTAAAGGCGAGAGACCAAAGGACACATGCTCCTTTCTTTGATCTTCTGTGTCTGTAACTCCTGCAATTTTCTTTTCAGGGTAGACAGTTTCATCAGAAGAGGCACAGAGATGAATAGACAGGCCTTCTGTGTCCCTCAGAGGGCTCAAATGGCACAAGTAGCTGGGAGGTGAGCTGACCCCCCTTTCAGGGGCTTGAGGATTCCACAGGGCGACCAACAATCTGCAAACTCCACACAGAGGGTGCCAAATTCCAGATCTGTGCTCAGCTCTGTGCTGTGTGTGAATAAACTGCAGCAAATTCTAGGGACCGTATGTGGGACCTGACATCGTGATGTAAGGTCAGTAGGTATTGTAACTAGATAAACCAATCTTTCCAAAAATGCTAACAGCACCATGAGAAAATATGAAAATAGATGATAAAGATGATAAAAGATGGTAAAATTAAAAGTATTAATGCTGTCTGCACCAAAACACTGTATAATAAGATCTGGAGAGGGGGAAAGGTTACCTGAGGCCTTTTATTTATTGCTATAACTCATATAAAGAGTACTTAAGCCAGCAGTGCTTGTCAAAACCATCCACAAAACCACTAAGTCACAATAAAGACATGTCTACAGTGCCAACCACTGTTAGTGGAAGGGGAGTATGAATATGAAGATCACAGAATGAAAATAGACAGTTGTGCACCAGCCAAAAATTCTCTTGATACTGAAGCTGTTCACTTGTGTTTTGACAGCTTTTGGGGCTGCAATGCCCTCCAGCTTTAGGGCTGGATTGAGTCCCTGCTGAGCACTGATTTTACAATTTATGGTGCTTGCAGCAATTACATTATTTAGTGTCAGTGGTAAAAATATGGGAGAGAAAGGAGAAATACAGCTAAACTTAGTATTGTATTTTTTACCTCATGAGAAAAAATCTTCAATAAATAATTGAAGTATGTTAGGAGAAGAGGAAGATTGCCAGGATAAAAGTTGTTGTTTTAATCAGAACCATACTGCTTTTAGTACTGCTTGATGGCAAAACACTTTAAATAAACAGATATAATTTAGATGAGTGTTCCAATGGTGGCCCTGTTGCTTGACTGTATCATATTTTCAGGTAGGTGAATTCAATAATTGAAGAAATCCCGGGCTGCATTGGTCCTTTTAATATCTCGTAGTTTAAAGGGTAAGATCACTAAATTATTTAGCTCAGTTCACAGAGTTTTGCACTGGAGTAATAATGAACAGAATAAAATCACCACATAGTTTTGTTAATATGTATCATAAAAGGAGAAATTAAAGAAATGTATATCAGAGATATACAGTTATGAGGAAAATTCTGAACAGAAACACAATTTTAATTTCCCCCAAAAGTCTTTTCAGTCCTATGTATGTATTTCTTTGCCTTATATTTTTAAGATTTTTTGAAGCAAGACTAAAAGAATATAGATGCCTTAGGACTACTTTAGGCATGTTTTAAATGCTGACTTTCAGCAAAGCAAACAAATGAACACTCCATGCCTACCTCCCTTAGTATCTTTTGATGTCTACAATTTTTGTGCATCAGCACTTTGTCTGACAAGGGACATCAGGGCTATTAAGGAGTCACAAAATAGATATTGCCAGGGCTGTCCCCAAAGACATCTTTGTTGATGGACATATTCAGAATCTCCTAGAAGACACTGATAACACTGACTTCAGAATGATGGGCATGCTGGGACTATCAGAATTTGTGAGATCTTGATCCTAGGCTACCTTTTGTTCAAACCTCCAAGGCTGAAACTCATGTGGCAGCATGTCTTGGTAGTACCAGGCCAGACTGCAGTGTCTGAGCACTTTCCCTATCCTCTGTGCTGAACCTGGCCTCTGCAGCTTCATTCAGGATTTCTGCAGAAATCTTTGCAGCCAAAGGATGAAAAACATAATTCTCAGGAACTAGGTCTGACTGCCGCTACATTTTGCACAAGTATTCCTTAATGCAAAAAACAAGTGTTCTTCCTAGTACCTTTATCACTGGAGGATGCAGTTCATGCAGAATTCACATTCATCTTATTGCAGTTAGTAATTATGCTCTCCCTGAGGACCCTGAGTTTGCTAATGTGTGGTTGTCCAGAATCTGCAGGTTTTCTTCTGGTGTTTCTGATCACCCACTATCTGATCCCAGCTGTCTGCTGGGAGAGGAGAGCTGACTCACAGAGAGAGAAAGGCCTCAAGCTCTGGTGTCTCATTTCTGGATGAATCAATTAGTCAATGGAACTGAAAAATACACATTTGTCCTGAGCCTTTGCCCATTATATTTCCAGTAGGCAGCATAGCATCTGCAGGAGCAATAGAAAAGGGGCCAAAAGCCACATGTGTATGTGCTGATTTTGGCTGAGATAGTGTTACTTTCTTTCACAATAGCCGGTATGTGGCTGTGGTTTGGATTTGTGCTGAAAACAGCACAACCTGTTGACAATCCAGAGATGTTTTTGTTATTGTTGAGCGGTGCTCACACAGCATCAAGGCCTTTCCTGTTTCTTACCTCACCCCAGTGAGTGGGCTGGTCATGCACCAGGAGCTGGGAGGGGGCTCTCCTGAGACAGCTGATCCCAACTGACCATATGGATATTCCACACCACATGACATTGTGTTCTGCAATTAAACTAGTGGAAATGATTGATGGGGGGATGAGCTGCTGAGGAACTGAATTGGAATAGGTTGGTTAATACTGAGAAATAATTTTCATTTTTATCACCTGCTTTTCTTGGATTTTATTACTCTGCGTGATATTATTAGTAGTAGTAGTAGTATTGTTTCTTTGTTGCTTTGTTGTTGTTATTGCCTATTATTATTTAATTTCAGTTGTTATACTGTCTTTGTCTCTACCCATGAGTTTTATCAATTTTACCCTTCCAATTCTCCTTTCTATCCCACAGGGGCGGAGTGAGTGAACAGCCGTGTGCAGCTTAGTTGCTGTCTGGGGTTAAACCATGGCAACATGGAATGTACTGATAATTTCTTCACATGGTGTTCATATCTTTCCTTTTCTTTAAACTTCCAGTACTGTAAGTAAAAGCTTATTCTCTAATGCACTGTGTGATAGCTTATTTTTCTTACAGCATCAAGAAACCTTGAAAGGAATACAGAACAAAAGAGAACTTAGGATCAAAGGTTGTGATTACATGCGAGTTCAAGAGATGCATCTCTGCATTTTCTCATCAGACTGTGGGGTAGACTGTTCTGTCACCTTTGGAGTTGTTCTTGATGGTTAACTTTCAGCAGACTGATGCTTTAGAAATCATTCTGTTTGGTTACTTTTGTAGGAGGCTTCTCACATTGTGTCCTGGTACCCAAAAAATGTAGATTGTATTCCATATCTTTCATATACCCATCTATTATATTTGCAGGGTGTCCTAACAAAGGGAGGAATGATGAATCTGATTCCATATTCTCAGAAGGCTAATTTATTATTTTATGATACTATATTCTATTAAAGAATACTAAACTAAACTATACTGAAGAATACAGAAAGGATACTTACAGAAGGCTAAAAAGATAATAATGAAATCTTGTGCCTCTCTCCAGAGCCCCAACAGAGCTTGACACTAATTGGCCAATAAGTCATTCACAGCAGAAAGCAATAAAACAATCATCTGTTGGATAAACAATCTCCAAACACATTCCACATGTGAGCACAACACAGGAGAAGCAAATGAGATAAGAATTTGTTTTCCTTTTTCTCTGCAACTTCTCAGCTTCCCAGGAGAAAATCCTGGGTGGAGGGATTTTTCAGAAAATATGAATGTGACACCCATCTGCCTAAGATTGTTACTGTCCCTTTAAGCTCCAGGGCCCAAAACCAGAATTGGAGTGTCTTGCTTCAGTTTTGCAGAGATGGGGGATGCTGGGGCTCCTCTTAGAGTCAGGAACACTCAAGGAGGGCTTTCTTTTTATTCTTACAGGGCTGCTGAGAGGGTTGCTTCTCTAAGCAAAGGCAGCATGAGGAGGGAGCCTTTAGTTTCTCTCTGAACTCCTTCGCTGGCCCAGGCCTCCAAGGAACTGCATTTCACAATCCTAAACTGTTTCAGGGAAAATTTCACAAACACTTGTCCAGCCAGGACTGGTGGGGTCGGGGCTGCTGTTTCTGGTGCCCTGGGAGCCGCTTCTCCCTGCCTTGATCCACAACATGGAAACAACTCAGACCTGCAGTGTGACACCAGCAGGGTCCAGTGGCCAAAGGAGCAGAGAAATTGACACTGCAGATCCAGGGCTGCCACCACTGGGAGAGGCCCTGTCCGGTGGTGTGGAGCCAACATCTCAGTAGCCCTTGGCTGGGTTTGGACTCCAGGGTTCCTTTCCTTTTGTACTTGTTCTCTGTTGGTTGTTGTTTGGAGGAAGAGGGAATTTTGTTATTGTGGAAGTTTGGCTGCTGTGTTTTATTTTTGACTCTCTCTCTCTCCACCACATGACTGGGAGATCTGCTATTTTGCCTCTGTCCCCTGGACCACATAGTCTTCTATGGAGACCTCCATTTTGGGGAGGGACTTCTATGCCATCTTGTTTTCTTTGTTCTTGGGAGTCCAGGCCATGCCGTTATGTTTATTAGTCAAACTCATATGCCTGGGGATGTACAGACGTTGCAGCATAGTTTTAGATAAGCCAACAGATGAATGAATTTGCTAAAATAAAAGCTTATCAGATTAAGGTAGATGTTTGAAGATGGACCTGGCTCCCTGAATTCTACACCATGCTGATCTTATTATAACATTGACGCTGGAATTTTTTACATTATATTTTGTTCAATTAACATAGAACTTTTCCTTTTCCCTATGAATCAAACAGCCACAGTCCAAATTTGCAAGCTGAAACAATGGGATATGTTCATGTGGCCCTCAGTCACCAGGTGCTGAGTTTTACCTCAGCTAAGGTAAACCCCTGAGCCAACATCCAGTCACATCCAGTTCTTAGCCTCCTGAATTTCAACTATAGAAGTGATGCATGTCAATTGTAGTGATGATCCTCTATACCTTTCTGCATTATTACTTTTTTCCAACTAGAGACATTAAAAAAATAATTAGCAGTCTGTTTTTGGCAGCTGCACACTATTACCTCAGCAGAGAGGTTCAGAAATCTGATTTGTGTGTACTGTTTGTGCAGTATAGGAAGCCTTTCTAAAATGAAGATCTGTGCTGTGTACTGCTTGACTTCTGCTGCGTTATTCCAATGCCATTAGAAATATTCATCAAGTATGACCTTCATTTAATTACTTTTCACTTTCCTAGTTTCCTCTTGGTATTATTTTTTTACTATATATATATATATATATATATGTGTATATATATATATATATATGTGTGTGGGGTCTACATGAGTCAGCCTGCAGCCTCTGGTACTTGCTGTAACCTGATGTTTTAATTTTTTTTTCTTTTGCTGCTTTCACAAAATTCATGTATTCTCTCTCTGGTTCTGGTTCCTCATACACTTGTTGTGTTGTTAAAGATTTAGGTCCACAAAGGCTTTAGGATGATAGAAGTCTTGCCTGGGAGAAAAAAATTCTTCTACAAGTTAGGCAATTATAGTAATGTATTTCACACATAGTTTTTCTTACTGAACAAGAATAACATCAGGTGCGAAACAGCACCAACTTCAACTTCTACTTTCTCATGCAAACAGCAGGTTTTACTTTATGACAAACATGTGTAAGGCATTTGCAACCAGTTTAGGGGGGAAAAAATACAGATTGTCATTAGGACCAGATGACCTTAAGAGTGTCTTTTCAACTTCCCACAGTGTCTGAGCTTCCTAATTAATCATTTGGATATGTTAAAAAAGGACCAGAGTAATATTTGTGTGAATTGCTCACAAATGAGGAAATATCAAATGATGACAGAGAATGACAACATGAATTAGAAAAGAAATCAAGTTATCTGGAAAATTTCCAACAAATGAGACTATATTTACATAGAGAATGCAAATATATGCCTATACTGATATCAACATTCTTATAAATCTCAGAATCATAGCATGCCAATATCAACTGTATCATGCTATCACGTCATGAAAAAGAGAAGCATATTACAATAGATATTTTTGGACTGTAGGTCATATTAAAAGAATACAGATTTAATTTCAATGTAGACAACTCTGGATGTATAAAACTAGCTGTCTTAAAGATCTTGACTGCATTAAACATAAACACAATGTTTCCACATGACCAGCTTTCTTCACAAGCCCTGGGAAGTGTTCTCTAATGTCACTTCCATTCCAAACTTTAAAGACATGAATCTTATGTTTCCTTTTCTGTCATCGCAGATTTTTGACCACCTAAGGCCTCTTTTTCAGCTGTGGACATAGCAATTTGATTTGCTGAAACACACCAAGAAATGCTGTGAGCCAGACTCCCTGCTCCCCTAGTTGGGCAGAGCTAGCTGCAAAAAAAAGTGTGAAATAATCAAAACAGCTGAGAAAACACAACACAGTCTCCCTGGTCAAATAATATTTGCTCTTTGAAAGCAAAGAGTTGTGTTTCAGGAGCTGCTGGCTATATACAGACAGAAAAATGGCAGAAAAGTGATTTTCCTTTACAGAGGCCTCATTTCTGCCACCTTTAACTGAGCAGCGGAGTAAACACACACAGTCACACTTAGGAAAAAAAGTGTTTTAGTAAGAATGTTTTGTTTCAGCTACATTTTATATAACTACTTTTAAAGTGAAAAAAGGCATGGAAAAATCTGTGGAGAGCAGGGCCCCTTTCTTGAGTGAGCAGCTATATATTGCCACATTAGGAAGACAAGTGCACACAAAGCTTTCTTCTTGCCACTCCCCTCCCAGAAAGGTGAAAGATGAAAATTTTGCATCTTTCTGTGCAGAAGTGTTAGTTTGTGTCCCCAGCTTCTCTGGACTCCCCACTGAGGAAAGTTTTAACCCTGGACCTGGATATCAGACTTACAATCATGTTTGTAAATAAAATGGACTCTGTGTGCATTGCATAGTCATCATTAGTTTATGCTTACCAGACTGTATTTTGAGGTGGTAGTCCAATACCTGCAGAGAAGTTTACCCTTTTAAAATTTTCTGGGGAAAACACAGGAGCTATGAGCTTTCTGGTATCAAAGAGCTTAAAATTTCTGGGTGTCATCTTTGACCTTGAATGCCTTGTAGTGCTTGTATTCTACCTTAAATGCCACAGGGTATTTTCATGTTCAGTGCAATCAATATGCAGTTTGTTGATTTTAACTACAGCCAAAACACTGAGCTGCTTCTCAGTTTGAGAAAGGGCAGAAATAGAGTAATGCACATTTTTTCTCTATTTAACTGAAAGTGATTTGTAAGAGATTTAGAATTATGTAATGCCAAAGTGACAGAAAGTGCATTCAGCATATAAGCACCTTTCTAATCCTACCCGGGATTGCAATGTTATTTGCACCAATGAAGATAAAATGTAATTCTACTGAAATCAGATGAGTTATTCTCAGGTACGTGGGTGGCTGTAAAGCACATAGAATGGTGTCAGGGCCTCCAGACAACCAGATTTTTAGTATTTAATACTTGATAGGATACAAAAATAAGACTAGCTACGCTTTGCTATTTCCGTAGTCAGAATTAGCTGCTCTTATTGTAGAAGAACAAAATGAGAATAAGAGAACTAGAAGAACAATATTTTCCTCCCCACAAAAATATTTCCAGATATGGTTTTGATATTTAAAGAGAAATCATAGCAAATTTATAAAAAGAGAAGAAATGCAAGTAACCAAGAATTTAAAACAAAATTACTCTCCTGTTTTCGAACCTTTTCCATGAGACCAAGTCCTGAACGTCTATTAATGTTTCAGTGTGTCAGTGCAGACCTTTGAAGGCTCTTTAGGGGAGGAAAAAATTACAGAGTGGCTTGACTAGGAAAGATGTTTCTGGTTTCCCTTTCTTAGTAATTTAACAGAGGGTTAAATTTAACAGAGAGTTTGATAAAAGGATACTATAAATGTAGGGCCAGGAGTGGAAGGAAGAGAAAAATCCCTTTTTTGAGACCCTTTATGTCCACAACTGTGCTTCCCAGGAACATGGGAGCCTTGTTAACATGTATCACAAGCTGACAATTACAGCCTGACCTGTGCTGGCAGTGTAGGAGACATCGCAGACCTGGAGCCAGAGCAGGACAGAGACAAAAGGACGAGCTGAATCCAGTGACATATACAGCAATAACTTTCATCACTCTCAAGTATGAAGATTACAAAAATATTGGATTCTGCTGATGCTGGGGCTCCCTAACAGTATGTTAGTAGAAGGCAGGAGATTTTTATTTGAAAGTCATGTCTGAATATTCAACTGAACAAAATTTCAGGGCCTAATGATCTGTTAGTCTTCCAGAATAGCAGAATTACTGATGCATACAGAAGCTAAAGAAATCTAAAAGATAAATTGCCTGGGAACTGAAGCAGAGATAGTTATGAAAACTAAGCCTTTGCTTTTAGTATTGATTCTCTCTAAGAGACTCTTTAATTGCTTTGTTGAGCAATTCTGCAGGACAGTAATGTCTAACATGTGTTGGTTTGCACAATTAAGACATTTTGCTTGTGCTCCTAGTACCTGGGAAAGCTGACTGAGTCTAAGCAACTGATTTCTAATTTGATTATATATGACAATATTAGCAGCCCAGATGTTTATTCTATATATTTAAATTTGTTTATACTTTCTTGGGACATAACCAGGATGCAGTGGAAACATGGCAAGTTTAATTAATTTCAAACTTTCAGCTTATTTCCTCTGTTGACGCTCACCCTGATGTTAGAAGTAATGTACTGTGTTTTTCTTGGAATGCATTATTAGTTAAAGTATCTGATACTTATTTTCTTCTACTTTATTTTTCCTTGTTATTCTCAGATATAAACAGGCTGTCTTTCAGAGGCATGGGTTCAAATCCAGCCATATAGTTACATCATTTGCAATATGTGAAGATTTGCTCCATGTTCTCTTTTGAAATAGTTTGTTTGGATGTTTGGATCCCTGTTTCATATTAGCCTCATTAATAGGCATGTAATTGTAAGATAATTAAGCAATAACTCTTCTATCTCAGAGCAAGTTGTATACATGCATTCCACTTCTATGTTTTTTAATTATCCTATAAGAAATCCTGCAGTTATCATCCTCACTTTATTAGAGTATTTTGTTTTCCTTTTACATCAAATAAATGGAATTTACATGGAATAAATAATAGACAACTTTTTTTTTTTCAATTAATTATCAAGTACTATTTTCACAAATATGTTTTTTTCCTACTCAACTAACTCTATAGATGGTCAGACTGTATTAATAAAATTAATTATTTGCAATTTTGCCCATTATTTTGTGAATAATTTATCTGGAAATAATTGGTCCAGATTCTCAGATGCTTTTAATCAGAAGAGCTCGACTGGAACCCAGAGCATTTTACTGATTAAAACCAGCTGAAGATTTGATCCATCTGCTGTCATGGTGGCCTTAATGTTGAACATAGGCTTTAACATAGTATTAATTTGTATAAGCTAAAATTGCTTTACTTTTATTTCTTATTAACTTTCTTAGCGTGAGTACTCTCAAAACCATAATGGTATCTTAAAAACATAGCATTCATTTGAGTTCTAAATGGCTAAATCTTGAAAATCTTTTCAATAAGGCATCAGTTGCTCAAGAAAACATTCACTTCAAAGAAAACCACAGACAAACCATGTTTTAGGAGCAGCACAATGACAGTCCCTTTCATATACTGATTATGACACTCAATGTCAATGATAAATCCCATGCTTTCAGTTCCTGCTCTCCTTTCTGTAGTTACTGTTGCAAGATTCACAATCTAAATAGTTTTGTCCTGGCCTTCCCACAGCACCACAGTGAGGAACATCACAGCTGAGAGTGTCTTTGTCCCAAATGTCTTCATTCTACCAGTAACAAATGCTGTCACTGAGCAGCTGCTCCTGAGGATAGCAGGTGTATCAGCATCTCAGCATGTGCATTAGCTAATGAAACTTGGTGATAATTTTAGCATGTAATTGAAAAAGATCACAAAATTCAGCCCATGAGCTTTCTGGGTAACGCTCTAACTTGCAAACTGACTAGCAAAAGTAAAGGATTAAATTGTGTAGATTTCTATTGTATTGTAAAAACTTTTCAAACAAAAATGGAATAGTAAATAGTTTAAGAGAAGTGAAAGGATATTTTTGACCAAGACTTCTAGAATGTTCTCCTTCATTAAATTTCAATAAATTTCTTTTTCTGTCCCATTGTCACAACAATGGTGAAAGTGAAATAAACCATGGCATGAAGAACTTTTAACAGCATTTTTAACGCTCCATTTTTGCTTCAGCAGGAAGGACAATATTCCTGCAAGGAAGTGCAGAGATTGAAAGTGTCAGAATTTATTTATAAATGCATTTCCTCAGTTTTATTCATGAAGCTGGAAACTATTTTGTGGGACTTCATGTGAGTAGGGAGAGGAGAAGAGAATAGGATTCTGCAGAACAGGGCACCAGAAAATAATTTTTTAAGAGGTAATTGGTAGCCAAGGTACCAATGGTATCCAGTTTCCATGTTCTTTCTTGAAATAGGAGCTTAGCACAAATTACCAGTATCATTCAACTATTTTGTTTAAGAGTGACCTGCTAAATATTGAATAATTTTTTGTATTGTTGACCTATGGCAACTTAGTGATTACCAATGGCACAGTTAAAATTTCTGATTTATATTACTTAAATTGAATGAATTTAATGATGAAATTTATTGATGCATTTGATATTGAACATAACTCCTTCTTCATATTGGATGTCAGTTAGAAGGAACTGAATAAATATTTTTGTTTTCTCTGTAAATGTTTTCCTTCTTTTTTCTTCAAGGAAGGGAGTATTTCCTTTCTCCACTGTGTTAGCATCCTTAAGGATGACCTTCATGTAGTAAAAGAATATCCTGATACTTAGGAACATGATTTTATGTGTGAGGACCTCAGCTTGGTTAAACAGGAAACTATCAACCTAGACCTGTAATAAATAGTTGTATTCAGCTGAGAAGCTGATTCTGGAAAATCCAGTGATGTTGGGGATTTTTTTATTTAGAATGAAATAAGGCCTTTTATTTTTTGTAATTATCTTTTTATCTTTTCAATTGCAAATAATTTTGTCTAATAATATGAGGCTTTCTCAAAATATGTGGTCAGAGAACGAGAATAACATCGTAGTGAAAGGAAGTGAAAGATCAGAAATGCTTCCCAGGAGTCTTACTGAATTTACCTTTCATTTCACTGTGTTTCTGAGGATTTGGAAGAGAAAATATTGTGCACTGATCTTTTTTTGCATTAGCTAACTGCACTGCAGTAGAATTTTGCCCACTTCAGTGCCACATATCTCAAGTAATTTCATTTGACTTTCAGTGAGTGAGAATTATCCCAATTACTCTGTTTTTGGAATGAAAAGTCAGAGAACTTTTAATCAAAAAACATGCTCCATAAATACCTGATATGGTAGTTTCAAGCTTTTCAGCCCTGAAGCTTAATCCCAAAGTGATTTTAACTTTCCCTTTGTAAATGTCACAGCTATGGACTCCTGTACTGTAGGAAACTTGCTTTCCCTTGTTCCTTTCTGTAACAGTTTGAGAACTGCTGACCTCATCATCACCAATGTAGGATGTTTGAATTTACTGTTTGGAAATGGTTGACTGAAAATTCGTGTGGCCTAAACAATTTTGTTTTTAAATTTATTTTTTTTAGCAATATATTCTTCATCCTAGCCATCTGTAATAAAGGTGTGTTGCTGTCTAATGAGATTTCTGGTATTAAACAAAAGAGACATTGTAGTTATTTAAAACAGGACCCTCTGCAGAAAGTGATGGTAGATGTTCTAGAAGAATTAATTTTACCAGAAAAATCAAAAACCTGCTTATTTGGCAAAAAAATTACAGCCCATGCAAGACAAGAAAAGTAGATTTACTCTTCAGAAACAGGTGATCAATCATAAAAAGTAGGGCAGACCAAGTATCTGAGATGGTGCTTTTCAAATATTTTCATGGTTGGACAGTTTCTAACTTTCTTGGTAGATCTTAATAAAATAACTGCTGACAATTTCAAAGTCAAGGATTATAAAAGATTTAATTTATACAAAATAACATATTAATTATGTATATTTTCAATTGTGAAAGGTTTTATTGAAACACAGTCACTCCTTTTTCTGTGCCTACATGAACATGATAGAACTTTTCTGCTGGTAGACTGGTAAATGTGGGGAAAAATACAGAAAATATCAAGAGATGTCAAAGATTTTTTTGTAAATCACATGACTAATAAATGAGCAAACCCGATACATACCTTGGTATGGGCAAAAAATATTTCTGAAAATTGTATTCATGCTCTTCACTTTATCAGTATATTCTCAGAACCTAGTTTTGTGATGTTCTTCTTAACCTGTTTTGTGATGTTCTTCTTAACCTGTTTTGCATTCTTTCTTGCTTTGATACATGACTTTGCCACTTTAAAGAACTACTCTGATTTTCCAGATCACTTAAAATATTTTTCTCTGAAAAACTCTTTATTAGAAACTTAATAAGAAATCCTAAAAAGCACCAGACTTTTAAAATCATGAAAGCATATAGGACCTAGCAATTGTAGTTTTGAGGAACAGTGAAAATTAAGCTCTTTTTTTGTGTTCTTAATATTATTGAATTTCTTAAAAGTATAGGAAAATATATATGAAAAAAGTGAAACAATATATCCTATTAGGCACTTTATGTATAATGTAGAAATTATGATGTCAGCCTCTATGGCTGTTACGATCCAGTTATTGAAATTGCTAGAGAGATGCTTCTGCCTGAATTAAGGTGCAAACAGGACGGCTGAAGTCAATAGCATGGATTTCATTTAGCACTAAATGCGAGGGAGAGTGAGAGAGAGGAGAGAGAGAAAGAAATAGAAAAAGGCAGGGGGATGGGGGGTGGAGAGAGAGCGACAGGAAGACTAATTATGTAGAAAATATCACCACTCTGTGGATCCTGACGATCCTGTTGATTCACTTCTGGTCTTCTTGGTGGTTAGGGTCCCACAAAACACAGAGTTCAGAGGGTTAATGTGTATTCAGGCTTGCTGGGAACACCCAGTGCCATCTCTGGCCATGGACTCTGGATTGGTTGCATCACGTGCAGTCCTCTGGTGCAAGGCCTCAGGAGTGAGTCTGGGGGTGCTTTGGGGTCTTTGATGCTTTATGATCCCTCAGCTGCCTCTCATGTGAATGTCCCAGGTGTGTGCGTGGCCTTCCTAGGATGGGGGGATTTTACAGCCAGTAAGAAAATCCAGTCTGTGCAAGGGAGGATGGGTGTTTGCCACATCCCAAAAAGCTCTCTTCCTCTCCCCTTGGTTTGAGGGGAATGTGTGCAAACCTGGCCTCAGCAAATGAGTCTGTGGGCTATGGCCTCCCCCACCCCAGATCCAGCCAGATCTGGTTTTCAGGACAGCTGCTGTGTATGCCTTTCCTTGTGCATACATTCTTCTCCCTCAGCCTTGTTTACTTTTCCCCAACCTGAGATAACTGGACAATAGAGTCACTGTTAGGTGTCATAACTCACAGTCCAGATCCAGTCCAGATATTCAGGGAAGAGTGGGCTTCGGTGGTCACAGCTCCTCTATACAGTTTTGCCATAATGGACACAAGTCCTTCTTAACAATGCTTAAACCACTAATTTTCAGTCAACAAGCAGTGATGCAATATTACAGATATGTGCTGCTGTGGTTTTGGCTAAGATATACAAGTGCCAAAGGGGATAACAAGGAAGAGTTGTTTGTACACACACTTATTAAAGATGATCCCTAAATGACTGCCACATTTACACTTCATCTTGATACAAAGGACGAGTTTCCCTATCACCTACAGAAAGCAGTAAAATTCTACTAGGCAGTCACTAATCTTAGACTGACTTTTGACTTTGATTTTATATAATTAACACAAACATACATGCATTCCATGCTAGAATATAGACCAACAAATGTGGTAATAATTCTATTGAGCATTTTTGTACACTTTGCCCGGAATATTTAACCAAAGCTTAAAAAGACCATGCTGAACACGTATTTTCTTGTGTTGAGTGTTATATGTGTGTATAACTTCAGACCACTTCAGAGTACTTTTAGAAATACAGCTATTTCTATGTCTTCCTAGTGAGGTCAACTGTTGATATTGAATGTAATAAATGTACAGGAGGAATGAACTCCTGATTTTCAATTAATAGAGGCAATACTTGAATTTTTTAAATTCTATTTCAGTGGGACCTGACTTTTTCCCAGGGTCTGTCCCCTGTTTGTTGTGTAATCCTTATTGAATCAACAATACTTTGTTCACATTTAAGTTGCTTACTGTATTCTTACCTCTTTCACACAGGTGATAGACACATACAGTTAAATTTGGACTTCCTTTGGAGGAACCTGCTAACTTTAATGTAGCTCTTTTAAAAACTCACAGACTCATGGAGTGTCTCAAGTTGGAAGGGACCCACAGGGATCACAGAGTCCAACTCCTTGCTTGATATAGGACCGCCTAAAAATAAACCCCAAGCTGGGCTGAGGAGTCATCTGGTGGATTCTGTGTCTGGTTAAACATCATATTGACAGGTTTCTGTCAATTTGTGTCTAGTCATTTCTTGTGATGCAGTCTCACCTGAAGCACGTCACCTCCTTGGGCCCATGGCTGAATGCCTCCATTAATCATGATATCCGCATTAGTCAGACACTTAGGTCACCCTTGCTAACAGCTAAATGTCAGCAGAGAAAATTCCCTGGGCCTAATGGAACTTGCATTTAGAACAGTAATATCTAAAAAACCTTCTGATTCCCAATGTTATGTATTTTCTCTGTCAGTAAAAACCCCCATCTTTTAATACTTAAACACCGTCATATTTAACTTTCCTTTAGCTAAATGGAAATGTATTGTTTTCTGTGAGTATGTATTAGCTGTGGTTAACAAATATTACTTATTATCTGTGTTTTAAAGCTAAGCCTAATGTTGTACAAATATATAAAGGAGAATCATGGAGAAAAAGTTCTTGTAAATCAGAGGAAATATGCATGGGTATCTCCAAAACTGGGGCACACCCATAAAATACGTAGTGTCTGAATTATATCAATTATATCAGTCAAATTTGATTTGCTGTACATTCAACATGTATTTCAGTAATATACCAGTTTACAGAAAATACAGTAACTGATCATTTATTACACTAACAAAACCACTTTTATTTGTGCCAGGAATAACTGCATATTTTCAGCAAGAAAAAAAAAGGAATGGTTTTCTGTGTAAATAATAGATAAAGAACAACAAAAAAAGCATAATCCAGCTATCTTCTCTGCAGGGAAAAATAAACCCATATAAGCCAAATTTGTGTAGAAAGACCCATTAGGCAGGAAGTTAGTAAGCCAGAGCCTATCATATGGCTCTGAAGGGAATAAGTTAATGTTGGGAGTTCGGTGCCTTAAATAAGAAATTGCGGAAGGAAGAATTTTCATCATTTCATTATTTCTCATTAGCGATTTACTCTAAAAACACTTTGGACAAGAATTCTGCAATACTAGTGTATAAGCTAGAAGAACACTGATTATTGTAATAAAGTTATTGCTATCAAGAGGCTCCCCTATGACTCCCAGCACTTCCACTCGAGAGTGTTCCATGTTCCCAGGGGATGGTGTCACTGCAGGGATGCATCACTTCAATAGACACCAGCAAAAAAGAATGAAGTCTTGAGTATCATCTGAATGAAGGATGAATTCTGAATGTAGTTATGTACAAGGAGATTTGTAAGCTTCAGAAGCCTTACACTTTCTGGGTACTGGTATGGTAATTTACCATTTCTGTTTCATTAAACACTGTGGTCCATGCTGCCTCATTTTTAGGCACAAATCTGTATTTTGAATGCCTGAAGGAGTGAAGATGCATGTCCTTCCTGGATAGCAAAATGTGAAAGTAGTGGAATGCTCTGGGTATCCTGACACACTGTGTATGGAAAGTGTGCCTCCCAAAACTAAAAAAAAGTGAGTAAGGTTTGTTTGTCATAAAATATCTACCTGTAAATCTAGCACTGCCAAGTTCAGCACTTAATTGTGTGCCTAAGTGTCAAATGTACATGTGGCTTATAAGTACACACAGTTCTTAATCTTTTCCACTGAAGATATTGCCAACTTTTCCACTTAGGTAATGCTGGCTGACTGAGACCATATATACATGTATGCTCATTCACAAGATGCTTTTAACTAGTGTATGTCTGATATTTATAATATGGCTAGTGTCTGTATTTTCTAATTATTCTTGTCTTTGTCTTTATCTCCTTTCAATCAGGAAATGGAACCTGAAAGAACTTTTAAATGAAGCAAGGTAAAGTGAGAATGGGATCAGGGATCATAAATGAGAAAAAAAAAATCAGTGCTGGAAAAGCTTTGTACAGCAAAAGCCCTTTATCTTGTAATTTAGGACAGGTTTCTCTAACCCAGTAGAAGTCAGATCCCCTTAGGTATTTTGAAAATCCCACTTTATCTGTCTCTACAAGGCTGCTCTCAGAGATAGGTATGATGTACTGCTGATTGCTTATGAAGACCTAAGGACTCCAAAAAGAACATGCCTGATAGAAAGCTTTTGTGAAAATTACCCAGCTCAGATTTCCTGGAAATACAGTCACAGTAGTACACAGAAGTGTAAAGGACTACTGGTGTGATGCAACTCTTATCAAAATGAGAGTTACACAGTGATGGATCACTCCATAGAAATACAGTGGCAATATTCTTGAGAGAGATTCAGTGATGCATGTATTACAAATCAGTCTCCTGCAAGGATGACTGTGCATGGCAAACTTCTGCAGCATAAAGTTCAAAATATCAAAAAATGGTCTTTGATATTTGTTGTGGACTGTGCAAATATTTAATGGTTTTACTCACAGTTACTGTACATTGTGTTTTTTTCAAAAGGAGTAGGCCAGGCTGTCGGGAGGAAGGCTGGGGGTTATTTTTTTTGCCTGCTGCACACTGGATTGCTGTGCTGCACGCTGGATTGCACTGGGACCTGCCTGCAAGAAGGGAGATGCTCTTTCCAGATAGTAACCAGGCTGCTTTGTGGGAGGGTCACTTCAGATGGTGAGGTGGGATGGGCCGAGTGAAAAGGGAGGAGTATAAGTCATCTCAGCAGGTTAAATGCCAGAAAGGGCAGGAGTCATCTCAACAAGGGAGATTGCAGGGGACAGCAAAAAGCAGAGGGGTGGGTGGCTGCTCTAGGGTTAGGACAACCCATGGGTTGCTGTAGGACTTGAAGGCCGAGAAGGGTTGAACTTCTGTTCTTTACAGACTATCACAAGTATAGTTCAAGAAGAAAAATTCAGCGGCCGTGCATCTTCTCTTCCCAAAGTGGTGTTAAACAGGACATGGGCTTGAACTCTTGGTGGTCAGTGTCACTGACAGGGAAGGGAGCTTTTGCCTTCCCTTTGTGCTTTGCCTGGCTCTAGCTTCCAGTTTGAAAGGATCCTATACTCCTGTGTGTGGGATTAGCATGCTCCTTTCAGTCTTACATTTAGACTTGGAATCCTTTTTCCACCATCTTCACAACATTGTTGGTATTTTTACACCATGGAAAACTAGTAATTGATAGTAATGACACTTATCTTTTCCCTGCTTCATTTTTACGGGTAGTTTTTGTCAAAAAAAGTTTCAAAATGTAAGCATATTCTGACTTCCACATGCATATCTTTTATAGCTTATTGCTGACCTCTTAGGAAATGTATTTCTGCCTTTTGACTCTTTCTATTGTATTTATGAAGGGGAACAGAGAAAACATACAAACAGAGAAGATTTTGTTGTATCTTTAACACTTTCCCTGTGCGCTTTCTCTCTGATTTCCACCTCAAAATTATGTCTGGAAAGTGGCAAGAATCAATCCAACACTACTGTCACACAATGCAGGGGTGTAAGTCTGTGCTCACTACATAGGATCCAGAACATATTTCTTTAGGCAAAGAGCAAAGCAAAGCGGTTTGACATAAGGATAACTCAGTGGAGAAAAGAAACAGGAAAAGCAAAAAGGAGACAGCAGGGACCAGAATCAAATCATTGGGGCAGACAGATTAGAGCTAAAAGTAGGTCAAAACAAAGAACACAAAATGAAAAGGTGAGCATATTTTTAGGGGGAAAATTATAATAATTTTACTATATATATTAATTTGTAGTAATGTTTTGTGGGATGATAAAAATGAAAGTCAAAGTTGCAGTAAATAAACAGGAATGTGGACAGAAAGCGGGAAGATTTGAAAAAGTCAAAACCTCAGTGACATCCAAGACTGTACCAGGTGTTTTCCCATATTGCATATATTTTTTGTCTGAAATGATTAGCATGCAGGCAATCTCAGAGAATTCAGGTACCTGTGACATTTTTTCCCTTTTAGGCCATTAGGGAGTCTTTCATTTCTCTGTCTTCCCAGTCTATGAAGCCTCTGGAATAGAAGTCCAATGTCTAGATGGAAAGACATATGTGCAAACACTTCACAAATCGGTATCAACCATATTTTCCAAACATACATGATCTAACTATTCACAAATAGATAAACATCACACACCATTTCTTTGTACAGGCAGTACATCAAGATTTCTCTCTGAAATGTCTAGCAATGGTGGTACAGTTTTTAAATGTATCTCATTTTTATGTTGGCAGCAATTAGGTCCCACACTTCAGGTAAGAACATAGCGTAGAGCTGGCTCTACTCAAAAGTATTTTGTTTGTCCACACTTAGACCTATTGTATACAGCTAGATATGACTCAGCCTCAGTGTTCAGTTCAGAAAGCTGGAAACTTTCTGTGACAGATCAGCTCTCTGCTAGAGGAAGTTTGTCAGCAAATGGTCCTTTGTTATGAGGACATTTTGCAGAGACAATTTTGTTACACAATAATAAACACACCATACTGAAAGGATATTATCCTGCTTTTCCTGTCTTGGTAAATGCAAGAATGCTCTTCTTCATCTTGCACTCTGAGAGGTATTTTGTTTGAAATTTGCATGTATTTCAAATATTTTCAAATACAAATATTGCTGTGCCTCTGGTTTCACCAGGGTGAATTTCCATTTGCTACAGGAAGAAATGCCCCTATAGAGATGCAACTATTCTTTTATCAGCAATAGTATAAATTGAAATTAATTATGTTTGGTGCACATGAATTGAGACTAATGCTTATGTAGGTAGTTGTTCCTTAAACCTCTACAAACATAGCTTCTAGTGAAAGAAGTTTCAAGGAAAAAGATATCAGCAGGCCAAAATGAACTAATCCCAGAAGGTCTTTGTAAAGAACTTCTTGTTGTTAACTTTTAGTGAAGAAATTAGTATATTGACTTTAGCTTTTAATAATGTTTTGTACAAAATAACATGAGGAGTGGAAACAGTTCCTGTAAGAAAAGAAGAATGAAGGTAGAGATTAATGTCAATGACAGCTAGAGAGGTGTTGAACCATGAACCATGGTGGTCACAATCCATGAAAAACTTGTTAAAAATAAGTCAAAACCCAAGAGAAAAAAACCCGATTCCTTAAATAGCTGGGTTTAGCACATCTGAAAGCTCCAATAATGTTTGTTCTAGAGGAATGCAACTGAATAAGCCATGAAATGGTGAAGATTGACAATTTTTTTGCCTGAGATGAGAGCAGGCTGTCCTAGCACTGACTGTGTCCTTGTTCATCACAAGGTGTGATCAAGCCACTGTAAGCTGCAGAAATTTCCCTTACTGTTAGCTGTGGCAGAAATAGTCTGTTTCCACAAAGGTTAAAAAATGCACAGGTTCCTCTGTCTGGATAATCCTAGACAGAATCAGTTCTTACAAACTACACGTCTTGTAAAGAGCTATATGGGAAGGAAGCGTGAGTCTTGTTAACAAGAAAAGTTTTGTAATTTTTCAGACTACAAGAGGTAGGATGATCACAAGTAACAGAAAAACACTATAGGAGTAAAGATTATAGAAACTGAATTGATGAAATGAAATGAAATGAAATTGATGAATTGATGAAACCTACTTAAAATTGAAGCCCCGGACAAAAACCCTCAGAAAATATCAAGTCTGCCAAGCCCTTGTTTAGAAGATCACAGGATCACAGGTGGTTTGATAATTCTACACAAGAAGGCAAGGTAAATTTTATTAGACTGGGATATCTAAAAGGAAGCAGAACCAGCTGGGGTTCCTGCAAAACAGAAATATACATGTGATTCCATGTGACTAGTCCAACGCTGGAACACCTGAACTGAATAGAGACATGATTCCTCATTGTTTAAATTTGGAAAAATCCTAAGATTTTACTACTTAGAACATAAAGCTATCTATATACATCTAAAAAATAGCTCAAGAAACCAAAAGAACTGAACCAGATTTTCTAGTATGTGCAATGGATCCCCTGGAAAGGTTAGGTTTTCATCACTGCATACAGAATCCATATTTAGGTCCAAAGTGTTGATCTCAATTGTTTCTTTTAAAGAGTTTTTTCCCTCATCTGCCCCATGAGAGTATTAGGGCTGACCTAAACGTGTTCTTAAAAAATCTAGTTTATAAAAAATCCTGTTTTGAAAAAAAACAAAAAAACCCCAAACTTTGCTTGTGACATAGAAATGAAGCAATAGTAAAAAGAATAAAATAAATAAAACCAGGAAAAATGAAAATGCTTAAGGCTACTCTGAGTAAACATCAGGCAATCTATTTATAAAGAGAAAGAAACAAGATATTACCACCATGAAATAAAATAAATTGCCCAAGCAAAATAAATTCACTCCTTGGATGAATGAAAAAAGGGAAGCAATTTGATAACTATAAATTGAAATGGTCTGTTCTTAAAGAAAGAGTAACTTCAGGGAATACTTATTTTCATTTCCCAAACATTGTGATTTTGAGAATATAAGAATTGTTAAGGAGTTCAGAGATTTTCTTTAAAAAAGTGCCAGGGGAAAATCCAGCTGTGATCTCTCCTACATGCCTGAGAATAACCCACAATGGTTAAAATAATACCAGGTGCAAGGGCAATCATTACTAATGAAATGAGAGCTGCCATCAAAGATACAAAGGTAAAACAGAACTGGTAAACACGAAGGTGTGTTAATCGAGGCGACATCCAGAATGTCGTTAGCAAATGCCCAGTTGGAAGAGTCTTCAGGTATGATGCTGAATACAAACAAAAGATATGTGTAAAGAATTTTTTTTCAGAATATAAGTAATTCACACTGAGAAAGGCTTCATGGTTATCAGTAACAGTAATAGTACTCTATGTGCAAGAATTTGAAAGAATTTGACTGAAGATTTGTTTGAAGATGGCATAACAAGAGAAATATTTTAAAAAAAGGCTTCATAAGGAAAAGAAAAAACAACTCACTTTTTGTATTCTTTTCAGTGATAGAGTGTAATATTAAAGGACATAAATGTCTTACCTGATGGTGAGTGATAAAAATGTGTAGTTCAGACACCAGAGTTATTGAAGAACATTAGATATAGAAATACTACCAGTTACAGTAGTAGACTGGTCCAAAATCATTTGGAGAAGGACTGAAACAGGAATCCATTCATCATCACAAACTTTGAGGCAAGCACAAAGGTATGCATTCAGAGGCTGATGAACTGTGGGGAGATGCTTAAATTTCTGTGTTCTTCATGGATAATGCTATTATGATGAGTCAGTAAATTGTTAAAATCCCTTTTTCCCAATAAGAACAACTCTGCAAATCGGTACATCAAATGAAATTAATCTTCTTGCAGCAATCCCAGCTGGGGCCTGCCTGCCCAGGGCGACTCTGCTGAAGCTGTCCTGGGGGTCCTGGTGGGCAGCACCTGAGCCTGAGCCAGCAGTGACCTCCAGCAGCAGTGGTGGCCAAGAGCATCTTCTGTGCTATATCAGCAGAAGCACAGCCACTCATTGAGAGAAGATCAATCTCTCTAATTACTTAGCACTTTCTACTTCCATCCTTGCAGTTTTTCAAGACCTAACTGGATAAAGTCCTGAACAACCTGGCCTGATCTCAGAGATGACCCAGATTTTAAGAAGAGGTTGAACTAGAGGACCCCTGAGGTCCCTTTCACCCTTAGTTATCCTATGATACTAAAATCTAATCAAGGGATAAGATATCATTTATTTAATATATTGACAGACAAAAGGAGAGAGATTATACAGATTCAAAAGGGTCATTCTCTTTCCATGTAATGTACTTTGTAGGGGAAAGACAACATATATCCTATATGTATCGACAACAGAAAACTCTCCCCAAGAACCTCTGACTTTAAGAGAGATTTTAAAGGCTTATAATAACTTAGGCAAAAGATTAGAATTCGTATCTTCTTATTTAAGTGAAACCAATAACAAGTCTGTGATCATCACTTAGGTTGTGGCCTAAAACCCACAAGGAAAAAGTCGCATTTGTACCGAATTCTTCCATGCCCTGCACCCTTCAAAAGTATAAGAAGACATTGTCCAGAGGATCTCAGTGAAGAAATGTTCACTGACCGAGTATTCCATCTAGATATATCTATAATTTCAGATATCATACTGAAAACTGTATAAAACTTATCAGAAAGAGTAAATTTCCATGAATCTGTATGTCTTACTGTGGAAGGAGAGTGTCAGCTGGGGATTGTGTAATAAACCAAAAGACATAGCTCGTCTTCTGACCTTAAAACAAAATTTGTCTCTTCAATGAAGGAAGCTAGAGAGATAAATAAATAAATGCCCAGGTCCTATGAGAACCATTACCTTATAATGCGTTTCCAATGTGCTTGGTTTTTCAGTCCCAGATACTGACACTTCTGTCAGGATTCTTAATAAAGACTGCTGTAGGATGAGGAGTTATTGATCCACACAGCACCTGACCTGAGTAGGTTCAGGTTGGTGCTTTACTCCAAACAGCACCTGGCCTTTAGAGCTGTGCTAAATGGCACAAATTTCTTGACGTGGGATCACTAGTAATGATGCCACCAGCATGTCCTTGTCTTTATGTCAGAGTGAAACAGGATGTTTTCATATAAACATCCTTTTGCTCAACAGCAGAAATGATGAACAGAGTTGTTTGCTTGTGGGAAAACCCAGTAAAGGCTTTAATGCTGGTGAGCTTCACCATGGACAGGTTATGTACTGTATGCAATGTCCTGTGCAGAGGTCTGTTAGATGCTGTGTCATCACAGCATTTCCAGAATCAGAATGAGCATGATATTTTGTAATTTAGTAAATATTTTCTGGGATGTTAATAAAATAGTTATCTTCTTTGGAAATCTGTGTGACATTCTTATTTGGATTCAAAAGTAACCAGCACCTCCTGGAGTAAAACATTGTACAAAAGAAAAAGTTGTTTTCAGACAACTACTGCCCAGTTAATTGTCAACAAGACCAAAAAGCTTTAAAACAGCTCATTTATAGCTTTTTAAGTCTTGTAAGTATGGCCAGACTTCAGGCATCCTATGTGCCCTTTCCTGAGTATGCAACCAGAGGTCAGCCCTCTACCAGTACTGAGAAACTTTTTGTAACTCTCTGCATTGATGTCAAGATCTTTAATACTTGACGAGAGGAAAGGAAAACTAGAGGCTTCAGTTTGAACACAGTCTAATGAGAAGGATTCAAAGATTGTCTCTTCATCACTTGCAGTTTACAACGGCACTAACTTAAGCTGTCCTATATCAGCAGCTCAGCTAGTCAGTTAGATGGATCTGGGGGTGCCCAGATTTTAACTTCACTGCCACTTACAATGCTGGCTAGTGGGGATGATAATCTTTAGCTGGCATAGGGCTGTATTACAGGCAGGATGCATGTGGAAAGCAGTCCTGAGCTCTCTGCACACCCTCAAATCCTCAAATAGTACAGGGATTAAAATTAGAGATTACATGACTCACAGATTTATAGTACCAAATAAAAGTAATGGCATATTGAGCTTGAAAAAAGAAATTAGAAAAAAAAAAGGGAATCCTGTGAAGTCAGAATTTCTGTAAGAGTGACCAATATTGTGCTGCTCTGATGGTGTTCTGAGATTGTAGGATGTAGGACCTCCAGGGCCCAGTTGAGCTGTTAAAACAATATAGGAAACTAAAGAGTTACAAAAAGAAAGTTTCACTTGGGAGCAAGCAATAAACCTAGCCAGACACAGTGTTTTTGGCTTGCAATGTGAGAAAACATACAACATTTTATCACAAGAACTTATGAATGTGTGAAGCAGGAAGCACGGATACACTTAGCAGACATAAGGATTATTTCCCCAACACCAACTTTCTTTCTAGCCCCATTGTTTCCTGGTTTGATTATGCCCTGAAGCATAAGAGCAGTTCCCATTATAAGCGGTTTTATTTGTGGTAACTCCATATAAACATTCTTTTAAAACTGTTATACTGTTAAACACCATGTGGCAATTACATAGGTAATTTGCACAGTTTGTAAACAAATGCTATCTTATGTTCCATTCTATGCAATTACACATGCGGAGGTAAATAAAATCAGAAAATATTATTAACCATTATTTTATATATTTTCTAATCTTTCAGGCTCTTCTTTAATAGAGAGGTTTCCATGACTTATTATTTTTAACATGTACATTTCCTTACAACTCCACTGAATAGTTATTCAATAATTTATTTGAAGTGACTAGGTCAGACTTGCAGAATTATGGCATTGTTTAAAACATCATTGTAATAATCTTTCATATGGATCAGTTTTCCATGTCAGTGTTGTAATATTTTTTGTTTCCAAATTAGTTGCTTAAGAAGTCTCCAAGAGGTTGCACAGAGACTAGAATCTGTTTTTAACGAGGTTAACTTCCCAAGAAACAGTGTTTTTGACAATTTTCAGCATTCTGGATGAATTTTTTAATATTGTGGAATAATATTTTTCTTTTTTTGCTTATATGGTTTTCCTTTGTCCTCTTCCTTGTGTGATGAAAATTAATTTTGTGGATGTATATGAAAAGACTGTTTAAGGCCCCTAAATATGTAGTTTATGTTCTAGTATATCTTTATTTTAGAAGTTGACCAGTTTCTTACCTTGGAAATTCATTATCTCTTACTCTGTGTCTATTTAATTTCATAATTGCCTGTTTAGTGTGTTGTTTGAAATGGTTTCTGAAGTACAAATAAATTAGTTTGATATTCAACTGTTTAGTTGAAATATTACAACCATTATTACCCATTAAAAACCCATATGACTTTAACAAGGTGATTTACAATTTCCGCTCCAATTACATTTTCAGGCTTCCGGATTCATTCTGCTCACTTTTGGTGGTACATTAGAGGTTGTCAAAGATTTAATCCTTCATATTTGTCTCTAATTTTTGTAAAAAAGCTTCTCAGCTATTTAACTGTAAAATACTTCCAGCACTGTCAGAGGAAAGATGGCATGTTATGCTGCAATATTCATTAATCATCCAAAATCATAGAATGGTTTATGTTGGAAGACACCTTGATAGATCATCTAATTCCAGTCTCCCTGCAGTGGGCAGGAACATCTTCAACTTGGTCAGTCGTTCATAACCCTGTCCAACACAACTTTAAATATTTCCAAGATGAGTCTTTTACAGCTTTTCTAGCCAACCTGTTCTAGTGTTTCACCACCCTCATTGTAAAAAAATTCCCTATTTTTAATCTGAATATACCCTCTTTTAGCTTAAAACCGTTACCCATTGTCCAACTGCTACAGGACCTAGAAAAAAGTCTGTTCACAACATTCTTATAAGCCCCCTATTAATATTAAAAGACTGCAATGAGGACTCCTTTGAGTCTTCTCCAGGATGAACCATCCCATCTCTATCAGCCTGTCTGCATAGAAGAGGTGCTCCAGCCCTCTGATCATCCTTGTGTCCTTCCTCTGGACTTGCTCCAACAGGTCCAAGTCCTTCTTGTACTGAAGACTCCAGAGCTGGAGGCAGCATTACAAGTGGGGTCCCATGAAAGTGGAATAGAGGGCAAGAATCATCTCCCTCAACCTACTGACCACACTGCTTTTGATGCACCCAGGATATGATTGGCCTTCTGGGATACAAGAGCACATTGCTGGGTCATGTCCAGATTTTCATCTGCCTTAAGACCTTCTCCTCAGGGCTGCTCTGAATCAGTTCTCTGCCCAAACTGTATTTGTACTTGGAATTACTGTGACCCAGGTGCAGGATCTTGCACTTAACCTTATTGAATCTCATGAGACTCACATGGGCCCACTTTTTAAGCTTGTCTACATCCTTCTGTCTGGCATCCTATCTCTCAGTCATGTCAATCAAACTACTCATTTTGATGTCATCTGAAAACCTGCTAAGGGTACATTTGATTCTACTGTCTATGTCATTGACGAAGACATTAAAGGGTATTGATCCCAGTACAGGTCCTGAGAGGCACCACTCATAGCTGGTCTCCATCCAGAGACTAAGCCATTGGCCACTACTCTCTTGATGTGACCATCCAGTTTAGTTGGATGTTTCTTAACTGCCTCTTTGTGTGTCTCTGTGTTAAGCAGGTCCTTAGCTCTATGTGAAAAGATTAGCCTCCATCCTGGGTATCACTTTCAACAGAGACAGTCATGAGAAAAAACATTAATTCCCTTCATGCCATTTCCTTTTTTTTTTCTTTTTTTTTTCTACTTGATTCAGATTAAAATCTTTTTTGAATTTTTTTTTTGTGATTCCCAAATTCATTATGCATTTCTAATTCGAGTACTTCTCCAAAAGAGTTATGGATTGCCCTTACCTGATGTAGACATTGGTGCCGCCCCTGGGCTAAAGAGAATCATCTCTTGGGAAGACTAAAACCAAAACTTATCACAAAAAATACTTAATACTTAATTTAACTTGAAAAAATCATTGACTGATTCAGAAAGAAAATAATTCTTCTGACTGGAAAGAAGATGCCCAAGCTTGGGCACCTGATCTTCTGTATGTTCAAAATTGTGGGTCATGTAAACATACAGTGTGCTTGTCAGACCTTGAGCAAGCATGCAAAAGTGTGCATGTTTCCCTGCAGAGTCTTCATCAAGATGTCATCTAAAAATAATTGGACAGTTTTGGGTTGTTAATAGGTAGTGAACAAACAGATGGGGGTACCAAGGAAAAGATATTTCTGGTGGATGTCCAGCTGAATTGTCTAACATGCTCCTTTGGGCCAAGTAAAGATAGAATTAACTTTAGCGCTTTCACTTCTGCTATTCTGTCAATATTGACTTGTATGACTTCTAGTACTGCCTTTCAAATTTCCTGTAATGTTGTTGTGTGTCATAGTTAACATTGCTTTCTTTACAATTTAATATGGTACTTCTGCTTTTCCTTGAGGAGAAAATCTTCAGTTTCCATAAACTGTTACATTGACAGACTGGTGCTGTGGATCTGAATGTTCCAACACTTTAGCCCTTCCAAACCTTACAAGTTTTTGCCATTGTGCTGGTTTTGGCTGGAATACAGTTATTAATTTTTTTCTTTTTCATAGAGTCTGGTATGGGGCTGTGTTTTGGATTTGTGGTGAAAATAGAGTTGCTTCTTCATCATTAATCAGAGCTTGCACAGCATCAAAGCCTTTCCTATTTCTTACCTCAGCCCACCAGTGGGGAGGATGTGAGCGCACAAGATGTTGGGAGGGGATGCAGCAGGGACAGTTGATCCCAGCTGAGGCAAGGGATATGCCACAACATATGGTGTAGTGTTCAGCTTATAGAGCTGGGGCAAGAAAGAGGAAGAAGCAGGGGGAGGGGATATTCACAGTGATGGTGCTTGTCCTCCCAAGTCACTGTTATGTATGATGGAGCCCTGCTCTCCTGGGGATGGCTGAACACCTGCCTGTAAGAGGGAGGAGGCAAATGAATTCCTTGTTTTGCTTTGCTTGTGTATGCAGATTTTGTTTACTTTACTTAAACTGTCTTTATCTCAACTCATGATTTTTTAAAATTTTGCGATTCTGATTCTACTCTCCATCCCACCATGGGGGAGGGTAGGTTTGAGCAAATGTCTGTGTAGAGCTTCATTGCCTGCTGGGTTTAAACCATGGCAGATATACACCATCAAATTCTCCCTGCTTTTAAAGTCCTGAAAGTGATCTTGCATAGTGTGAAGAGAGATATCTTTAAACTGTACCAATGGATGTCTCCTCAAAATACAGAGTTTTCAGCAGATCAGATACCTGACCTGAACACCAAGATGTCAACTCCAGCTAGAGTCATGCTCACATGGTGTTATCAAAAGCCTGTTCGATACTGGGCAAAGCAGAAACTGAAACCTCAAGGAAGGCAAAGCCAGCAGGTGTAATCTGTGACTGCATACTTCATCAGTTCTTGCCAGCAGAAGCCAAACAGGATGCTAATTTTTCCAGAAATTGAAAACTTGAATCTTATCATCTGTACAGAATTAAAATGGAAATTATTTGAAATAAATAAAGAAGAGGAAAATTGTTAAGATATTGGAAAGAGACAAAATAGATTCTAATTTATTCAGATTACAGAACTTTCGAAGTACAGAAATATGCTTTAACTCAAAGGAAACAGATGAACTGTTAGCTAAAAATGGCAAAAACTGCCTTGACTTTCTTGTTGAAAGGGTGGTTATTTTCTACAGTTTCTGCAATGAGCTAAAATGAGCAATTTATTTTGTATTTATTTGCCTTCAGACATGTTTCTATTTATGGCCACATGGTATGCTCAATGGAATCTTAAAATAGTGAGGCTGGGTTCACAGGATGACTCAGTGGATCAGCATGTAGAAGAGGGCGAATGCAGCCTCTCTGTTGGGGGCAGGATGGCAGCAAGTGCTCCTGGTTACTCCCCTATGGGTGTCCACAGGCTTCCGTGAAAGCAGCTGGTTCAGTCCCAGTATGACATTTTTTAAATAACCACAGTTAGTATTTGACATCCCAATTGGTCTTACCAATTTAAAGGCTGAAGGCTAAGTAAACTGTGGAGAAAGATGTTGGCTCTCAAATTTTGTGGCCACTGGGGTCAACTCAAATAACAGCGATGGTTAAGGGGAAACGCTCCCGTTACAGCCACTGGCAGTACGTGCACCTTGTGGACTAAGCACTGCATTCCCTGTTCAATGACAATGTACAGGCTGTGGGGGACCAGTGGTGGCTCTGTGAGGGGAGCCAGGGCTGCCCCAACCGGACATAGCCGGACACAGCCGGTTCCAGCCAGACACAGCCAGTTCCAGCCAGATCCAACCACCCATCTCAGGGCATGGCTGAGCCACAGCCGGGGCAGGAGCACCGTGGGAGGACAAAGTCAAGAATGGGCAAAGTATGTCACAGAAGATTCTGAGGAAAAAGTAGATAAGAGAAACAGCCCCATGAGCAGCCAGGTGAGGACAGAGGGAGAGGACGATGTTGCTCCAGGCCCGGGAGCTGAGATTCCCCCACAGCCTGTAGAGAAGACCATGTTGGAGAAGGAATTGTATTGGTTTTGCCTGAGGTAGGATTACTTTTCTTCCCAGTGGCTGGTATGGGGCTGTGTTTTGGATTTGTGCCGAACATGGGGTGGATAATAAGAGATGTTTGTGTTATAGGAGGTTGGGAGGAAACATAGCGAGGACAGGTGACCCAAACTGACCAGAGGGATATTCCAGGGTGTACACTGGCATATCGCAGTGGGCCATGGTCTGAGCTGTTCCCAGTTTCAGACCAGTGCCTTATTCCACGTCTCATGCTCCCTGTTCATGAGAGAGACTTTTTCAAAACCCCATGGATATCAGCTGCAATGAGATGAGAGTTTGAGACTGGGAAAAATGGAGGAAAGAGTGAGATATTTGGAGTGATAGCATTTGTCTTCCCAAGTAGCTGTGATGAGGGCCTGTTCTCCTGGAGATAGATGAACACCTGCCTGCTCATGGGAAGCAGTGAATTAATTGTTTTGCTTTGCTTGCATGCCTAGCTTTTTCTTTCCCTATTAAACTGTCTTTATCTCATCCCACGAGTTTTCTAGATATTGCTCTTCTGATTCTCTCCCCAGTACTGAAGGGGAGGGGGGCATGGGGAGTGAGTCTGACTGCATGGTACTTGGTTGCAGTATGAGGTGAAACCACAACTGTAGCCCATGAAAGACCCCCACACTGGGCCAGGTAGATATTTTCCAAAGGAATTGCAGCCCACGGAGAGCCTGTGGTGGATGAAGAGAAGATATTTTATCTTTTTTTTTTTCCCTCACTACCTCCTTTTTTTTTAATTTACAAGAAATTAAATTTGTTTTTCTTCAAATTTAATCTGTTTTGCCCATCATGGTTGAAGGTAACTTATCTCATTATCTTTATCTCAACATATCTTTTTCATCTTATTTTCCCACTCATCTTTTTGAGGAGAGGGAGTGAGAGAGCAGCTGAGTAGTGGCTGGCCAGGCAGCCAAGTTCAACCCACCACACACCGCTCACATGAACACTAAATTAACTAATTTCTATTTTAAATAAATAAATTACTTAATCTTTAATTCAAGAATTTTTCAGTTCTTCAAAATTGACATTCTTGACTGAGATTTTGCATTGAAGTAGAATTCTCGAGTTAGCATCCTTGCTTATGAAGAGACTTTTCCTAGTCTGGCAGCTTTGGATGTCATGCAGGTGTCTTTGCAAGCCAGTAGATGCTATCGCTTTCCAGGAACTATGTCCGACACATTGTCTGGTCTATTTGAGGTCAACCATTTTATCCTGATGAACAGGATAATTCTATTTAAATGCCAACAAGACTTCTATTTGGATTTACTTGACTCAGCCCTCTTTTGTGGTAAGGAAATCTGCCAGGAATTTACAGTTACTTTATAAAATCCAGCAGATTTCTTATGCTTCTAAGCATATATTATGAGTGCACTTTAGTTAGAAGGTGGGCTATTTTTAACAATACTTTCTCATCAATAGACTTTTTGATAAGTGTGGAGAGTGAAAATTCTCTGAGTACCCTCCTCTTCCATGTATTGCTCCATCAATTCTCTAAGCCAGCTGGCCAAGCCAGGTGGCTTTGTTTTGGAGAATGTGGCATCAGCTGATTAAAAACATAATGGCCAACTTGTGAAAGTACCTTCACAAGACAAATACTCTTCTATTTCATCTGTGAATCAACACTCCAAAATCTGTACAGTGAAGTTATGCATGTCTGAACAAATAAATTAAATTGACTACCTTCAGTCAAATTCCAGCTTCTAAATAAATCTCACTTAAAACAAATCTATTTTTTATGCCTATGTTTCTATGAAATGCTTCCTCATATCCAAAACAAGACAGATTGCTGCTGGGCTAATACTGTATCTGCTGCCAGGAGTCTGTGAGATCCCTTAGAAAATGGAAGAAATTACTACAGTTTTATTAAAAACAAGCAGACAAACAAACCATAGCATTGCAGTGGGAAGATATTGTAGTGCTCACATCATTGTTTTTCTGCACTCTGCTGTCCCCAAGGAAGGTACGTACGGAACGGACGTCATTGGTGCAGATGCTCAGCAGCTACTTCCGGATATAATTACAAATAGACTGCTCTGCAATACTTTTTTTAATGAATTACCAGGTGTATTTTTGATACAATACTATTTTTTTATATAGTCTTCTATTTTGTAAGACTGTTTTCTTACAATTTTATTTTATTTTGGAAAAGCTCTCCAAATTGCTTTTCTTTACCCTGTTTTTGCTATGTTTTTATAAATTCTGTATATTTGATATCATTCTTTTGTGATTATTTGACATTATACCATGTGTTATGATTAATTTATTTCATTGTTCCTGCGTTTTGTTCTCGCCACTACACATGCTTTTTTTATTAGAAATTGACATATTTGTAAATATTTTCATTTCTCCTCTCTCCATAATATTTTTAAAATTTATTGAGGAAGGTATTTTTATATTTACTGACTTTGAGACTTATCTTAAATTACTGATTAATCCCAACTTTGTTATGTATTTAAAAATAATTCTGTTCTTACTCAGACAAATATATAAAGAATTCTTTACAGCATAACAAACACTCTCCTGCTGGAGGAATAAAAAGAAATAAGTAGTTCCCATACTGCAAGTGAAATGGTGAGGGATGAAGAGTAGGCCATTTTATTGACAGTCAGGGAAATACTGAACCTGCTCTAGTGTTGTGATCAGCTGCATTCTCTGCTATTTTAAGGAAAATATTGATGTGAAAGTTTTTATTATAGAATCTATAATCTATAGCCACAACCTCTAAAAATTATATAAAGCTGCTTCAGTTCTGGTTTTCCTATTATATATATTTTAGTAGCAAAGTCTGTTAAAGCACATCTTGGCTGGACTCGTTTGCAATTATGTCTTTCAGGTTATGATTGGTCACATATTTCATTCACCTCTTTTAGCCACTCATGAAACTAGTTTTGTGTCCTTGGGTTTAGAGAGAGCATGATAGAACATTTTTCCTGAACAATTATATCTATATTTTTGTCGGCTTATTTAGTTCTATCTCTGTGTTTGTATCTTTATCCTTGGTCACATCTATATGAATTTCACCTGTGCTACATTTAGCATATTCATCTGTATGAAGACAGCTATTTCCTTGAATAAACTGACCAGACATGTTAAATGTGACAACAGATTAAAAATAATTCTGACCAGTGTTTTCACTAACTGAGGACTTGAAGTTATGTTAGAAATTACTGGCACTTAAAAAGAAATATGCAGTCATTTTCCACTGGATTTGTTTCCATAGCAATGAGAAGGTTATGGTGTTAGCAACTCTGTGGACAATTCAGATTTGGGGTTTCATCAAATTCCTAAAAACACCTAAGTTTTTTGTATTCTGCTGGGATTATTATAACTCTGTATAGCAGCACAATCTATGATCATTTTTCTTTGAAGACTATGATACAAGAGAGAGATTTATCTTAATAATCATAGACATCCAAAATTTTAATTAATTTAAAATCTGTTGTCCTGGTCTAAAGCAATAATATTAGACTCCTTTTATATTCAATAGAAAAGAAACCCCACTTCCAGAGAAGTTAATCTTCTCATAGAGTAAACATGTAAAGTTGCCAAGTATTATTTTTATTCAAGATGTACGGCTTGTTTTCAGTGCTGAGTTACTCTGGAGTGTTGTTTATATTGCCTCTTATCTGACATATGGGGACACATGGGATTTTGTAGCTTGAAGTAAGTGATAGATTGCACTGGAGACAAGTGTATGATTTGGTGTGGCTTGAGCATTGTTTTGATGTGTGATTACTCTCATTTAACCTAAACTGTCACAAAAAAGTCAACCTGTCCTTAGATAACTTAAGTTACACATTGTGCAGAAAAAATCCTAGGAACATAACTAACTCTGATCTTTAATTTTCTTTCTTTGGAAGACTGACCTTGATCTGTCCTTGATCTGACCTCAAATCTGCTTGTGCACTTTTTGTGAGTGATCAGGCACTCAAAATATTTCAGCAGCCTAACCGTAGAAGAGCAAAACAGTGAGAAATGATTTGGGAGTCATGAGAAGGTGCTAAGTTGCCATCTGATGATCTGCACACGGACATGATCAGCTGCTTGACTGAGCCCCACTGGCATACAGCAGTGAGCCGTGGTCTGAGCTGTTCCCAGTTTCAGACCAGTGCCTTATTCCACATCTCATGCTCCCTGTTAGTGAGAGGAATTTGTTCAAAACCCCATGCATATCAACTGCATGATGAGAAATGAGAGTTTGAGACCGGGAAAATTGGGGGCTTTGAGTGAAGGACAACAGGTGTTATTACTTTGAATAAATTCATTTAGTGTCACCTGTGAAATTTGGTTGGGGTTTTTTTCTTCTATTTAGGAGCACAGGAAACAGTGCCTTGAGCATTCACTGGGTGCTTTTACAGAGTTTTCTTCAGTCCAAATCATAAGTAAGAGAGCTTGTATTCCCTGAGCTAGAATTCCCTATGGGTTTTCTGTATATTCTGTAAAAACGCTAACCTTTCACATCCAAGGATAACATTTCTGCAGTATTTTCCCACAGAATTCAATCAGTAAATAAGTTCCATCTTTCTGATTTGTTATGCTAAAACTGTTTGAGTTGTAAGCCATTAAAAGCTTGCTTAGCAACTCAGTTTCTTTAAGGAACCCCACAGTCTGATACTTACGCTGCATTAGACTCTTACCATATGTTTTGTTTGCTTGTTTGGGGTTTTTTAAGAGATGTGTAAGGTTCTCCTTACACCTATTCTTGAAGGTAGAGAAAGCCCCATAATTAGCACTCTCAAGGGCAGTATGAAAGCCTTGATCACAGCCTCACATTTAACCCAGAGTTGTTTCTCTAATTGTTTCTGTTCTGGTTATCTCCATATATGGGCCCTGGTTTTTCTGTGATGTGAACACCAACACACAGAGTTAACCATGAACTGTTGATCTCCATTTATAGACAATTATCCAAACACATTGCTATGATGTTTCAAACTAATAACTGTCTTCAAATTATGCTATAGCTTCTTGTATCTTTCCCTCATAAGCATGTTTTGCTTAGTTGGTGTCTGTGCACAGTTTCTAAAAAGCTTCTGAGGAGTCTACCAATATTCCTTCCTTCCAAAGTGACTTTGATGTTCAATTTTTAATCAGCTTAATTTCCCATGAAGTTTTGCAGAGGTGTACTGCAAAAGCATGTATCACATTATTCAAACAACCCACTTGTGTCTGAATAAAGGCAATCTTTCTTTAAAACATCAGTTTCAGAACATACAGAAACTCTTTGGACAAGACTTAAAAACTGGAGGCTGCCAAGGAAAGCTATGAGCATGACCACTGAATTAAAAAATGTGTCTCAGCAAAAGAATTTAAAATTTTGGCTTGGTTAGCTTACTTAAGGCAATGATACAGTATAAGTTTCCCTCAGACATTTCAGAATGACTATACAAGGAGCAGAAATGTTGTGGTGGAGGGCATTCCAGTATAACATGGAGAAATGCTACAAGCACCAGACACAGCTCCCAAAGTTACATGAATTCAAACTGTAGCAGAAATAACCAATCAAACTTGTAATTTGGATAAGAATTATTCCAGCTTCTTTTCTCTGATAACATTCAGACCTTCTTTTTCTTGACACAAAGAAAACTTTCTGGATTTTTTTTCCTTCTCTGAAGGATATGTTTGTCAAAAACAAAGAATAACTCCATGTTTTTTCTACCTACTTCTTTCTTTTGTTGTTTTGGAAGTGGGGTTTTTATTTGGTTTTGGATTTTTGGCCTTGCCCCTCATAAAACAGAAAGTTTTCAAAAGTAATTTTTCCAGAATATATCAAGTGTCTCTCATTCTCTATTGCAAATATTAAAATTTGATTGATTGAAAATCTAAAATTTGTTCTAAACAAACAAAACAGTTTTGGGCTGGGAAGATTTTTTTCCTTCCATGTCCTGCTAAAGTCTACACAGAAGGAAACATGTGCCATCTATTTACATTTGCTTTATTTGTTTGGAAGATTTGTACTTCACAGATGTTAGCAGCCAGTTTTCCATGGTACTTTGCCTGAAGTAGTGGAAGAGAGGGGCAGAAAAAGGGCTCATAAGTACCCTGATATTGAGATTGATAGGTTGTCATTCCCAATTTGCCTTCTATATCTGTAGATAAGGGAAGAAACGAAGAGTCCACTTGAGTGCCAATTCATTGCAATGCTTTTTGTGTCTCAGTTTCACCACAAAATTCATACTTCTTTTTCGTTTGAGAGCTAAACTGAGCAGGAAATGAAATAGATGACTGCCAGGACATTCAATTGTTCGTACCATGGACTGGAACAGCAAGAACAACAGAAGGGAATTCCAGCAAGCCAACTGTTCAATTGCACAACTGGGACCCATTTGGCAACCAGTCTTAATCACTATCCTTACTCTCCCAGTCACACCAAGGAACTGCTCAGTTTACAGCCTAATTCCTATCACACACATTCAGCAGCCCATCCTCCTTTAGGGTGTTCTCCCACCAGGCCATGTAACCTTACAATATTTCTGAAAAGTCCCATGGTGTGAAAAAAAAGTGCTACCCATCATAAATCCCATCAGATCAGCAGTTATGTTCCTTCTGATAAACCAAGACCGTGTGACAGTAAAAAGTCTGCTAATCTCTCGTGGAAATGATTCTCAGGTTTGTGTTCCATTATCCAACACACAGGGTGTTATTCTTTCTATTGCATTGAGATGTGAACAGGAGAAAAAGGATGCACTTTCTACACTACCCAAGTGTCAGAGACAAATACCTTCCCAAACAAAAAAAAAAAAAAAAAAAAAAAAAAATCAAACATAAAAAGACTCAAACAAAGAAAACAACAACAACAAAAAAAAAACCCAACCAACAAAAACCCCCACAAATCCCCAAGAAATCTTGGAACAGCAGGATTGGGCTGAAGCAGAAGCAAAGGGATAAAGGAAAGGTACAGAAGGCATTTGAAAGTTGAAGGAGGTGATTGGGCATCCCTGTTGTGGCAAAACAAAAGGAAAGTTTACAAAGTTAAAAAGGAATCATGTTACTGGGAAATGAGAAGGAAGATAAGGAAGGAAAATTTCCACAACTGTAAGCAAAAAAATTAAAATATTTTAAAAACTTAACTATATTTAAAAATTATTTATTTTTAAATTATATTATAAAATATCTAGCCCTATAAAGAATAATAGAAGGCAAAGGGGATAAAAGGTCAATAAATAGGAAGGGCAAAAAGAAATGGTTAAGGAGAAGTGTAGAGGAAAATGAAGCAGCATATTTCAGTTTTCTATGTTATATGTATTCCTGTCACTTTGAACAACTGGGAGATAAATATAATTTCAATGACTGAATAGGTTGAGCAAAACTAGACCACAAGTGTGCTTAAAACAAGAATTACCACTGATAAATGCAGGAAATACTGCAAAGGTGTCAATGGCTCTTTTCTAGATTGTTTCTTTTCTGCAAACAGAAGTTTAGACAGGCAAATAACTCATGGATAATTATTGTCATTTTGAGGCTGTTACCTGAAATTAAATCCACCTGCAAGATGCAGCTGGTCAAATAGCCCTTTCTTATTAATATTTGTTCAAAGGTTCGTTTCCTGTATCAGATGAACTTGTGATGAGTCAGTCAGGAACCTTTTTATTTCCAAGGACTTCTTGAATGTCCTCCACAAACACTTCACAGCTTTCTGTTTGCTATTGGATACCTGTGCTGGGTAAACAATCATCAGTAAAACTTTTGCATACATGAAGATGTTATTGGTAGTGCGACCTAACCCACCTGATATAAGCATTTTATTTGTGCCTGGTTTTAAGTATGGAGGGAATGAGTCCTGTCATCTGGCAGTCACAGGTGAAGGGCTTTGGGGGTCTCCAGAGGGCAGTGCTGGACACTGCAGTTTGGCCACTACGCGTCCATCAATGAAGATGGAATTTTCATGAGCTGCATTGGCAGCTTTAGGTGCCTAAATCCCATTCACTTGGTGTTGTTATTAAGAATACAACCACATGTATTAAAAAAATAAAACATATTTTATATTTGGATGTTTCCACTCTGTTCTCTTTCAGATTTACTCATGACATTGTTTCTGTTGACTAAGATTTAAATAATCTCCAACCTGTCATTTTCTAAAATTAATTTTTTTTAAGGATATGTTGTATGGGGTTTCACTTTCACAATTCACAAAATAGTCGATTTTCTAATTTAAGATACAGGTATTTTTAAACTTGCTGGGGTAAAATATATAAAAGATGCATAGATACAATTATTTTGGGAGGACACAGATGGATATTATAATGACTGAGAATTTCTTGCTTATTTTAACTGTTTATAAATAATCTCTGGCAACTATATATCTATTATATTAAAATACAAAATATTACATGGAAGAAAGCAAAAAGTTTATAAAAGGCCAGTTTTCTAAGTCCTTTGTTACTCAAATAAAGAATACAAGAATCCTAAAACAAAACCCCCTAGTAAGCTTACTCAGATACATCCTTTGTAGCCCTCTATATTGCTGGGAATTTGGAGTAACATAAATAGATGATAAAGAATTGTCTGTTCATTTCAAATCTTGATTGAGATCAGCATGGTTACACATGAACAATTGAACTCTCAGCAGCCAGAGCGTTTCTGAATTTCATGTAGTGGCCCTCAGCACAGGGTCAGGACTGTTTAGGCCTGCTGAAGATATAATTTGATGGCACCATCTCTCACAGCATAACAGAACTGTGCAAAACATTGGAGAAGATTCTGCCCCTCTGCTCTGCCCTGCTGAGACCCCACTGCAGGGCTGCATCAGCTCTGGGGTCCCAGCACAGGAAGGACATGGAGCTGTGGGAGTGAGACCAGAGGAGCCCACCAACATGATCAGAGGGATGGAGCAGCTCTGCTGTGAGGAAAGGCTGAGAGAATTGGGATTGTTCAGCCTGGAAAAGAGATTTCAGGCTGACCTGATTGTGACATTCCAGTACCTAATGTGAACATACAAGAAAGCTGGAGAGGGACTAAACATGGGCATGTAGAGACATGGCAAGGGGAAAATGGCTTCAAAGTGAAAGAGAATAGGTTTGGATTAGATATTAGGAAGAAGTTCTTTATTGTGCAGGTGGTGAGGTACTGAAACAGGTTGTCCAGAGAAACTGTGGATGCCTGGGAAGTTGGATGGGCTCTGAGCCCATCCATCTTTGAACCCATTGGATGGGTTCAAAGCCAGGTTGGATGGGCTCTGAGAAAACTGATCTAGTGAAAGACTCTCTACCCTGCTCATGGTAGAGAGATTGGAGCTGGATGATCTTTAAGATCCCTTCCAGTTCAAGCCCTTCTATGACTTTATGATCCTATGATCATATTTGCATACCACTTGATTGCAAATTAAAATCTCTTATGGTATACTTGTGAATAGCATTGGGATTGAAGAAAGCCTTACATCTTAGAGCAGCTGAATTTTCTTTTTTTCATTTTCCAGATTAGATAAAAAATTGACATAGGGCAAAAAGTGCGTTATAAAAATAAATCTGAAGGCTCAAGTAATTCACTGAAAATTCTCTATATAACACCCTATTTTAACTTTGTGAAGTGGCTGCAGCTACCTGTCAAACACCCACCCATCCCCTTGCTCAATCCCCTTTCCCAAGGGCCAGGATGAGAACAGAATGAAGGCAAGAAGACTCATGGATGAAGACAGTGATATTTCAATAGGGAAAACAAGATGAGTGTGTGCAAGCTGAGGAAAAAGAAGAGGTAATTCACTCTTTGCCTTTGGTAGGTGTCCAGGCCTATACTGTAGAGCAGAGCTTCACATCTGTAATATGTACTTGGGAATGCAAATGTCATTTCCATGAGCACCCTTTTGCCCCTCTGTTCCAGAGCTTGACACCATGCATTGCTGACAACCCCTTTGGTCAGTCGGGATCAGCTGTCCCAGCTGTGCTCCCCAACAAACCCTGGCCAGCTAAGCTGTCACATCAGCAGTCACACAACAGAAGGCTGGTAAATAGCTCAAGGTTTTTTTGCATGAAAGTATCTCCATCAGGAGTCTTACAGTTTTCATAATCTGTTATGAGCCATGACTTGAAATAGCTGCAGACTACAGGAGAACATGTGTGTTGCATTTAGAGAGTCTTCTGTGAGTTGCTGCTGAAGAAAATATTCCAGTGAGACCTTGAAAATATCTGTCTCTCTTTAGAAACAGGGCTAAAAGGGACTGCTTAGGGAGTGATGGCTTTAAGATTTTTGAGAGGTGCTTTACTCCTCCACATCATGACTTTTATTTTCATTAGGCTGAATAATGCGACTTTTGCCCTAAGGAGAAATCCAGATTTCATATTTTTGAGAACAGGTTGACAGTTATTTAGGTATCTAGTGTAATTTTAGAATATTATTAAGTTTTTTCACACACACAGAGTGCACAGAAATCTTCCCAAATGACAAAAATAGACCCAAATCTAGAGTGATTCTGGTCATTTTGCTTCCAGAAAATATGGGGGGTGTTTTGTTTTGGTTTTTGTTTCTTTTGGGTTTTTGTTTGTTTGTTTGTTTGTTTGGGGTTTTTGTTTGAGTTTTTCTCTTTTTTTGTCAGTAGCACAGAGGCTTATGCATTCAGAATTAGGCAAAATGTGGGATGTTACCCAAGTTTCAAGTTTCAGCAATACAGTGTGGGATGGCAGCAGTGAATCCCACTCTGAGAAAGATATGAGCTTTCATAAATGTGAGCTACTGGTAGCAATTCAAAACCTGACATGGAAGCTATCTCTTTATTCCTGAGCCTAGGTTTATGACTTAAAATATCACACATTTCATTACCATTGTGGATTTATTCACTCCCTGGCTGTGATTGTCAGAATATTATTAAGTAAATAAATGTTCAAGGCAGAAAATATATCCTTGTCCTTCCTACTCTTCCACATTCTCTATGCCCTAAAACAACTCAAGTTTTCACTTTTTTTCTTTCTTTCTATTTATTAAATCATCTTGCCCTTAGATTAGCTCAGTTGGTAAGAGCATTTTGTTAATGACACCAGGGTTGTGTGTTTGATCTCTATATGGGTCATTCACTTAAGATTTGGACTTGATGGTCCTTGTGGGTACCTTCCAGCTCAGAATATTCTGTGATCTCTCCTTTTTTCATTCTCATCTGAGTAAAATAATATTTAGGAAAAAAACTATTATAGGCCTTCTAAGTCAGGTTGCATTGCAGAAGAGGAATACAGCACATTATCCTGATGAAATTCTATGAAGTTGTAATATTTCTTGAAATTATACACTCACCTGAAAGGGGCCTTGTGAGAAGAGATAGAAAACAGCTAGTGAGAAGAGAAGAAGCAGTAGTCACAGCTGCACAGACTATGCAAAAGCTTTTATAAACCATTGTTGCTGCTTGGAGAGGACTTGGATGTGAAATGGAATTGAGGAATCTGCCTCTCATCTTCCACTCCACCAATGTCCTCATCTCATCCCTTCAATCATTGTCAGTATTACTAATGTGCCATAAGCCCTTTAAACATTTAACTACTTGATCATACCAAATCATGTCACCCTCAGTCACTTATTTTGTTATTGTTGTACAAGAACTGAGAAAAGATGTATTTGTAAAATGAAATTCTCTGTCTTTGAGGCTTGACTCCAACCTGCCTATCAGTATTTGTAGGGTCTGCTGAACATGATACTTCCGGAAAGAGAAAAGGTGTAGCCATGCTGCTGTCCCAGTGAGATGCTGTGAGAAGATGCAGTGACACATTAACCTGCCTTTACTGCTTCCAGAACCTGAGCCTTTAATCTTGGACATACCTTTTCTTTAGGTTGCTCAGAAGTAATTCAGCTATTCCTATTGTTGTTCCATATTGCATGTATACATGTAACAGTGGTCCAGAAAAGACAACTGTCCTACAAGAGGAGATATTTTTACCTAAAAGGATATTCTCAAATACGAATATATTTCAGGCAAATGGTGCTGGTGTGCTGTGTAAACAACTGAATCAATACAGTAGTTCTGCTGAAACCTAGCATAAAGTAATGTTCACCTTGTTCACTAATTAAAAATTTTGATTTCCTAAATGCAAACTAATACAAAATGGTTTTATAATTAGCAGAAAAACTTGCAGTGTTAAGATATATTCTTTCCCTCTTGTCTATTTTTTGTGCCTCTCCTGTTTCAGATGTCCTGCAGGCAGGAAAGTCAACCAGAGGATGGCAATTCTGTTTTACAACAGCTTTCAGAATTTTACAGTTTGCTTGTGGTCTGGTGCTCCATGAGAAAACATCTGGTGGAGCCATCATATGAACCACAGATTATGAAAGTGAAAATGGAGTTTTTCAGGCTGAGGAAAAGGCCTCTGTATCTGACTTGTGGAAGACTTTTTCCTGTTTTCCTGATTGAAAACAGGCAAGATTTTCATCTGAGTTTTTTCTGACCCATAACAAGGATGTGAGTTTTTTTCGTTTACACTCCCCTCCAACGGCGTTTTAATTACTTTGGGATGCTATTAAACATAATATTTCTATATTAAAAATATAAACTTTATATTAAAAATTTATTTCAAGATCATATGCTAGCATGCAGACTATTAAGATTTTGAAAGAAATATGGGTCCATGTGCTAGTGTAAAAAAGAAATTATGTATATACTAATGCCTGTAGTATCAAAGTAAACACATATAGAATTTATAGACTATCACTGAATTGTGATTAAAAAAGTTAAATTAAAAGTATGTTTTGAGTACTAACGTTACTTCCCCCGCTGTCTAGTATTTCTCTTTGATATGCACATTAGCATATTTTATTGTGATATTGCATATTTTGTCAAATGGATCCTTGAACTTACCTAGTACCTTTTGACTTATGAGACAGATACACAGCTCCTTCCAGCAAGTCATCACAACTGTACTGTAAAAAGGGATGTTAATGCAATGAAATGCCAAAAAGCAGTAACAAAGGAACATCTGGGTGAGCAAGGCTGTTGGGTGCATGAAGGGATGGACATGGAGAACAGGAAGTCTGTATTTTAGAAGATTGATTTTGAAGAATTAGGCCCTAGCTTGGATGTGGGATCTGGAAGCGAGCTATCAAACTGACTCCCAAATTACCAGTTTTTCAGATGGAAAGGATGAGTTCTAACTGAAATAGTGAAAGTATTGTGGTTGAGGATAACTGAAATAACCGAATAACACTGAAATTGTATTTGATGTGCCAGACAGAATGAAAACCTTCCTTGCATTCTCCTTCTAACAGTGCACACTTTATCCCTGCATTTCGCTAAGTTAGTTCTTCTGCTCTCTCTGGAGCTTCATAACAAAAAAGTTAATTTATTTCTTTGGCAGTTGATTCAGTAAAATTGCTGTCACAATATCTGCATTATACTATATATAATATCTGCATGACTATTTTTTTTTCCACAATGCATGCTCCCTTTTTGCTATAGAGTAATAGCAATTTTTTGACAGATGATTAATAAGACTTCTGAAAATTACATCCTTAATATTGTTGAATTTGTTTTCTGATGTGCTGGCCAGTCTTAATTGCAATGACAGAGCTGGTCTTTGTCTTGGATACTTTTTGTGATACAAGATATAGCAAGGATGCAAAGTTACATCCACCACTAAAATCTGTGATGAGGTATTTTATTACTAGAATGTTTTGTTGTTATACATTAGCCGTAAATTAGCAGCAAAAAATAGGTATTTTTAAATAAGCTGTGGATTAATTAATTGAGCTCAACTAAGAAACAGTTACTCAAAAATAATTTATTTAGTTTATCCAATGCTACTCCAATGCAAAAAGTATTTTATTTCTTCCCCAATTTTCTTCTGTATTTAAAATGTAATTTTGTTGCTTTTGTCATTCAGTCTGTTTATCCATATTTCAGGTGAATTTTAATCCACCATATTCTATGAAGACACCTGTGATGCCTTATCCTGTGGATAAATCCTCAAAACTGCAAATAAGGTGAGGCAATAGGGATCAGTGTCTTTCATAGCAATGATCACTGTGGCACAGTTAGTGTTAAATCCATGTCTTACTATCTGCTCTTGGTGAACCATGGCTTCTGGACAGGCACATACCCTTGATTTGATAGTATCAGGAGAAAGCACACACATTCACTTTTTTCATTTTATTTTCCTATGGGTGTTCCCTTTTCAACTAATTGGCTTTGTCTTATATCTATCTTATTTTGCTTCACCTTGAAGAACAGAAATATAAAAACTTCTAATTTTTGTGCTCATGGTACATAACACATCTAAAATCATCTTGGTTATTAACATTTGCAGCTTTGGTGTGGCCAGAATTGTAAATTTGCAGTATCAGTGCATGAGAACATTTGGTTTTCTTAAATTATCATTGTTTTATTTGTTTGGTTTTTGATGCATACACATAAACTGAAACGTAGACCTGCTAAATATTTCCTAATGGTGCACATTTTATTTTGGGTCTCTGTAAATGTTATTGTCCTTTGGAAATCTTGTGACTCCTCAAAGTGACTTGATTCCTGAGGTTATCCCAATTTCTTTCTATAGACTTTACTGTTTATTAAGTTGCAGCAGGCATTAATAAAAACAGTAGAATATGACCAAGTTTATCATCTAAAGCAAAAATCAGACTGATTTCTGCAAAGCTAATTCTAATTTATAGCACTACAGATCACATCCAAACTTGAACAGATGGTAACAATTATTAATGGTAAATACATTTAATGAAAAAAAAAATAGAAGAAGGTTGTGTGGCAACAAATCACCTGAGGAAGTCAAGGAGATTAAATTTATTTCATTGTCTAAGAATCTCTCAGTGTGCAAGTACCTGCTTCCAGATGTATTATCCATGTTAGTGGATATTAGGTGCTTTGTTCTTGATAGCAAAATGGAACTGAAAGTTGGAACTGGACAGAAAATTATTTTCCCATGCCCAAAAAAATTTTAATATTTCAACATTTTTCCCAGACTCAACCAGGATGAAAAATTAGGCTGTCAAAAGAGTTTAGGAACCGAAATTAAAAGATAAAGAACAGATTTTGTATAAGGAAAAATAAATAGACTTTCCAAGGGCTTTTCAGCTTAGGAAACATATCTATGACTGCCTATGATAGCTGCTGAGAAGGTAGATAAGCAATTATTCATTGCTTCAAATGAAAAAACGTTGGGAGCATGAAATGAAGTTTGAAAGTGGCATAAAATTCATAGTTACCCTTTAAATGCTTCATTTGAAGATGCTGTAGAAGCAAAAAATTTGCATATGTTAAAAATAAATGCATCCTGGGAGAAAATGATCCATGCCTATTAAATGTTTGGTAGTTGTTGAGCAATAAAAACCTGCATTTCAAAATATAGTCTGAAGAAGCAAAAGTGTTTGTGTGTTTTTATACCCTCTCTGAAGGATTTACTATTCAATACTTTTCATATGACTTAACACAAACATATACTTTTGCATCTTTTTGTTTGTCGTATGTAAAATGCACTCACACAGATAAACGTTAAAATAATATCAAATTACATTGTTTCCTTCTGCTAAGTTTGAAAAAAAAATTATAAGCTTTACGAAATGTTTTCCTTAGCTTCTAAAAATAAGATTCTCTTAATCATGGAAGAATGCAGTCTTTTGCTTTGAGAAAATGTAACAGAACATCTCAGAATTTTAAAAAAACCTGCAAATACTGGTAATGGAAATTTGCCAGTTTTCCTTTCTGGTAAACTGTATCAATTTGGTTAAATTGACATTTCTTGGGAAAAAAATACTAAACCATTTCTTAGTTTAGATAATGCAGCAATTGTTAATGTTTTAGCAATTATTTAAATTTTAAAAATCCTTTTGTTCTAATGAAACCATACTGAAACTAATAGAAGACACTGGAAGAGAACCTTGTCTTTAGGACATTTTTTTATTTTAAGACATTGCTGTGTCATGACTCAATGGTCTTGATTACCTAGATAACAAGTCAGAAGACCTATGAACATGTTAGAAATTTCTTCTTTGGGTAATGGTATCTATGGGCTTCGAAATCTGTGACTAAACTCATGCTGAGACTTTAAATTCTACACACACACACATATGGAACATGTGTGCATGTGTATGCATTCTGTGTTTGAATAGCTGAAAGAATACCAGCTATGCTTTTGTATATATCTGTGCTAAGCCTGCAGAGGTGGAATCTAGGATGGTACCATGGGAGGAGTGCAGAGAGACTGACATTGTCAGTCAATGTATGAAAACATCAAAACATCAGTCAATGGTGTGAAAACACCAAGCTTTGTGTGGTGTGGTCACTAGATTGGAGGGAAGGGATGCCAGGGGCACCTGGACAGGCTTGAGAGGTGAGACCGTGCCAAATTCCTGAAGTTCAGCAAGGCTGAGCTCAAGAGGCTGCAGCTGGGTTGGGGTGATCACCAGCAGAAATACAGGATGAGTGGAGAGTGGATTGAGAGAATATCCATTGAGAAGGACTTGGGGGTGTTGGTGGATGGGTGGTTTTGGTGAAGGAGAGGCTGGACACAACCTGGAAACGTGCCCTTGCAGCCCCAAAAGCCAATTGTATCCTGGGCTGCATCCAAAGCAGCGTGGGCAGTAGGCTGAGGGAGGGGATTCTCTCCATTACTCCGCTCCCATGAGACTCCTCCCCACCCTGATTACTGGCTCCAGGTATGGGACCCCCAAGATAAGAAAGACATGAACCTGTTGGAAAAAGTCCAGGAAGGGCCACGAGGATGATCAGAGGGACTGAGCACACTCTGGAAACACTGGACAAATAGGCAAACGTGACTGCTGAGTAGGTAAAGTGAGAAAATTTTGTAGGATAAAAAAAAAAAAAAAATCCATATGTAGTTTTATTGATGTTACCACTTCTGGAATAGAAGAATTTATCCAAATTATATCATTATCTTCAAATAGGCATTTTTAGGGTATGATTCACCTCATCTCAAATGTTCAAAGCGCACTGTGAATCACACATGAAAAGGAGCCCTTGGTGACTGTAACAAGAGCTTAGTGTGACTCCCTGGCAGGGAGCCGTCTGGGCTGTATTTTAAGTGATAGCAACCCCACCCCCTCTGTCTTGTTTTGGAGTGTGTGGTCCACACTGACTGTTCATCACTGAGGAGTGTTCATGGAAGAATGATTAGAAAGCAAATGAGATGATGTTACTGCGCAGCACTCAAAGCACTCTGTCTCTTTCACGTACCAAAGAGCAGCACAAGGTGGGGGATATAACCCTTTGAATGTAGCAAGAACAATCAATGAAACTGTTATGGCTGGAGGTCACAATTAGATGAGAAATACGGTGCATATTTTGGCTACAAGGATGACTTATTATGGGAGAAATGCATAGACATTGTCAGTATCTGGGTTTTTTTGACCAACATTGCATGATTTGGAATACTGTAAGATCTTTCCACTTTGAACAAAAATTAATTCAAAGATGCTTTGGAAGTCTCCTTCTGACAGGAGATTGTTAGATTGAAGAAAAGTTCTTTCTGATATTGTAATTCCTTAAATTTTGAATGTACTTTTGAAATAAACGTAAATATTAATTAAAATATTAATGAATATTAAAAATATTAATGAATAATATAAAATTTAATTAATATTAAAAAATTATTCAATAATACCGAAGACAAGTGAGGAAAATCTTAAAAGAAAGACCTGTTTGCACAAGTCATTATCATCTCTCACTAGTACCTGATACAGGGAGTTTGTAGACTCAGCATCAAGCACCACCACCAAGAATTGTACACATGATGGTTTTCTCAGATTCTGAGATGTGATTGTAGTATTAAAGTAGCTTTTACCTACATCAGGTCTCACAATATATAGGGATACCATCAGAGAATATGCAATTGTTGGGAAACAAAATTTGACTTCAGAGACCAGCCTTAAGTCATGAGTTTGTATACCGAAAATACTCTTGCATTATTCAGTGAAGTTGAACATGTTTTTTAGTAAGACTTTAATGCTGAAAAATGGCAGAATTCATAAAAAAACTTGAATCACGGTAACTCATAGTACTGTTTTAGAGTTTATACTACCAGTTTATCAAAATTATTTGAGATGCACAAAGTATTTCCCAATAGTCTTCAGGACATTGTGGCTTTCCAACCCCCAGGGTACATTCTCCATAATTAGTTAGATATCCAAAGGTCACGTGAATTTTTAAGAATTTGGATATTAGTCTCTTTAAAGCTAGCTGGTAGTTTCATGGACAGAAGGCAGTGATCAGAAAAAGCAGAGGAATCCCATTCTCTTCAAGGTGCAGGAGATTACAGCTGGGTGGAGATTTACCAAGGGACCACAGCTAAGAGGGCTACGACCTCTCCATTTCTGAGCACACAATAGCACAAACATGGTGCAGCACAAGGAGGGAGCAGGCCAATGACACAGCCCCTTCCTGGCTCCCTTAGCATTCCTGTGGCAGTGATACAAACAGAATCACGTTTTAGGCAGAAAATGAGCCATGGGTTTGGATAGCATTGATTGTTTAGTGTATTAGCAGAGGGCAGAGTTTACATGCAGTATCAATTAGAAAATACTTGGCAATGAAAAGAAGGCCAAAGGCCTTTCTGATTTATGGCCAAATTCTGCTCATTTTCCTCACATGGGTAGCTCTAATGAAGTCAGTTATTTTACTCCAAAATCTCTTAAATCACTCTTTTAAATCTCTTATAAGTTGTAGCTAAAATTTGAAAGTATTTTAAAGAGAAATTTTTAACCTCTCTCCCTAGTTACAGTTTTGGCTGCTTCCATTATCATACTCTTCTCAGATCACCTCTATCCAAGGGTTCTAAAAAATCTCTCCAGACATCTTATTATTATTTTTTTAATACTATAATTCATATTTAATTCCATTAATTTTGCTATGGGTTTCTTAGAAATTCAAAGCCACAGTGATCAGAGATGTTCTTTGAACTTTCCCACAATGTTGCAGGATTCAGAAATACTGAAGGCAGTCTCAGATTTTGTGTTGAAAGGTATATTTCATCCCTCTTTCCAGAGGCTGTGCTGTGCCAGCAAAGGTAGTGATTTGTCAGAGAACTTTTCTAGGGTAAGAGTGATCTGGGATGGAGCAGATGGGCTGTGTGATGTGCATTTGGTGTGTGGTGTTACTGGGAGGGTGCAAGTACCTGGGTGTGAATTCCCACAGTGGAGCAGTCCCTGCCCTTGCCCCAGGGTGAGGGCAGTTCTGCTGCTCTCCTGCTGCTGCCTCTCCTCTGTGCAGTCAGAAGAGTGTCACTTATCATCAAACCATGGAATGGTTTGGGTTGGAAGGGACCTTCAAGATCATCTAGCTCCTCTTGCCACAGACAGGAAAATGTCCACTTGACCAAGTTGCTCAAAGCCCTGCCCAACCTAGCCTTGATCCCTTCTAGGAACAGACCATGCACAGCTTCTCTAGGCAGCCTGTTCCAGTTTCTCAACACTTTCACAGTATAGAATCTCTTGTTGGTACCTAAACTTTCCCTCTGTGAATTTGAAGCCACTCCCCCTTGTCCTGCCACTGCAGGTCCTTGTAAGTAGACCCTGTCCAGCCCTCCTGTAGGGTCATTACAGGAATAGGAGGGTGCTCTAAGGTCTGCCCAGAGCCTTCTCTTCACCGGGCTAAACAGCCCCAATTCTCTCAGCCTGTCATCACAGGAGAGGTGCTCCATCCCTCTAAGCATCTTCACGACCCTCTTCTGCTCTCACTGCAACAGGGCATGTCCTTGTCTCTGCACCATTGTCCACCTTCACCAAGGAAAGGAGAGACCACTGGTAATAACAATGTTGTTTTGTCTCCTTACTCCAAGTTAGCAAAAATTTCTTAATGTCTGTGATTGCTCATAAATAGAAGTACAAATTTAACCTTTAAGTTTGCAACTGATTCAAATGACTTGGACTGTATTAATTATTGGGAATTCCTAATCAATTTTTTGTGATCCTGAATGCTGCCCTGTATTTGAATAAAGGAAAATTAATATCTAACTAGGACAGTTTTTTATTTTTAGAAGAGAATGCAATTATGAGAAACTATTTCATCGTCACAAACAATTGGCCATTTTCTTGTAAAGAAGTGACTTACTTGGAAAATGTTTCAGACCTAACACTTTCCTAATACTTGGCTTGTCGTGTAACAGTTCCCTTTCTAAAATTCTTCACACAAGCTTTCAGATTTAAGGAGGAGTGAGCAATGGGACAAATTATTTTGTTGAGGTAATGTAGGAGAAAAAAATCTGATTAAATCTCTTGTACTATGCATTTGTGTTTTTTGTTATATACACAGATTTTGCAAACCTTCACTTGGGCTTTGGATATTAAATGCTCTGTGATAAAGAAAAAAATATGTCACTAGAAGACTAAATATAGCACAAAAAGATTAAAACATCCAAGCTTTATTTCCATTGAAAAATCATTCATTAAGTCTGAAGTACTTTTGAAAAATAATTTAGCTAAAATACTGGTTTTTGTTTGGGATGTTTCTTGCTCCAAATAAATGACAAAAACCCCATAGTTAACCTATACCAGAATTTCAAGGTTTCTTGCAGTTGAGTTGCTTGCTTGAACTGTGGAAGAAAAAAATCCAGATTGTATAGAATAAAGACCTAAATAATCTGTGTGCCCTGAAATCATGCTTTGGAGAAATAGAACTTTTCAGTTTTGGGTTTTTTGTTTTTTTTTTTTTTTAATCCTGCTTTCCCTCTGTGTAAGAAATAATACACTGCCAAATCCTTGCCATTTTGGAGGATCAGAGCTGTTTCCCAGCTTTTCTAGCAGCCTGATCTCTCATCACAGTCTGTAACTGAGACCACATTAATCTCAAAGGTACATGTCTAGCTCTAAAGACTCTCTGTAAAGTGTTTCTCACAAAAACTTCTAATGGCTTCCCAGCTCCTTTCATTTGGATCTGGGCACTGCTGTTTCTAAGGCCTATCTATCAGCTGGATATTGACCCAAAAGAGAAGTCTCAAGCACAATCCTCTACCCAGAGACAGGAAGCAGAGCAGCTCATGCTCCATGGTAATTTTTCTTCTTCTATGCATTCCATGTAGTGGCAGGTGTTGTCTATTTTATTTTACATGCAGAAGAGCACTAGGGAGTTACAGTTTGACTTGCAATGCTACCAAGATGTCTGAAGTCTTTTCATCTCTAGAACAAAGAAAGAAATTTCATCTGTTTTGCCTTATCAGCTCCTTCTAACACATTACCATCTGATAAAATATTTTGTCAAATGCTGTACTTGTAGGTAGCATGGGCTGTACATGTTTAGTTATTTCTTTTTGTCTTACAGCTGATAGGTAGGCTTAAACATATTTCATAAACATGTTATTTTTACAGCTTTCAAAATTTAAATGCTGTAAAATCTGTCTGTTGTTCTGACAGTCTGTAAACTTTTAAAAGTTATCAGTTTTTACATACTGGCTTAGAACTGGCTTGAGGCTTTTTTATCATCACATTAATAAAAGCATTTCCAGCCTGACAATAAAGTAATTCTTTGGACAAAACTGAATTTCGTTAAATGTATCTGTTATGCATCCCAAAAAATTATTTAGGCATTTGTTCCTTCTCATTTGCTTAAAATGGTGTCTCTTCAGGAAGACCAAGAAGAAAGTTGCATACCAAAATAATTTAAGTCTGAATGTTCTTTGTTTATGTTACTTCCATTCTGGAGCCCAATCTCTAGCCAAGTCAAGACTAATCTGCTTCATGCTGCTGAATTTAGTGCATCCTGATTATTCCAATCTGAGTAATTAGCTGCAGTAATCATCAGCCCTTACAGATCCATTAAAATGGTATAAATCTGGAATAAATCTCTATCAATTTAAAAAGTCTGGGCCTGAAGTTATATGGTTGAGATCAAAATAAAGTTCATAATTTCATGCATTTTTCATGTTTACTTTGTTTCCCCTCTCATCAGTGTTGTTGTGTTAATTCTGATGTAAAAAATCCACCATGGTCCTGATATATATTTCTGACAGATACAGATTTACACTCTATATGTGCAGATGTGTGCATGTATGGTTATTTCCTTGGTTTTTGAAAGGATGGGCTTGTTTGATTTGGTATGAATTTTTCTTCTGCAGTACATGCTATTTTGGACACATATTTTAAATTGAAAATCTTTGCAAAAGGGAATCAAGCACATTCTAATAAAAGCAAAAATATTCAGGAAAATAGAAGGGAGAAAAGTGCTTGAAGCCATGGTGAAATTTTCTTTTTGGTTTTGAATTATTTGGTTTCAGGACTGTCTTCATAGAAAAGACTAAATACTCTAAGTCTCCTTGACCCTAATTGTGAGTGAATGAGCCCCAGGGACACTGGGAATAATAATTCCAGTTAGGGGAGAGGGAACAGAAAAAGAAAATATGGTTTCACAGGTGTTGACAAAATCTGAGCCTGAGGCTAGCTCACATACATTTTTAAACAGAAAGGGAATCCCACAGCAAGTCACCCAGATTCTCACAGTACTAAAGTATATAGAACTAGAACCAGGGAATATCTGGGGAAGAATCCAATTTTCAACATAAAATATTGGTTTGAATCAATTATAGTGGCCAGTTTCAATCATTCATTTAATTTTGACCAGCATGTGGATTCTGTTGCCGAAACATCATTGTTCCTTTTTCTAGGTGTGGATTAAAGCCCAGCTTTATTTCTGCTCCTCCAGGTGCCTGTTAAACCATTTGTTTGTGCTCCGTGGGCCTGGCCCGCACTGTGCACGTGCTGCAGGTGGCAGTCTGTCTGTCTCGGTGCTGCACGTCAGTCCAAGCAGTGCAGTCAGGCTGCTGCAGTATTGTTACACCACCTCCAATTGCTTCCTCGTGGGGAGGAGAGGTTGCCACACCAGTTGTGCATCCAGACTGAGCAGCAGCTGATTGTGACACTGAGGAGTAAGGGCAGAATGGCGGCAATGTGGCGGATGGCCCACCTCAGACACCAGCTGAACACACACTTCCAGAGGGGCAGCTCTGCTTACCAGAGCCTGGCTATGGCTTGGTTGTGCCCTCTGGCATGAGTGCACAGCTTAATAAACAGTGAACATGGGCAAGCTCTGGTTTCATTTCTGCTTCCTTGCCTCTTACTCCTGTGGGAGGCTAGAAAGGAAATAGGGGAGAAGGAGTAAAAGGCCACATGTATCTCCTGCAGCTTTCCCAGCAGCAGTAGGCTGATGAGCCCTGCATTGCCCCAGGTGATGCTCTAGAAATTCATTTTTCTCAGTAACCCTAATATACACTGCAGCAGGCTTGAGAAGAGTGGCTGGACAGCTACCTGGCTAGGGAAGGAATCATCTCCCTGTGTTCAGCACTGGTAAGTATGCACCTTGAATGGTGTGCTCAGTTTTGGGCCCCTCACTACTACTTTGTCTCACTAGCTGATGAAGGGTCTGAGACACAAATCCAATGGTAAGCAGCTGAGTTTAGCTGGGAGACCTTATTGCTCTCTAAAACTTCTTGAAAGGAGGCTGGAGCCCGGTGAGTGTACCTCTCAGGTAGCAAGCAATAGGACAAAAGGAAATGGCTCCTCTTGGAAATGGCATCCGGGGAGACTTACATTGGGCATTAGGAAAATTTTTTTCTGCAACAGGATTGTCAAGAATTGGAATATGCTGCCCAGGGAAGGGTTTCTCTGGAAGTTGTGTTAAATGCTGTGTAGAGGTGGTACTTAGAGACATGGTTTAGTGGTGGACTTGGCAGTGTCAGATTTACGATGGCACTCAATTATCTTAAAGGCCTTTTCTAATGTAAGCAATTCTATGATTCTGTGATCCTGTATGAGTACCTACTCACAGCACAGAAACAGGGAACCCATACTGAAGGACATCATCCTGTCACAGGGTCACAGGGCTCTTCCCTGGCTGAGATCAGCATTTGGCTTTCACAGCTGAGGCTTGGTTGCACTTTTATGTTTACTACTTCTCGCACTGACTTCCTCCAATGTTAAGGAAGGTGAGTGCCAGGGTGGTAACAGACTATCTGGGCTCAGACCTGAGCATCAATTCAACAGTCAAAAATAAATGAAGAATGTATTTTAAGTCCAGCTGGGCATCTCAATTAATGTAACTATTTATCTTCCTAGATTTTGATTAAAGAATTTTTTTTCCCCTCCTGACTTTTGTAGTTTTAGATGCAGAGCTTTTATTCTCTTCTGCTCTATGTGTTTTAAGTTTGAAACAAAAATTGATCACTTCACTGCTATTTTATGATTCTTTAGCTCTCAGTGAGATCACCTCTTCCTCTCTTTCTTAAATCAGACTAAACTGGAACCATCTTTTCTTTTCAGTGACTCAATTTTGCTCTACTCTTTTCCAATGTTCCAATTGTGGCTTTTTGCTTTGAGTATGCCATAAAATGTATATGTAAAACACGGAAAGAATATCTCCTTTTAAAACAATACAGTGTACTGCAGTTAATTAAATCAATGTCAGCTTTCCAGCTGCATGATCTGAGCTGACCTGTATCAAATGAATTAGAACAGCAGCCATTGTGATGGACTTTGGCATGTTGTCATTGATTTATTTCCCTGTGGTCTTTCTAAACCTTTAGAGGTTTATGGGAGGTATTTCAGAAAAATCAGTGAACCCATCAATATAAGACAGAGCCAGTATAGTAAAAATAGTGCTTAGGTTAGGAATACCAGCTGATTTATTTAATAAATCAAAGAAACAATCTATCTCAGTTGCCTCCAGCATTTATCCTTCAGACATCATATATCCTTCTCTTGTCTAATTTAATTTTTCTTCTTGCTTCTATTTGACAGAAATATGAAATTTATAACTGAATACCTAGCTGGGGAAAGCTGAAATTCAAATGTATAGCACAAACATGATCCTCTCAATGGAAAACAGATAAAGGGTAGGCAATATCTAACATTTGGGTAATGGTGCTCTTGGCAGCTAGAAGGTTTTACAGAATTAGAAGGGCTTCTACCAACATTCCCATCCCTAATGCACTGGTTCAGTGACAGATTCTGAGTCAATCCACTCTGGTCTGCCACCCTGCTCCTTCAGTACACAGGAGCTGCAGACAGGATAGGTACTCTTGAAAACCTCCCTGGTAATTTCTGACATTGCCCTCAGGGATACATGGTCCAGGAAATCATGGGAGAGAGATTCTCTGCCTTCAGGCTTTCTCCAACTTTTGCATCACCTGGTGTTCTCCCCCTGGGAATTTTCCATGGCCATATATTATTCACATAAGAAACAGTTTCTGGTCTCTGTAATTCCATCACAGAAATTTTTTAATGTTCCTAAATGTTTGTGTAAGAAACCTCTGAGCACATTACCAAGCCTGAGAAACTACAAAAGCAAAATGAGTGCCAGAGAACAAGAGGACTCTGGAAAGTATTGAGGGTTTTAAAATGACATGATCTTAATTACTCTGAAGTCTGTGTGTTTTCATTTCTTTAATTGGAAAGTGATCCCTGTTAATGAGACCAATTCCACATTTTCAGATTGTTTGGCTATAAGCTAGGAGAGATGGTGGTGTGCTATTGTTATGGCTATTTCTGCTCATGTATCAAAATAGCAGACAGGAATACTTAGAAATTGTATTGGCACATTTCAAATAAATGATCAAGGTACTTTCTTCTCTTACTATGCTTACTTGGATGACCCATTTGAACTGTTCCTTACAAGTGAGCTGTTGTGTCAACCAACCATGACCTTTTCTAAGAGTGGTGGGAATAAAGGAAATCACTCAGCTATTTGGTCTTTGGAAATTCATAGTGCATTCTCTGCACTGTGATAGTGTTAACTTGCAATTTGATATTATGTAATGCCTTATAGAGAAAGGAAAAAAAGCTTAATTCAAAATTAAGTATTGTGTCCCCCAAGAACTAATTAATATTATCCACCATTACGCTGTCCCTGAGAGATACCTTCTCTCCAGCTCCAAAGATCCTGGGTTTCTAAGCAGATGAAGATGTTGATTTTTGGTTTTGTTGGCTTTTGGTTTTGTTTTTTTTTTTTTTCAGTCTGCATAGGACAGAAGTATTAAGCTCTTTAGTGAATCTTCTGCTTAACATCAACAACATCCAAGAAGTTTGAACTAGCTTTCTGGATGTTACATACTAAGACTGCAAGAAATCTTTTGGTAATTTCAGACCCCAAATCTGCCTTATTTTTTTATTAAACCAGCAAATATCACCTACAGTTATATTATCTGGATCGGGTTCTAAAATCCAAATGATTATAAAAAAGCTTTATTTATAATGAATGAAAATGATATCTAAATGCTTGTTCAAGATGCTATGAACATTAGGGTGACATTTAAAACCAGCAAGCATATTATCACTTGGAGCATTTTATACCAAGAACAACATGAACTACATCAGAGTAGCATTTCTGACTGGTGTGACACCAATGGTTAGCTGTTTCCCAAAGTTCAGAGTTCTATCATGCAATACAAATAGAGAGTGAGAGCTGCAGATCATTGTATTGTAAAGCAACAGAGACGCCCTCACCACTCTTCAGGTAAATCTGTTCAAAATTTAGCCATATCTGTTGAAGATTTAGCTATTTCCACAGTGTCTGAAAGCCACACTGAATGTTTCCACCTCCCTGTGGAACTGGGTCTAAACTCCCAGGACTGTTGGTTACAGTGGGAGGAACTCGCACCATGGACATGATCCTAGAAAAAGCAGTCAAGAGGGCAATTGCCCATGTCCCATAACAGAAATGTAGCAGATGTATCAACAGATGGGGCACTAAGGGCATGGCAAAACTGGTAAAAAACATTTTTCTAAACTTTGGATAAACTATTGCTGTGTAGCATGAGAAGGTTAAATTCTGACACTGATATGCTTGTCTCATACATTATGGAGCCATAGAAAGAACACTACTCTCTGAAATATCACAGCTGTGTTTATTTAGATTTATTTATATGAACTTTATTTAGAAGTGCATTTCTTTAGTTCAATTTAAATGAACTTACTTAATAAGCTTTTTGCCTTCATCAGACATCTCACCGGAAGACTCTGCTCATGGGATATCATACACCAAACAACTTCTTATTTCTCAAAAGACTTTCAGCTACTAGAAGGGTGGCTCTACACAGTGAAACACAAAAAAATTCATTGCCATTTTCAGGGTTTAAGGTCATAATAGCAGTTTCCATAGCTGCATATACACTGTTCAGAAGATGTGTTTTAAATTGCTTTAAGTTCCCTGAAGCAGGATTCACTGCAAATGCTGCATTCATTTCCTTCCCAGCACATGCTTCATAGTCTGTTACCACCCACTGCTCTTGGACAGTTCTGGCCTCTTTGTAGTAAGAAAATAGTCATTGAATACCTCTGAGTGTTTGCTTACCTAAGCAAACCCTTTTCCTGTGAGTGGCCCTACTAATCTGTGCACTGAGGAAAACAGCTCACTCGTTCTACCACCTCCTACCATTTTGTGATTTCCTCTGCTTTCCTCCAAGCACTTCTGTTTTCTCATACTGTACACTCAACACAGATTAATCCTCTTTACCACCCTTCAGATGTCTCCTATCTCACAGGCTGTCATGAGCAGTACCTCCAGAGGGAAATTCCTGTTAAATGTCCTTCTGAGTAAGTAGATGAGTGTGATAATGTTCCACAGGAAGCTATGGGGAAAATATCAGATCTGGGACCTGAATTCCTGATCTGAGTGGATCTTCTAAGATATCAAGGTGGTTGAAAGTGATTTATTTTACCTTTTGTTTCCTGAGTATCTGCAGGGTACCAGAATACAAATCCCACTATTAGTTAGTGTCCCAGGAGTACCATATAGTCTTTCATCAAGAAATGATAGCTGGTGTATGACTTCTGTGAATTGAACTGAAGGCTTTATAATGCTTCTTGTAGTTTGTACTGCTTGGATAACTGTGCTCAGAAAAGATTCCTTGCTGCAGGAATATAAAAGTGTGCTTAATCCAGGCACTCATTTAGGCTTAGAACTGTGTAAAAAAATTAATTATTGATAACTCTTGACATTTTTAACTAGAATATCAATGTATGGGGACAGTGTCTTTTTCATCAGGGCTATCCACAAAGATTAAAAGATGAGCTTTTAAACTTTAATTGCTGTTGTTTCTGCTACCAATAAAGAAAAATCCCAGGAAGAACAAAAGTTAAAATAATTTGAAAGAGAGTAATTTGAATCTTTAGCAAAAAGACTCTAGCAGAACAGGGGGACAACTCCACTTTTTATGTTAAATTGTTTAGTATATTGTAACATTGGTATGCAAAAAAACAGTTATGATGAGTCATAGGAATGATTCATTCAGTCCCAGTTCTGGCTGCAAGAAAATATAGATAGCATGTATTTTAGTGTCAGCAGTAGTTTGGATAACAGGATACTTGATTTAAAAAAGAGTGGTATAGAAGCAAGGGGAGAAGACAGCTGCAATGCCAATATATTATGTCATTTTTAGTTGAGTTTTCTAAGAAAGTGATGTATGTGGTCACGTATCCTGTACCTCTCAGCCTTCTTCTAATACCTATTTTTCAGTAAAGAGTAGTAAATAAACACTTGTTCATGTCTTTTTATTGGAAACACTGTAATGTTTTTCATCTGCAAAGGAAAATACTTACATTGAAAAAGTATACTTACTTGAAAAATAGAGATAAAATATGAAGAATAATCACAGAAACATAGGAGCAGAAGAAAATAGGCCAAGACCTGCCCTTTGCAATTTCATGCAAGGACATTTAATTGCACCAAAAGAAACCACCCCAACACCTCCCAAGCAGAGAATCCCTATAGCCCTGTGATATTCTACTTTCATTTTAAAATAGGGAAGAGCAGAAGCCTCTGAAACCCTTGTGATGAGCTTTTAGAAGCAGAGTATAACACACCTCTTGAATTTCCTTCAAATTCGGCTTTAAACATGAGAAAGTAGAAATTAGTTGAATTAAATTAAGGACCTGGATTTGTACAGTTTTGAGAAGGTGAGTATAAACTGGACATATTCATTTAGAGGAGACAGAAATATCATTGCTGTCTGCTATAGACCTCAGTCCATAAATCATATTAAAAATACTGGAAATTTTTCCCTAGCAAGTATTAAAGCTGCCAGAGGATGATGAGGTCTCTGACAGGGTCTTCAGCTCAGGTTAAGCTGAATGAAAGGCATGTGGGGAGCTACTGGCTATGAAATGAGACATTGCTGGCCAGGACAGATAACTGTGGGGAGCTGGCCAAAGCTACAGATGCTGTGACTTTCCCTGGATTTCCCATCTGTATAAAGGGTTTGTGTGAAAAATTACCACATTTCACAAACAATTGAAGAGGGGTGTCAAGTACCTCCTCAGGGCCAGTCTCTTGCAAAGCCATCAGTACCTGGGATGTAATGTCACTTATGGCATATGAAGCATTCGACCTGGGGTATTCTATGATTCCATGATGCTCAAACACAGGAAATATACCCCTTAAATGTAAGAAAATATTCTTTTTCCCATGAGGGAGGTTAGACACTGGAACAGGTTGCCCCAATAGTTTGTAGAGTTTCCATCCTTGAAATTCAAAACCCATCCATATGCAGCCCTGGGCAGCCTGGCCTGGCTGACCCCAGTCTTAGGCTGTTGAACCAAATCATCTCCAGAGGTGCCACCACAGCCTCAGTGGTTCTGTGGTTCTGTGGAAGGATTCTGAGCTGATTGGACACTTGTGTACCTGACCAGTTCACCTGCATGCTTAATCTTTATAAATGCCAACTCACTTTGCTCAGACTTGGATGATATATCACTTTAATGGGGTCTGAGCATGCATGAGGTTTTGTTTTCACTCATTAAATCTGCCATAAATACAGTTTGAAAAATCCAGCATTTTCAATTGATGGAGCAATTTTTAGTCAAGGGGACTGGAATGTTTATTATGGCACAAATATTCCTACATCACATATAGCTTTGCCATATCTCTGAATTTTTCCCTTTCCATGTGACATATCAGGTGCAAGCAGATTTGTGACATTTTTATGTAAGCCCTTGGGAGGCCTCAGAAAAGACCTTAATTATAAAAGCATGGAATCAGCTGCACTAGTAGTTTTCAGCTGATGAACACTACCCAGTGGTTTTCTTCTCTTACTTCCTAAGGTATTTAATGTCCTCAGACTGTTTGTGTTCACTGGATGTATTTTCTTCATCTGATGTCTTAACAGAGTAAGGACATATCATCTTTTCATGTTTTCATACTTTCTTGCTCACTTTGGAGTGGTTTTCAGCATGAGTTACTATAACCTGTGAGTTGAGTTAGAGGTGGGCTAGGAAGAGATTGGAGGCTACACTGGCATGTATAAGAGTGATGCAGATGACATTGGGATCACACATTACCTGTCAATTACCTGTGGTGGCACTAGGTTCTTTTCTTTCTAGGCAACTGAGTGAGGCCTGGGATAAATGTCTTCTGTCCAGTTTTCTTTTTGCTGTTACTTTGTTGGAAGCTTATGGCCTCAGGGTATAGAATTTTGGATTGTGAGAGTTTTCCAAGTGTATCTGGTAATGTGTAAGATACTAGGTCCTAATTCTCGAACAGTTCCTGGGATCTGAATTCTTTTCAGCCCAAGGTTGGCCTTATTACATTTTTAAAGAAAGTTAAGTTGGTCACTGTAAAGCAATGCAGAACTAATTTCAGTGAAGAATTAAATGTTTGAGGAGCATCAGAACAGTTTGCTTTAGGTGGGACATGTTGAAGTGCCTGATTCACCTTAACATATTCATTTGTTAAAGTTTAAGGGTGGCAGTGACAAATGAATTAGTTGTAGCACAGCCTCTGCAATTTTGAACAGTTAATATTTCTTGCAAAGTTTAGAGTGACAATAACTTGTCTGGATAGCTAATTCTCTGTCTACCCACACCAAATCAATTCTGCATTAAAAGGAGATAAATAAAATATCTTTAACTTTTATGGGAATTTTGGAAAAGTATGCTAAAGATAAGGTTATTGTGTTATTTTCCTCTTCAGACTAGGATAGCACCAGTATTTTGAATCTCTGTGAGTTAGAATGTGTCCCTGAAGCCAGCTGGGTGTTTGCTGTGAGAAGCAAGTTGGATTATGGTGGTCACATTTTGAAATAAAGGCATACAACATAGGCACTGTAGGAAGTTATATCAATTCTGTGTCCATTTCATGGCAGCAGCTTTATAAGCAGAATCACTATGATCTCAGCATCTTCAACTGAACTATAAAAGGCTGGGAGCTAGGAGGAAGCTATAACTGCAATCTGCAATTGGCTGGTCTTACACCAGTCTCCTCTTTCATAATAGTGAATCTTTTGATATCAGTTCCCTCTCAAGCCTTTTTGATCCCTTCAATCCCCTCTAACTTTATAATTTGCCAATTATCTTTTTTTCCTGATATTTTTCTTAATGTTGGAGAAATTATAGCTATTTTTAAGTTGAAGATGAAAGCAACTGATCTAACAATCTCCACCAATTTCTTTATGTGGCTCTTACAAGATGCTGCTCAGGGTAAGAACTGAATCTGCTGACTCACATAAATACAGCGCTGTCTATTACTGTAGGTGCCAATTGGCACAAATGGCACAACTCACCCCTGTGGTCTTAACCTGATAAAAAAGCTCTGTAAGAGACAGCCACAGTCAGACAACCAAATCCCTCACTAGAGAACAATCAGGAAACCTCACAGGGGCTTGGCACGCACATCAGAGGTTTACAGTTTTTTACACTGAATTTCCTGTTTCCAGTATCTCCTGCAAATCCAATGCTCAGGGATATGGTGGAGTCACTGTCCCTGGAGGTGTTCAAGAAACAGCTGGATGTGGCACTTAGGGCCATGGTCTAGTTTACAAGGTGGTGATCAGTCAAAGACTGGACTTGATGATCTTGGAGGTCTTTTCCTATCTAAATGATGATGTGATTTTGTGATTTTAACTTTTATGAATTTATGAAGCTACACCTAACTGAAATTCTATGAACATCTATGTAAATAAGCCATTTTTAACAGCTTTAGATGACAAAATTTCACTGCAGCAATAAGGCTAACGATTGATTGAGTAAATGACATTTTGACACCTTAAACACTCTATATACTTAGACAATGCCATGTCAAATATGGCTCTGCTGGTGGTACTTCAAAATTCAAATTAAGTATATGTTCCTAATTTATGGAACTGGTTCAGAGAAACTGTTGCTCTGTTGTTTGCCATCTACCACTATGTCAAGAATGTGCCCGTGATACTGAAACAGCTCTATGAGAAACTTTCTTCCAAAAATACAAGGTCCACCATCAGTGACTTAAGCAAAAAGACAGTGGAAAAGGGATATAAACTTCTTTACTAAGTCTGAGAATCCTGTGTTTAGACTGTATAATCCTCATGTGGCATAAACTTGGATGGATTCTTGGAGCGCAGTGACAGATGTATTTGTCCAGACTGCTCAGAAGGCAGTTATCTTACTGTCCTTACTGGCCAATGCTGCAGCTTTTCGTAATGCCAAGTAACAGAGTATTTATTGAAAAACTGTTGATTTTGAGGACCTAATCAGCTTTACAAGCAGCAAAAGATGAAGATGGTGTTTGTGATTCATTAGCTGAAACCAACATAACAAAAATGTAGCATATAAGTATCACAAGACAAGTACTGCATTCATTTGCCATCACCAGACATTGACCTGTGTGGCTGACACCACTGTTTCAGTTACTAAGATTTACAAGTTTTAATAGAGTTCACACATTGTATGTGTCAGATAAAAAGCCTGGCAAAATGGTAATTGTGTGTTATTGTTGGCTGGAATACTGTCCTGTGTGTAAGGCACAGGACTGGGACTCAGGCATTGTATTAATTTTCATTCTCTCTTATGTTCACCAAAATAGTTAGAGGCAGATTATTTACTCTCCTTGGGCTTTTTTCCTCATTTGTGACATAAGAAAAATTATGCTAATACTATCAGGAGTGACAGGAGGTTAAACTAACATTGCTAAACAAGATTGAATTGCAGTATGTAAATATAAAATATTACTATAATTCTACAAACAGAAAATCTTCTGGGTTATGAAATATTTTTGCATTTTCTTCTCTCTTACAACCTGCCAACTTCATGACATTGTGAGAGTTCTAAGGTCAAACTTTACTCCTTTACTCCCCAGTGACGAGGAGCTCAATGGGCATGGGCTGGAATTGAATGGATCATCATTTTATGATCTTTTAAGAACTTTTATGTAAAAACCATTTCTAGAACTCCAAAGAAGTTTAAAAAAATCCCAGCAACCTAGAAATAGTCTACTGATAAAAAGGAAATTAATAGTCTTATTTTAAAAAATTTCTATATTTTAATAGTGATACAGATGTAACTGGTCTGCTCAGAAATTCTCTAGAGCTGTGAGATATACCAAGAAAAAAATCAGTCTATACTTAATACTCATTCCTTGAGCATTTCTCATGTTGATCTGTATTAAAAAGTGGGCTTGTTGAAGCTAAAAGACCTCCTTGGTTCTGGAAAGGGAAGTGCTAAAATCATATGAGAACTTAATTTGGGATTTAAGCCATAAAAAATTAGTGATCTGTTTAAAGCAAAGGGTCTGGGATAGTCTCTAGAGATGCTCAGGTAGGCGGCTTATGCTCTCAGCATGTAAGTACATGAAACTTGACTGCTCAACTCATGGTGCTATCCTGTACCAGAAACAGGTATTGGATCAGCTGGATCCTTGGTCTGACCCAGTGCAGAAATTATTATATTCTTATGGACCTGAAAGTAAACTTGATTTTCTTGCTGATTTTCATCTGTCCCAAAGAGACACTTTGCAAAAGAAAGATAATTCTTATGGCACGAGACAGACCAGCTAGCACTTACCTTGTTGTCTGGGAACTTTAGTAGCCAGAGTCCTTCTCTTTGGCCTGGAGAGAGCTGGTGTGGATGTCAGCTGCTCCCCTGCGAGGCTGCCCCAGTCAGCCACCCCTTGCATGGCACCGGGGTCCCCCGGGACGGTCCGTGCCCGGCTGTTCCACCCAGGGTGAATCTATTAGAAATTTGACCACCAGGTGGCATAAAAACTATGTAAAATATCACTGAGGTGAGGCTGGTATTATAGTAAAATTGCCTCCTTTTAAGAATATTCAAATACTTTGTGATCCTTGCAATCTAATTTGAATTTTATTGTTTTAAAAGTAGCTAATGGCTTTTAAAATTCTCTAATTTGCAATGTATCCCATAAGGAAGAGCCCATATGGGGCACAAACTACTTAGCTTTTAAAATCACATTTTATCATGTTCTTTCTTATTCATGTTTTTTTCATGTCAAAACCAAATAACTTCACTGATAGAAAGGAAGAACTTCTATTTATTTGCATAGAAACACAAGCAACCATGCTCAAGAAGTAAGTTTAAAACCAACTATTATCCATTGTTGAAATCACATTTTATCAAGCTATCTCTAAGCTGTAATATAGCTTCAAATGTAACAATAGAAATTTGTTCTATTGTAATGAAATAATTTCCTATGTTCTTGGTACAGGAAAATAAAATGACTTTTTGGCACAAAAGAAAGGCAAAGTGCTCAGATGTGTTATTGGCAAGAAAGCAGACGGCCTGAGGTGGCAGACAAATTCTGCAATGAAGGTAAAGATTTTCCTACAATGAGATTTTTGACAGAATTTCATGTAGGTTTTTGGGATCTTTCCCACCTGGCTTTCATGGGTGAGATGTATGTATTGAATAAAAATGCCACAATGACACAGTAGTCCATTATATTCTTTTTACAAATTTCCTTAACTTTTGCTCTTTTTTCTTATGATTTCTTTTTTCATTCCTTGATACTCTCCTCTGCACTGCTGGAGGTCCCCTTGGCTCCAGTTTCATAATTTTGGCTATAGTTGTAAATTATGCCACTGAGAGGTCAGAAATTTTCTTTTTAATCAGCTTTTCTAGCTTGACTACCTTTCATGACTTTCTCTTCTCTGCTTTTGAGCTTCCATGCTTTTCATTATTTTGTCCTGACACTCAGGGTATTCCTGTAGTATCTTTTATGGAGTCCTCTGTTTTCCCAACTTCGTTAACACTGTTTTCCTTGAATTTTTGTTTTAAGTTCCTTTCTCTTTTGTTTTCCAATATTAATTATTTATTTGTTGCAGACTCCTCTGTCATTTCCACTACAAGTTGTTGCTACTTGTGTTTCGACCTTATATTTCTGTGTAATCAACAACTGAACTTAACATCTTCCCCAAGAATTCCCTCCTCCCCCTTTCTTTTTTGTCACCATTAAGAATTTGTAACAGATTAGTTTAATCCATCCATCATTCATGTCTGATACACTGCTGGATTAATGTAGATAATGTAGTATGAAAATTGCTTACAGCTTTGTAAGGGAATGAACTGTTTTGAGGATGGCACCTTCAGTCTAGACCAATAGCAGAGAAAAATATGATATATGGTTAAAGGTTTACAATAGCAGCTCTTCCTAAGGAGAGGTTAATCCAAATAAAGATAAAAAGACATCCTGGGTAATATATATTGTCTATTTTCACTTTCAGGAAAATCCATTTGCAGACTTTTCTGTCTGCAAGAACCAAAATAATTGTTCTGAAGGCATGGAGGTCTCAGGGAGTGTGTGGTTCCTGCAAGACTCAAAAAGATTTAATGGCATCTCAGAAGTTCATGAAGAGGCAAAGGTGCCTCACAGCAGTGACCATATCTCTGCTTTCCTTACTTCCAGTGGAGCTTAGGATGGAGCATGCAAGGGAAACATGGTTCTTCCTGGTGCTCTCTCATAAAGTCCAGGTGGAGATCTTTGAACTCAATTCACAAGTTCAAAATCAGGCATGTTAAACAGACCTTCTTTTCTGATGTGTTTCTCCCAAAAGGGATTGTTCTACTCAGGTATTGGAGGTACTGATGGGGAATTTGTAGGTAGACAGAAAATCGAAATGAGCTGTAGCTTCTAAGAAGAGATGGTAAAAGAAGCAAGCTGGCTAGAACTGCTCAAAAGATAGGATTGTAACAAGTCCCAGTATAGCTACACAGCAGACTCTGGGTACTGATTAGTTGACAAGCATTTTACCAGCCCTAAGAGATACAGCACCACTGTTTTACAGGCCTCTCTCACGAAAACAGCAGGAGCTGGTTTTCCCCATGAGCTAACAAGACTATATTAGTTTGTTCCACAGAGTGCTTTCTCTTTCTGTGGCCTGTCTGATGCCAGAGGTCCGTGTTGGGCTTCTCACTTTCCCCTGGCTTCTATGGGCAAAGTCAGATCATTTGCTATTAACATTGCAAAGCACTGCATACGTCTAGGACATTGTAGAAATAATAATGTTGATTCATAAGTGTCTGGAAACACACTCAGAAGTGATTCTTCTTTTTATTTGCTTATTCTTTTTATTTTATTAGATCTTTGGGATCAATAAAAGCAAATGCTTAGTCAGAGCTAAGTACACAAAAAATGACCATAATTTCTTTCATATTCTTGGTGATAGAAAACCTCAGTGGGGAACTTGGGCACACTAAAGGGACTAGCATTATCAGATTTTGTAAGACCTCAATAAAACATGCAGTCACATTTACATTACTCATGGATAACATTTTTTTAATGTTACAGCATATGTCACATATGTCACAGCATAAACAAGGGTGTATGAAAGTATTCCATTTGATAATCAGTCCTTCAGTCCAACAATATAAAAGAAATGGGAATTGAAAATTGTACAGTGTTGCAGGTAGTTTGCTGTGTTTTATTCCTATGGTGTCCAGGACAGTTCTCCTCAGCTGACAGCAACAGTAGCATTAGAAATGAGCTCCTGCTGGGTGTTGTGAGGACCAGGTATTCTTTGTTTGCTCTACATAAGCCAGCACTGCCACTGGAAGCTGTGAAAGTGTGTCAGGGCTATCTATGTTCACTCCACAGGCATTAACTCAAGGACAGGCTTAATGTCCTCAGAGCAGACCTGCATGGATGCACATGAGTCACTCAGAAAGTCTGAATTGCTACACAGTGAGGAAGTAAAGGGATAGCACTGCTTGCTGCTGGCCCAGGTACCTTCAATTCTAGGGCATTCAGACTCTGAAGAATTGTCCTTCATATTTGCTTTTGCCATATTTTATGCTATGGGCAAATCTTCTGCCCTGCTCTAACCCCGAAGTTTTTATTTGATAACCCGGCCTTTTACTATTCCTGCTTTATAGATATTAAATATCTATAATTTTCATTAAAAAGCAGTTAAAACAGTTTAACAGCAGTTTGGTCAGTAATATTTTCTCCTTGGAGACAGGCCCTTTCTTGAGTTTTGCATCAGCTCTTTCATCTGCCTGTGTGATACATCTGGTAAAATAAGGGCCAGAATTTATAAACAAGTTTTGTCTCATGATCTTAACAATGAAGAAAATGAAATATTTAAAAAGTTTGAAGAGAATTACTTCCTAGTACCTATTTTTCTTTATATACAAGTCAATGTTCAGCACAAAAATATTTAATCATGTTTTACATTTTTTGGCTGCATCGCTCTTACAGTACACACCTGGCACACACCCCATGGGGCACAGGGCAAGGACTGCATGCTCAGAATCGTGTGCACAGAAGACTTGGGCATGGAAAAAGGTGATAACTGTCACATCTTTGAAATTACTTTTGTGCAGCATGTAAGAACTAAGGGAGGATAACCACTGAATGACAGAATGATGTGTCCTGGGGTGGGAGGAATTACTCTGCAGAAATGCTTTTTTGTTGCTCTATTAAGTGTCATTGACAAACTTGAACTACATGTCTTTCTTTTAGATACTGAAATTACAGGAAAAGAAAATGACATCAAAATGTGTCATCTTTCCAGTAGATGAGGTAAAGAAAAAAGCATTGTGATACATTATACTCTCCAGCTGGCAGGAGCTTATTTAACTGTAAGAGATTTTTAATTGTTTGCAGTGTAATCAACGTTTGAATAGAATTCATTACTTTTGAAACCTCAAAGGAAAAAAATCAGCATATGAAATATTATTATCAAATTATATGTGTAAAGCAGCATTACCCTATAAAAGAAAATAGTCAACAGAATTTGCCCTTAGAGGCATGTATGCTTCACACAATATCTGCCTACCTGATGAGAAAATATCTTCATAACTTTCAAGTTACAAAATCTTGCAGCATCACTTTTCAATACAAAACACTGAAATGAAACCATTTTAGAGTTCTTCTAAAGTTTCTCAGATGTATTTTGTCCTTGTAGCTGAGACTTTCTCAACAATTTCTGTAGTTTGCTATTAACTGGTCTCTCAGCATGCAATCTTTCAATGGCCAGCTTTTACTTAAGTCTGTGGTTAACCATGATAGAAACAGAATTTAATTGTTACAATGCAAAGAAACTTACAAAAACTATTTTTTGAGCAGTCTGGTTATCACATAAAGGAAAAAGAGAAGTCCTATTTGGCTGGTACAATCAGGAGGAATGTAAAGCTCCCACGCCTGCCTTCAGTAATTGATGAAGTGGGTCAGTGACATTTTACAGGGATGCCATTGGATTGGACCCTTGAGGATAAATAGCACATAAACTTCTTCCGCCAGCTCTTTGGTAAGTTAATATTGGCAATTCCAATTTAACACTTATGAATGAAAGTATTGCAGGCTAAGTGAAATTAAGGAACAGCCCCTGCTATTGTTTCAGCTGGTGCTCTTGCCTGCAAGCACTATTTAATCCAATGAAAACCAGAGACCTCATCTGTCAGAGAAATACATGTGACTGGGCTGGTTCTGGGAAGAGGGGAGTGTTCTGGAAGAATTTAGAATTGTTGTATAACTAAAAATGCAGATTTTTAGCAGAAGTGTCTGTCACTAGACCATTTGGGAAATATTCTTGTTGATTTCTTGGTGAGGTGGAATATTGAATGGTCGTAAGTTTTCAGGTGCATGTCAGTGTTAACAAATTCTATTAATAATTTAAAGTAAAAGGAAATATTTTATTAATGCCATCTGAAATCAATGCACAAAATTAAAATGAAGCATTCCCAATTGCATAACAAAGCTATGGGACATGGCTGGAGAAAACAGGTATTTAATTTTTAGAATACATTGTTCATTTATTTTTAAACGCTTCATTTAGGCATAAAGGAAATTCTTTCATGCTGTCATAATGCATATTTAATCTCTTCAGTGTCACATATAACTTTTATATAAACACACATAATTAGCTTTTAGATTCAACTGAATGAATCTGGAGCTTACTAACAAATCTTCATGAGTGAGTACAAGTAAACTGGGCTTTGCTGGTGGTATTGGTGGTGGTGAGCGAAACAGAGACAGGGCTTAGGCTCAGCTGCTGGTCCAGTGGGTATCTGCAGTGTTTTGTGCTAATGCACTACTTCATATAATTTTGTTCTGTTGCAGGCATCATTTTCCCAGAGTGCCTGGGCTCAGCCCGTTGGTAGCCTGGGGCTCTTCCAGGGGGTGTATGAGCAGGGCTACTGTGCTGGGGGGCAGATGAAGCTTTAGCCAAATGGATGCAAGCCACTCCATGTCACTTGTCCTTAGGCTCAGAGAACACAGTCTGTTTACAGCAGAGGTGCAGCCATACCCCTGAAGGGCCTTTTAGAGCTGCAGGTTCATTTGCAGGGATGGCTATACACCTGTGGCATGCCATGAACCAGGGGGGAGCTCCATGGATCTCTGCTGATGGATGTCATGCTGCAGCTGTTGTCCCTAAAACTGGCTGAAGAAATGCTATAAGGCTTAATGGAAAGCTTTGGGGACATAAGACCAATTGCTATAAAGTAATTCAGGCAAAACTACTATTGAATTCAAGAGAACTTTTTCCACAATAAGGTTTGGGGATTAGCTCTGCTGCCATTGAAAATGTGAAGCCTAAAGCGTAAGGAATGGGGTGTCCTCACTAATAACTCACAAGTAGTCACTGCACTTGGTGTGAATGCTGGCAACCCATGTGCACCATTCCTCAGGAAATACAAGGACTTGAATGCAATGATGGATTTACCAGGGCAGGGAGGGAGAAAAGTCCCAGCATGCACCTTATAGGCAAGGCATATGCTCAATGTCACACTCAGATCTGCTGTCACCACTGTGGCTGCATCCAACCCAGTGCTTGTGCCTTTCCTGTACATATGGTCAGAGCTGAGCCCCAGGAGTACATAATCATGGGATGTGTGCTTTTTTAAAGGGATGAATAGTTTTGCTGGGAAGCAATCTAATCAGCCTGATGAAAACATTCCTGGCAGAAAAGCTCAAAATTATACCAAAACTTTAAGACCACTTTTGAAAAATGTTTTGTTTCATGGCTGTTTGAAAATGTAATAAATGTGAAAGAATCTTATTGTATTTTAAATTCACTGTGTGGGAGCAGACCTGGCCACCTAAGCCTCCTACCTGTGAGCAGCTGGCATCAACTTTTATGTGACAGACGTATTAATTCAAGCTGGTTGGGAGTTTCGGAAAGTGGAATTTTTCAGTTGAAAAAGGGCCATTCTGCACTCACCCATGCTTTGCAGATGCTAATCCATTTCCAGAAAGCTTATAGCCTGGAGATTTTCCAAACTCAGCGCAAGAGAAGAAGTAGGTCAAGAAAACCCTCTCCCCGTACTTGTTGGTTGTATTGGAAGTATAGAAGGATGCTGATGGGACTATATGCTTATGGGACTATAGCTTATTTTTTTCCCATTTGAAGAACTAGCCTGGCACTCTGGCAAATAATGAAAAATAATGTCTGAACCTTTAGGTTTTGTATGTACTGTTCTGTCTGAAAAAAAATCCTGGGTTTACAGCCTATGGGAAAGAATCTTTGTAATCCTGCTCTAGGAATGAGATTCCTTCCTACCACTATTTCATCTGTCATCTGTCTTGGATGCAGAGGCAGAAATGTATGTTCAATTTTTCAGTAGTTTACATACCTAAAAGAGCAAATACTCTATAAAGAAACCCTCTCAGATTTTCACTTTTCCTGTTAAATCGAGTCTTATGAAAGGCTGCTCTGTACTGTTTCTACACAATGGCCCTTCCCAGAACTATATTGAAATTAATATTTATTTAATTTTAAGGGGCATTTGGATTTTAAGGGTAGGGCACCATGTGCATATATTTAAAAATACTCTGCCCAGGAAGTTATGAAAACTAAATTTTCCTTGGCATAGTTGATTACTATTAGAGAAAGAAATACCTTTGGGAGTATCTAAAACATCCCTGTTGTAATTGCTGACAGAGGTGCTCTCAGTGCCTTTGACAGCCCACTCAGATGGTTTTCCCTGTAAGGCTGATGGCAATATCCTCACCAAGCTTCACAGTGCATTTGAAAGGAGTCAATACTTTGATTGCTGCTAGGTGTGTTACCCAGCAACAAATCCTGTAATTTATAAGGAAAGGCTTTCATATCTATGAAGTAGCCCATACAGAATTCTAGGTAAGACTGGAATTGTAGTCAGGCCAATAATATCTACAGTATGAGGAGGAAATGGATAGCAGTTATTCTTTTGTTTCCAGAATTATGATTCGACAATTCCTGTCCTTGAAAATCTTACATTATTATGTATTTTACAAGCAAGGTATAACTACTGTTTAAAACTGCTTAAGTTAGGAAATCCTACCTGAAATATATTAACTCATAATTTAGAAGTTTTGAGGCATACAAGTATAACACGTTCAAACAGGGCTGTCTGAGAGCCGAAATATGGAATAGGTGATTTCTTGGGGTTATTTTGAGACTATATTTTCTGTGAATTAATGATTTCATAAGGTTATTCATGTGCCTTTTTCCTTCAACTCTATCACCAGAATTAGAAGGAATGAGATTATCAAGACAAGTAAATATAAGAACTGTAGGACTAAATACCTGTAAAACATCTGTGAGTCCCCAAGAAAAGCAGCAGAGGTGAATATTTGAAAGGTAATTCTAACTGACCACAATATGACAGTAAGTCATGCTATAATAAATATATAACAACAAATTAATATGCTACAACTTCAAAATCCTAGCAAGAAGTTGGAGTCTGTGTCCTTGTGAAATGTAACAGTAACTTCTCCCTATTGTATATGTGAACACACTGTGCTGCATTACCTGTTATGTGTCCTTTAAATGATGAATGTGTTTGTCACTCACAATCTCATGAGCATAATGATTTGTTTACTTCGGTTCTCTTTCACTGTTAATCCATATTAAAAAGTTTAACCTAGTAAACAAAACAAAATCCAATCAAACAAAAAGGTAATGTGTCTAGAAGCCTGGAGCCTGGCTGGCTAACTAGACTGCTTATCCCAACAAATTCTCAGGGGTGCAACCGTTTGGTAAAAGGTTATAGCTCATGCAAAACCCCCCAAAATGACAAACTTCCTCCAATGAGTCCTTTAACCCATCCATTTATTTTCCATGCACTTAATAACAGATTATAGTTCAACAACAGTGTTGCCACAAACTGTTAAGGTGATATAAAATTTAGTATTTAAAAAAAATGTCTTGAAATTGCTCTGTTTTATTAGAGTCATAATCAGTTTTGAAAACTATTTTGAGATCTATACTGCAATGATTTAACCTTGAAAGGAAATGCTTTTTGTTTTCAAGTGTTTGAGGTACATCTGATGATGCATTGATGATGTATTGAATTCACACAAGGTAAGGAGATGCAATGCACTGGTTCCCAAACTGGGTGCAAAGAAAGTTTGATTTATTAGGACTTGATCTTGTGAATCATGTACCCACCTACGGCTTCTTAGATTAGGTTTTTGCAACTCTCAATTTGAGCTAAGAACTTAATGAAACAGGATTTGGTGAATTCTATCTGAAAATTAGGCTTTTATACATATTTTGGCAATAAAAGGATTTAATTTCCAGTTATCTCTCTTGCTATATTTTTTTTGCAGTGTTTCGATTCTAAGTAAATATTGAAACAGCTATGATAATGCTAATTTGTCAAGAAGCAAAGGACATAGAAATATTTTGTCTCTATGCTTGTCTTCAATGTCTTCATCCAAACAGAGCAAAAACCTGTGTATATGTATTCTTTTCTTCACCATGATGGAATTATCACTATATTTACCATAAATAACATTTTAATGACTTTGCATGTATTTATATACCCTGGTTTGGGACAAATTTGGAAGGGAACTTCCAAAGGAATGTTCCCTAAAGGGCAATGTTCAGCAGCCCTCCTCCCCACAACTGTTTGGGAGATAAACCTCCTTCAAGAAAGGTGGGGAAAACTGTTTATTTAACAAGCAAAATACTCACAAACTTGAAAAAATGAATAATATTGAACAGTGGAACCTCTCGCTGTCCTGAGATGACAAATTCAGAAAGCCCTTTCTGTGGGGTGTAGCTTGGCTGGCTCAGTCTCCAATCATTCCCCTCTGTGCTGGAAATGCCACGGCCTGGGCCCTGGTGGGCACAGGTGTGGGCTCCCAGGGCTCTTCTGGATTTTTGATCCAGAGCAGGACTGATCCAAGAAAAGAAAAGCCACACTCAGGGGAACTTCTCTCCCTCAGTTAGCCAAAAACTGACTAAAAGCAAAGGAGAGCTCTGTCCTGCTGTCCGTGCTGCAGACAACACACACTGAGAGAGAGAGAGAGAGAGAGAGAGAGAGAGAGCTGAAGCTCTTATCTCTGTGTTTTGAATACAGCCACCGCACACATTCCAGTGCTTCTCCTTCTCCCCCACTTCACTCTCAGATCTACTTTTAAAAGCACAGAACTTATTTCTGGGCTAAACAGATGAATAGGAATACAATTTAACATCATGAAGTCACCCCAGGACAATACATAAGTGGTTCATTGCATTATTTTACTTTTCATATTGAAGTGTATGCAAAAATTATATAAATATTTTCATATTATTTTTGCATTTGGAATTTCTGTATTACCAATATAATAACACTTTATTGATCTTCTAAACAGCCATTTGATTGGTAGTATAGCAATTGACATGTTTCTAATTAAAATAAAGAGAGAGTGTTACTTAACTCTTTATGGGAAATCAGGAACTATTTTGCAATACTACTTAAAAATATGTGCTATTCTGTTAAGGACATAAATAAAAGCTTGAAAATTTTAACATAGAACATTTTTAAACACATGATAATAATTTTAAAGAGCCAATTTCTAAGAAGAAATAGAAAGCTACACAAAATTTAAGAGGAAAATACAGAACTGGAATTGAAAAGTAGTGACAGAAAGGAGAAATGGGAATCAAACAGGGTGTGAGAAACAATAAGTCAATTGCTTAATGGTGAATTAGTAATTGCTTCCTTTGATTTGTTTACAGGATGAAGGGAGAAGGGTGAGAAATCAGATTGGGTATATTTTCCTGCTGACTATTACTTCAGTCTGCAGTAGAATAAGTGAAGATAATATATTATATGTGCTTTTCATGATCCAGTTTCTGACAACCAGTTTATTCTACATGCACTGTGACACCACTACAGATATACACAACCTCAGAGAATAACCTCCCTAGAACCTGGGATGCGCTGGGTATGAGAAGGAATTCCATTCAATTGTATATACAGGATAAATGTTCAAATCTGGGTTAGTATTAAAGGCCAGATTTGTTGATCCCATATGGCGTCAGGTTATTCTTATGTCAGTCTTAACAGAAAGAGCTCAACACATGCAGTGCAAATTTACATTTTCCCTTTTCTTAAAATCTAATGGAAATATACATCTATGAAATATGATTCAACCATATATGAGGGCATAGATAAGCACAGTGTTATTAAATATGTATATTACTGACTTAATTATAGGAGTTAAGGGGAAACTTGAGAAAACTAGGATTTTCTGGTATGTTTTTCTTCTCCCTAATCTAATCAGACAACACTAAAAGCCCAAGAGATATATAAACTTCAGTAACTAGTTATATTAAACCTGTGTTTACTTAGATGATTTGTATGAAATAAATAAGTAATTGCCCAAAGGACATTAAAAAATGGAATATATGAGACTGCATGTGAGCAAGCTAACACAAAGCAGAGAGCTTGACTAGTGCATATTTAATAAGAAAAATTCCCGGTGCCTTTATATCTTTTACCATGCTATAGAAGTCCTTATGTCACCTTTATCACCATAGTAACTCAGCACTTTACAGTCTTCCTCTATCCATTCTTCTATTATTTTATCAGTTTAGTAAAGGATAAAGGATTTCCCGGATTATCCACCACTTGGTACCCTATGGTGTGGGCATCTTGCTGAGACGTATTGAGAATAATGTAATAATTCATCAATCTTCTACAACAAACAAAAAGGAATCCCTGGTTTATATTATGGTATTATCAATTTTTTGTTTAATAAAAAAATTAAAATTAATTAATCATCAGAAGTGAGGCTTTTTTAAACACTTGATAAACATTTCTGTAGCCTTCTGAGAAGAAGAAGCGATTATTATAGTTTTGAGTCCTGCATAGGTTGAAGACTGACTCTAAATTATCAAAACCCAGCATTCAGAAGAGACAACAGTATTTAGGTTTACTAAAGGGTATTTTTTTCTATCTTCCTCTATTATAGTACCTCCAAAAGGTGGGAGGCTTCCGGTAAAGCATGTTTTGTAGCCCCAGTTTACACTACTACTAAAATATAACAGATTAGAAAGAACAAGAAGGAATTTTCATTTACATCCATTTCTAACCCTTTGAGTTATAGTGTATGAAATTAAATAAATATGTAGTTACTTACATACTTAAGTTAAAAGGAAAGAGAATTTGCAGTTAATTAGTTCCATACAAATAGGAGTAGCAAAGACTAAATCAGTGACTAAAAACAGTTTTATAGATTGGACTCAAAAATTTAGGATATTTGCCTCTCATTTAATTTTTTTTCCTAAGATACCACCTTGACGGCTTCTAAATATGCATTTGGCTGACTTTTATTTATTCATACTAAAGCAGTGTGCTGAGAGGCTTTGCCAGAGAACTTAGGTTTATCTGCATGAATGCATACATATTATTACTTTGAAACAAAGCTGACACTTCTGGGGTTTGATCCTTCGAGCGCAGACTGTATGTGCATGTGCCCCAGCTTTTATCTAACTTTGCAATATAGTCTTCTCCTGTGGTACAATACTTCAGTTTGATCCAAAGAAGTGGTTTTTTTTCTGAATGCATGTTTCCAAAGTCCACGTTTAGATGTGGTTTTATTCTTAATAGAATTCACTTTTTTTTCTATACAGTTTCTCTTAAGATTACTAATAAAGCTTCAGAAGGACAATTTTTTTTTCAACTGTAAAGTACTATTAGTACATCAAAAAATATCTTGTCCCCTTGCCATAATAAATTTAATTGAAGTAAATATACTAGCTTCAATCCATTAAAATAAGTGCCATGATTTGTGCAGTTTCACTCCATTAATCTCAGCCTTGATCTGTGCTTTCTCAAATGAGTAAAACAAAGTACAAACAAAAGAGTACAAAATTCATCTCATGATTGGTCAGCCAAGAGCTGCAGTGACCAGCTCATGGGATGTGTGAGCCTCTGTGCTGATCAGCAGCTTGGGTGGGGCCAGATCCATTGGTTAATTCAGCCTGACAGAGCTTCAGGATCTGATTCGCGGATTTGAAAACATGAGATGAGGAGTAACTGGAGCAAGTTAAGTTGTACAAACTATGCTTAAAGACTGGCTGTGATATTTCCTGCAAATAAAGAGTTAAACACTCCTGGTCTAGATAGATGAACCTAACATTTACAGAAGCCTATTTATCCAGCACTGCAGGCTCAGTGATTCTTTCTTCTGCCTTGCCTCACAAGGCATTTATATGCTTTCTCCACTGTAGGGACTTTTCCAAGCAAAGTTTCTCCACCAAGATTACAGATTTCCATTTTAAACCTCTTCTGATTACTCTTTCCTTACTCACCTGACAGCTGAGTGTGATTAAGCACCAATGAAGAAAATGAAAGGTTCCAACACAAGATGCTTGCGAACAGGTGATACTTAGTTTTAACATACAGTTAAAGCTGATTTAGCTAAAGGAACAAAGAGATAGAAATAAACCCAAGTTTTATACATGTAAATTTCCTTTAAAATCCCCAGTGCCCTTTATGTATTGGTCAGTTCTGTCTTGGCTCTGTTTTGAGCTTAGTTCCATAAGCTTGTTCCTGCTGTAGAAGCTCCGATTCTCTTTAAGTGCAATGGCAATATTTGAGATGGACTCAAGTGTTACAGGGCCAACAGTGATGAAGAACACTGGTTCCAGTTCTCCTGAGCCACACAAGCTCACAGCTCTTAACAAACTGCGCTAGAGATTCTGTCTCAGTGAGGTTGCCAATAATGAATGCAGTGTAGCATTCTGTTCCTAGCAGCACATGAGAAAAGGATCCTTTCAGACTGTGACTGAATAATAAACAAACTAGAAAGTTGAAGCCCTATAGTCTTAAAAGAAAACCTTCTCAAGCAGTAGCCAGAAAAGCTTCCATTTTAGAGTAGGTTGATGTGAATTGCAATTATTTATAATTTTGCAATTATATGCAAAATTATAATGCAGTCTTTAAAAACCCCAAGTCTTAGCTGTTTGTATCAGGAAGTGAGTCAGTTTTGGTTTTTTTTGATTACTTGGCAAGCTCATATCCCCTTGCTGCTACGTACATTTTAATCTGCATGTCCACCACTGGAACTTGAACATGATTATGTTTGGCCCAGTAGGTTCATGTCTTTTAGAACTATAACATTACTTCACTTGAGCAGTTATTAGGGCTGCAGAGATGTAACTACAATTGCTTAATGGGATAATGCAAAATGAATGAAGTGAGAGAACCCCTGGAGGCTTCTTGATGTTTACTCTTTCAAGTAATGCACTCTACTAAGTCTGTCAGCTCATCACAACAAAGAATTATTTAGGGAACCGTGTGAACAGTGTTGCCTCACAAATCTTATAGCCACCCAAAACATAAAGTGTGTATTATACAATGCAACTCATAAATAGACATTTCCCTGTTTTCTGCAAATCACTCTCACTACAATAGCTTGTCTCATCACAGCAGAGCAAATGAGAAAGCAAAGACGTAAAGTAGCAGCATACTGTTGTGCTTTATATGCGATTTTCAAATTATTTCTTGGTATAAAGAAAGATAAATTATTAGGCTTATTATCATTTACATTATTCTGAGAGTAGACTAAGATGGAGATATTTCATTCTCTACACAGGATCTTTTAATAGGTCAGCCACAGTAATGCCACTGCTTAATGTTGTTACATGTTTTAACTCCAAATATATTTATGCAAAACTAATTACCTCACAGCATTATAGGTGTGTGAGACATATGTTGCAACTTAAGGATGTGCAATCCTCGTGAAACCATTAAGATCACTTGCAAAAAGAATTGGCACCATTCTTTTCTGGAATTTTTACACATATGCATAAAAGACACCCATACAGTGCTGTCTATTGCTAATGGAATAGAAATACATTCTTGAAGTGAAGTGAATAGAAATACATATTTGAAGTGAAATATATATGCTTTAATAGCAATAGAATATTTTTTATTATTATTATAAACACCCTTTTACTAATAGTCTCTCCAAAGTAAAGGAAGATCAAGGCATATTTTCTAGAACTCTTCTAACCACTCCAAGGCCAGGTGGAACAAGTAGCCATCAGCTCCTCCCCTGGACAGGGAACAACTTCTGATTTTCCAGGGAACAACTTTTCTGATTTTAAGAGGAGGAGGCAACAGGGAGTCATGGACAGTCTGTGAGCTTCCAGGGTGTATGACAGAAGTGTGACAGAGGAGCTGTGCATGTGCCATGGCATAGAAAACCAAGCCAATAATATTTTACAGTGGTAAACATTTTATCAGTGGCAGCTGCTGCCCTGATCTCTGGACTATCAGGAAACAGAACAGAATCTCAGAATCACCAAATGGGCCAGGTTGGAAGGAGCCACAGTGGGTCACCCGGTCCAACCTTCCTGCTCAAATAAGTTATATACAAACATTCCTAAGGATTGTCTTCTTCCAGTCACAGCTATCAATACTGAACTTTTAAATGTAGAATTTGGGCAACAAATGTGTCTGTATCAATGCCCTTCACATCATCTCAAATTTTCTGTGGTAAAGCCTATGCACTGTGAGTAAGAAGTGAGAAGAAAAGGTGACTTTTGTAACTGTGGTTTAAGGAAATAGAAGTCAAAAAATCCTCATCTGCTTAAAAAATGGAATAAAACACTGGAACAGGCTGCTTAGAAAAGTTATATAGTCTCCATCCTTGGGGATTTTCAATACCTACTTGGACAATGTCTTAAGCAACATCAATTTAATGTCAGCCCTGCTATTTAGAGATGAGCCTGGATGATTTTATAAGGTCTTCTCTCACATAATGGTTCAGTGGTCCTATGATTTTTGGGGTCAGATAGGCTGCCTGTAAGCCTAAATTTTACATTTGGCACCAATTACAGTTGAAAATAGCTCAATCTTGTCAATGTGTTTTACTGGATCAGAGAAGGGAGGAATGAGAGACTGAGGTTATAACTTTTTTGCTGGAGAATGGAGCACAGGCAGAGTTGCTGTCTGCTGAAGTCCTGCAATGAAAGTTTTACCTCTTTACCTCTGAAAATAAATTCACAGATTCCAGAATTATTTCAGGTTCACAGGAATGAACCTGATGTACAGCACAGTGTCAGGAATGCTATTGCTTCCATTTTCTCTGAACCATGGCATGGAAGAGGCAAAATATGCCATGATTAGCTTCTGTCTCTTCTGTGAAGACTCCAACATGCTCATTTTGAAACAACTGGAACCAGAGATTTTGATGTCAATGTCATAGTGGCAAAATGTACAAATTACTGTTTCCTTACTTTTGTTTGACTGCTACTACTGTAATTCCTTTCACTTATATCTTATTCCACTGATGTGTCTCAGAACAAACTGCTAATGTACTTACATGCTCTGGGTGACAAAGCTCCATTGTGAAGCAGTCAGTTTGGTAGTCTATGTTTAGCATTCCTCTGGTTATTTATTATTTATTCCCATCTCATCATCCTATTACAGGCAATAAATATATAAAATTGCAGAGCCTGATGTGTTCCTTGCCTGTCCCCAAAGTCAATACAGTCAAAACTATATCCAGGTGAATGATGAAATATTAAAATAAATATGCAACAAGCATCCATAGGAAATGCTACTTCAGTCGTCAATCTTCTGTTCAGATAGAGAAGGCATTCCCTGATGAAAAAGCATCTTAGCATCAGACTTTGTTGCTGCTGACATGTTTTGGGGGAATTAAGATGTTTAATTCAAATGTGCAAAGGAAACCATAATCTGAGCATTTCTTTTTTCCTGCCTCTAAAGGAAAACCAAAAAACTCCAATTACAAGCCTGCTTTCCCAGGTAGAGAACATGTAGGTTACATGTTTTTATTTTTTTTTCACATATGTAATTATTCCTCACTCGCCTTTTTTCCCCTTTCACTGACAAAAAGGACTCTTGTCCTCATTTGTTCTCTCTTCTCGTAGTTTACTTTTCCAGGTCTATTATACATTTCCTGACTCTTGTTTATTCTGTTATCTATTATCACTATAATTCCCAAGTAGGAAACTCAGGCACCAATCCTACAAAATAACAGAGCTGCCTGGGATAGGCGTTGGTTATTTAAATCAATTAGGGGATTTTAACATCTCTTCTTCCACAGAAGACTTCAGTCATCAAATAATAGTTTGTTCCATGGGGATCTGAGTGAAGAAAGGAGATACAATCCAAACTTCCTGGAAGCTGTGCAGCTATTTAGAAAATAATGTCACTGGATCACGGGAAGCACAACTAAGTGCTCTATGTTTACGTATAGCTTAAGGAGCTCAGGTCTCTCAGTTCAGGGCAGATTCCTCTCATGAGCTGAGAGATTCATTGCCTGTAGCTTTTTTAATACATGTGACACTGGTTTCTCTACCTTTGCAGATTCCTGTGGCTCCTTTCAGCTTCCTCTGCTCCTGTTCCCTGTCAATAATGTGATGTACTAGCTTATCCTTTGTCATTTTTCTAGCTCAGTGTCTGGAGCCCCAAGCAACTCTCTTAGAATACAAGTAAATAATAATAGAATCTAAAGACTCTCTCTGCTCTTGTCCTTAAGGCATTGTCCCCTGACCCTTCAGTCTCTTACTATGTGAATTCAAGGAAAAGCATTTTCCTCTGACAAAAACACCAACCAACCAACCAACCAACCAACCAACCAACACCCACAATCAAAAGAACCAAAAACCCCCAAACCAAACCTGAGCTATGGAATGAGTGAAATTGCTATACCCATAATGAAGTGTCTATTTAACTTTGACATAAACCCAAAATTTGTATAACCTAGAACATTAGAAGCTTTTTTAAAAGATTCCATGCTGTTGCTTAAAAATTTAGAAGATCCCTTCTGTAAGTACACTATGCCACCACAGTGCAGAGAGCATGAATCACAATCCCCTGCTTTCTGGATTGCATAACAATTGTTTTTATCTTATGATAAAAAACACTCAGAGACTGCAAGGAGAGATTCAAAACTATAATATATGACATCTAGTCAAATGTTTCAGGTATTTAAAACAAAGTCAAATCTAAGAAAGCAAAACCATCAAAACATCTCTGGCACCACCTACAGAAGTAATTCAGTATTAGCTTTAAAGATTTTCTGTTGGAAGAAAAAAAGATTAAATAAAGACAGAAAATTGAAGAGGAGTACTCCCCTCCCCCAGTAAATAAATAAATAAACAAAGAAAGAATTTCAGGAACTAGAACTATATGTATGCTCAGCCCCCTATTGATGAAGTGCTGCTTATTAGTAGCTGGTATGCTTTCCATGCAGATATTCAAACTCCAAAGTGTACTTAGATGCTTGTGAATATTCTCCAGGAAATGATGAAGTGACAAGATTCAATCTGTAATGTGGGGAAATCAGTTTTTACTATGAAGAATTTACTTTCTAGTACTGGAAGACTACATATATAGATTAATCACATTTTCACAGCTGGATTTTTGAATAGAGCCTCATTAAACTGGTATAAATATACACCATATTGTTGTGTATGTTTTGGTTTTTTCATCAGCATCAAGATAACTTTGGTACAGAATAATGCTGTTTCATTATATCCACTCCAGCTGTGCTCTTCTTCCAAAGTCCTAGCATTTGCCAAATATAAAACTTAGCGCTTGCTCACACCAGTAAGTTGGTAAAGTTTGAGTGAATGAAAGACAATATGAGAACAGAGTAAGTAAGGGAAAAGATAAAATGAACTTCAGAATGAAAATTTTGGTCACAGATATTTTTTGTCTCTTTGCTATTCACTAAGGTTGCTGTGCTTATTACCATAAACAAAATAAACACTACTGAGTCCCCATAACAATGAAAGGAAAAAAATTAGTTTAGATCAAAATGACAGACTACAGTAGAAAATCCCATATAACATCATTATAGTTGTGTAGACAGGCACAGAAAGAGCAGGTTATACAGCGGATATTGTGCTCAGAGCCCTTTGAGGAAAGTGTTTCACAGTAACAGTGATCTGAGAAGCTCAGAAAGATCTTGTGATTTTAGTACGGGTACAAAAATTGGTGGGAAAAAAATAAAATAATGAGCTCACCACAGTTAAAAATGCATAATATCTTTTTAATTTCATCAAGGTCAGATTTCCTTTGTGGATTCCTTAGAGGCGAAACAGGTATTTTTATGTTTTCCAGACACAGGGCTGTGGCACAGCCATCAAAGAGGAAGTCAGCGGAGACCCTTAGGGGCTTGCAGTCCTGAAGGACCCAGCTGCTGGGCTGGATGCCCTGGAGGCAGCCAGGGCACTGCTGGCACACCAACACCTGCCCAGTAGGTCTGACTCCCCCCTTGAACTGGTTATGCTCAGCTGTACCAAGTGTGCAGCATCTCTGAATCAGGCTGGACACCTCGCTGGGCACTTAAGGAAGAGAAGCAAGGTTTAAGTACACTTGTCGAGTATCTTAGCCAAAATCTCTGGTTTTCAAGATGTTTTGTAGCTTGCCAGCTAGCGCTTTTATCCCCAAAGTTACTGTGTAGTCTCCAGGTAGGTATAAGATTCAACAGACTTGCTGTATATATTCATATTTACATTCTTTAAAATTTTTATGGGAATATGAAATGTCTATGAGCATTCTTTATTGATGCTTTTTATTGAAAGTAGCTCCCTGATGAAATTTCAGTTGATTGCACTGATATAATTCAGAGGGAAATTAGACTTGAGATTAATTTTACATCTTGCATTTCCTCACAGATTTTTCTTTTTTACCAAAACCAAATTATATATAACCATTATATATAAACATTACATTTTGAATGGAATGAGTAATTATTAAACTGGAGATTGCTATGATCTCATTAAAAATGCAGGTCCATTCTTGTAATAAGAGCAATGATTCACTGTTCACAAGTGAGTTTAGACCACTGACGTTAAATGCTAATCCTTCCACCAAACCAGAGCTAGAATGATTTTCTTTGTGAGCTGCAATATCAAATTCCAGTAAAAAACCATTTAAGCAGTGCAGGAGTCTCACAAATATCAGTAACTAGTGAGACCAAGGCCTGCATTGTCACAGAGGGCACTGGAGAGTGCACAATCCCATCTGGAGTGTGGGGAAGCAAAGGAGAGCTCTAGCTGATGGACTGAAGGGTGCTATCCAGGTTCGTGTCATGGAAAAAAGGGTGGGAAATGAAGGGCATGACAGCCTCATTTGTCAGTGGGTTCTTCCAGGTGCAGCATGTCAGATTTTTACGAAAAGCAACATGCTTTTTTTGTGAACAGTTGAATACCCGTGACATTATATCCTACTGCCCAAAAAAACTGAAAACCAAAAACAAAACCCCCCAAAAAATCTGTTGAGTGACTGTAGGGGAAAAAAATTATGGAAAAACTTATCTCTCATCTATTTTCAGTTTATTTGCTTTGTGTATCTCATAGCCCTTTTGATAATGTCATTTTTACTTTCTTCTCTAAATTACTGTGTTTTCTCTCTTCTTGAGGGAGAAATGTTATGTCAATCAGGCTTTAGTTATCTATTCTATTTTAATATGTCCATAACAACTATTGCTACTTATTCTGAATTTATCTAGAGTATTTAAGGTCAAAACAAAAAGTTGCTGGTGAAACTGCAATTTCTTTCATAACAATAAGGTTTTGTAGAAATAAGTCAGTTTTGCATGGTGTAGGTGGGTTTTATTTAACCAATTTGACACGTCAATTAATATGGGCCACATAGCAGGCAACAACTATTATTGCAACAATTAAATAATGCTTTCCCTTGATTAAGAGGATGATTTTAAATTGATCACTTAGTAGTTAAGAGGTCTGCCAGTTACAACTCAGCTTCCTGCCATCTGTGGGTTAGGTGTTTTTTGGAAAATTATTTTCATGTCTTTTGCTCTGAATTCATGGATTTGCTGTAAAATGTCACTGGTGAGAAGAAAGTGTTCTTGTACTCTTGACTGAGTAGTTTTTTGGCAGACTTCTTAGCAACCCTGCATACTCTCTGTGACAGAGTGTTGATTTTTAGTCCTTCTATGAGATGGGACCAGGATGGAGAGAATTGTTTTCTTTTTCCCTTTTCTATTGTTTGGAAGCAAATGTTTCCAACACTGTTCTTGTCACATTGGCAATGAATATTGCGCTTTTGTTTTGGGAAGCAGATGCACTTCAGAAACATTTTAGTGATTTCTCAGTGAGGTTACATTATGTTTTCTTCTTTTTTTTTTCCCTTTGGAGTACTTTTAGTACAGTATGGTCCTCTAACAAAACCTTACAATTATATCACAAATTCAATCAATGGGCTTGAAGAGTAAGCAATGAGAAATGTGCATGATGCCAGAATCTGTGACTACGGTGACTCATGCCCCAACAAAGAAGATGAATGGTTTCAGTGATAATATCCAAGTGGAGTATTCCACTAAACTCATGGCACTGACTCACTGCTTGATTAGATATGGCCCACAACAGCTCCAGTGAGCAGAGGGGGAGCCTTCAAGGGTAGGTTATAAGGCTTTTCTTATCACAGACCTTCAGAAAACTCTAGAAGGTAGCTGATCCATTCAGCTGTTCTCACTGTCATCTGCATGTCATTTTTCACTGCATTGATATCTTATAGATCGTCCAAAATACATTTAAAGTAGGCAGATGTGTCAATACCACTCTTAGGCACAGGTTTAAGGTATTTTTTAGCTAGTGATGATCATTATTAGAAAGAATTATGGGTTTCAGAAGTTACTTGTGGATTACATGATTCTCTGAATCTGAAATCCACACATATGCATGCATGTAGTCCAATACAAATATATTACAATGTATTTCTCATTAAAAAAAAAAAAAAATGGAAGCATGACAATTTGAATCTTGAAGCTGAAAATATTAATAATTTTTTAAACTGGGAGCTGTAAAGGGATATTTTCATCCTTCTTTATCCTGAAGTTTAAAAATAATACTGCCTTGAGGAGAGTAGATGGTACATGTAAACTTACACAGTCTCACATAGCATATTGCTAATAAAAATAGAACAATCAAAGTACTCACAGCCTCTTAGAAGTGAAATGGCATCTCAACCTAAATTAGCAGAAAACAGCTGGAAAGATTTTATTTGAGAAATTAAACTACTGAAATGTCTTTTATAGTGATGAAAAGGTATTACAGGGCCTAATAAATCATCTGGTTAAAATGCCATAATAACATCACTTTCTAAGAAGGCAAGATTTTAGGCAAATTTTTTCTTTTTTTTTTTTTGCTAAGCCCAACTTAAAATTTATTGTAATTGAAGCCTTTTCTAACCCCAAGAGGGAAAACATCTCACTCACTTCATCTCTTCAGCAGTGTTTCATAGATTTGAAGAGCTCCATGTCGTGGCCCAGATACCTCTTTCTTCCACTCAGCAAATCCTCCATATCCTCCATGAAGAGCAGAGCTTCAATCTTGCCCAGCACTTCAAGTGAATTTTGAAGAGGAGGGAAGGTTATATGTGACATAGGCTGTGACCCCTCATGTGCTGTCCACCTCATGTGCTAATACCACTGTGTTAGCATCCATTGTACTGCTCACTGTAATCTCAAAATATTTCATTTCCAAAAGTGACACCTTTTCTGTTCTCTATTTTGTCCTGCTGAGGTTCACTGTCTGAGTTAATCTTTCATTTACTTTGTTATATATCATAGTGTTTTAAAACTAATTTTTTTAAGTTTGTCAAGATAGTTTTGAACTCTATTAGTCTTTCAATACATATGTAGTCCTTACCTTATTGAACATTACTGTCTGCAATTTTGTAGTCTCTTATTTGCAATTTTTCCAATTCTTTGATTTTTTAATAGTGTTTCTTAAAACTGCAAAATGAATATGACAAAATGATCCTGCTTCTGCTGAGCCCCAAGCAGCTCATTATGTTTGAATTACAAAGTTGTAGTATTTACAAAAAATCACTCTCAAAATATTTACTTACTATTTATCTACCCAAAATAAACTCCTGGACACAGAAGGCAACATAATTTTCCTTTGAGTAGTACATAAGTAGCATAAAAATAGTCTAAATGATTGCTTGAATAACTGATTTTTAATATTGGCTAAATGTTTTTTTAATAGTAAAAAAAATAAAGAAACTTTTTTTTTCAGTCAAATAAAATGCTTGCTAGACTCATCCAGAACATTAATTTGGGAATTTGGCTTGTTTATTATTCTTGGTTTTTCCTATTATTCAAAAGTAAACAGTGAGAAAATGCATAATTGAAATACTTGTTTTAATTAATAATTTTTTCCTATTTTGTTTTCATTTTCATTAATTTCTCAAACCAGTGACAGTTACTAAATTACTTTTAAAAGAAACCCTACAATGAGAGGATTAAACACTGAAATAAGATCACTGAGAAGGTTGTGAAATCTTCAACCTTAGAGACTTTCAAAACTCAACTAGACATAGTCCAGCACAGATAAATCTGATTTTCAACTAAACCTGCTTTGAGTAGCAGGTTGAACTATACCACACAGAGGTCCCTTCCAGCCAATATTTTCCTGTAATTCTATGTAAATTAGGATAGCAAAAAGCAATAATTTGCCTGCTTGATAAATGTCAGTATCCGTTGTTCCAAAATTCATAAGCTAGTATTTTTGTGCCTGGTGTGCTTGTTAAGCACAAAAATAGACATGTTTATTAGCTGAGGGCAGGATGGGCACAGTTCTTGAACATCTCATGTAATTGCAGGGACAGGGGCTGCTGTCCCCTGGGCTGGACATGGAGTGACTGTGGGTAGGGAAGGGGAAGCCATGGGGGTGGCAGCAGGGAGTGTCAGGGCTGGCTGTGCCCTTCCCCTGGACCCAGCACACCTGGGTCCCGTGTAGCATAAAAGTGACACCCATCAGATCAGATCATAAATTGTATCCATTGTGGGAATCCATAAAATTAGAGGGTTTTGGGAAAGCTGCAAAAGGCAGGCCTCAGATACATCAAGAACTGTGAATAGAGCTAAAGCAGCAGTCATGAGATAGGTCAGCAGAAAAATTATTTAAACTGTAGAAAAAGCAAGGGCAAATAGAACAATAGCCTGTGTATTAACATTTGTCTGAATAGCTCTCTAAGCTGCAGAAAGTTCATCTAGCAAGATATTAGGAAGGTTAAAGCTTAATAATGAAGCTCTGTGCGTTGAGGCTTACAAGTGGCTATTGTATTCGAAATAAGCAAGCATTGTTTTAACCAAAGGTACATGTGCTTATGGTGAGTGGATAGAACTACTGTCAATATGCGTTTGCTTTGTGTGATTGGTCAAGAAGCTTATAAAGTAGGTTGTAACATTAAGTTTTCTGGCCTGCTTCCTGGAATGTGAGCTGCTAGCATCTTTCCTTTGTCATAATCATGTAATGAGACTGATGCTAAAAAATCAACAGCTCGAGGCACTTTCTATAGCAGCCCCATCTCGTTCACGTCTGTAAATAGCCCGTCTTGCCAGTGTCAATCCATCAGATCACATCACAAAGATTCAGCAGCACCATGTGAAGGCAGCACACAGCTGTGGGGGCTGTGAGCACCCTGCCATGGTTCACCCATGGCCAGTGAAACCCACACTAGGGAGGACACTGCCAGTGAAACCCACACTAGAGAGCACACTGCCAGTGAAACTCACCCCAGTGAAACCCACCCCAGGGAGTGCACACCAGTGAAACCTATCCCACTGAGCACACATCCAGTGAAACCCACCCCAGGGAGCCCATAGCCAATGAAACCCATCCCAGGGAGAGCACAGCCAGTGAAACCCACCCCAGGGAGCGCACACCAGCCGATGGAGGGCATGGAGCCCACGGGGAGGGAGCCAGAGCTGCCTCTGCAGCAGCCAGCACTGCCTGCTCTGAGCCATGTGCACCTGCCTCAGCCTCTGCTGCTGGGTCTGGCGCCCAGGCTCTCCTGCTGACCCCGTTTGGGCACACAGCAAGGAGGAACTCTCTGTATGGCCTTGCACTGGAGACAGCACATGAGAATAACCTGCACACACAGTTTGGTTCCTGGAAGGGAAGGGACAGTCACATGCAGCTTACACGAATGACCTGAGGTCAGGGTACAGGTGCCACTTGGTGGGCTGTCAGAGGTGTTTTGGTTGTGACCATGCTCTCATGCTATCAATGAAATTTCATGGTCTTGTCAGAGCATTGTGTCCTGTCATGTTGCTGTTTTTTATTGGCTTCAGGAACAGCCATACTCATCTCACACACTTTGAGAGATGTAGCCACGAAGGCTTTCTTCTTCAACTGCTCATGATGCCTCAAGTTTTAGCTTTTATATTTTTCAGATTCTGTAGTGCTTTAGAATGTAGTTCTGAGCTTTGTATTAGGGGATAATAAGCTCTCTTCACAGAATAGGGAGATGAAACAATTCCTTCTTCTGCTGGGAAGCAAGAACAAATGATCCAAATCTCAGGCCCAAGAGCATAAACAATGGCAGAATGAAGAGAGAAAAACAAGAAGGATGGGACTTCATAATCTAAAGCTACAATTGGACAATTAACACCAATATGCAAATGGCCCAGAACTTATAAAATTGAGAGACCTTGTGACTGGTTCTACATTTTGTGACCATTTTGGCTTCATGGGGTGTAGCCCTGGCTGGGCTCTTGTGCTGCCCAAGGTGCATCCATTAAGGCCTTTTAATAAATATCTACTTTATTTTACTCCATCTAGTCTCTGTTCTAGGTCAGCTTCCACAAGGTATCACTCATCCTACTAAGCCTCTGTGTACCAGGGTGTGAAAATCTACCCCAGTGAAGGGCACAATTCTGTTGAACTGGCCTTTTTTTTTTTTTTTTAAATTATTATTATCCAAGGCACTTTCCCTTTTTTAATAACTTCAATGTTCACTCACCTGGCTGTGTCCAGCAGGAGATTGACACCATGTTCTTGGAAATACATACTGAATTGCACATGGCTTGTTACACCCAAATAAGTGTCCCTGAAGTTTGCTAGAAGCAGTTGAAAATTTTCTAATCTTTCCTAATAGAAAATAATTTAAAATTTTTATCTTCCACATTCTTTCTGCAACCAATCATCCTGAGAGATGAGCAACAACCTATGGGAAAAACCTTAGAAAATTCACTTTTAACAATTACTTTGAGAAGAAGTATGTGTGGAACAACCCGCTTCTAACCTCCAAAATCTCTTTTAAATGTATTTCAGCAGTGTATGTGAGCTGGAGTTCACTGAGTTAAGCAGTGAACTTTTTCTCATGGACAGTGCTGTGGTTAAATAATGATCAACCAGATCTTCTGAAGCAAAAAAATGCTACAGCTAAAATTTGTGAGGAAAAAATGAGATCAACACTAAAAAAATAATAAGCTGTAGTTTACAGCTGTGCAGGCACTCAGGAATTCCAATCCACCAGCTTTTCACATTCACATTTTTTTGGAAAGGAACTGTGTCAGTGTCTCCTGATAGGGGCTGTCTCTCAGCATGCACTGTGGCCTGTCTGCTTTTCCAGGCTTGCTAACCAGAAGTGACTGAGGTGTGTATTCCGCTGAACCTCAGCTGAGGTGACACTTCCCCAGATTTAGCACCTGCAAGAATGATTTGATTACCCTCTGGTGACTCCAGTTTCTAGAGGAAATGTTTTTTTAGGCACAGATTGCAAGAGAATTAATTGTTCATTCACTTACTGCACTGGTCATGTCTGAAAACAATTTTTAAAATGCTCTTTCCTCCAAAACACCACCTCTCTCTTGGACTATTGTCTAAGGTGCAAGCAGAATGTGTTTGTAACTTGCATGTATTCTTACGAGCTCCAATTTTCCACATCAAGAGAGAGATCACCAGTATGAGGTCCTGTTTGCCCTGTGGCATTGCTGATAATGCTGTGAATTAAGTCAGCTCAAATTAGCCTAGTTTGCCTGTACAGTTCACATTCTTCCCACTCGGCATGTTTTACTTCCACTTAGACAATCTGTGTAATTCATAAACCTTCAGCTGATTCCTACTATATTGTGAGACTTGTTGAAATCTCATTGCACATTTTGGAGCTCTCGTAAATGCAGTAAGCAGAAGTCCGGATGTTCAAATCAGCAAGATATGACATGGCAATTTATCCTCAAAAAATAAATTAGAACTGATCAAGAAGAGACATGGATGAATTAAGTAAAAAGCAGAACCAACAGAGGCAGAATAACAAGATTCCCTTCCTCCACTCTCTTCAGTGAGGTTAGCAGTGAATTTTTGCTTCCTTACAGGATCATTATGAATTTCAGATTCTAGCATCTTTGTATTCCTCCCAGTAAGACTGCTCTGTACAAGAAATAATAGTGTGCTCAGTGCAATAATAGTACAGCAGAAGACATCAGGAGTATAAGATTTCTAAAAGAGCAGAAAGAGTTTGTGAAATAGTGAGAAAATTAGAATATTTTATTCCATATTATCAGGAGCTAACAGGTGAGATAACACAAATAAGAAACATTGCAAAAGAAGTTAGCCTCTGTAAATGAAAACAAGGACATGCTATATTAGAAAGAAGCAATATCAATAAATTGCAAAAATAGAGACTTCATCAGAAGAAAATAGAAGTGAGGGAAATGCTCACTTTTTTTTTTCCAAAATTCATATTTTAAATCTTTACCTAATTTTTCACCTCTGCTGGTAATAAAAGAGAAGACTTACTTCAGAGTCCCAGAGGAATCATGGGGATTTTTTTATAAAAAAAAAAACCAAAATCAACAACAACAACAAAAGGAGAGAGTAGAAATACTAAAATTGTGGTTGTTTTTTCCTGCCTCATAATTGTTCCCAGACAGTTGCACTGGCTGAAGTGTGTTTTGAGTTGTTATGTGATTAATTTTAAAATATCCTAGAAAATTTTGAGACCTGACAGCCAAAAGGTTGCCTGACAAGGAAACAATATTTTGTGAAGACTTTCATGGTATTAGATGGAAAACAGTGTTTAGACTGCCTAACAGTGGTAACCTTGTAACAAGTGACTTGTACAAAGAGCCTAGTTTTATTTTACAGTTAAAGCTGATTTTGGCAGAGAGGCAAAATTGTAAATGCTAAATATGAATGAGGTATTTATGACATTATCGTAATGAAGATTTCTCTATGAAATGAAATTTAGTATGGCAAAGTGGTTCTCCAATCAGTGTGTAAACAGAATTAAATTCAATGACATACCATCAAACATTGTTAACATTTTCCATTCTTAAAGAATAAACAGTTGAAAGTCAAGATCTAAACTGCATATTTTAATTGCTTATTAAACTTTAACATGTAGATACTGAATATAAAAATTTCAAATGCAAGAGATATACATTTAATTAAACATGGATGTTCAAATTTATACTTGTAAATAACCTACCACCAATGACTAACCAGAAAAATAATTCAGATGAAGCTAGTTTGCAGCCACTTCTAGCATCTTTGTAATGTATTTTTTCAGTAACTTAGAATTCATTTAACTACATAGTGGAGTGTATTTTCTTTCTCCAAGACAGATTGAATGTTAATTCATACTTTCAGGAAAAGAGTAAGTGACCATTTGCTTCCCATGCCAATGGTCACCTGCAGGTGGTGAACAACAGCTGTCTGCTGACTGAGAAAAGCATCTTCTCACCTCTCTACCCCCCTCAGACACATCTCTAAACTTTGTACGTGTTGTCTTTCTGTAGAAAATGTTGCAACCTTTACTAATCTGTCTCTAATGTTTTAAGGTTAGTAAAAGCAGAGTCATGCGCAAAAGCAATGCATGTTTAGGATGCAATAAAATTTGTGGCAAATAAAGCTCAAGGAATTGTACAGAAATATTATTCTGGCAGCCCGCCAGTCATTTTCACATCTCCCTTAAGCAAGGCTGAACATCATACTGGCTGTAGTGAGACACAGCACCCCTCTTCTACTTGGGGTCTTCCAGCACTCGCTGCCCACCAGGAATTCTTACACTGTGGGTGTGCAACTTCTCTTCCCAGCTAGCAGGAAGAGCAAGAGCAGTGTCTGACAGGACCCGAAGACAACTCCTTCTCTGCTGCACCCACTTAGAGGACACTGAGAAAGTGTCTTTCTCACCCTGCCTTCAATGGTGCTGTGTTTAATAGTGTGGCTGTGACCTCCTCTGTCATCACATTTCAAACATTCGTGCTTCTAACATGATAATGTGAAACTTTCGTTAACTACTTGTCTATATTTTTGATATCTGATTCCTTTCAATTTTCAAGATAAGGCTACCTGAATTTCACAGTCAGAATTTTGGGGATGGAATGAGACTGGGACACACACACACACACACACACACACGGGAAATGCATATACAGTCAGAGAACAAATGGGGGAAATCTTATGCTTTACTGAGGTTGGTGCTTCCTTCAGTGCTTAAGAAATGCCCCTCCTGAGGAATACAGCTAAAGTCTCTCTCAGGTTTTGCCCTCAAACTGTAAAACAATTTTAGGCATAACTTTGACCTAAAAGCTGTGAACTGAACTGCTCCACTTTTTAAAGGAAATGAGAACTTTTAAGGTAATGTTAGTAGAAGCTCTCACATTGAAAAAAAAATTCTTTTCCCAATTTTACAATTTTTGATGTATATTATACAGTTTTGCTTTCAGGTTTTTGGAAAAAACATCAAAGTTTATGCAATTCTAAGAGTCCAAATACTGCAAAAATACTTTCTTTTTTTTTTTTTTTTTTCCTCAGAAAAATGATCTGGCTAATTTCAGACATAATTTTGTTTGGGAAAAGCAGCTCAGAGACCAAAATTATGAACCTTAAAAATTCATCCGTTTTTCATAATAACTTTACTGCCAATGTCTTTGCCAGAGCTTCAGGAAAAATTTCACAGTGGGACTGACACAAGTTGAAACAATAACAAAGCAGTACATACAGCACTGATAGACATTCAGGAACACCTGTGCATTGAGACCTTTATATATAAAGTTTTTGCTATCCTCATAGAGAAAAAATTGAAACATTAAAAATATTGAAACTGACCAACAGTGGAGCAATTAATAGCACAGAGTAAATAATGTGTAGGAAAATGATGATATTCTGTATATTTTAAGGCTCCAGCTTTCTCATGTGTTAAAGTAATCAGTCCCACATGCACTATAAATGTCAATTACTATATATGAAGTTTAATGTGAATTTTCCCTCTTGCAACAAGAAAACAATATTATGTAAGCCTGGAGAAAAACCACCATACACTACTAAAATGTTTTCAACAGTTAAGCAGGAAAAACCTATCAACAAATGCAAGAATAATGATCACTTAAGCTGTTACAAAAAGATTAGCAAATAGTCCTTCCTTACCATATGCATGTAGTTATTTTTACTGTACATATTAAGATTCATTATCTTGTAATTTCCCATGTACATGAATAATTATAATCAGGAAACAAGATTATTTTTAAAAAATTATGCAAATACCCAAGCATTTTGCAGCACAGTATTTTTTCCTTAAAATTGTTCAGCAATCTTTTGAAAAAATAACATAGCTTTAACTGAATTGTTGCTACTGTATCTTTTGGCATCTTGTTTCAAAGATTTATTGGTTTTAGCTCAAATATTATGAACATACAAACTAATGTTACTAATTTTTAAACACATTTCTCAGTGATTTCTCTTTCTGTTTCTTTAGTAATCCAAATAAACTGTCCATCTATTTCTATTATGATACTCAAAGAATGAGTACAGATTTAGTCAAGTGTTCCTTTGAGCATTTCCAGAATACATCTCCTTTATTAACATTTACAGGCAAGCCAAAATAGCATGGAGAGCCTCATTACAGAGTATTTTGATGTCTAGACTGTTAAGCAAGGTTGCAGAGATGCAAGAGGTGTGACTGCAGGACCACCTGGTCCCAGCAGGCTGGGCTTTGAACCAGGCTTTGCCCTGTCTCATACCTGAGCTCTCTCTTGGGCCTGTGACAGGAGATAGAAGGAACAGGCTGCCCAAGAAGACCCAAAAAAATGGCTGCTGATAAGAACACTCCACTGGGGTGAGCCTCAAGCTCATGTCTTATCCATGCCAGAATTGAGACTGAGTCTAGCTAAATCACTTTCTAAATGAAGGTCCCATTCCTAAAGCTATGATTTACCAGGGGGTTCTCTCCACGTCTTTCTGTCTGATCATCATGTATTGAAGTGAAGGGAGACGACCCATCTTAATTGATCAGCATCGAACTCTGATTTATTGATCAACCATGTACATTTTTATAATGGTGTTAATTAAGTTCATACATTTGCAAAACCTGAGCTCATCATTGGTCACAGATTACACATTAACCCCTCCTTTTGTTTTCAATACCTGTGGTTTGTTATTGAAACCAAGATTTGTGTTCTCACCCTGATATGAAAGATTCTCAAGGCCTCCATGTTTGTCACTTTGCTTTCCCATACTTTATCCAAGGACAAGGTATTTACTTGTTATTGAAGACAGGCTTGAGAACTCTTGCTGTTTACAGAAACATGCCTGGGAAACAGGCTTGAGAATTGCTGCTTACAGCTGCCTTTTACTTTTCCATCAGCTGTATATTTTCATGGCCTCTTTCCTTCAAGCCATGTCTGAGCAAAATTCTCCAACAATCATGGTCAGCAGTTTCAGCTTAGACTTGTGAAACCTTTACCAACAAAAATGTTACTCAAAACAGCTTATTCCTAAAAAACAATCCAACTCAACTAACCAAAAAATCCCAAAAATATCAGTTCCAAAATTATCAATATATAATTCCTCAAAAAAAAAAAATCCCATTTGCCCCCCACTTAGGAGGACAAAAAGTAGACACATTATTCATTCCCATGGAATTTGTCAAGCTTGAAGGTAGCAAATCAGATTAGCATCCACCTATCATTTTAAACAGGGACAAAATAGTCCAGTTATTTGGAACATATTATCAAAATCACATTATTTATGCACTTTGCATTCAAAGTTGATGTGGAATAATTAAAAGCTTGGAAAACGCTGAAGAATTTCAACCAAATTAGCACTATTGCTACTAAAATTTTTATTGAGTTAAAAAACCCAACTCATTAAGTTTGGACTTGATCCCATGTTTTCCAGCAGGTTGTAAATGGATATATAAGTACCCATTGGGTTCTGTCCATCTTCCAAAGAAAATGTGGACTATGGCTTTTCTGCCTCTCACAGAAGTGAGTGAATATCCTGGTAGCCCCAAGAAGAGCACATTATTGAATTTACCCTGAAGCATTTATTGAAACTATGGCATTTGTATGAGGAAAGAAAGTGCATCAGAGGATATTTAACAATTATCTTATCAGGATGTCCCATAGCAAAACCCACCAGGTGATCAGTGGTGGGATGCCAGGACAGATGACTTTTTTTGTTCTTATAAGCTTCAGAATGTAACTGCTATTTGCCACAGAGACACAACACTGGAATGGATTTGGTCTCGACCAAAAGAACTTTTATTTTATTAATTATTCCTTCCTTAGGCCTGAGGACAAGAACATCACAATCTATCTTTATAAATCAATTATTTTTATCTTTCTGAAAAATAAAGAAGCACAACCTACACAGTGAAAAGACAAGCAGAGTTCTAATGTTGAATAATGATAGTATTGTATAGACAAGGTGTATAACAGTGTATAAGAGGTTTCTAATTTATTTATGAATTAAGTAGATAACTCTGAACTATAATAAGGATAAGAGATAATAATTTCTGCCTGAAAAGTAGGATATCAGGGCATAAAATCCTGAGATGAACTGAAAATCAAAAGGGAGAGTAGCATGTGAGCTTTCTTGATTTCTTTCTTTGCTTCAATGAGAATGTTCTCTCACCTCAAGGTGGAGCTCCTTGTTCTGGGAATATCTACAGAAAGCCCAAGTCACAACCACTGTCCTAAAGTAAAAACAAGGATAAACAGAAGGTGAGGTCTTGGCTCTGGTCCCAAAAAGGGAGCCACACACACCCCTAAAGGACTGCATAGGAATCTGTATGAACAAAGACAAGTTCTTTATCATCCAAATTTCTCACAATCACACTCCCCACTGCTATTGAACCTCCTGAGAATTTTTGTTTCTCCTGCGTGCCGCACAGAGTAAATTCTAATGATAAATTGGGTTTCTCCAGACAGAATTACTCTGTGAGAAGTGGTGAGGAGGTTTTCCCATGGGGATAACAGCCAGAGTGTCAGAAGAAGGATAATTGATTTTTGGTTGAATCCAAAACCTCTGGAAGAAGAGCATGGCAACCTGGGATACACCTGATCTCTACTGCTCCCCCTGCTAAAATCTTCCTCCTCTCAGATGGCCTGAGCCCATCAGACCTGCTGAAAGGTTTTCTGGTGTAACCCAGACCTGTTGAAAGGTTTCCTCTGTAAGAAAGTCAAGGCAGCTCTCAGAAAGGGTTAATGGGGAAAAAGATATTAACCCTCTGTGGATTAATGACTGATTCGTTATTGGAGCTCCTGAGAATTTTTGGTGTTACTCCTGTGCATTGCCCAGAGTGTATTAAATGATCTTCCCTAAAACCATGATGTGGGGAGGGGCATTACAGAGATGCTCCAAACCTCTAAACATTTTTGTGGTCCTTCTTTGTAGACAAGAGGTCTAATTTTGTTACCAATTATCATTTTGACTTTCTTTCTTTTTTTTTTTTTTTTTAAATTTGGAATATTAGCTACATAGATTACATTTGTTTTCTGTCTTCCTCCTTCCTTACTATTTGTATTTCCATCCCAACCCCTAAGAGCATGCTATCACATTGCAGAGAGGCTACAACTGCTCTCACACACTTTTTGGGAACCTTTTATCTTTGGTTTCTAAACTGCAGTTTGGGAAATCATAACTGAAGTTCACACACTGCATAATGTGTAGTGTTTAGGAGATATAAGATGTAGTGAAACCTTGCTGTAGTGCAGTGCTTATCAGTATTTTCAAGCTGTAAATCTCATTTGAGAGGAAAATACTAAGTTTTCAGAAAAATAAGAGTCAAAAAGGGAGTATTCCCTCTGGGAATGGTATCTACTGTCTTCTGTTTCTCCTCAGTGTCCATCCTGTTCCTTGTAGGAATTTCTCTCCTAATGCTTTGGCAAATTATTTCTTTATATGTTTTTTTTTCATGTTATAATTTTGTTCTAATAACCTACTGCTAGTTCTGTGCAGTGACTTTCCAGGGTTAACTGAAGTGCTACTTGAGGAAGGGAATTGTTGGCATCATTTTAATGTAGGGGCAATCAATACAGATATGCAGAGTGAAATACATCGGATCCATTACCTCTCTGCCTAACCAAGAAAGAACTAAAAAACTAAACTTGAGAGATCACACTGAGACAGATACTAAGAAAAGGAAGTTTCAGAGTGTTTTAAAAAATACTGGTCTATGCTGTCAGCCTACAGCCTGTCTACACTCCTCGATTATCCAAAGTGCTTATGTGCTGGCTCTCAAACTGCCCAGCAGAGGAACAAGCTTGGGCACACTAAGAGGTCAGCTTAAATTCAAACCCTTCTGGTTAAGAAATGTGGGCCACAGGGTGTATAGAACTGAAACAAGCCTGATGGGCTAAACCATGCCATAAATACCTGCCTTAAAGTAGTAAGAGCAAAGCCTAACCCCTCTGATTAAATAGGTCTGTGAGAGAGCATTTTGCAGTAGCATGGCTGCTACTGCAGCCATTTGTTAGGGCATTATCATAACACAGCATCTGCTCCTTTATATCCTTCTTTATAGCTCTGACTTTCAGAGAGATGGTAGTGATTGCCTCACATCTTTATTATATAAAAAGAGCTGTTTGTCAGTTCAGTGTTCAGGAAAAAAAAGTTTTTGTCAGTTACTCATCAATTTGCTCATCTGTTTGTCCTATGCAACATGATGATTTCAAGTCTGCTGACACTGTTACCCAAGGGAGTATGATTCATGCAATAATTTTCCTTCCTTCCTGCCTATTTCTTTTAAATTTGCTGGAACTTTAATACATCCCATACATATTTTTACCTTAAACTATTCTATCCTTACTTCCACAAAAGTAATTTATTCATTTAACTTTTAAAACCATTTTTTTTTTGTATTTTAGATAGGAGTTTTATAAGTATTAGACAAATACTTTCAATTAAGATGGCATACAATTTTGGTTTTGTACCCTTAACATCCATTCTTGCCAAGATACATATTGTATTTTTCTTTGCTCTTGGAACATGAACACCTTCAAGAATAAAAATTAGTATTCATAAAGATACTTTTTTGTTTATAGAATCCATTATCACAAGACTATGCGAGAATATTAGTTAGGTGGGCAATTTTTCCTTTTTCTATTGGGAGATCATTTAGATTCTCCAGGATACAGGGTGAACCAGAGGCCTTCTGAAATAGTCTCCTAATACTGAATGCTGTAGATTAGAGCATGGCTTGTTGAAAGAAACCCATTAGGGCCTTCTGGATGGGACAAGACAGGACTTCCCATTCCTATGGTAAGGGAAAGGCAGTTGAGGAAGGAACTGTTTTGGCAGACATTTTGCGTTGGTGGGCTCAGTTCAGGTGAATATGAAAATGCACAGCACCATATTGACCCTGGCTATGACAAGGATGCCAGAATTGAGTGTTGAAATGGTCATGGCTACTGTCTTCATGTTCTAGATGAACTGAGATGGGAGAAGCCTTTTGACATGAAAAGCACACCCCAATCCAAAGAATAAAGGAACAAGGAGTAATATCTTGTGGTCAGTCTCCCTCTTCAGCAGGGTGCTAGAGGCAGTGCATGAGGTTTAGTGACTTTTAACTCTAAGCGCTGACCTATTTATTAAGTTTTTGCTTGCTATTTCTGAAAAAGAGTTTTCATAGCCATGATTTGATGGGTTTAGAAGAGCTTCCAGGTTACATGCACAACATAATTTGGACCCCTCTCACAGGAGCTCTTGTGGAGGATTTTTAAGCAAGGAATATGTTATCTTTTCCCTGAGAAAGCTCACAGGCTGTAAGAAACACTTCTTTTTACTTCACTGTCCATTCCTATTTTCCTTCACATAGATGTTTTCTCCTTTCCGTGTCCCAGATGGCTGCTCTCCTATATCCACCACTAGCACAAAAACTTTCACCTTATCATGTGTTTTTTTCTTCCATGTAAATTTTCCTCTGCTCATTGGTTTGTTTTTTTCTTAACAATTCCTTCCAAACATTAGATTTAAAAAATAACAAAATTACTTTAAACAAAAAAAAAAGCATATTTGACTTCAATGGCTCATTTCCCCCAGATCTGTTTCTATACCTGCCAGGTTTGTTTCTGTACAGGAGTTCCATTTCAAACCTCTTCTCTTTTGCTGAGCACATCATCCTACAGGAGCAGTCTGTGAAGCTGCAATTGTCCTTCAAGGTCTCTTATGTCTCAGTTACTGTGGAAGCCTCCACTTTGGCCTTTAAAAGAGCGTCTTCCAAACAGCTGAAACATGGATGAAAGTTCACTGTTACCACATCCATGCTCTTTCTTCCCTTTCACACCAAACACCTCTTATTTGTGGTGCTAGCCCTTTGCTAGAGCTGTCGTTTGTTTTAGCCAGTTTTGTGCCTCTAGAAAGGAGCTGATTCACACCTGAATCCCCTGGAAGGAAAAAAAGGAAGTACTCTTATGCTTCTTTGCCCCTAAGAGGGCAAAGATGCTGTTTGGAGGCAACACCCTGCTTCAACCTGTTAAAGAGAAAATTACTGCAATACTATAATTTACACACAGATATTCTGAATGGATAATGAAGCATGCAGAAAATAATGAGAAATTATAAAGTCATGCTTTAGTTGTTTGCCTTTAAAGGAGTCCTCATGTTTTTGAAATTTTAGAACTGAGAATCTTCTCACACTTTTGATACTAATTCCAGTAAAACTACACATAACAGCATTGTAGGCGTTCTCCTTCATCTCACAATCCGTAATCTACGTCATCAGACCTTTTAACCAGATTGGAAGATCCTGTACACAGTCAAACCCGTGTAAACAGAGTAATATAAGGCTTACATTAAATTACAGTAGATGTCAGAATATGTTAAGATGACAAAATTGGTCTCTTTTCCAGTCCTACATAGCAATGGAGCCCTCTAAAGGTTACAAAGCAAACTGATCACTTTTTAGCCAAGACAGAGTACAGCCAGATATGTAGTTAATTGAAAAACTATACCGCTTGATCTTTTCTTTTTGATTATTTAATACAGCTATAGTACTTCACACTACTGGGTTAAATTTAAATAAGATGATGACTCTAAAAGGATAAATTCTAAAGAAACAATCAAAGCTAATGGTATTGAATGACAATGATTATTGCAAATAGAAATTGAATTAATATGTCTCTACCTAATGAGCATACATAAAAGGAAGTCAGAAGGCTTTGGTGTTGTTTAATCGAGTATGACATTTTAACCGATCATTTGCTAGGTAAAATAAGTATTATTAACAATAATAATAATAGAATAATAAATCTAATACAATTAGCATGCTTTCAGTTTTTCATTCAACATTTTGTGTGAAGATTCCACTTTTAAAAGAAGGTTGTTTTTATTAGAGTGGACAAGGTCTCAGTTTTTCAATTGAAAGGATTTTGTAACATTTCTGAACTATAGCAGGTTAGAATTTGTCAAGATTGATATCTATTAACATATATGAGAATTAAAGAAGCAGTCAGTCAAAAAACATGATGAGAATAATATTCTTTTTTCCCCCATATTTTTATCTTACTTGGCATTTATATTTCCTGATCATGATAGAACCATGCCAAGCTGTCTTTAGGTGCATTAATTTTACTTAATTTCATGTTATAAATACATTGATATGATTTGAAATTCATACCACAAAAAACAATCTGAAAGATTCCAATGGATTTCACTCCACTTAAGACTGTGTGTTTTTTTGGATGATTTCTATTAACACTGAAGTCTTGAAGTCATAAATTGAAACAGGCTGAGAGACTTGTGGTTGTTCAGCCTGGAGAAGAGAAGATTCTGGTGAGACCTTGGAACACCTCCCAGTACCTAGAGGGGACCTTCAAGAGACCTGGAGAGAGACTTTTGGCAAGGGCATGTAGTGACAGGACAAGGCAGAATGACTTCAGACTGAAAGAAAGTAGGTTTACATTAGACATTAGGAAGAAATTCTCCACTCTGAGGGCAGTAAGACACTGGAATAGGCTTTCCAGAGAAGCTGTGGATGTCCCACCCCTGGAACTTTCCAAGGCCAGGCTGGATGGTGCTCTGAGTGACCCAGTCTAGTGAGCAGCATCCCTGCCCATGGCATGGGGATGGAATTAGGTTCAAAGACTCTTCCAATCCAAGCATTCTAAAATTCTACAAAATTCCAATGGACTTGATGATGCTTGGGAATCTCTTCCAACTCAGAATAATCTGTCATTCTGAGAGTTTCTTCAGAGCCTGGAGAAGAACTTAATTTTTCTTTTGACATAAATGTATAAATTACTATCTTCAGTATATTTCATTCAAGTTAAAACTTGCCAAACTTTTTATAAACTTCATGCAAGTTAATGGTTTAGGGAACCACAGCTCATGTATAAACTGTTTTCTGTACTTCTTCAAGTTATTTTTGTAAGTATCAAATTTACTGACAAATCAGCTTCTGAAGGACTACTATTTAATAATATTTTGAAATATGTTTACTTCTACTTCAAAGAGAATTACATGCCATCACATACCATTATAATTGCCATTGTCTGCTCACATCCAGTCAGCTAATTTTGCATTTTACATTTGTTCTTCCTACAACATGGTGGGAGCACAAAACTTGGATAACATACACTATTTACCAATCTATTTGAATTTTTGATGGCAAAAATCAATAAAGCAATTTGCTGGAAAGAAATCAGTCACATAAGCCTTTTTTATAAATTAACTCTTTTAAATCAGATGGATGTTGTGTCTCACTTTTTGGTAATTACTGTAGAATTAATTGTTGAATGTAGGACTTAGGGACATTGAGAAAACAAAAAAGATAAAACTGAACTGTTTTGTTTGTGTTGATTCTGGGACTTAAAAAACCAGCCTGTGATTACTTAGAAAAGCTCTCACTATCAATTAACATACAAATCCAACACCCTTAAGTAAAACCATTAAATCTGTCTCTAAGCCCATTTTTCAACACTGCTGTGGATCGAATGTATTTAAACAACGAAAATCTCACAGATCCCTGTATCCTGCTAGAAAATACTTTACAATAAAGAGCCAAAAGCTTCCATGTTATTTGTTTAGTAAATCAGCTTCCTGATTTTTGTGCTGCTTTTGCTTGAGGACAGACATTACAAATCACATTCTCTCCAGGACAGCTATAGGAAGCTGATTACTCTCACTAATCCCTAAATCAAGGTGATGAGTATTTTATCAAAGATATTACTCTTACAGTTATGGACCTAAATGATTCATGTCTTGTTCATGTCATATTAAAATCTTCCCAAGCTTAGTGTTCTTTAAGATCAAGGTGTATTGGTTCTGATTATATGAAAAACCTCACATCCTCCTCCGCTGATTGAAACTACTCAGGTGTGTTTATTACACAGTTCTAATACTGACAGATGAGTGTGATTTCAGCGACAGGTCCTACCCTAGACACCTCTTTGTCCAGCTGAATGCCATTCTGCCTCCCCCTGGGTCACTATGCAAACTCTTCTTGATGGAACAGAAGGGGAGAAAGGTACACAAGATTGTATTTCTTTGATTCAGGGCTGGATTAACAAGTCTATTGCAAATGGCACTTGGAACTGGTCTATTTCAAGGCATGTGCCTTGTTTCAATCAGTTCTGCTGAATGCCTTGTTAATTATGACAATGTTTTGAGATGAAAGAGGCAATACATTTGATCCTGTCCTGTTAGTTTCAATCGGTTCTAACTTTAGACAGTGCCAAAGAAAACAGGACCATGATTTCAGTGGGACCACTCAAAATCAGTGCTTGTAGCAGTGTAGCATATTACTGGTAACAGCTCCTTTCCTGGCTTCATTATGCGTCTGAAACTACATGAGAAAGGTTCCTACAGTTCATATTTATATGAAAAATAAACACAAATATAGGAAATATAGAGGCCTTCCTTTGGAGTCCCCTGAGATACTTTCCATTCAGTACAACACTATTCTGATATTACAGCAAAACAGTGTTGTAAGTATGACCACAATTCAGAGGAACTAGTTAGAAGAAGATGGATTATAAAACAGGGGTCCAAAACACACATCAGGTTTGACTCATGAGGCTGGTATTTCTCAAGCATGTTGCACTGTAATTGCCTGATTGTTGTTATGTGAATGTGAATGCTGTGAGGAAGTGGGATAAAGTCCATTCAAACTGTAAGTCTATATTCTTCAACAGGTGGTGTGTAGAAAATAGAACTCAGATGAATAGCAAAGATAAAAAACACCAGGCTCAAAATCTGATACACAAAGAACACTGAGTGGAGAACACTGCACACAGACCTTCTCATATGAAGTCACAAAGCCTCTGAATACTCCAAAGCACTGTTTGCCTGGTGGCGGAGAAAGTCTGAAGTGACTTCTGAGAACCTCAGTCATGACTGTAAGTGACTGACAGCTGCCACATAACAAGGACAGACATGTTAATACTGCATTATGCAATGGTAAATCACAAAGAAATAGAGGACATGCAGCAGCTCCATCCATTTGTGAACTACATTGCTTCAGGAAACTTTCCTGGTCAGACAATAAGGTAGTTATTTTTCATTGTTATATTACTTTTTAATTGGTTGAAGACACAATCCTCCTCATGAAATTTTGGTGTGAACGAATAGGGTATTTATTCCCTTGATGCATTAAGAAATTTTAAAACACATAAATACTTTCTGCCTCTGGAAATGTATATGCACCTCATCACTGCTCCTTTTAAATGTAAAAAGCAAGAGTTTCAAGAAACACCTGAAAGTGGCTCAAGATGTATCTTAGGGTTCAGATAACTGTTTATGTGTTCAGAGGCTACACTCCAGGGTTTCCTGGTCATTCCAAAATGCTGCAGTATTTATGAAGCTATGGTGGAAAGTGCTACGGAACCTTCTCAAAAGAAAAGCTTTGAGTCCGCTTTTGCATGTGAGACAGTGACATCCAGCGGTGAGTTTCGTTGCTTGCACTGATCTCTTCCCTGATGGACAGAAAAACGTCAATACTTTTATTTAGTTGAAACACGTTAAAATATTTCAAACCTATTTTAAAATATTTTAAAATACTTCAGTAGAGAAATATACACAGTTTTTTTGTTCCCTGAACAAACAAAAAACCCCATACTTAGATACAATAAATATAAAAATGCTGTGTTCACCTGAAGTGAAAAATGACAGAATCACAGAATGGGTCACATTGGAATGGACCACAGAGAGTCACCTTGGCCAATCTCCTTGCTCAAGCAGGGTCACCCTAGAGCACATTCTACAGGATTGCATCCAGATCATTTAATCAAGCTTACAATAAAAGTATGCAAAATGTTTAGCTGTATTTGAAGAAATACAACATTTCCTACACTACAGCTGTATTCTATCTTGTTCAGACAAAGAATCCCTACTCCTCTTTTTCCTGAAAATCTCAGTTCCTATAAAAATGGAGCTTACGATTCTCAACACCCACAAAGCCATTCATTGTAAACTCCATTTGGGATTCACAGCCCCAGCAGATCACCATCTAACTCAAACACAGCTTTTCTAGAGTGGATCCCTCCTTTCAAAACCCAGCTGTTGAAAAGCACTAAGACTTTACTTCAAAGTTTTTTGTTTATACACTCAAGGATGTAGAAGACCTCAATTCAGTGCCCTTCTGTGTCTTTTGGAGACAGGTGAGGTTTTTATTGGAGATGGAGATCAACGTATCTACAAAGCTAGGAAATACTGCTGAGGAAGAGACATTTAAAATCCCTTATTGAATCTGTTCCATTTTATCTGCTATCATGAGATTCGTTGGACCAAAACAAGGCTAAAATACATCCTACATTAAGAACATGATATTACAATGGATATGGAAAAAGAGATCATTGTAGGTTCCCATTTTTAGAAACTCATCTCAGTTATTACTTTTTCATGGGAAACAAGGCCAACCTCAAACTCCAGCAAATTTGCCAATTAATTTCTGATAATCTGTCTTTTCACAGATTATCCTTATTTCACAGTGCAGAAAAATTACCTTCTACTACGACAAAATTGCCAGGTTAATATTACTTTCTCCGTTGTAAAGTTTTTCCATGAAGCTGACACCATGTGCTGTCATGGAAAGACACATTATGGTGGGCTGAAGATCTGAGTCACTGCCTTTGAGATACACAAACCAGTAACAAATCACCTCTGTCTTGTCTCACTCTCCAAAGGATCCAGTTGAGCAGCTACCAGTTATCTGTATGTATGTTTGGAAAGGAAATTACTGGCTCTTTCACAAGCAACCTAAATTCAGGTTTCCCAATTAAAAGCAGAAGTATTTCACCAATCTTAAACAATTGGCTCTCCCTCACTTACACACACAAATTCTAAGCAGGCCCAACAGCCTCTAAATTCATGATGTAATTATTTTGGTTTGTCAGCAAGTAGGCCCATACTTAATGTTATTGCACTATCACATCATAAATCCAGACTCATGATGAAAAGAAGTCATGCTTCACTCACTGATGGTTTCTCTTATGGTTTATGATACCTACTTAGGAAAAAAAAACCAAAAAAACAAAGCAAACCAACAAAAAACTTCACTCTTAAACTCAGTGTTTTTTAGGTAAGTTTAGGTAGAGAAGATGACAGATAAATTTAAATCTTTCTGAAATGTAGAAAATGGGAATCTTTTTCTGACAAACACACATGTCCATGCAAGAGAAGAAAGTCATCCAAGACAGCCAAAAAGACTTCACTAAGGGCAAATTGTGTCTGACCCATCCAGTGGCCTTTTATGATGGAGTGACTGCAACAGTCAACAGGGGAATGGACAGATGTCATCTGCATAGGCTTGTACAAGGCCTGTGACCATCCCACACATCGTCATCACTGAACTGGAGAGACATGAAGTGTGGACTGTTCTGTGGGTAAGAAACTGGCTGGACACAAGCAGAGGATTGTAGTCAATTGCTTACATCCAAGTGGAAGCCAGTGACAAGTGGTGTCCCTCACAGCCCCAGTCTTGACACTGACCCTTTAGTGCTTTAACAATTACACTGCGAGATCCAGTGCAACCTCAGCAAATTTACAGATTACACAAAGCTGAGTGGTGCAGGTGACACAAAGAAGGAAGGAGTGTCATCTAGAGATGTTCAGCCTGGAGAAAACTCTAAGGGGACCTGCTTGCAGCTTTTCAGTAATTAAAGGGTATTTACAAAAAAGAGGGGGAACGGCTTTCTACGAGGACATGTAGTGATAGAACAAAGGAGATCAGCTTTCAACTAGAAGAGGACAGGTTTAGATTAGCTGTTAGGAGGAAAGTCTACCTCACAAAATGGCGAGGCCCTGGTTGCCCAGAGAAGCTGTGGATGCTGCAATCTGGCAGTGTTCAAGGCCAGGCAGGACTGGATCTTTGGCCACCCAGTCTAGTGGGTAGAATTCTGACCATGGCCAGTGGGTCAGAACTAGATGATCTTCAGGGTCACCTTCAACCCATGTGTTTTTGTGGTATACGGAAACCACATTTTTGTGTTTGTGAAAATTTATCTTGCCTGTTTTTTATTGTAGTTCCAGGAGTCAGGGAAGGTTTTAAACTCACAATTTTGAGATACTCATCCTTCAAAAAAATACTGATACAATTTTTGAATTTGGAGTTGTTTATGCTTTCATAAAGCAATACTTCTAGAACACAAAAAAAAATGCCATCATGCTTTTGAAACCAAGTATTATCCATCTTTTTACCAACATTACACAAAAGATAGGCAAAATAGCAAACTATTTAGAGAAAATTGGCCTTGGATGTACTAAATAAGGCACACTGTTTTTTTCCACTGCAAGACTTGTTGCTCAGCTGGTCTGAACCTCCTCACTTACTGTGAATCAAATTCATCCACTTCACACTGTGAAATGAAGGTTACTTGATAACAGGTGTTATCTCCATATGAAGTATTACAGCTTCAAGTGTGTGATACTAAAACAATTGTGCACTGATTTGTTGCAGAACAGTTATCACCGGGAAAGTCAGGAGCACATCATTTGAGTGGTCATCATTAAGGCCATGTGTGAAAACTGCACGTCTCCCCAGCAAACTGTAGGAGCAAGGCTGAATTTTTATAAACCAGCCTGGCAGGACAACATCCTGTGTATATGAAATCAAAAAGGTCCTGGTTCCTTGGTCCTGGTGACAGCTGCCACAGCCCACCTGGCAGGCATTTGGACAGACTCCTTTCACTCCTTCCCAAAAAGCACACAATATCTATCAGAGCACTCGAGATTTCTCCATACAGTTGACACCACCCAAAACTGCATCAAGAGTCGCAGGAGAACGGTCAGAACTCAAGACCACAAACTTGCATCTATTAAGTTTGCTATTATAAAATAGCCTAGCTGCCAGCAGCTGTGGCTGGATGGAGCAGAGTGGGTAAAGGAATGCCAAAGAGGTATGGGAAATGTAAAGAAATGGATCCAACACTAACACTTCACTGCCCTTTCAGCAGAGGTTCACTTTGTCCCTATTTAGACTTGCAAACTGTGCATAACATGCATCTGCTCTCTTCGTCAAGTCCCCATCTCCACTCTTGTAAATTACTTTAATTCAAGTAATTAAAATCAGTTCCATAAATACTTCCTTGGCTTATAAACTTACTAGTGTTCTGCAATTCTGTACCCAAATGTTTTTCACATTAGTATAAGATCAGTTTTGTAGATCACCTTTCCTGTCTTAAATGACAGCTATTTTAGACAGAACAGTACATCTCCACACAAAGATACAACTTTTACTAAATATGGACAATCTCCACTGTGTCCACACCCCTTCTCCAATTAACCTTATTCAATTCAACCTTAATTATTCAATTAACATTATTCAATTCAACCTTATTCATTAACCTAATTCAATTATTAGCATTGAATAATAAAAACAGGCTACTTGAAGCAAAACTAAAGCCTTCTTCATTTTTACCTATTTGTAATTTTCAGTTATTTATTTTTAAAAAGCATGAAAAAGGGAACAAATTGTGCATAACATTACTACGTTTCTTCTCTTTCTTCCTGTTCTATAAAGAAGCATAAAACAATCAAATTTTCATTCAGTTTTAAAAAATGTATTTATCTAGAAGCCTTAAAAACATGAAGTATAAATAGAAAGAAATGCAGAGATAATTTTTAATTATTTACATAAATTAAACTTGGAAAATTTGCCAAACTGGGAATTTTAACAAGACAAAAAGAAGGAAAAAGTCTGATTAAAAATGAATACAAATCAACTCAATTTAAGATACAGTAGGTGGATAGTTTTATTTATAAAATGCCACTGGCACACAGTACACACAGGAAGTATTAAACTTGATTTATAAAGAAGTGAAGTGCTTCACAGAAGCATGGATTCCTGAGTTATTCTGAATAAAATCTCTCATTTACTGTAATTCACAACACAGCTCCAATTGGCTTAAGCAGCAGAATAACTGACACTTGATAAGCACAGAATAAAGACATAGTAAAAAAATAGACAGGCAAATGGAAACTGGAAGATTGTGTCTCATCAATACTAACAGCCTTGGTCATGGAGGAAAACAATCGTACACTGAAGGGCACAAGGACTTGTTAAGACTGATTTCATAATTTCACAGCCAATTCAAATGTACTGTAGATACCTGCTTTCACCTCAATGCCCACAGCCACAGTCACAAAGTCCTCTTGACACCAGACACAAAAACATTTCTGTTCCTTCCTTACAGAAGGACTGATTATCCAGATGGGCATTATTGCAACCGAAGAAAGAAAAAGTTTGGCACTTTCACTTCTTTTTCTCTTTTTCTACTTTCCTTCTCTGCTGTAGCATCTTTAGTTCAGTCATTACATTCAAAGTTCTGTAAACCCAGGAGACCTGAAAAGCAAGTAAATTATTAAATTCAACTAATTCATATACATTACTTACTCATTTACTGAAAGCATCTATATCAATGAACACATACATACCACAATTATAATAGTATTCACCAGCAGTGGCGCTGAAAATACAAGTGAAATGAACATTCCTCTTGAATCAAAGTATTGGTATTTAGAAAAGAGCCTGAAAGAAATAAAAAGAAAATGAAAGACAAAGTTTTATTTAGTATAGTTCACACATTCAACTTTCCCAGCAACTATTCTACAGGGACACATCATCCCACATCTTGGGATCACCAAGCACAGGCCAGCATTCTACTGCATTAAGTCAGAAGAAAAGAGGCAGTTGATACTTCTTCAGTTATGAATATTAACATCAGTCTTTCTCTTCTTTACAGTTTTACTGTGTAAAAGCTAACTAACATGACTGACTACAAGAGTGCATCACAAATCATGCTTATTCTGAAGCACCTGAAATGACTTTGGCTATTTTGCTTACTTGTATCAGAAAATACAACAAAAGTAATAAATGTAGCAAAGATGTAATTAGGTCATGTATGTCTGAAACATGACTACAACTAGATGCCAGCATAAAGTGGTGTTAAACATGCAACTTTCAGTGACATCAGGGAAAGATTAAGTCAATGCTCAAAATATCAAATAAATCATCAGTTTAATTCTGGTATACACATTTAGTAAAACAGGCAAATATTAATGTTTGTAATACATAGAAGTAAGTATATGAAGCAGCAGTCGTATTCTTGGGAAGTGATTCTTCAACTATTAAACATGAATACCAAATCCCCTCCAAACAAAGAAAAAAAACCCACCAAAAAAACCCCAAAAAATCCACCATAGTTCACATTTTTTTCCCCTTACCCACAGCACTCTGCTTTTCTCTCAGTTCTTTGATGAGTTAGTTTAGAAGCATCCATATAAACAGATTTTAAGCAGTACAATAAATGCATGCTATCAATATTATTTCTTAAAAGTATGTGATAACTATGTTATGTATAATTTTATTCAAAAAATGAAAATGAAAACATTTACCTCCAATTCATGGCTGCTAATTCATTGATATATTCAGCACAGTACACTAAGCCCACTAGAAATAAAAGAAAAAAATTAGACTTGGTATTTCTTTAAAAATAAATTGCTCATAATACATGATCTAATCTAAATCCATGTAGTCTTAAACCAAAGCTGGTAAGTGTTCTCTGCCAGCCAGCCATGAGTGCTTTGGCTAGGCAAGGTCCCTGCGGACTCTCAGGCTGATAAACCCTGGGATAACACAAGTTGTTAATGCAATGTGCAAGCCAGTCTTGCTCTTCCTCATGCCATCATCACGGCTGGCAGCAGGGCACATCGTGAACTTGCTCCAGAAACTAAAGCTGACCGTATTCACCGAACTGCACCATCAAAACAAGGCAGAGTACAAAGCAACTGCTGGCTCTCAGTCGATTTCTTTTGTGCTTTTTCAGCACAGAACACTTCATCGGGAAGCTGTGATACACACGGCAGTGGCCACGCAGTAACCTTGCTCATCCCACTTTCTCACCAAGGGCAGAGCTTTAAGTCACTACTTCGTACATTCTCTTGGAAATAAAAGCAATACATATTTTTAGGTCATAGCAGATTATCATCGACAGACACACGCACTGCTGGCGGGGAAATACGAGCTTGCAGGCACTGCTGTGGCAGCGCACGGGCACTCACCCATGCAGAGGAAGTGGCCGACCTGCACCCGGCGGTGCTGCAGGGACGCGCAGGTGAGCAGGAAGCAGAGCAGGTGGAAGGCGGCCAGCCCCAGCAGCCAGGGCTCGGACCAGTCCGTGCTCTGCGGGCACAGGGAAAGCGGGTCAGGCAGCGGCGGGACAACGGGCGGCCACAGCGACCGAGCACGGCCGGCGTCGCTCACGGACCGCGCCCCGCAGCCTCCCGTACCAGGCTCGGCAAGCAGCGCGCCCCCAGCAAAGGCCTCCCCCCTCCCCGCCGGACAGCCCCGCTCCCCCGGGCGCCCCGCTCCCCTCACCGCCAGCACGGCCGACAGCCCCGGCGGGCCGCGCACCGGCGGCTCCATGGCGGCGGCAGCGCCGGTTCTCGCGAGACTCGGGCGGCCGCCGCTTCCCCTGCCGGCGACGGCCGAAGGGGGCAGCGGTGCTCGATGCGGCTCCGCCTTCCCCGAGGCGAGGGGAGTGGCAATGGTGCCGCGGTTCGGAGCCCGGCCTGAGGTGGCTCCCCACATCCCTGGGCTCCTTCTCCTGAGGGTGCTCGGGTCGCGTGTTGAGCGGTTGGCGTGGGGCGGCCGCCACTGTCCCCGTCCGCTCTGTGGGTCCCGCTGGGCTCGGCGCTCTGGGTCCGTGGCCCAGAACTGGTGTTAGCTTTGGTCTCCTGTCAGCAACACCCAGGGTTGGCTTTAGCGATGGAAGTGCAAGGAAGAAAGAGGTTTAAGCCGAGCTGGGAGTTCTTTAAACATAAACACAGCTGAGCTCTGCAGGCAGGAACTTAATTCAAATGAAAACCACTTTTTCTCTCCCAAGTGAAGCCCACCGTGACCCCCGCCCACCTCGAGTGGCAGCGGGGCCCCCTCCTGGTACCGCCACTACAGCAGAGCTCAAGGACACATTTTTTAACTTTGGAAGTTGAAATAAATTTAAAATATTACAATGGAAAGGGAACAAGAGGCAGGTTAAACTTCTAATTTATAATTCCATTTGCTAAACGCACCTAGGTCTGGAAGAACCAACTATTCTTAAGACTTACCACTTAAAGAGCATTTCAAATTCAGATTCCTAACAAAGCCAAATCTAATTTAAAGAATTACATCTGTTGAACAAACATTGTTTTAGTATATATCTCTACATTCTGCTTTCATTGATTTTTTTTTCTGACATTTTAGCTTATCAGATGTGAAGCTTTAGCTTTTTTTTTTTTTCCAAATGTTTTGAATTGCATATATAAGTAAGTATTTCAGATGCTCTTTTAGTTTAGTTTACCATATAGCCAGATACGGGTCATCAGTGTGACCTGGTCTCTCTTCACTGTCAAACTTCTGCAATTTAATATGTGATACCTGAAACTGAAGATTTTTTTCATTTTTAGTTTTTTCGCTTTAGGTTTTTGTTAGTCTTTTTCTCAACAAAAATGGTATCTGGAGGCTAATCAAGGTTTTCACTTGAAGTGTTGTAAAATTAAGTAAGGTGATTGAAAGGTGGTAATTACCATTATTGTCTTAAAATTAAGACTAGGGGGGAAAAAAGATATTTTTATCCCACATTGTAGATTGGAAAACAAGACTGCAGTAACATGGAGCTGCATGGGCTGGGGTCTGATCTGCTTGGAAGAGCTCCATGGAAAGGACCTGGGGGTCCTGGTGGCCAACAAGCTGCTCACGAACCAGCGGTGTGTCCTTGTGGCCAAGAAGGCCAAAGATATCCTGAGGTGCCCTGGGAAGAGCATTGCCAGCAGGTCACAGGAGGTGATCCTGTCCTTCTGCTCAGCCCTGGGGAGGCACATCTGGAGTGCTGTGTCCAGTTCTGGGCTCCTCAGGACAAGAGAGACGTGGAGCACCTGGAGGGGGTCCCATGGAGGGCTACAAAGATGATTAAGGGACGGGAACATCTCTTTTATGAGGAAAGGCTGAGGGCCTGTTCAGCCTCCAGAAGAGGTGACTGAGATGGGACCTCATCAATGTCTGTCGGTATCTGAAGGGAGAGTGTCAGAAGGATGGACCAGGCTCTTCCTGGTGGTGCCCAGCAATAGGACAAGAGGCAATGGGCAGAAACTGATGCACAGGAAGTTCCAGCTGAAGATGAGGAAGAACTTCTTTACTATGTGGGTAACCAGGCACTGGAACAGATTGCCCAGAGAAGCTCTGGAGTCTCCATCCCTGGGGATATTAGAGAACCATCTGGACACAATCCTCTGCAGTGTGCTGTAGGATTACCCTGCTTGAGCGGGGGGTTGGACCAGATTGTGGTCCATTGTGGTCCCTTCCAGCCTGATGTGGTCCCTTCCAGCCTGACCCATTCCATGACTTGTTTGGACAGTCTTATGGCTAATAATACATTTTTGTGTTTTGTAAATGAAGAATGAGTTTTGTGTAATTGCTCAGTAGTTGACTTCAGAAACTGTCTGCAATAGCTGAAGGGCTTCAGTGAATGCAGGATGCAGTCATTAACTATATGAGTGGAATATGCTGGTCAGGGGTGAATCTGTCACGCAGACAAAGTGGGTGGATAAGAAATTATTGCCTTACTATGGCTACAACATGCTGAATTAAAAATTCATGTAGCTGTTACTGTCAGCCACTGTAGCATCAGCAGAAACTTTCCTATAGGGAAATGGGAGTTGTTTCTTTAAGACTGACTAAGATAAAGTCAATAATGCTGTTTGTCAGCAGATGGTAGCAGATACATAAGTATTGCCAGATCTTTTGTGTAGTACATGTTCTCTTTCATTTATTTTTAGTGGAAAATGAAATGTGAACAGAAGATACTTAGAAGGCAGTGAACAGATACGTTACTCTTTTATAGGGAAAAAACTTGTGTATTTGTCCTTTTATAGCTCCTTTGAAGAACCAGTATATGACAATTAGAGCCTAATTTTTAGAATACTAACCATTATTATATAGTAATGATAATAATAATAATTCTAGTAATAATAAAGAAATGTTTCGGTTCTCATTATTATAAGTAACTGAAATAGTTTGTAAAACTCCCTCTCAGTTTTCTGTTGCAAGATTCAGATTCCTATGTAATTTTCTTCTGCACTACAGTATTATCCAAGCAGTTTGGATAAAAGATAAAAAAAACTTGGTTGATAAAAGCAATTTTTTCCCTTTTAACAACAGAAAAAATTCATTTACTTTACATAGAAAAGGATCTAAAATCAAACATTTATCTGAAGTTTATGTTGCTGAAAAAACAAGCTGGCTGGTAAAAGTTTATTTACAATAGGATATCCCAAATTTAAGTGCTAAATTATGTTCCTAGTCATAGCCCTTACACATGTTTGCCAAAAGATCATATTTTGCAGTACTAGAAACCACACAGAAGTGCCTGTTATACTTCCTGCTGAGGGAAATTGATTCTGCAGGAGAAGATGTGAGAGGGTGTGTGAGTGAGTGAATAAGGTAGCCCCCACCTCATCAGTCAAGGTAAAGGTACAAGGTGACCATGTCATATGTGGGGGTTAGTGACAGGTGTTGACAGCCCAATTTGTGTGCTTTGTAACATCCCACTGCAGAGTTCTGCTCTTGTTTCCCCAGGAGCTCATCTCTGACTCTCACCTCTGAATCTCCTGTCTGCCTCACAGCCTGCTCCCATGGAGTCCTGTGCTGTACTGGCTGTCTTCAGCAGTCTTTCCTGAGCTTTGGGAGGCATGAGCAGCTTCACTGTGAAAACATGCTGAGCCTGGGAGAGGAATCTGGATAATCATTGTTGCTGTGGTCACTTTCAGGGCATCATTTTTATCTGCTCTGAAGATTTTCCTTATACTCATGGTTGTGCTCAAAAGCTGCCTTAAATTTGCATTTGCTTCCCAGTGCAACTGAAGTGAGCCTGAGTCTGGTTATTCACTCTAATACATGTTTCACTAAAATCCTTCACTTTCCCTGTCCTTGCCATTATAAAATAATTATTTTTGAGTGGTTCCATTATATTTTGCAGCTGCTGTCTCTTTATCTTTTTATAGTACCAGCTTTTATTGGTCATTATGTGCTTGGAAAATAAGAATAATAATCGTAGTGTGGGAAAGACTTATTTAGAAATAGATTTTAGAACTGACTGGATTGCTTTATGTATGTAATTTGTGAGATTCAGGTTTAGATGATGGATGCCACTTCACCCAAGCTTGAGGTTACCCCTTCTTTTGAGAATGAATTTGACTGGATGTAGTGGTTTGACTAAGAAGGAGTGAGAATTCTGGGAAGCTGTGGTCAAACTAATGAAGGTTTTGGGTTTGAGACTGGCACCCGGTGTAGCCAGTGGAGTTTAGACACACCTCCGAGAATACACAGGGGTTAAAAAGCAGGGCACTGCCCTTAGATCTCTCTCTTGAGACGTCGCTTCAAAGAAGTCAGATCTCTTCCCCCGTCCAGCCTCTACTGCTGGGCGGGGGGAGGGGCAGCCATGCGGTAGGCCCGGGGCCTAGACAGAGATGGGGGTGAGAAAGCCTTCAAAGATAGAAAGGTGGAGGAGCCCCAAGAGACATCGGGCAGCCATTCCCCCCCCCAGGAGAGAGAGAGAGGGAGAGTCAGCGGTGATAGCAGCCGGCCCAAGAGGAGAAAAGGGGGAGAAGGGTGCAGCCCGGCCGGCCGCAGCAGCAGCAGCACGTGTGAGAGTATTATCGTTCTGAGATAGACAAAGACTGAAAACTTTTAACCCTTTCTTTCATGATTAAAACCTTGCAAAAATGCTAATCCTCCTCGAAGCTGAATAAGAAGGGAGATAAGAGATGAGATGAAACAAGGACCTGGCCCGAAGAACGTAGAGATGATTAGATGGAGAGAGATGATTTAGAGTAGCCTTTCGGCTGAACTTTTCTTGTAGCCATAGACTCAGTTGTTCCTGTGACACAGAGACTGCATTTAGGGAGAGGCAGTGCCTCAAAACCAAGAAAGTTCTTCGTGAGGACCCCCCGGCCCCAGAGAGTTAGAAAAATATGGGGGAGACAGATGTCCCAAAAGCAAAGACAGTGCCTTTTTAGAGTGAGACAAGGCATCCTTAAAAAACAACCCTAAAAGCAGCTCTGGCCTTGCGCAGTAGTGAGAGCACTAAGCATAGAAAGAAGATGTCACAAGCAGCAAAAGGACTTTTTCCGGGCAGTGCCGAAGTAACAAAAAAGCACACGAAGTTTCAGTGTGTTTCCAAGAGAAGCCTATAGAACAAGAAAAACTCCTTTCCTCTTCATGAACTGCAGTTTGAATATACCAAAGTGTAGAGCCAAGGCTGAGCAGTTGATGATTTAAGAGAATGTATCAAATTGGGAAAGTCAGGTAGTAGAGAAGAAGAAAATAGTTTTTGTAAAGTTTTCAATTTTTTTTTTTTCTTTCCTTATAGTCTTTCCCTATTTTCCTGTAGTTTAAGTAATAAAGTGTTCTTTATGTTTAAGTTAAAGCCTGTTTTGCTTATTCCTAGTCACATCTCACAGCAGACACCAGGGTGAAAGCATTTTCATAGGAAGCACTGGCTCTGTGCCAGGCTCAAACCATGACACTGGATGACCTCCAGTGTTCTGACCTATATTGCTGTACACTTTGGATTTCCCAAGGATATGGACTGGGACCAGCTGGCTGGGAAGCAGCACTGCTGAGCACAGCCCAGGAAGCCTAGGGGTGCAAGAGGCTGAACATAAACCAGCAGTGCGACCTGGCAGCAAATACTGTCAGCAGTTTCTTGTATTAACAGCACACCCAGGAGATTAAGGGATTCAGTATTCATCAGGACACATCTGTATCTACCTTTGGATGCTTCAAATATAAGGAGGGTAGAGCTAAATGGTAAAAATTCAGCAGAGAGCTGACAAAATTCTCAGGGAGTTGAAGAACTTGTCCTGGGGCAGGGGCTGAGGGGCCTGGGCTTGTTTGGCCTGGCAAGAGGTGTCTCCAGGGGAAACCCAGTAGAAACCTGACAGTGCTTAGGAGGAGCTTGTAAAAAAAGATGGAGCTGGGCTCTCCTGGTGTGAAAATGAGGGGCAATGCACCTAAAGTCAAGCTAGAGGTTTGGGCTGGATAAAAAGAAAAGAATTCTCCTCATGAGGACAGTCAAAAAGTGGAAAAGGTGTCTGGAGAGGTGGGAGGCCTCTTTTTTTGGGATTTTTAGGACTCAGTTGGATAAAACCCTAAGCAACATGGTCTCTCCTCATAATGAATCTAGCTTTGAGCAGAAGGTTGAAATGACTTCTTAATGTTCCTTCCAACCTGAATTATTCTGATTAAGAGATTGCACAACTTAGAATGAGAAGAACTAACTTTTTAGTAGTGTTAACTAAACAATATTGCTTTAGCCTGGAAGTGAAATAAATTCTTTTGTGTGTTTTTTTCAGAATCCTATTCCCATATTCCCTCTCTTTCATCCACTTTCTGTCAGGGCTTTTTTTCCTCATTGCAAAGTAGCTTCAGGCATCTTCATGCTTATTTTTCTTCCTCCTTTATCTCAGACAGTACATGCAGTCTGAAATACAAATGTCTTTTTTTTTTTCCCTCTACCTAATAACATGACCTCCTGTTAAATTATTCCACTAATCCCAACAAAGGTCTCAGAATCCTTTCAAAGCTTTACTCTATTCTGGCAAAGAAACTAGATTATTTACTTCTGTTGTAGTCTTTGTCCATTCAGGGTGGAAGAGGCCAAATGTAGTTGCAAGAAAAATTCAGTCCTGACAGTCTCAAGTCCTGTTCTTAATTATATACTTTATTGTCTCTTTGACTCATTCTGAAGTGTTCTTCTCACAGAATTGCTGCATTGATTGTTTTTCATTTCAGAAATACCACCTCATGTCATTCCATGGGATGGTATGGAAATAAAGCATCTCTGCATTTCTTTGATGTGTGACAATGCAGTGCATTTAACTTGCAACACAGCTATTGTAATAAAAGGGCAAGAAGGAATAGAAGTATCTGGGTTGTGCAGGGCAATTTACAGGATTGTATCTGATCTGATCTGATTGCAGAACTTCATGTCAGCATTGTATTTTCTCCTCCAGGCCATGCTGTTAAGGCACATCCCAGCCACTCCTACCTGTCATTCTTAACATGTAGGGGAAGTACAAGCTGCAGGGAGCAGCAGGAGCAGGATCAACAGAAGAGACGTTTTTGTGAACACATCATTGTTCAGCCTTTTCATCTCTGAGATTAAACACTTGATCCAAATCTTGTACTTTGAGGCTCCTGCTGCTTCTTGCTTATCATCATTCTCTAATGAAAGAAGAATGAAGTGTGGAAAAATGGTGGTAATTTGGCAAGAGACAGCCAAGAGCTAGAAAGCCAGCACATCCATCTATTGCTCCTGGAGCTGTCCATGGTTGTGCTTTCTGGTGTTTTGTCTTTTCCATATCCTCAGCAGTTCATAGTTCTGTTGGTATAATGAGTCCAAATGGCTCAGCCCATCTGAGCACTTTAGTCAAGATTTGATTTTTTGGATATAGAAATTGGCACACACAAATTATGTACTTTCTAATACAACAATAATTGCAAAGGTGTGAACATTTGTCCATTTAACATGTGACAACATTGTTACAGCTCCTATCAGCTCCGTAATATCTGTGAGCTCAAAGCATTTGACCAGAGAATATTCCAATTTTTAAATTTTTGGGCACAGGTGTGGGAGTTCCACTGCAACATCTTGCATTAGAAGAGTTGAGAAGCAGGCAGTTAATCCTCCTCCAGCTTTTTTTAGTTTGAAGTTTTAGAGATTCATAGGTTATTCCACAATGCTGTTTCCTCATAACTGGTGGGAAATATCTCTAGCTGTATTCCTGACTGAATGGGGGTGTTGCTGTGGTGATGATGTTTTGAATTGTTCACACACTGCTGTTCAATATGTGATATATGTATTTTAATTCAAGGTTATCTCCCATAATAGCACACCAGTGCTGACAAGTCCACTGTTGGGAAGATTATGACAGAGGTTTTAGGCACTATTCTGTACATGGATTTTATATGACCCTTCTGTGTCAGAGATTCAGAATATCTATATCATCAGAGATTTTGATTTATGAGTATTTCCCAGTTTTGTAGGTGTCTGTGGTAGGGACAGAGATTTGCAGCTTCCCTATGAGCTGAGATGTCATCTTTGTACAAGGATGTAGATGGACGTTTTGAGGCACTGAAAAAGGAAGTGTATGAGAGGTAAATCAGCAAAAACATTTAAGAAGTTAACACACAGCATATGTGGAAAGTCTGCGAGAAAAGTCAAGTTGCACAAATTCCAGGACAATGATGAATGCAAGAAGGAGATCACACAGAATATTTTGGGCAAAGACTAATTTTTTGGCATACAGACTGAAGAATTGCAGACCTAACTCTTGAATTCTCAGTTGCATGCCTGTTGTTTGCAATCTGTTCTGTTCCGATGAAATAAAGGAATTCAACAAGAATTATGTATCTGTAGAGTAACCATATCCTGTACTTCCTTCCTGGAAAAGTATTCTACAACTGGAGATCCTCTCCTCCAACTCCATCCTCCCATTTTTATGTTCTGTGTCCAGTCTTTCCATGCCCTGCTTGTACAATAAGTAGTACTGCCAGAAAGTAAGATAATAGTCATTTGTTTAAAAAAGACAAAAAAAAAGAAAAAAAAATCCCCTGCAGTGCCTTTTGGTGGCATACTGGAAAGTACAAAATGAGAAAGAAACAGTACAGCAGAGGAAAGACAATGACAAAATATGGTAACACCTGGGGCACCACTAAAAATCCATTCTAGAGCCTACATTATCAATTAAAGGACAGTGCTTCTCTGTGTGCTTCACCCCACACGTAGCAATATGAGAAATGGCAACATTCACCCTTTTTCAGTGTACATTGCAACACCCTTTCCTTGTTACTGCTGTTTTCTCTGGTTTCCAGTTAAATTTACCTTGCTTAAAAACATACTCTCCTAATATGTTGCCAGATCCTGCATTTACATGAGTATGCGTAACACACATTCACAGAGGGACAGGGAGAGAAACTGTTTCACTGTTGTCCTAATGAAAACAAATAAATATGTGATCACCTGGAAGTAGCTGCTCTGCCTTCCTTGCCCCTTATCCCTTATCCCTGACAGAGTCAAACTACTGCATGGCTTCACAGTGTCATTAGCTGTTGCTAGGAGAAAGATGCAGGCAGAGATCTTTTCCTTAAAGATTAAGTCTCATCTGTCACCACTAGCAGTAGATAGGCAATCTTCCAGATGTCATGAACCACTGGAATTAACTGTCTCCCGCCAGTACAATATTGAGTCAAAGTCAGGGCTCTAGCATTATCAAATCCCTTCAAAAAATGCTCATATGGAGACTCCAGGGTATTGGGATGTTTTCACTGGGGAGAGTGGATTATCTCTCTCTTTTCCAACACCTTTGAATCTCTCACGAGGGTCCTCTGATCTCTTCCAAGCTTCAGAAACTTTTTTTCCTCTCACAGACAAAATTCTTCAGTTCACTGTAATAGAGATGGATTTTCCTGGGTTAAGCAGGCTTAGCTTTTATCCCTCTTTTTCAAATACTGCCTTTATTTTAATTTTAACTTCATGCAACATTGGTTTGGTAGGGTGGGACTCTGCAGGGATGCCTTGTGGCCTTTATAGACTGCTATCAGATCATTCAACCTTACAATGAAATTTTGGTCCTTTCAGTGACTGAACTCACCAGAGTTGGGGTGGTGACCCTCCAGTAGCTCCCCTTGTTTTTGTTCTTCTGAACTGAAGATATAATGGTGATATAAGAGCACTTACATTGATATGTTAAATACTGTCTTAGAGTTGTCCTCTTTGGAAGTAGAAAGGCCTTTTTTTTTTTTTTTTTTTTTTGGAAGGTCTGTAAGCTTGTGACTGGTCTCCTATTACTTTCTTGCTCATTTTGGATTTCCTTCAACTACAGAGGAAGGACAAGGCACATAAATATTTCCAGATCTGTTGCTTGCAAATAGCAGGATGTCAGAGTTGCTGAATTCTTGCTTTAAAGGCTGTACTTTGTGTCCCCAGTAACCCTACTCTGGATTGCATCTCAGTGTGAAACTTTCTGCTTAGTTTGGGAGAGAAACAGCAGTGTGTGCACAGGCTGTGTGCCCAAAGTGTGCTCCTTGTAACTCCAGGCATGGACACTCAGCACATTCATACCTAGGAGAAGTGATGCTGCTCAGTAAACTTTTAATGTAGATTCACCTTAACTGTTCAAGTTAAGTATGTTATCCTTAGTTAATTACCTCAGTAGTTCATCCTCACTGGAGAAAAAAAGACTTCTAGGTGGTCTAAAGAAGAAGGCCTAAGGCAGAAAGTTGAAAATATCTGTGAGACTTTCTTTCTATGGAATCATTCAGGGAGCTATTTTATTTAGCTTGTTCCTGTTTAAATTGAGGGAATGAAATACTTGTCTATGTGATAATTTATTTTTTTTTATCTGTTTTCCTAACATATAAAGGAAAAATCCAAATAGGAATTTTATTAGTTGTTAACTACTAATCTGCTGGTGGGTTTTTTTTTTTTTTTTTTGTTTTTCAGATCTCAGAGCATTTTTAAAGGCTTACCTGTAGTTCTGGTGGGTTTTATTTAGTGCTGTTACAAGGCTAAGGTGGTTACAGGAAAGCCTTCTTTTTATGGACAGTGAGACTTTATGCACTAGCTGGTACAACATTTTTGTTTGTCAGTGTCCAGTAGCAGATTCCTAGGGAAGAATATAAGAACAGGACGATCAGATAGTGATACTTGCCCAATAAAATTCTCTCTGTATCTTCCACCTCTTTGCTTTGGAATACTGAGGGCTGGAAGAAATTCTCTGTGATTGAGATTTGAACTGAAGTTGCTAAAGGCTCAGTGCAAAACCTTAGTAAGTTCCTGGTGATCACTGGAAACAGGTGTAAAGAGTGCAGGTGTCCAAATACACGTGCAGTACAGCTGATATCGCCCAGCTGGCTGTGAGTCCCAGGGAACTGGGGCGCGCAGTGGAGGATGAGGAGGAGAAGCTGGCGTCCAGCGCCGTTTTCCTGTTGGGAAGCAGCGGCAGGTGGCGCTCGGGCTTTGCTTTTCCGCAGGACGCCGTCGCTGTTGCGGAGCAGTGGAATTCACCAAACATTCAGATGAGCGAAGTTTTGTTCTACAGATCCTCATCATGATAAAAAGCCCAGCGCACCTCTTAAGTGTATGGAACAACGCCTATGCTTCCCACAGGCAATATTAATTTCTCTTTTAGCCCCTACTGCTAAATATTTTTCGTGGGTACAAAGACGCTGCAGACTTCTGTAGGACCTCACTTGTTAGGGAAAAATGCAGGCAGGGTCTTTCACCTAAAAGGTTAGGAAAGCAAAAAAATGTAATCACTAAGACTTAAAAACTGTGTTAGGCATCTCTGTGGTGTCTGCTGTGAGCCAACACCCCCTGCAAGTGTGTCTGTCCCATGCACGGTCTGCTGTGCTGTGCAGAGAAACAACATCTGCTTCGGTTCATTTGTGCTGTGTCCTACAGCTGCTCCAGCACGAGAAGGAAGGCTGTATTTGGAACAGGAGGGCTGGTGAATAGGAGGGCAGTAGCCAAGTGACTCCGAGCTTTCTAGCCATGCCATGCATACAAAGCTAATCACTCACTCTGCTTATCTGTTAGTGCCCTATCACATAATTTTACTAAGCAGAATTTCTTTGTAGTGTACTTGATCACTGCTGCCTTATAAGCACATTTATTTACTTAAGAATAATTTGAGATTTATGGGGACAAAGAAGCTCTGATCAGAGTTCTGAATGCTTGTGGATTCTGCCGTGTTCCCAGGTGCAACTTAAAATGTAGACCCCAGTGGCTCTTGGTTTCTTTGTTGAGGCTGGCTCTGGAACCCCAATTTGCTGCACACAACTGGAGAATCTCCATGTGAGGATGTGATGGAGAGTAGAATCCTGGCATAAAATTTAGTTTCAAAAAGGAGGAAAGACCTGACTTTCTTTCCAAGAAGAATGGTTGCAATTTTAGGTAAGCAGTTTAGTTTCCTGATTTTGAATATATAATGCTCAATATACAATGCTCAAGTGTGCTAAACCAGGTTTTGGCCATTGCCATCTGTTAGGTGAAAGCAAAATACTACAGAGAGGTGCTGTTGGGCTGCATTCACAAGAATTCAAGTTCCTTGTGTTTTCTAATACAAGTTATGATGATGGTGTAGGGAGAAACTGCCCTAAAATGAATGGAGTAATTCACATCTTTTGGAGAAGGAAAGTTTTGGTAGAGGATCAGTTAGCATGCTGTGCACAGTGGAATAAGAATTAGGGTTTACTTTGGGGATGGACATGTGCCTCTCTGGCTTATTGAGATGCATTTGAAGATTATGGAAAATCCTGTATGAAACCACTCTTGTTGAATTCTTGTATATATTGTCAGTGGGATTAGTGCTGAAGTGCACCATGACCTTTCTGAATGCCCATTTCCCTGTTTGAGGAATGTTCTGGTAGGACGAAAAGTTCAGTCTAAATATGTGCTCAAATGTAGGCAATATACAGTCCTGGAAAAATAAAATTCTGGAACTTAAGTGCATCTGAAAAATGGGACCTGAAACTTGTATTACATGAAGTTCTGTTTGTTTTTTTTGATTTTTTGTTTATTTTCTTTTTTGTTTTTGTGTTTTGTGGTTTTATTTGTTTGTTTGTTGTTTATTTTTGTTGTTTTTTCTGTGATAGCCAAATGTTTCTTTTTTAAATTGAAGAAGTGTTTTTGATTTCCCATTATTGGTCTCCTAGAAAAGAGACTGCTGTTAATGACTCCTGGTTTTAAGAGTCTTCTACTATGAACAGTGAAAATCTGTATTAGTTACAAGCACCAAAGGCATGAAGAAAGTGCCTGGTTAAAGACATTTAAAAATGGACTTCTTTGGACTTCTAATTAATGCTTCTGTGGCAAAAAATAGATGAACAAAAAAACATTTCATGGAACATACCTGAATGTTACTGGCTAAACAAGCAGGCAATGAAGGAACAATGGAGTTTTCAGGTCTTCATATTTTCTTGGGAAACCATGAATACTTTTGCAGTGGTATACAAAGAAAACCCATGGTAAATTGAAAAAAATTTCTAAGATAGAATGCAGCTCCATTGTATTGACATGAACTGTAAGCAATCTTAGTGATAACTTGTATATTGTAATTAGTGGATTCACAGTGTAACAATTAATGGGAGATGCAAGGCTGAAACAATTTTAGTAATTAAAATGTTTAAAACCAGATAGAGTTAAGATATCTGCCACATGTATGACAGTGAAAATGAAATAATATCTGTTAGGAAAAACTCGATATCAAAGGAAAGTTTTAGGCATGGGAACTTGAATTGCAATGTCAGAAAATAAGAACTATTGACTTACTGTATTGATTCTTTTAAAAATATGTGTGTGCATGAAAGTTCATGCACTTGGGGTTCTCTGCTAACAAGAAAGTTTGAGAGAAAAATGTTAATTACTGAAAACACTTTTTTCTTACAAATGTTTGCTGGAAATAAGAACTGTTAATTTAGGCTGTGGTAACAAGAGGTTTGACTATAGTAGCTGAAGGGGGCAGGACTACCAAAAGTTATGCAGGCAATTCACTTCTATGGGAACTGTGTGCAAGACTAGTCAGCTTTCTGATTTTACTTTTTCTCTCCAACTGCTCTCTTTAAGAAGATTTGTTTGGGGATAAACCTAAGGAGGAAGATTCCAGTGTAGGGCATTTGCTATGTAAACACTTAATGCACCGTTTCCAGACAGATGAATAAGCAGCATGTCCAGCTGAAGTTCCTACTCAGTCAGGGTGTTGGGGATTTTCAGTTTTACAGAGCTTTCTATGTATTTGAAAGCAAAAAAACTCGTTGTACTTTGTTTAGTACATCTTCAACATGTATTTCTAAATACTGGAAAATCACTGAGAAATTTCACTAGAGAAATGATGAGTGTAATTAAGGATTTTGAAAATTGCACTGTTCTCTCACACAATTTTTTAAAAATTTCAGTTGAATGCTATCAATGTGACATCTCCATTTCAGGATATTTTCAAAACTTGAGTGGACAAGGCTCTGAGCAACATGACCTAACCCTGAAGTTGGTCCTGCTGAGAGTAGGAGGTTTGATTGGATGGCCTCTATGGTCCCTTCTTTGTTAAATTTTTGTACTATTGTGAAGATTCAGTTTCAACTACTAAAATGCCTCTTTTATAAAGGACAAGATAATTCAGTTGTATTCTGACATAAATTCTTGGCATAAGACATATATAATATTTTTTCCATAAACAAATACTTTAAGAATTTTTCTCCTTGATTTTTTAAATGAGAAGAGTAATTTCTGCAAAGTTATATATTTTCCTTCACCTTGATGATGATTAGTGTTTCTTGAATAAGGTTTTTTTTAAAGAAAAGATTTTCACAGCCAAGTCAATACCCACGAATCTGCCTTTGTTAGTCATGAAATATTCCATTTGCTTTCCATGCATATCATAATTACTTTCCACTTTTATATATATATATATATTAAAGGACACTTTTCTTATGCAGGGAGAGGGTTGATTTTTTTTTTTTTTTGGAAATACCACAAATTTCATACCAAGGGACTGTTCCCAAAGAAGCCATTTAGGAGTTTGTGTCTGAGAAGGGGTGGGAGCAAAGACTATGGTGAGGACACCATGCAGCTTGAGGCCCTTCTAGGATCAGATACCAGAGGAGGAGGAGCTGGCATGGTGACAGCTGTGAGAGCTTCTTCAGCCTCACCCAAGAGCCTTTAAACAGGTGTGTGATCAGCTCTGAGAAAATTCAGTTCCTGATAATCCTGTTGAAATGTGTTGTGATAGTTTTATCCACTGGCTCCCCTCAGGAATTGATCCGACACAGGAGGTGTTGGCAGTGACAGTCCAGTGTGTATCAGTTCCTCATAATACTGGTAGATTCAGAGTTTGAATAGAGCCTAGACCCAGGTCAAGACATTTCCAGTCCTTCAGAGCCTAGACTGAGTATTCTTGGCATCATTTTAGAAACTGGCAGGCTTTTATAATAGAGAACACATTAACTAGAAAATTACTCTGGCAGTTCTTAAGCACCACTTTTACTGAAGTCAAATGTTGCCACTCATAAAAATAATAGCAAAAGCTGTTTAGGATTACACTTAAGAATTACATTTTAAAAGCTATTATGGAAACTGAAAATTTATATTAAAAATTGTAATTTAAAGCAGAAGAATCAATTCAAAAGCTAAGTCTATAAAAGCTGTTCTGGCAATTTTTTGTCATCAAGATGAAGTCAGTATCATCGTCAGTTCAGAAAAAGTGAAAAATTACTGTGTAATTTATAGTGTTTTCCAGTGCCACCCAAAGGCTAACAGTACAACCCAAACATACACTGAGACAATGACAGATTGTAATTACTAATGCTTCATCCTGAATAAACCCACGCATTCTCTTCTTTCCTTGTAATGAGAGAGCAGTTCTAAATTTTCTTGGTGGGGAGAAGGCATGCACCAAACTTATTTATTTCTGCTAGTTTGCCTAAAGCAAGCTCAGTGCTGTAAAATTTAAACCAGAAAGCTACGAAGAACACTGGAGAGATTAGTAGAATGTGAAGAGCTGGCAGCTTTCCAGTTGTCTGCTGTGTTTGTTATTCATAGCACCCCAGTTTCAGTGGTTTCATCATTGTGAGTGAGATGAAGTTGGAAAGTATTAAAAAGTGATTTAATTTTTTCTATGATAATTTTGATAGAGTACTGAGGATGGGGTGCTGTTGTGATTTAAAGTAACAGCTTATCATATGCAATGTAGCGTAGTGTTGCCAGGTCTTCATTCTTGCAGAGGGGACGTGGATTAATGTTAGCTGTTGAAGTTTTTACACACTCTTGTGCTAGACAGGAACGTGCCATTGCTAAAGGAGTTGAGAAACATAAGAGGCACTAACACATTTGGGGCAAGATGGAGAGGAGGTGGCAAAAGCCACAATGTGGCACACAGGAGGTGAAGAGGAGGAAGCAAAGAGAAAGCATTATTTAAGGACTAGGACAAAGGGCTTAGAAACAAAACCAAAACCAAAACCAAAATGAAAAAAAGACTGAAGCATCAATAGATTAAAACTAGGTATCCCATGGGTGATTTTCAAATATATGCAGCTCTCCAGAGATGCCATGCACCAAAGAGAAGAAATTATTTAAACGAAAGAAGCTGGGTAGGGAGGACTGTGGCCTCAACCAGGATCACCCAAGTACCTGTCATGCTGCAAGATTTTTCCTATTTCAATGAAACTGATGCTTTTGAAAACCTTCATTTTGCATCATCATTCACTCTTCCATGGTCAAGCACTGTGGTGGGCTGACTATGACTGGCTGCCAGGCACCCACCCAGCCACTGTCATTCCCAGTACTCAACAGGACAGGGGGAGAAAATAAGATAGAAAACCTCAAGAGTCAAGATACAGACAAGGAGATGGATTACTTAGCAATTATCATAAAGGGAAAACAGCCTCACCTTCAGGAAAATTAATTTATTGTCCATTAGAGTTGGATGGAGAGAAATAAAGACAAAAATAATTCCCTTCTATCCCCTTCTTCCCAGGTTCAATTTCACTTCTTCTTTCCTGGCTCCTCTATGTCCTTCTTTCCACACACTGAACAGTACAGGAGGATGGGGAATATAGACTGTAGTCAGTTCATAACACTTCATTTCTGCGCCTCCTTCCTCCACGTCTCCCTTGCTCCAGATGGATTCTGTCATGGGCTGCAGTCCTTTGGGATAAACCCACTCCTGCATGGCCTCTCCAGTCTGCAGTTCATTCAGAGCAGATCCCCCTGCTCTGGCCCAGTGTCTGTCATGGCTGCAGTGTGGATAATCTGCTCTGACATGATCATCTGGATGCTGCAGGGCACCAACCTGCTTCCCCATGGTGTTCTGCATGGGCTGCAGGGGAATCTCTGCTCCATTCCTGCCTGCTTCTCTCACCTTGCTGTCTGCAGGGCTGTTTCTCACACATCTTCCCTACCATTCTACTGCACAGTGTTTTTTGCCCTTCCTTAAATGTATTCTGCTAGAGGGGCTGCCATTGTGGCTGTGGGGCTCAGCTGTGCCCTATGGTGAATTGTTTGGAGCCATCTGAACTTGATGTGTCCCACACAGGACAGCCCTGTCCTCTGCTCACAGTGATTCTTCTGCATCCCCCACTACCCAGCACCTTGCCACATAAACCCAGTACAAGCATCATGACACCTCTAGCCACTTTCTTCAAAAAATGCAGGAGACAGAGAAAGAAACAATGTATGTTGTCATTACATGCTGAGCCATGCCTGCTAGAAAAATATCAGTGTCTGTGATCTTCCCTATGGCCTAGATCTGAAAAATACAGCAGTATTGTTATTTTTTTTTCCAAATGGGGACAAACGCAATTGATGGAGTCATAGTACTTATCTGCATGTGGTTGATAGGGCAAATCCCCTCTCTCACTGGGTAATACAACCTTACCCAGACAGTGAAAGATCACATTGCCAGTTCAGGCATGCACTTTTCATCATGCCACAGCATGATGGACCATTCCTTTGGTAGTCTTTCTGCAGGCAGAGATGGCTGTGAAATTTGTAAGTGCCAATGTTGTGAACGCTTTGTGAATAACTGGAGCCTGATTTGCTCTTCATTACCGATGTGAAGATGCAGGAGAAAGATGTTACTGTGTCTACAGCAGTTTCTGCAAAATTGTCCTCCAGCCTACAGAAACTACTTGTAGCACATGTAATGCACAGGAGGAGCTCAGAATCTGAAATGCTATTTTCAGCCTTTTTAGTAACAGTGGTGATGATTCTTACCATGATTTTTTTAAAAAAATCTACTAAATGATTGTTAGTGAAAATTTTAGGAAAAAAAATTACTTGTCTCATAAATCATGATGGTTTTCACAGGCATTATTGTGATGTTTGCTTTCTAATTCAGCTGCTTTCTGTCTTCTCTTCTGGCCTTTGATGAATCAGAACCCATGCAAGGACTGGCATTGTTGTATGTATAAATTAAGAATTTCCTTATTTTAGGAAGATATAGATGCCTTTTTCATTATTGCTGTAATCTTTTCTGAAGGATAATTTATGGATGTAATCTCATAACAAAACTACACATATGACAGCTGAAACTGCATAACCTTTGCTGGGAATAATATATACCTCTGTAGGACAGTGAGAGGAATGATTTCTCATGCTAACAGTGTGTATGGAAATCTGCATGGCATCTTCTGGATAGAGTGGCTTGAGTAACAACAGCTGATACAACAGCAATATGAGTGAGTGAATGGAATACCCCAAACAAACTATTCTAAGGGGTGTTTGCCCAAAAATCTGATACTGCTAGGAAGAAAATAACAATGATTGAGTTTGCTTTGGATGACCTTCATAATGATTAAATTATAACAAACAAATTATCAAGATACTTTAGAGAAAATAAATCAGTTTGAAAGCTGGAAAAAACTTAAAAAGTTTTAAAAAAAAGCTTGAAATGTTGTAAATGTGGAGAAAGATCTTGGAGTTACTGGAAAAGAACAGCAACTTAGTAAGATGCCATGAGCATCCGGGTACTGGAGCAACAGTCTGATACAGAGACCCACACCTTAGTGTGTATGTGAACTTGTGACATCCTTTTTCATCACTGTGTCTTGGCAGATTGTAAGGACATACACATAAAACTAGAGAATCCATATCTCCATCAGCAGCTGTGGGTAAGAATTGAGAACTTGTCCAAAAGTGAGGTTACATGGTGTGGATGCAGGAAGAAATACATGAGAAATTTAAACAGGAGCTTCAGAGGAGTGGTGAGGCTGGCAGGGAGGATAACATACCCACAGTGGGTATTAGGGGAAGACAGGTCATCTTTTAAAAGCAGAAGTGACATTGGTACACAAAAAATTTGCATTTCAGGGCTAAAAAGAGGAGCAGAAACAGGAGCAGAAAGAGGAGTGTGGGACATAAGCAGAGAGAACGTTCTGGTACACAGTTGAAAAAATGTAAAGGGTGAAAAAACTGGGCAAATATAACACAGCAGTTGACAACTAGTGCAATGCTGGAACACATCATTCCAGAGGAGGAGGAAAAGCCATGCTGCACTTTAGATGATTGCCAGCCAAAAAAGAACTGCATAATTAGAAAATTACACTTAAGGGGAGCATTCATGAAAATAAATATTGTTGAAACCTCAATGCTCCCCCCCCAAAAAAAACCCCTCCCCAAATCATAATTGAAAACATAAGAAATCTTAATGAAGAAGAGTAGGTGCTGCTTCCAGTTCAGAGGAGTAGAATTGTAAAGTGTGTGAGGGAAGGGAGCAGGGGAGGTGAGGGGATTTCTTTGAGTGGTGACTGACTGTTTTCAGAAAGCTTGGACAGTGAGTGATGAGGTGAAGGCAAACCATTGCTCTGCTTTTAGAAAGCTGGAAGCTGTTTGCAGGAGGAGATCTTACATGTAGCTGCTGAGATAAAGTGTTTATATCTGCCTCTTCCTTTTTAGTTTTTTTCTTTCAGCAGTCTGAATTTTAGCAGCAGGAAAAAAGGGAAATAACTTTAATGAAACAGGAGCAAAACATAATTCTTACTGAAACTAATCCCAGCTGCTTGAATAACCAAACGTCTGATAAAGGTGATTTTCTCAACCCATTAATTTCAGGAAAAATATGTGTGACAGCATTCTGAGTATTCTCACCTGTTTGTGGCTTTTCATATCAATGATGTATGCATTTATGTCTTCTTAAAGGAGAAAGCAACCCTGACCAGAATATTCTCCTTTCTTTGTTGGCCAAAGATAAAGTATAAATATAGGAAATGTCTCCCTGAAACAGCAATTCACTATGTAAATAACTCTCATGTCTTAGGGTGATGGAGGGCAATTCCTTTCTCTAGAACAGGAACATTCTAGTAAAGTGCTCATGTTCTAAAGAAGATAAACCCTTAGCATTAGCATATGAATGACTGTGGTAAACTGGAGTCTACTGCTAAAGATAATATATGAGAATCCTTTTCAGTTCAGAGGCTCTAAATACCTTTATAATTTCATTTGGATATACAGGGTTGTGTGGCTGCTAGAAGAGAGCTATATTATGTAATGATATATAAATTGTCCTGCTTGGTAGGACAGGTGTAGCAGGTGGGCAGCAATAGCTGCTCTATGACTGACCCCCCTCCCTCCCACCAATGTACGTGGATGTGTATGTGGGAACCAGAGCTTCAGCCCCACCAGCTGGTGTAGACCAGCTAAGAACCACTGAGGGAGAAAGGTGCTTGCTCTGACTGGTTCTGTGCTGCAGCCACAGTGGACAGCTCAGCTCCTGCACATGGTGGTTCCCACCCTTGAACTTTTGCTTCTGTAGATGTTAGACATCTGTGTGTTATGACTTCCTTTCAAGCAGACAGTGCCATAATTATTTATTGCTTTCTAATGGCTTTGCTAATCTTGTAGCCTCAGACCAGCTCTTGAACTTCCTCCATCACTGAGGCCAACCAGATGGAGGTTGCTACCAGCTGTGGTTTGTCTAACTTGTCAGGTTCTGCCCTGGTGTGTTTCAGAAGAATGGGTATATTTGTAATCCAGGTCGAACCAGGTGAATCGCATCACTTCATGCTGCAAGCAACCAACAGTAGTCCATTAATCTGTGTTTCTGCTGGGCAGTATGACACCTGGAAAAGGTTTAAACCAACTGTCTGCAAAGTCTCTGGGTTGTTGCTCTGGAACCTTTTGCCTGTTTGGCCTGTGGGTTATTTAAAATTGCTGATCGTCAGATAAGAAAATCAATTTAGAATTGAGCCATGGGATTGATGGAAAAGCCTACAAATCAGTATCTTGGATGTTTGGTTATGTAAGCCCAAGTCTTCTAAGATGTCTCCATGGAAAGCTTAGGAAACAGTGGCTGCCTTTCAATGATCTTCATCACCTTTTTAAGCTTTCTTGACATGAGAGGGTGGTGTATGATTTGCAGCTATTCCCAATATTGAATATCTATGAGTCATTGCTAGGAGAAGGCAAGCCAGTCCCCTACCTCCTGAAGTGCAGTGTCCTCACTACAGAAAGGGCACTGCACGGGCTCCAGTAGGCAGCTTCCTTCCAACAGGAAGAACAACTTTTCTTACGCGAGCTAATTGTCAGAGACTGCATTAGATCAATGTCTTGAGGCATCTTGGAGTGCCAGTGCGGTGTCCATGTTGGTGTTGGCGTCTGTTTCCATGTCCCTGTCTGTGTCTGTCCATGTCTGTGTCTCTGTCCATATCTGTGTCCATGTCTGTGTCTGTGCACGTGTCAGCATCCATGTTGGTGTTGGTGTCCGTGTCCATGTCCCTGTCTGTGTCTGTCCATGGCCGTGTCTCTGTCCATATCCGTGTCTGTGTCCGTGTCCGGCTGCAGGGGCGGGCCAGGTTTGCGTGGGTGAGGCAATGCCCTCTCCCGCCCCCAGTCCCCCCGCCGGTCAGAGCTATGCCCCAATCACATGCTGGGACGGTGCCAACCCAGCTTCTAATTGGCAGATCTTTCCATCACTCACACATGTCAGTGCCAGCCCAGCCCCTGATTGGCTGAGCCACTGCCGTTGTATTACCCGCCTGAGGGGCAGGCCCATGGAGGTTTAAAAGGGGCTGACTGTGAAGTGGCCATTTATCTGGACCCTGCCTTCGCTGCGGTTCTACATGGGAATTCAGGAGTTGGTGGCTATTGTATGTGTGGTTTTCTGTACCTTTTCCATCTTTCTGCCTGTTTTCCTCATTCTCTTTGCATGGAACATTTTTGGGTAACTTAACTTCTCATAGTTTTAAAAGTTTCTAGGTTGAATAGACTGAGTTTATACTAACTTAATATTAAATTAATACTAACTACTGCTATAATAAGTGTTTTATATTGAATTTGGTGTTGTATTTACTCCTCTACCAAAGTTCCTTTATTTTCTATATTTTTACCAGTAAACTTTTGTGTACTTTTGACCTTTTGAAAATATCTGGTTGGGATTTCTCCTTGCACCAAATGAGAGTAAATGAGAGACTGCCTGCTATTGCAATGCCTATAACTCCAGCTGTGGTCGTGTATGCAAGTCACACTTAAAAAGAGTCTATGTTGATCACTAAGCTGCTGACTTAGACACCATTGGAGTGCTTTAGATGGCACTTAACTCCTTTTTTCAACTGCAGAGTTGTGCCCCATGCAATTTCTTCTGGTTGCCAAGAGACTTTCCACTGTTGCTGTGTCCTTGGATGTTATCCTGGCACGCAGAACGGATGTCTTGGGCTTGTTAGCATTGCCAGCCACAGGAACTCTTTCTTGTCTCTCGGAAGGGTGCAGGAAGGAGGTGAGGTGAAGAAGGATTGGGGGTTGTCTGGCATTTCCAAACCGGCAGGGCATGGCTATAAAGAGAGCTCATAGAACACTGTGCTTGACTTCTTAGGCAGACAAAAGTCTTTGAAATCTAGGCTTGAGGTTTTTACCTTCAGTTGCAGCTTGAAAAAGGTGGCTGACTGTTTTTGTGCTTCCTGCTTCAACTGACCAGAAGATAAAAGAAGCTGAGCATACTATTGCAAGAGGGAGAACGAGCTGTCTGAAGCACATGTACAATTCTGAAGGATGTTGAAGAGCACTTTGGCCACATGATCTCTCCACGAGGGCACTACTGTGTAATGACATCAGGTGCAACAGCACTGTATGGATGGATAAGTGGTGATATGACGAGTTGTTTCTGAAGTGCTACAAACTGTTCTTTGTTCCTTGAGTTGTTTTTAATCCCTGCAGGAGGAAAGCCTAGTTTTTCCCTGTTGCTGCAATTTTATAAAACCGTACATAAATGTTTTCCTGTTTCTTTCATGGCCATTTTGTGCGTAATCTGCCCCAGCAGAAAAAGCTGGATGTGCAAAAGTTCTGTGCTGCTCTGTTAATGTGACTCATGTGGTATTTCAAACTAAAAATGTGATACTATTTCCATCTTTCACCCGAGTAAGAACCTGCAACTAAGCAATATATATAGCACAGCTGCTGAACTGCAGAGTTATTGGTTATAACTTGAAAGTACACAATCTCAGAGTATTTTGTTTTACAAAGTCCAATTTATAGTGCATCAGCTCCTGTGCACCATTGGAAAAACTGAATAGGATGCAACCATTGCTTCTGGTGAGAGGGATGGCTCTCATGGGCTGTCCTCAATGGTCCACAAGTTTTCAGAGTTGCGCTTTTCAAGAACTGAAGCATATATGTATTAAATAAAAAATGTAAAGATTTTGAAACCTTCTGCTTTCGGTGATCCAAGATGATGTTAGCATTGAAATGTTAGTGCTATACTATCAATATGGCTTATGAATTCAAATGTTTTATAAACATGGAGGTTTTTTGGGGTTTTTTGTTTTTTCTGGAAGATGTACTTATGATTATCTCTTTTACATATACAATAATTTGTGTGAGTTTTTATGCACCTTGTCAGGAACTAGGCTTTCTGTATATTTTTGAATTGAACAATAATGGAGCATGACAACATGTTATAAACCAAAGTTTTATTGAGGTGGTGGGAAAGATGAGCAGTGGTGTAGCTACATGGAAACTCACCCAATCCCCAACAGCAAACACAACATCCTTAGTAATGCCATGGCTTTGGACTTCTGGGACATTTGGTGTTGGAGTCATCTGGCCACAACTGCCAGTTGTGCAAGTGACTTTTGCAGGTGAGTAGGAATCCTGCTGCCCCCTGGCTCCACTGGTGGCACTGTGATGTGAGAGAATCCTGGCTTAGATGAATCATGTGAGTGATACCGTGCCCGTGCTGCCCAGGGCAGGGTGTTGGCAATGTGTCAGTGTGCCTGGCACTGGTGGGGCCAGGGTGCCACGAGTCTGGCTGGGCTGGCCATACTGGGCAGAGGTTCTGTGCCAGGAGCAAGCCTTTCTGTGTATTAAAAGAGTGTCAGTATAAGCTCTCAATTCCTTGTCAATGCGTAAGCCAGCAATTCATGAGAAACGGTGTATAACAAAGTTGGAGTAGGGCTACAACCAGGTAAACTGTTCCTGTGTAATGGGAGAGTATTTTGGGTTGATCTTCCATACTTGTAAATGTTTTTCTTATTTTCTCTCTACCCTTCCAGTACTGCACTTCTTTCATTCTACTGCTACCCAGGAGAGACCTTGATGAACCCTAGGATGTGCAGCTGACTTCTAGGGACTGAAACTGGAGTTTAGACAATTCTTGTCACTATTCCATGTGGATGTGTTTTTTCAGACCAACTAAAGGCAAGAGGTTTTATAAGCACTGCTGGAATGGTGGGCTAAGTGAAGGATTCCCACCATAGAAAAGAACAAGCAAGTGTACCATAAAGGACTGTTAAAGAGCCAGATTGTTTAAAAAACTGCTTCAACCAACTTGCTTTTGATTGCAATCCTGATTGGTTTTGAGATGCAGATGTGCTCTGATACTAAATTAATAACTTTTCAAAGAAGCAGTAAGACAGCATGCAATATTTTGTGGGGTTTTTTTAATCAATAAATAATTTCAGAGAATCTAATGCAGCCCATGCAACTGCAATGACTAATCCTATTTCTTGTGTTCCTAATGGGAGCAAAACAACTGTTTTATTTGCCTTCTGGGATTTTATCTTCACATGTACAATTCAGGTTGATGGGCTAGACAACAAATATGTTGTATAGCACCTATGCTCTTCTGGACTGCCTTCATTTATTTGAACACCAGAAGTCTAAAAGTCTGTAGTCTGAGCTTAGTGAGTGCCCTTCATCTTTTCATGTTCTGTTCATGTAAATAGAATTCTTCCTCTCCAAAAGATACTTCATCTCACTTGCTTTTATGAATCTACCTTAGGATGAGACAGATTTTATAAAAGAAGTTTGAATCACCAGAAAAGAAATTACTGATGATCTACAGCAGGTGTTTGGCACAAAAGCACTTTTAATATTCCATGTGGGAGGCCTATGGTTAGTTTGAAGCAGCTGTGTACTGTCCCTGAATCCACTGCATAATACCTTCCCTAAATCCAAGTTAAGTTAATTCACTGATAAACTCTGGTTAAACTGACATTTAGGATTAGGTTGAAAGGAATTTAAGATAAGCAACTTGCCATTACCCTTGCAAAACACTTGTAAAATAAAGATGTGCACATTTTTAGGAAATATCAAAAACTTGAAAAAAAACAAACTCAGTCATGATTTATAAAACCATATTTATTAGTTCGAAAATTGAAAGTGAAAAAAAAGAGCTTTATATATTCATTCCACCCTCACCAGAATGAAAATAATCAGGTGTTAATTTGGATGTGAGAAATGTTTTCAGTTCTGCTTCAGAAAGTATTATTAAAACTTGATGTGAGCTAATGGCAAGCACAGGCAGCAAGTATTAATAATGCTGCAGACCTAGCATAATCAAGTTGTAATAACTCCTTCCAAAGGGATGTTTTTGTCTTCTCTGCAGGGTTCAATTTTCTATCACAGACAGGAGGAGAGCATCTGAGCAATAGGAAAGATCAGCCTCCCAGGCATGACAGCTGTGTCTGCTCCTACTTTCAAGTTATGCTCCTTCCTCCTTTTCTGGTGACACATGTCAGATGGATTAATGACAAGTACTAGGCCTCCAGCAATAAGGAAGCACTTTTGGTTTTTTAAGATCTCCATTTGCTTTAGTGCATATATATGGGCTTAGTGTGACCCTCGCATGGAGTTGAGTGTACATAATCATGCCAGGGATGAATTCACATTGCAGATAACATTTTAAGATAGATTTAGTAATCTGGGCCAGTAGCCTGAAAACCCTAATTGGTAAAAAAATACCCCAACTTTTCAAGGGCAAGATCTCTTTTTGTATATAAGTACAAAAGCAATCAGACATATGTAACTTTCTATTACCCTGAGGGTTTGGAACACCTATAGAAAATTCTGTCACTTTGCAAGCCTATAAGAGCAGGAACAAGAAATTCCTCTTATCAGGCTGGATCAGGGAGACTTATCACTTCCAAGGATGAATATTCTTGATGCTTCCTGAAGTTTATGCTCCTATTTACATGAGCACTTGCTGCCTCCTGCCCAGGAGAGAGTTACCAGTTCTGCAGTCTGGATCAGATGTGAATTATAGGGTATTCCCTGAGACCTCATATAAGAAGGCTCTGAAAGCACACAGATAAAGGAACATCCTGGATTTTACTTAGGTGAAAGATGCTTATATCCTTTCAGATTGTGAACCTACTTAACTCAGAGTACTGGAGAAGACTCAGTCATAGTGGTACCTGGAAGAATATGCACCATCCCTCATCTTCTGTGTGGATTATCTGTATTGCTGGTTTTTCCAGTTTCAGAGCCTTTGGGAATTGCTTTAATTCTCAGGAAAAAGAGTAAGGAAGTGGAGAATGATGTGACAAGATACAAAGAATTCCAATTAGTGGCACAAACTACTGAGTGATTTGGTCACTGAACTATGTGGCTTATTCGAGAGGTAATTGGATTTGTGTAGTGCTTTAAGGGTTCTCCCCATCCTCTTTTTAAATTGTTTTTCCACAGGAAACTGCTCTTTCAGAATGTCCATTTCCAGAGGCAGGAGTGGTATGTTAGTCTATTTCTAAGAATAATCTTTATAGAGGGGAAGATGTCCCTTAAAAGGAAAGGAAGAATACTGATGTGGTAGGGTAGTATCTTAGATTAATTCTCAGTTAATGGTGTTCAGGATTCACCTGTTGGCTATTTCAATTTGCTGCAACACCTGACAGGTTGGGAGCTTGACTCAGTCTTCCTAAAAGAAGCAGACAATCCCTGCTAAAGCCAGTCTGATAACAGTATTGTCAGTTTCTCTCAGGTGTGAGGCCTCTCCAGGTGTACCAAAGTAGTTTGGGTAAACTGAGGGTACAAAGAAAAGCTGTAACCTGGTCTGACATTCTCCTTTCCACAACAGACTGAAAAACTGTTAAGAATGGAAGCTCCTTGCTGGTGGCAAGGAGGTATTACACAAGGGGAGTTAACGTGAATGTAGGGCACAGGCACTTGTTGGTTAGACAAATCTTCATAAATGAAGGAGATAGAAAGGCAAAAAAAAAGTTTCAATCTTTGGCCAAGTTTCTTTATTGTCCTTTACTTGTGCATTTGCGCCAGTATCTCGGTGTGTCACTGAAAAACAGGGAATAAACTCTTAAAACATTTTACTGTGTTAGAAAGTCACCATTACTTTATTACCAGTGCTGGATGTGTGGGAAATTCTCCTCAAAGCATGCATGCCCACTAACCTGACAGACCAGGTTATACTCCTCAAAGCAATACATATTCATCATATTTCCTGAACATGTGCATATATGCTAATTATTTTGGTGGACTTTTTGGATATGGTTCTGGATCTTTTGATGAATGCTACCTCCTTGAGAGTTTGTCAATTATGTGATGAGGGCATTATGTACTTCTCTTACTATTCTTTGCTCTGACATACAATCACTGTTCTCAAAACTAAAATATCTGCTGATACATATTAATCACTAATATAAATAGATAAGGAAGCATCAGCTGGCACAAGACTTATTAGTCTTATTAGTCAGAGATGCAGGGAGTTAACACAAGGCCACATTAATCTCTGGTATTTGTACTAATCACTGTATGGTACAAAAGTGAGCATTAACCGTGAATACAGGGATCACACACTATTGTGCTAAAGTAGAAAAAAATTTCCAGCATCTTCACCCACTGCTATGTAGACTTCTTAAAGAACTATAACTTGTTTGTTGACAGGTGTAGATCTGCCAAGTGGAATTTCTTCATTCCCAGCGTCTATTTTTCACTTTGTGTCTTGAAACACACCTGAGGCTATTGCCTTACTCATCAGATCTAACTGAAACTTTAGAAGCTTTATTTCCAACAGATTTGGTTGTTCAGTGCTGCATGCTGGAAGTGTTTTTTTTCTTAAGTAATAAAAAAGGGATTTTTAACTTCAATCAAGATGCAAATCACTGAAAAGAAATCACAGATTTCAACTTATTAGGGAGTTCTGAGTGATGTGATACCTGAACCATAATTGTTTGGTCTAAAAAAGAGAAAATCTATCAGTATCAATGATCAAATTTGAAGAAAGAGGGGGGAGTCAGATTCTGTAGTAATGTGGTTTCATTAAGCTGTCATGCTTAAAAGCAGATGCTGACAAACAGGATGATGTGGTGGGAAAGCAATGTGGCTTGGAATAAATTTCCCTCATTCCAGAAGTTACACCACTTTGCCCAGCAGTCTCCCAGAATTTTATTCTTTCTTTTTTCTGCCCTCTAACATACCATATATGTGTAATAACTCTCATTGCTATTAATTGTTCATGCTTTTGTAACTTTCTGGCTGGCAAATGCTTCATTATCACCTCAGCAGCATTGTGAATCAGCAGGATACCAGCCATTAGTGCATAGTGTAAAGGAGTAGCTGCGTTATAGTAAATCTCACAGAAACCTAATCACAAGGTGGCTGCTCTGCTGTAAGTCAAAGTCTCTGATCAGTGATATCCAGTGCTTTTATTAGAAATTTATGCTTTCATTTCAGTTCCACTGAGACATTTAGAAACATACTAGATTGTACCAGTGACAGAAGGATTTGAGTTCTGTATCTTTTCAGGGATTGCAATGAATATATTTTACAAGTGCTGATTTCTCTATACTTTTTCTTTCCTACATAGTGCTCCCCTTTGTTATTGCTTTTATTAATAATAATATTTTACTTTGAATTTAGAATTAATATTTTAATTTGCTATTTATATCAACTAGTCTTGTACAGTCTCAGACAGTTTATACTTACATAATTTGGTTGTGGACATGTGTGTGCTGCTGCTTCAGTAGGCATCATTGTTATGCTTTGTGTTTGGCATATGCCTTGTGTAGTACCTGATGTGGCCATAGAAGGGTCCTACCAGGCTCTTGAGAGGTCATAGAATCAAAGAATATGCTGCACTGGAAGGGACCCATAAGGATCATCAAGCCCAACTCTTGGCTCTGTGCAGGATACCTCAAGGACACACCATGTGCCCAAGAGCACTGTCCAAATGCTTCCTGAGCTCTGTCAGGCTTGGTGCTGTGACAGATCCCCTGAGGAGCCTGTTCCAGTGTCCAAACACGCTCTGGGTGAAGAGCCTTTTTTCTAATATCCAACTTAAATTTCCCCTGACACAACTGAGGCCATTCCCTTGGGTCCTGTCAGTAGTCATGAGAGTGAAGAGATTTGTGTCTGCCCTTCTGCTTGCACTTGTGAGGAAGTTGTAACTGCAGTGAGGAAATTGTAACCTCAGTCTCCTCCAGGCTGAACAGACCAAGTGACCTCAGCTGCTGCTCACACAGCTTCCCCTCAAGACCCTTCCCCACCCTCATGGCCTCCTGTTGACTTTCTAATACCTTAGGGTCTTCTTACATTGTGGTGCCCAAACCTACGCATGATACTCAAGGGGAGGCCACCCCAGTGGAGAGCAGAGCAGAACAATCCCCTCCCTTGCCTGGCTGGTGATGCTGGGCCTGATGTGCTTTAGGATTTGATTGATCCTTCTGGCTGCCAGGGCACACTGTCATTTTCCCATCGGACACAGAATTCTGTTCTGGTATTTGGCAAGGAAGGAATATATCAAGCTCTCCTTTGCAGTGGGACACTTGTAACTGGTTCTTTTCGTGCCCCATGGTGGAATATCTGAAAAGAAATCCTTAAGCCAAGAAAACCAAGAATCCTGTGTGATCTGAGCCTGCCTACTTGCACCAACATCTGCAGTTGTCCATGAATAATCTTTTTTTACAGTTTTTATCACAGTGGCCTCAGCCTACTATTTACCCAAACATCCTTCTCTTTTTGTAATTTCTGCTGCAATGTGCACAAAGTAAATAATATTGCTTGGATACTGAAAATAATGCCTAGTCACCTTATAGGTTATTGTGATTGTCTCTCTGAACTTAATACAGAAAATGAAAAAAATCTCTTTGAGGCACCTGTTTCCTTCTTCCGTTTACAATGCCTCTAGAAATAGTGTTAGCTCATCTTTATAAGGCTGCTATGCCAATGTATCCCTCTCTAATATCTGTGACTCTTGATAGTGAGACTTGAACAGAGAGTGGCTAAATGGTGCCATGCTTGTACAGGCTCTAAAAGCAGGTGTTAAAAGTGCAGCCTGTCCAACAGTCACCTTTAGTTCCCTTCTGTGTTTCCCCTTTGGGAAGGCTGGCTAGCAGAGAGAGTACAGGAGTTGGCTGTGATTCCTTTGCTCCCAGTTTTGGATTGCTAGTGAAAGTCTCTTGCTTATGGAGTGACCATCTGTGACTCTTTGGAGTGGTGGGATGTTGGCAGAGGTTTATCTCCCTATCTTGTATGTGAAGGTGAGTTGGTCCAGAATAGGCTTTCTGTGCATTTGTAGCAGGGTGGGCTGTGTTGCTCCATGGCCAAGTGCAGAGTCCTTGGTGGGTGTGCAGTTGTGTGTTGGTGGGAGCTTGAGGTGAGCAAGGAAGGTGATGCTTGTGCTGGGCATTGTGTGCTGTGTAAATGCAGATATCAGTATGGAAATCTCTCCCTAATGTTCCTGCAATCTGGGAAGCAAGTAAACTTCTCCAATACAGTAATAAAGGCAGTAGGTATCACTGCCAGGCATCTTCCCCTGAGGTGGCCAGACATCTCTGTCTGTGATTAAAATTCTGGGTTTTCAGAATTGGCTTGCAGATAAATGAGTCAATAAACCTCAATCTGACTCGTAGCTGGGTAGGTTTCAAAGGTGTTCTTGCCAGCAGATAGAGTCTTCTGAGAGTGTATTTTCTCTGTATGCGCTGCTACTGTCCTGTGTCTGTGCAGTGCAGAGATAGGGGATGCTGGATGGGTGTTGTGAAGGCTCTTTCAAAGTGCTCACTGCCTGGGCTGCTCACTGATTGCTATCAGTAACCTTCCCTGCCACTCCTCTTTGTGGTGTGTGTTCCATTTGCAGTTCTGTACAGTGGAGAGCTGTTTCCTCTGCGCTCAAATGTAGTTTGACCTTTGTGGCAGAGGGCTGGAGCAATCAACTTACAATATAGGACATAATTGTATACTCTGAATTGGCCAGATACACAACAGGCTCAGCCTTACTGAACTACCTTTTATATCCTTTTTCCTTACCACCTACAGCAACCACTGTTATTTCATCACTGATTGTGCATTCTGATGGTGTGCTCTCTCACCAGAACTGAGGAGCAGTACATTTTCCACTGTGTGGGTGACAGACGTCACTTGACATCTTGATAATGGAGTTGAGATGTCTCTACTTGCCTGGCAGCATACTAGAGTATGACCTTTAAAAGACAAATGGGATGTTTTTTCCTGGGCTTTGTTTTGTAAAAATCACCTATAACTGGTCTGTGGAATATTTCTAATTAGGTGCTCGAGGATGCTAAAAATTAAGACAGCATTGAGAAGATGCAAAAGAAAGAGACTGCAGGGCAATGTAGGAGGGGAGACTCCAGCGGAGGGTGAGGAAGATGATGAGGGGACTAGAGCATCCCTTTTACGAGGAAAGGCTTTTGAGCCTTGAGAAGAGCCAACAGAGAGGGGACCTCATCAATGTCTACAAGTATCTGAAGGGAGGGTGCCAAGAGGATGGAGCCTGGCTCTTCTTGGTGGTGCCAAGTAATGGGACAAGAGGCAATAGGCAAAAGGTGGCTGTACTTGAAGGAAGAACTTTACTGTGTGGGTGACTGAAAACTGAACAGATTGCCCAGAGAGGTTGTGGAGTCTCCCTCACTGGAGATATTACAGAATCATCTGGACACAATCCTGTGCTGTGTTCTCTGAGTGTAATAGGTTGGACCAGATGACTAAATGTGGTCCCTTCCAACCTGACCCATTTCTGTGATTCTGTGATGTGGGGGTGCATCCCTTTCCCCCTCACCTCTTCAGGCTGCTCAGAAATGCTTGTTAGGTCTCAGTGTTGATGAACAGGACCTGGGCTCAGATGTAGAACAGGACCTGGGCTTGGCTGATCATTTCTGATCAGAAATGCTATATGCTCCCCCAAATCTGTGCTATCTAGCGAGCTCCTGGCTTTTCAACAAACAGCCTTGGAAACTAATTTTTTGCCAGGATAGCAACACAAGTGGAGCAATAGTTTTGTTATTGAACTTTCTTTGTGATAGTTAACAACCTGAATTGCAGCCAGGATGGAAAATGACTGTGACCAAAGTCATCTCTTGTCACCCCATAAACAGCAATCCTAAGTGAGACTCTTTGATCTCTCCTAGTCTACAATGAGCTGTGACCAGAAAATTCCCTCTGAGTGGGGCCTCTCAGAGCCAGTGAAATGTCAAGTTTGCTATACTTGCAGGGCTGCCACCAAAGACTGCTAGCAGAGCCTGGGCTGATAGCCCCATTCCTCGATGGGGAGGATGCAAAGGCATATGGTGTGAGTACTTCATTGACTGAAAGGAGAATTTTTCAGAAGTTTACCTTGAAGACACTCATTCAGGTCTGTGTGCATGCAAGTGTGAATATCCTATAGCAAATGTCCTATGAATGTTTCTCTTCTAGATTCTGAAGTACTTTAGATTCATAGGTGGATTTTGCCTATAGGTGAGTTACTGTTGTGCTTATAGTAAATTCTATTGAATCTTTTGTTAAGATGTTTAAATTAGGTTATTGATTAAGTGCTGTTAGTTGAAATATTAAAACCTTTAGGCCTAAACTGGGAAATCTCGGGCTCAGTTTGGCAAGGCGTTCCATTCTGAATCTTGGGACATGGTGAGAGGGTCTCCCTTATCCTTTTTATCCTTACCTTTTCCTGTCCTTACCCTTTTCCATCCCCAGATGCATAGACTTCTTAAAGAACTATAACTTGTTTGGTGACGGGTGTAGATCTGCCAAGTGGAATTTTTTCATTCCCAGCATCTATTTTTCACTTTGTGTCTTGAAACCCGCCTGAGGCTGTATTGATATTTTTGAGATGATTTTAGGTTTAGATGGATTGATTTTAGTGGAATTTTTCTGTGTGCTTTAACCATCTTGTGAGTGGTAGAGCAAACCTTGCCAAGGAACCTTTTCATGCTTTCACTTAAATAACAAACCTGCTTTTGCCAATACATTTGCTGGTGAGTGAGCCATCTAAAGCACTCATTCACAACATGTGATCCAGTAAATGGAGATGGGGTGTGGTTGAATAGCCCATTAAATACAGTGCTGCCATTGCTGGTAACAGACTGCAGGCTTTTTATTTACTTTGGAAAGCTTCTAGACTATGGCTTGCCAAGTTTAATTTGTCCAGGATCTTCTGCCCTATATTGAGTTTCATTTTAGCTTGTTTGGCTAAACCAGCAATAGTTTAACAAGCAGGTAACTATTATGTAACTTGTTTAGCATTAGCTGGTGTTAATCACTTGTGTAGTAATTTTGATGTCCTTCTGCAAATTACAGATAGCAATACCAAGCAGTTCTTCTGTGTACAGTGAACTGTCTATGACCCTAGAATAATAATGTAGTGAATTGGAATACAAGCAAAGGATGGTAGCAGAGGCCTTGATGGTACAAGAACAGGAAAGTACCAGAGGCTATAAACAAATCACCAAGTCAGTTATAGCTCATTAAAATAATACAATCTTGGGAGCTCAGTAAAACCATTAAGGATAACAGAATAAAACCCAAGTATAAAACACTGTATATGTAGTATCTTTAGGAAAGATTTTGAATTATGGGCCATGAAAAAATAGCAAAGTGTAGCACAAATTAACATAAAAAATTAACAGTCAAATACTCACCACACACTGAAGTGAAGAGAAAAGAAACCCTACCATCAGTATCAGTATTCTCCTCTGCTGGTTCCCCTCCTCTTCTTCAGGAGGAGGATTGGAGCAGAAATTGGTTAGTGCAACAGCAGAAATAGAAGTGTGTATGCATGTACATGTCTAGCAATTTTAACTGTAGAATTTTGAGAATTTACCAAAGGAATTTTGTTTTGTGTTCTTCCTTGCTTTTCCTGTAATGGTTATATCTGAATAATAGTAACTATTTTGTTAGAGTGTTAATATTATAATTATAAACCAATAAATTACTGGTTTCACCTGAAAAAGGTGTTTCTGGTGCAAATAAACTGCACATGATGTAGTGTAACATGACACAGGTTAAAATACCTTCAAACAATATCCAGAGAAGTGCTTCATATTATTTCTTCTGAGTATTACTGAGGTTAGATATGAGGAGACAGAAGGATTTGTGCAGATGGAGTGGCAAGGACGGACTGGGTAGGGGTGTCAGGAAGATGTCACATAACTGGAGTTATGGGTGAAGAGACTGTTTAATAATAAGCAGTCAAGCAAGATAAACATAACTGCTTAGTTTAAATGGGAAATAAACATTAAAGCAGGGAATCCATCTAGTGACATATATTCTGTTATTTCTGATCTATTTTAATACTATTGATATCTATTATCTAACTCAAATTAGTGTTAACTTACTAGATGGAGGCGGACAAATTGCCAGTTTTATGGATGAGGAAGTGAAAATGCTCAATGATATATCTAGTTCATAGTTGAAAAAAGACTGGCCTTATTAAAAAAGACTGGGTTGTTATAATGATAACACATCCCACTCCAATAATAACTCAGAAATTTGTGAAACAAACTATGCTAAAATGAAATATTTTACAATCATCTGATCAAGGTATTTTACTTACAGGAGTTTTAAAACAGGAGATTGAATGGTTCTTCCAATATATCTAGAAGCTGCTGGCAAATCCAAGTGATTTAAAAAGCATAGTGGAAAGCCAGTATTTTTTAGAAGGTTGAAGAGGACCCAAGATTCTGGCCCCTTGTATTGATCGGGGAAAATGAGGTCCTAGGTGATACACAATGTTAAAAGTACTTGATGAAAGTAATGGTAAGCACTGTGTGAAGTTGAGAATTTGTCAGCTTGAAACTAAGAAGCTTATATATGAAAGAAATCAGAATCTTAAAATATTTTTGTAAAATATTTAATTTCACACCATATTAATTAATGGACTGGTAGAAACCTGATCCCAGTAGGCTGATTTAGTAAATGTGTGCAATCTCAGTACATTAGGAACAATTCAAGCAACTTGGGTTGCACCTGTAGCTCCAGAGATCTTCTGACAGAAAAGTAGGTCAGGCAGGAGGTAAGGAAATTATATGGAAAACATCAATAACCTTAAATGAATGAATTCTGTCTCTATTATTAAACTGCAGTGAAAGCCTTGGGCACTGGGTTGTAATTGTACAGACTACGGTGCCGACATTAGGGAGTTCTTAGAGACTGCGGTATAGATGCACACAGTCCCCTGGAACGGAAATGCATCATATTGATGGCAATTTCAAAAAGAAATCATAATGAATATACTTTTTTGTGCCTGTAACATACAAAGATGAATTTTGTATTGCCCAATTTTGTATGACCTCAAAAGAGGCTTCCTTTTTCAATAGCTACTTAGATTCCTGTTGCAGATTTGTTGCAGGACTGGAGGTTTTTGTCTAGCTGTGCTGTTCCTACCTCTTTCCCAGGCACTGCTACCATGACACAGAAAGGGCAGCACACCAGCAGAAGGCTGTTAAACATTGTACATGCATACAGTATCTTACAGTAGCAAAACAACTGGGGAGTTGCCACTCAGATAATTTTCTGAAAATTGATAATGTGCTAGCAGTTGCCTTTTACTATGATATAGACTTTTTTTAACATTTTTTTCTGAACAACTTGCTGCTCCTTAAGCCTCATTAATTGCAGTCAGTCAGCATGGCATGATAGAGGCAGTGGTATGAGCCCTTGTGTTGAAATCATGCTCCTTGTCACACTTTTGGATTCAGAAATGGTTCTCTAATGCTTCTCTGGCCAAGTTGTGTTTCATTATGACCTTTTTTTTCATGTGGGCTGCTATTTTTGCTTTAAATGAGACTATAGGATGCTGTGTGCCCACCCACATGCTTATCATGCACAGCTGAGAAGAAACAGTAAGACAAAGACTCATTTGGTAAAGACAAGTCACTTCAATAAGAAGTTCTCAGCCACCATGGACTTCCAGAGCAATGTATTACATTTAAGTCTTGTTTTTTCTCTGACTTAGCATGTGTTAGAAATTTTGATGAGTGAATGTAAGGAGTGCACCTTTGAATGTAAGGGGTGCACCTTTGAAAAGAATCAATCTTAGCTTACTTTGGTAAGATATTAATGATCTTAATCTGAAGCAAGACCTGCATGTCTTAATACCTGAAGGAAGTTATAATGGTCCAAGCCTGCATAATTGGCTGATGGCTATAAAAAGGTATGTTTAAGGCATTTCCCTCTTTTGCAGCTGCACTGACAATCAAAGATAAAGCTTGCCCTTTGTGAGTGAAAAAAAAAAATCAGAATAAATATTTACTGTGTCTTCTGGTAAATTTTGCATTGGAATCACCTCTAGTTGTCAGGCTGAACAATGAAGAAGCAATGTCCTCTAATACAGTGCTGCAAACATGTTCCTCAGCATCCCTCAAAGTACAATCTGAGGTACAGCTGACAAGGAGTCAAAGAGTGCCTTTCTGTTACATCTGCAGCCTCCTTTACTTGGCACAGCTTCCTGGAAATCACAGTCTGATGTCTGATACAGAAGGGAAGATGCTTCGTATTTGTTATTCCAGCAAAGAAGGTTAACGTCTGCCATGAATAAATCCAGAGCATTTGTTGTTTTGTTGGTGCTGCTGTTTTTGCCTCCTGTTGGCATTATCTGAGATTGTAAATCATATAATGTCAGCTGTTTCAGTATTACATCTATCACCTACTGACTGTTGAATGGCAGCAGCTTGATTCTGAAAAGAAAGTTGCAGCTCTTTCATGATCATAGTGACAGTGGGAAGAGTGTCCCCTTTCATAATCTTCCAGTGCTCTTCATTTATCATGCCAAGAGATGGGTGTGACAGTGCAATGATATGAGCTACCTCTTGAAGAGGAAGATGCCATGTGGTGCACTAATTTGCTCCCAGGGAATACTGTTCCAGGCATATATTCCCTGTGGCATTTCATGTCACTGTATTCCAGTGCATGGTCACCATGATTAAAATGTCTTAGTCCCTTCAAGGACTGCAATTGCATTGAGCTGCATAACAAGCACTCTTGATTTTACTGTATTGCCAGGTGTTAGACTAACTAATACCTGTATCCTTTGAGGCTATAAAAAATCAGAAACTTGCCTTGCTTAAGGAAACATGTTCATGTGGTTACTTGGTGGGGAACATTATTGTATGTGACGATATTTTAATACAAAAAATGCTACTGCAATTAAAATAATAAAGACTATATGCCTTGTACCTATCGAGTAAGTCAGGTTTGATGCTAGGCTGGGGTTATATTAGTGTTTATGGAAGAAAAATCAGCTAAATTCAATAAAGTTTTCAAAAGGTAAGAAATATAGGCTTGTCTTGGAATAAGTCAGCCAGCCTTAGTTTGGAAAATTTCTGATTGCATTATTAGTGAAGGACAAAACCTCCACAAGCCAGATACATTTTCTACATCTCCAACCCTACTAAAACTCTAAAAAGAATTGACATCAAGTGTGTGTGATTACTATTCAAAACCTGCTATGCTTTTGAGAAGGCAAATATAGTCTGTAACAAGCTCTAGTGTAAAAAATGACAACTAGAGAAGCAAAAGAAGAATTCATTATTTAGCAAAACCCAAATTAAATTCAAGGTTGTAACCAGTTTCATCAAGGTTCTTCTAATCTAAACATAGAAAGATGCTTGTTATTGTGGGGTTTTTGTTTTTGTTTGTTTGTGTTTTTTGGGGTTTGTTGTTGCTGTTTGTTTTTTGGGTTTTGTTTTGGTTTTTTGGTTGCCTTTTTTTCTGCATTGCATGTCTCCTATTTTGAAGCTGGTATATAGAGCAAATAGCCAAACTAGAGGAACATCTTTTGGTACAGTAAAAGTTACTTTAAGACTGTCTCTACATTAAATTATTTTAATGTTTTTAAGCTGTACATCTCAAAAGTATATGGATCCTTTGCACAGTGTTTGCCTAATATGGCTTAGCTCTTTATATAAGTCAAACTTGTAGACATGTAAAAAACATATTTGAAAAGTCACCTTTTCTATGATAATGTAGAAGTGTTTTGATTTATATTTTCTATCAAAGTTCATCTTTGTGCTGTGTTTTTTTTTTTTCCTTTAGGTTGGAATCTGTTCACAAATGCAACAGGTTTCTTTTTTTCTTCTTTTTTGGTCTAATCCTTCCAGAATGAATTTTAGGAAGATCTGACACAAATATAGAAACAAATAAATATTTATATTTTTACATTTTATGTGTATGGGAGATGCATGTTAATTTTTCTCTAGGCATCAGCTTACCATCCACTTTTCACCATGTCTGTACATAGTAATGAGGGAAACAATAGAAAATTAACTCACTACATGGTATGCACGTAAGTTACTAGATTCCTTTGTATTTGCCCAGTCTGTTGATTATTTTACCATAGAAGCAATTTTACTTTGCTCTATCACTGCACGTTGCAGATACCTTCTTTACATCCTTGAACAAATTTTATTTTGTGTATGTTTTACAGCTATAGTAAAAATATGTTGCAATACAAAGTATTTTACATTGAGCTAATATGTTTAGAAACCATCACTTTTTTTGACCCTCACATTCAGGGTGGATTTCTATGAATGTCACATATGAAAAGACGTTTTAGGTTTTTTTCTGTCATCCTGGATGACAAACACTGCACTTATATCTGGAGAAGTGGCAAAGCCTTCCTCTCCTGTGTTCTGCAATTATTTAGCTTACTTGTTGGTCCTTCTACCACGCTGCCTTGTTTAATGGAGTGCATAAAATGCTGTTATACGTGGAAAATCCCTTCACAGGATTCTATCAGAAGCAGAGTTAAGTATCAAAACATACAACAGTTTGAAAAATGTAAGGTGTTAGGGCAAAAATACTATGAAAATGAAAAAAAAAAACGCTTTTTACCCTGTTTTTATTTTTTTCAAACAAAGCCACCTCATCTAAAATCTGGATAAGTGGACAGCCTATTCTACCCATATTATTCCCTACTGATCACTTGTTCTCAGAAGAATGCTGCTACATACTTGCATATTTTTTTTTCTATGTACTAGATTAAAGATAGTCTTTCCTGTCTGAAAGCTATATTGGATACATACATTCTGTGGGAAACTAAAATGAGTGTTTATGAAATAATGGTCACTTAAGCATCTGGTTTTGTGTAATTGGTTTCATTAAGCATTCCAAATTAGTTTACTACTCCAGCGAAACTACTAAAAATATGTGTTATGAGTAATCTCCTCACTTAAGTTTTCAATGTGAAAAATCCCCAAAATTATAAAAGAGAGGGGAGACTTTACTAGGGGAAGGAAGGAGTCTGATATTTTTTTAAGATTTATTTTATAGTTTTTAAGTTAATTTTATTACATTATCAAGTTTTTTTATCTGTTTTAGAAGAACAAGGAGAAATAAAGAAGGCAAGAGGACAGTTAAAGATTTAGCAGCCAACTGTTGTTCAAAACTGTCTACTCATGTTGAAAATAACTACTTTGTTTTGAAGTTTGTGATCAATACTATCCTATATATCTTGTAGTTGGTCCCATAACAAGTCTCCTCCACTGACATTATCTCTTAATTATAACAGAAAAAAAGAATGTGGATTAACAGGCATGTTTTAAGTGATGGAGTTCTTTTTGTTGAAAGTTTTATTCTAGATAAATGAAAGCTATTAGTTTTTTTCAGGAATAATTACATGTCAGGGACAGAAGAATTTGTAGCAGTCTGTCACTAATCCTTTGTCTCTGAATCAATAGAAATGTCCCTAGAATCTGGGTAATGAACTTTCATAGGAAGGGACACAGTCACGGGAAGAGAGAATTGAATCTGAGATTTCTGGCACTACATCTTGAGCTAACTGTATTTGTGTGGACATATGATTAAGCTTGTGATTTCCATGGTTCACCATGGCATGACAGAAAATTATCCAGAACTGTTTCTGTGGCCATGGTAGTAATTTCAGTAGTGCTTAGATCCCAGTTTTAATGTCTTGACATATGCCAATCACTGTTGCCATCCCAGCAAAGCCTAGGCAGTGCTTCTGTGGTGTTCCCTAACTTGGATACATTTTTCAGTTTGAAGATGACTTTGCTTTACATACAGGCTTTTGATATCAATGCTTAATCATCAGATTTATATATTTTTTTCCCCTTGAATACATCTAGAAGAATCTCAGAATCTTAGGAGTTCTTACTAGGCTGCTATTTTGCTATCCATGTGGCAATTTTCAGAGGATTCCTGTGCACATAGGCTAGCCCCTGGAATTTAGCTGAATGCTAATTTAGCATTATAAATTATAAGCTTCTGTTAGCCATTTGCCACCTTCTCTTGAAAGCCTTTAGAGAAAGATTTTGAGATGAAGAAGAAGCCTAGACTGATGAACTAATAGTGCCATTTTTGCACTGGTGTGTGCTTTAGCAATGGAATTGTGGCAAATGGAACTGACAATTAACAACCAACTCTTATATATTTACTGCAGGAGTTTCCAAAACTGTGACTGATTTAGTGCATCTTGTCTGGGTAAAGAATAATCTTAATATAATACCTGGATTTCAGGTCCTGCTTTATCCATCTGAGCAAGGGCAGCTGATGGCTCCATAGGCCAAATAATTGTCTGCTGAGGAGTTTTCCAGAATATGCCAACAGAAGATTACATTTTCCCTGAGCTCCACCTGGCTGTTTTCCCTGTCTGCAAGCTGAATCTCTGCCATTCTCTTCTTTGCTTTCCTTTGCATGAACTTTCTCACAGGATGTGTTGGTAACCAGTGGTCTTAGGACAGGGTGAATAAGAAGCATCTACAGAGAACATTTCACCACTGGGTTGCAGCAAGACACCTTGCACACACAGTACAGCTGGTCTCCTCAATTGCTGTGCCAGGGACACTGCAAACCATTGATCCAAATTCTCCCCTGATATAATAGGTAATATTAACAATTTACAGTCCTTGGGTAGGCAGATCAAGAAAAAAAACCCTAGAAAACCAAACAAACCAAACTGTCCATGATAAGGAAAGATGTCTGTTCCTCTTTGCTAGTTGCAGTTTCTCCCAGAACACTCAAGTATTCAAACAAGTACAAAAGTTAAGTCTTGTTTGGTGGCTTTTGAGCTTTATTGGAGTGGTACTAAATTAAAAGAAACGTGAATTTTTTGAAAGAGGAGATGCTAATATGAGTAATGTCCTTCAGATAATCCAGTAGACAAAGACTGAACCAAAGGGAATTATTTCATCAGTTAGTCTACAGTAGGTTAAACTGCTGAAAGTAAAATGTACAATGTTGTATATCAAACCGCCACAATTCTCACTGTTGAAAATACTGAGCTGGATTTAAATTCATTCTTGAGAACTTAATGTGTCTCTGTGAGGAAACTTGAATGACTCTGGAAGGAATGTTACTAAAAATCAATGCAAATCATTGCTGATTGCAGGGTATTTCACATTTTATGTCTCTCACATTTCCATCTGTTGTTTGTTTTATGTGGCCTGTTGTGTTGGTGCTAAGAGATTAGCAGGTTGACAAAAATGCTAATGTGAGCTCTAACAGAGCCCTGAGAAAAAGTGGAAGCAGCATGTCTGGATTTGAAAAGCCTATTATGAAAAATTTACAAATGTTGAAGGAAGCATTGATTGCCTTCAGTTTGCAAAGTCTTTTGATTAGACAAAGACTACACAAGCATCTATCATCCACAAAAAGGGTGCTGGGCAGCTAGACATTTAATCTGCCATTTGCATGTACCTGCCAAACTTCCCTTTCTCACCTATTCAGAGAAAACAGTGCAGAAACATTCTGCTGATATATAACAGTAATAGCCCTTCCCATTCTTCTGTGGTGCAGGCTGGAATGGGGATCCAGGGAACTACAGGCCTTTCAGTCTGACCTCTTCATGGAGAAGATCATCTTGAATGGCATCATGCAGCACATCTGGGACATCCAGGGCACCAGGCCCAGCTAGCAAGGGTTTACAAAACATCCTGCTTGATCAGCCTGAACTCCTTCTATGACAATGTGACCCACTTAGTGGATGAGGGAAGGGCTGTGGTATCTGCCTGAACCTTAGTAAAGCCTTTTGCACTGTCTCCCACAGCATTCTCCTGGAGAAACTGGCTTCTCATGGCTGGGAGAAGTGAAGTGTCAGTGGGTAAAAGTTGGCTGGATGGCTGGGCCCAGAGAGTGCTGGTGAATGGGGTTACATCCAGCTGGCAGTCAGTCACAAGAAGTGTTCTCCTCCACTTAGGATTGGATCTGGCCTGTTTCACATCCTTATCAATTGTCTGCATAAGAGGACTGGGCGCAGCCTCAGTCAGTTTGCAGATGACACCAAGCTGGGTGGGAGTGTTGATCACCTGGAGGGTAGGAAGACTCTGCAGAGGGATCTGAGCAGGCTGAGTTGATGAGCCAAGGCTCAACAATACCAAGTGCCAGGTCCTGCCCTTGGATCACAGTGAGCCCTTGCAGTGCTGCAGGCTGGGGACAGAGTGGCTGGAAAGCTGCCCTGTGGAAAAGGACCTGAGGGTGCTGGTTGACATCAGCTGAAGCCAATGACATGTGTGCCCAGGTGGCCAAGAAGGCCAATGGCATCCTGGCCTGTATCAGCAACAGTGTGGCCAGCAGGACCAGGGCAGGGTTTGTCCCCCTGTACTCAGCACTGCTGAGGCTGCATCTCAAGTGCTGTGTTCAGTTCTGGGCTTATCACTAGAAGAAACTGAGGGGCTGCAGAATGTCCAGAGAAGGGCAATGGAGCTGGCGAAGGGTCTGGAGCAAAAGTCCTCTGAGGAGCAGCTGATGGAACTGGGATTGTTTAGTCTGGAGAAAACAAAAATTTTTTCCCAATAAAAGGAAAACTTTATTGCTCCTTATATCTACCTGAAACAAGTTACAAGCAACAGAATAAGAAGAAACCTTCTGAAGTTGTGCAAGAAGGTGAGTAGATTGCATATTACGGAAAAGTTCTTCACCAAAATGGCTGTCAAGCAGTGGCTTGCCAGGCTGCCCTGGGAAATGGTGCAGTCACCATCTCTGGTAGAATTTAAAAGATGTGTAGATGTGGCATTTAGGAACATGTTTTTACCCAATAAACTTAAAGATCTTTTCCAACCTAAACAATTCTATGCTACTATGAATCTGTGATTTTGTTATGTTCTTCTAGAATTGACATTTTTATCTAAGGACAAAGAGAAGCCCTAAAATGAATGAACCCCAAAATATCATTTGTAGTTGGCAACTATAGGGAGCTCTGAGAGAAATGGAGAATGGACCTGGGCTATTGATGGAACCACAGAAAAGAATAATGGGATATACCCTAAGCAAACATGATTGATGTGTATCCTGCCTTCTTTTTCAGTAGCTCTTGTGAGGTAATTTTTTTCCTGATTTCTAACCCACTGTAAAATTGCCTTTTTTACTTCTATGTGGTTCATTCAAGGAGCAGTGCCCACTGACAGCTGTGATTTAGCAAAGCATGAAAGTACTTTGATGCTATAAGCAGAATGTGAGCTAATTGATGTAAATTTTAAGAAGAAAATAGTCACTTAGGGACTGCAGGAAACGCAATTTATGAAAAGGTAGAATCACAGTTCTGCTTTGATTTAGGTCCCTGTCTTCACCAAGATTGCCTTTGATTTTTTGAAGTGAGGTTGTACAAAATTCTGGTTTGCCTTTTCTTAACTGATGATGTGCTTTTCTTGCTGCAGAATTTTAAAGATAATAATGTAATGCCCTCTTTACTTTTAACCAAACCAGCAGCTTGTTCTTTTACCTTGGTTATTTCCATTCCTTCCTTACAAAATATCTTGAAAGAAGTAACAGACATTTTTGATCAATGCCTTAGTTTGAAGATATATTCCAAGGAAATGGATGGAGAATTGGGAACTTTTAGAAGTACAAGTACATGAAATTTCTATATGCAAATAATGTTTCTTTAGTAACAAAAGGAAGCAACTGGAGATAGTTTCATTTATTTGCTGATTATGAACTTGACAATTATCCCCCCTATATTTTGCTCTGTTGTGATTAAGCCTTCTGTTGTGTCTCACATTTTCTACTTCCCTAAACTCTGTTTTCCCTTGCATAGTGATTAATAAGAGGCCTTGAAAAGGTTGGGGAGGCTGGAAATTATACATCACCTCTCCTACTTGACCTTGACTAGGGTTTGCATTTTCCAGACCAGCTGCTATTTGATTATATTCATCATGTCCTACACTTTAATCCAGAAGAGAGACCTCTCTTTTAATTATGTTAATGATGTGAATCATGCAAAATGACTGCTTTTATGCTCAGGATATTTGTGATAGACACTCCTTTACATCCCATGTTCTTTTAGGAAAGGGAGGGACTAGCACTCAGGGACTGAAGTTTCTGTATTCCTGGGTTCCCAGAGCAGTTCCTTATTCCCAGAGATGGATGTGAAAATGCCTTAGCACACTTTCCACTTGCTGCCTGTTGTCTCATAAATACCATTATGCTTCTTCAGTTCCTAGCCAAATACATGCTGTCTGACAAGTCTAAATTTTTACTGAAATATTAAATGAAACCTTTACTTTAGACTCCTATATCTGTGTTGCTGCAATTATTTTAATGTAAAGAAAAGGAAGGATGAAGGTCAGAAAAACAGTAATGATATTGGCTAGCAGATTAAGGTATAAAATGGTCTGTTAAGACTCTCTAAACTGAGAGATGCAAAGGAGATGATTAGCAAGGTGTTGCTGAAATAATCTAGTTAAAACCTCCTCCTGCCACCACATCCTGCTGTCACTGATGCCCAGTGGTTAAATCAGTTCTGGAATGGTGTTAGAAGTGTGTTTGTTTCTTTGCTGTGCTGAAACAATGTTTAGTTCTATAATCCTAAAAAAAATATTAAACAACAGAATTCTGTTCTTCTGTAAGCATCTCTATATCTCTGCTAATCAGTGTAATGTTGGCTAGCAAAGAGATGAATACTTAGATTTGCAATGCTACATGGTAGTGATGGGGATAAAATAGAAATGATTTAAAGAAAATATTATGTTCAACTAGAGGGAGCAAGAAGTGACTAGAGCTGAGCAGATGTAGGGATTTTCCTATTTTCTTCCTGCAGACTGTGTGAGAGGAGACCTGGATCCAAAGTAGGGTTCTCACTTGATCTGTGCAATGTGATGGGTTAGGTCCTACAGTCTCATCCATGATCTCTCCATGGGTGCAGTGCCTGTGCTGAATTCAGTCTCAACAACTATAGATTTTATATATGGATCTAAGACACTTCTGAGCATTTTCATGACTACAAAGTCACACTAAATAATTACATCAGAGCTTAGATTCAGGGTAATTTTATTGTTTGTTAGCATGCTTTTCTTTCTTTATTGATCTGCATCTCTGCATTACATCCGAACTCACTATGTATGACTATTTTGCATATCGGACACTGTGTCTGTGTTCTCTTTGTTACTACAAAACTATTTTTGTCTGGCTTCAGGCTTGCATTTCTTTAACTGACCATAGCTGAGTTGTTCATGACTGTGGACCCTCCAGTGCCAGGTCTCTTATTGCCCCATGCTCATACTCCCCTGTACCACATCTGGTGCCTCCACTTCTGAAAGCCTGTGCAGTCACCTCAGGCTTGTAGTTCTTGCCTCCAGGCTGCATCAAAAGAAGCATGGGCACCAGGCTGAGCAGGGTGATTCTCTACTCTGTTCTCGTGAGACCCCACCTGACTGCTGTGTCCTGCCCAAGAAAGACTTGGACTCGTTAGAGCAGTTCCAGAGGAGGGTACCAAAAATAGTCAGAGGGCTGTGACATCTCTCATGTGAGGAAAGGCTGAGAGAGCTGGAGAAGAGAAGGCTTTGAGGAGACCTTATTATGTTCTTTCAGTGTATGAAGGATGCTTATTAGAAAGATGAGACAGTTTTTACAGGGATATGTAAACTATTGTAAACATAGAATGGGTACAAATAAAAATTGTTTCATTGAAAGGGTGATGAGACCCTGGAAGAGGGGGAGACACTGCAACAGGTTGCCTGAGGAATTGTGGCTGCCCTGTCTCTGGAGGTGTTTAAGACCAGGCTGGATGGGGTCTTAAACTTTGCTTTGAGCAACTTGATCCATTGGAACGTATCCCTGACCATGACAGGAAGGTTGGAAATTTAAGGTCACTTCCAATCCCAGTGTTTCTGTAATTCTGTTATATTAGTCATAAATATCTATTTCTGCATAGGATAAGTCTTTATTACTTCTATGCATTCAGAACTACAGTTGTACTCTGCACAGATTAGCAAAAGTAAACCACATTTCATGCAGATAACTGGCTAGCTAAGGGAATTCCGGTCACAGCTAAACTGTGTAAACCACACAAGTTCACACAAATCAGACTCAACCAACCTCAATTCTGAGGCTTTGAAAACTCCATACAAAAATTATATCCTGTTGCTAGCAGTGGCAGTACCACTGCCAGAGTTACAGCTCTGCACAGCAATTAGGAGCTGTTTGGCAGCTTGTCATAGGAGTCACAAGAGAAAACTGCATTTGTGGACTCCTGAAATGTGCTAACGTTCCCACAAGGTCTGCAGCTCCTCTGTGGCTTTTTACTCTGGGGTGGTTTCTGAGTATTTTCACAGGCATCAGTGGTGCAAGCAACAAGAGTTATGACATTGTAAATGGTTGATGAAATAAAATCCAGGCTTAAGCATAGCTGAGATACTCTTACTTTCACCACCTCACTTCCCAACCTGAGGCATACCCTGTCAGCTATGATTCAGGTTTAAAACCAGCCATACACGTAAGGTGAACAGCTCCATTTAAATTCTCCTGAAACAACAAAAAGCTATTTTCATGACAAGAGTGTTTTCTTCACTTAATAATACTAGCAATCAATTTATGTCTAAAAGGCTATTTGTGTTTCTAGCTCTATTCCCGTTTTTACTTCATTTTTTTCTTTCTAAACAGGAATATCCTTTAACTTGTATATGAAAGTAAACAGCCTACAATATTTCTATTTTTTAAACATTTGATTTAGATTTATAATACAGAATTTCCCTCTCTCTTCCCTGAACATTTGTAATTGTCTCAGGAGATGGTGTAGACAGAGCTGGTATGCCAGGCTTTCGAGCAACTTTTCTGTCCTTTTTGGAGAGATGGCAAAGTAGTTCTTTTTGGTGATTTTTATGCCACTGGAAGTCCCACACTCATGGAGAAGTTGATTTTCTGCCTTTTAGTACACTGAGATCATGATATGAAAGTGTTTGTTTGTCAAAAATTTCTGCAGTCTGAGAAATTTATGAATAATTCTGTGCTGTCTTTATCAAGAGCACCCTAACCTGAACTATACATTTGTCATCAATTTTTCCGTTTTATACATGATAAAAATTGAAGTGGAATGTGAAGCATTAGCTAAATAGCTTACATGGAAGAGAATGGGGAAGCTGATGGTGTTTGGGATATTGAGTCTGGGTGCTCCAGAACAACTCAGTGCTGAGAGCTGGGGAGGTGGGAACCAGGGAAAAAACAACATGATTATAAAGGAACTTTGGTCAAGTGAGATTTTCATTTTACTGCAGTTGTTTGGTTCCAGTTGATTGAAACATTGTGCAAATTTACCTCCAAAATTCAAAACAAGAAACAAAGGTCAGTCTAAACCCATATTTTATCTGTATGACATGGAGTTTAAATAACAGATGACAGAAAATTCAACAATAAAACTACCAGATTTCCAGGACAACAAGTAATGATCTTTTGGTTTTAAATAGCAAATCCAGCAGGTAAATCCCCCTCTATTACAAGAAAGAGTGGGATTTACCTGTCCAAATTAAGCACAACAAATGATGTGACTCTTAATACCTAAACCATGCATATTGAAAAAGAATTAACCTACAGTAGTGCTAATGTACCCACAGTGGCACTATCTCTTTTCCTTGTATCTCTCAAGCTGGTAGGTATTTGTGTGGTAGCCTGGATTCCCTAGTTGTTTGAAATATGCATCAGGATACTTCTTCAGATTCTTATTCTCTTTAAAATCTCTTTCCCTTTGTTTCACAGTCAATGTGCAGAACAAGGCAGGCAGCCATTCAGAGGGCATTTTGGACATTCCAGTTGTTCCAGTGGCTTAAGGCTTTGTTTTGTATTTAAATTATCTATACTTCTTAGCTATTAGGTGCTGCTTTGTAAGTCAAAGAAGCAAGTGTTAGGTCATGGCAGAGTCCCAAAAATTCTGTTGCTTGAGAATGATAGTGCAGTGTCACAGTCTGAAGATGAAACAGATGCATTGTGCCTTAATAACCAATTAAAGGGAAAAGAGAGGCAAAGACTGACCAAGGCTGTCCATGATTTACACAGTTCAACCTTAATGTAGTAACCTTTGACCAGAAAACCGATGGGACTCTTGGCAAATGATCTATGTCATTTCAAGCTAAGAAAGCATTGCTTGTAAATGGCTGGACAAAAAAATTTGTAGTTCACAAAGTACAGTTTGCAATAGAAAAGTAAGCTGTCCTCCATCAAAGCCTCTGCTAGTGTGTTTGGTTTTTTTTTACACTATGTCAGTATCATCAGTTTTTTCAAGAAGCAATAGGTTTAAATGGCTCAACAGAATCCTTTCATTATTCTCACTCATTTTTGCTCAAGAAGGAAAGGAGAAATTAGGAACTGAGACTGTAAAGTCTGTTCCATGGAGATGTAGCGTGATCGCTGTATTCCCAGAACTTTTGAAAGGAATTTTTGACTAACAGCTACGACATAAATTCTCAAGGTAGTGAGCAAGATAGCTTCTAATTTACTCTTGTCCTTGGGCACTGATTTTGATCAGGGAGTGCTGGTTTGAGAGAATAAGAAATATATAAGGTTTTATTTTGAATATAATCTTCTGATTTCAGGTGTGGAATGAGAACCCACTTTCTGTTAATGCATAGATTAAGTTCTTCACATGTTAATGGCATGCTCTGCAAAGAATTAGCCATGAAATACTGAAGCAACCAATTCTATAGCTCTGTCTGTTTTTATATATCACTCTTAATTGTGAGTTTGTTCTGAGAGATAATTGTCTAGGTAAGTACATGTCTGTCCCTATAGACCTGTTACAAATTCTGTGGGTTGGATATTCTTCTCCTAACATGACTAAGTGCTGCAGTAGAATATCAACCTTCAATGGAACATCACTTTTCAACTCCATTTGGGCCAATCAAGTTTACACTTAAGTAATACAAAACTCCTTTTTTGCCATGAGTCACAAGACCTTCTTCAGTTAAATATTTTTGTGTGGTGAATGTAATGTTGTCTGTGTGTCCCATTTTTAGAGCCTTTACAGGAGAACTAAAAAATTGTGTACTTCTTTCTTTCCAGCTCTTTGAATTGAGGTGAAGGTACCTTCTCTATGTCTTTAACTTCTGTACAAGATGTAGAGCTTTGTTCAGAGGTACTTGGAGACAAAGAAATCGTGTGCTATTAAAATGAAGGTTCTGTTTATTTACTTAGGTACAGTTTTGGGCATTAAAGATAAGTTCATATTTTGACTCCATTCTCTATTTTGTCCATGGTACAGAGTATATATTTTGCATAAATATCAGTAGGTGTAAGAAAGGTCATAATTCAATTCTGTGTACATAACAAAATTTTATCCAAACACTCATTTAGAAATGATAGTAGAAATATAATAAGTAATTCTCCAGAAGTTTATAATCCTTTATCTTACTTTCAAATCATTTGATGAACAACTGAGAGAGATTTGGGCACTTCTGCCTTGAAGCAGTAACATTTTAACCCTATAGAGGCAGACCCACAAAGTGGAAGCTAATGGAATGCAGCTCTGTGGCACTTTGTGACCTGTAGATACCAGCAAGCTTTATACTTACCCAAAGTCTTCATATTTTTTTGTAGGTTGTAAGTTGTGGCAGTCACACATGCCTTTTGCAAAGCTTCTCTTAATGCAAGTAGAGAGAAATTCTCAAAATTCACTTCAATTTCAGTGATCTCTCAATAGGGTTACTGTCACCAGGGCCATGTTCTTTAGCTACTTTTCTTTGGCATGACTGGCATGGAGGTGGGCACCTAGGATGTTTGGTAATGTCACCACTGCCTTTCAGAGAATCCATAGTAAAAACTGTTTGATGTAAGGTGAGCAAGGAATTCTGTAGGGATGCTGTGTTTTAGCCTCATAGTAAAATGGACTGGCAGAACAGGAACAGTTTATTGCTACACTTGGAAAGGCACAGAGGTGCCAGCTCTTAGTCAAGTGTAGGAAATATAGGCCAGGAAGGTAAGGAAGGGAGCTGGCAAACAGAAAGACCACAGACTGAAAGGCACGAGCCAAACAAATCAGCGAAATGGCCTGGGCAAGTGTGCTCAGGCAGTCTCCTCCAGGGAAAGGACAAACAGCATCCATATGTTCCTAAGTGAGATGATACCTAGTTGACAGAAGCTTTTCCTGGATGTTTTTGAGGAAATCTGCATCCATATGTAATGCCTGAGTCTTGTTGCACTGCACTGTCTGTATGATATGTTCAGGAGTAGCTTTGATCCAGACACGGCCTTACATATTTCAGAGCTGTTTGGGATTTAATTTTCTCTGGCTGTTGTACCTCCTTGACCATTTTACTGGCTTTGTATACCTGCCAGTTTAGACCCACCACAGAGATGAAACATCATCTTCTCTCCCAAGACTTTTGTCATGCTCTCACTGTATAAGTAAAATTCACCTGCACCCCAGGAAGTATATTTAAGTCAGGGAATGCAAACTGGTCCTTAAATGTAATGGCTGAGTGCAGTGCAAACATGACTCCTTAGGCCTCAATCCATTTAGGATTATTATATCCCACTTTCAGCAGGCTGTGCTGCATTTTTTTGCTTCTCTAAAACTCTGTATGCATTTCGTTGGACCTGAAGTACATTTCTTAGTTGAATTAATCTGTACTGTGCCTTTTGTGCCTATTCCTTCCTAATGTTGATAAGTACCTAAAGCATACATCCTGCATTTATCATCCCTGGAACAGGTGATTTGGTTTTGTATGTTGTGTGTCCTGTCAAGGTGGCACATGAATATGTAAGAACATTTTTTCTCTCCTGACATGGTGGTCCAGGTCCAACCAGTGCCTGCCTTTTGGTTAGGATTTGTACTATACAATGGGTCTGGAAAAAGGAGTCAGGAAGATAATGGGAAAAATCTTAATCATTCTCTGAAAGTGCCAGTTGTTCTTTACTGACTATAAAGGGTCATGAGGTTTCTAATTGAGAAGTTTTAGTTAAGTACCATTAGTATATGGCAAGAATTCAAGTCCTGGAATCCACTGAAACAAAAATGTTTTTATGTATGTGACCACAAGGGAGTAAAGAAGTAGACTGTGTATGTGTTTGCTTGTATGGCAGGTGGGATCTGACATTCCATAAATTTCACATAGCCTTAGGGAGAAAAGAATCAGGGAAGTTGCTGAAGTTACACACAAAGAAAATATCTCTCATTGTGCTATTTTGGAGTCAGCCTGTTCATTTCTGTATCTGTAGCATTCACAGATGTTGCAGGCTTTAAGCTCCTCTGTCGGATCTCAGGATCTCAGTCCTGAGGTGCCGGGCCACCGAGACCACCCTTGGGGGGCTCGGGACTCCTGGAATGTTGCCAGAAGTGTCTGGTGGCTGGACTTTGGTCCTACACAGGAGACGACAAGGATGAGGGCTTCACCGGGGTGAATGGTGAAGGGATTAGCTAATTAGAGGGTGAGACACAGGGTTTAGGATTTATGTACAGGGGGGTTTAGAGGAGTAAGATGGAGGAATTGGGGTGTGTCCTGTCCTTCTTCTTCTTCCTCTTCTCCTCCATCTTCTTTGGCCATGGTGGCACTTTTGGATTGGTTATTACTGAGAGTGCACCCAGCAATGAGAATAAATGGTATTGGGGAAAAATGATAAATATTGTACACGTAACAATGGGTATAAAGATACGTGGCGGTCCAGAGGACGGCACACAGTGTGCTCATGGCTGACTGCTGAGCAGATCTCTGTTCGGCTGAAAGAACATCTTTTAGATAAACAATTAATAAACATAAAAACCGAAAGAAGAACTGAAGCCTCTTCTCGTCCTTCGATACGCGGGCTGCCCCAAGGCCACCTCGGGCCTTTCCAGGCCCCTCAAACAGCCGAGATAACCGGACACTCCTCAGTGTTACAAACTGTGGAAATTATTCTTCTTCATTATTACAGAAATATATGTAACAGGAGAATTATTAAAACAAACTGTAAAATCAAACAAAATCATAGAAACTATCAATTCATCACTGAAATGATGATCCAGAGCAAAGCAACTTTTAACATCACCATCAATGAGTATCACAATTTGATCAAAAGTAAATTCACGGCAGAATGAAAGAAGGTAAAGGTACCTTAGATCTCTTATTTCTACTTACATAATATTTACAGCTGCTGTTAAAATAAGACTTTTACTGTGCCAAGGAGAGAATCTTTCAGCAAAGCAAAATTCATTTTGTGTATGACCTTTAAAAGTCATCAGTTTCAGATGACCTCCTCACATACAATGTAGCAGCCCTTTTCAGGTGGTAATGAACTGTCTGCTCTAATACTTTCAGGTAAAGCAGCAGTTAAAGTTATAAATATGGAGAAAATAAGCTCTCAGGCTTATCTCATTGGCTTCATCTTTTAAACACCATCAGACTGCACAACAAACTAACTTAATACAGCCCCAGACTGAAGCTATCAAGGCACAAGAAGCAGAATGCCTTGCATCTTTCATTTAAGTAAAATATGTGGCAAAACCTAACTTGTAACTATGTCAAAATGTGATAAATTCTTTTTACATTTGGCAGTGATAAGAGAATAGATTTTAAATTTTAAAAGTGCTGCACTACAACTAGTTACTTCCTGCCAATATTAATATTAGAGAACAGAAAACGAATCCAGTATTTATGTAACTGGAGAGTCACACTTGGTGCAAGATATAGTATCCTTTCAATTAATGAGAACATCAGTTTTTAAAATCCTCTTGAAAAACCAAAGAAGGTATTTTGATATCTATCCCTTGGAATAAAACGTTGCTAATGCTGTATGACTTTAAAGATAAAATCTGTTCACTAGTGTAGAAAAACCATTTCTGCAATAGCAGAATGTTGAAATGAAAAGAGAAGGTCTGTGAAAGTACTGTGAGGGGGAAAACTCATTTTTTAAAAATAAGAGGGTTGGGATAAGGGGCTTACATAATTTACTGTATTCCTGAGGGTTTAGAAAGATATAGGTTTGCAGTTTTTCCAGAGTGTAGCTATTTGAAGATAAACTGAAGTTGAATTGTTTCAGTTCATTATAATTGTTTTGAGGAGCACTGAGAATAGTCCGTAGAACAGCACAGAAGAGTGCAAGAAATGTTATAAATTGCTGTTAGTCTAATTCTTTTAAAAATAAGAAATCTCTAGGCATCCCTAGTTAAACTTTTCTTAAAATAGTTTTTCCAAAACCTTACTACATAATTTCTACAATGAATAATTGCATTCACTTCATGCTATTTTTAAAAGATACTAATTTTTATCTCATGTGGTTTTTGTTTAAAGAAGTAGTTTAAATATTAGTTGCACATTAAACTGATAATGTGGTTAACATACATTGATGGTTTCTGTTTAGTTCACTTGGGACTTCACATATCTGTATACCCAAAATGATAAATCAGCTAATGAAACTGCTTAATATATTTGTGTGGTCCAATTTTTATCTTGCAAAAAGGTTTTGCCAGTTATTTCACAAAGAGCAGTGAAGAAACTTGCCAAAAGTTGAAGTTTGATATGAAATCCACTGTTCATATTAAATAACTGAAGACAAAAAATGAATGGGAAATGGCTGAAAATTGTATAATAAATCAAACATGCTGGTCCTTGGAAACTAACTTATTGATATTTGATATTTTCAGTCTCTAGTGTCTATATCTAATGAAGTTGGGGTGCCTAGAAGAGCTTCATTTCCTGTGTGATCAGAATTCCTTAAATAATTGATTTTTGCCTATACCTGAAGCAGGAGCCCCTGAGAGAAAAAAATGCCCAACAGTACATAGATACAAAAAGTACTGAAAAATAGGTTTGGACAGTTGTTCTTAACTATAATATTTGTTTTTCACCAGGAATAATCTTATTTTTTGTTTCTTTATTTCTCTCTTGCTTTCCCAAAATTTCATCTCACAGAATTTTTAAAGAGCAAAAAAATGTGTGTGCAACAGGTGGTGGAGGTTGGAAGGGTTCTCAGGAGGTCAACTCATCCAATTCCCCTGCTCAAGCAGGGTCACCCAGACCTGGTTGCCCAGGAATGCCCAGCTTTCGAATATCTCTAATGAATGACTCCACAAAATCCCTGGATTATCTGTGCCAGTCCTTGGTCCTCCTCCCAGTAGCAAAGTGAAGTTTGAGAGCGCCTCCTATGTTTCATCTTATGTTCTTTGCCTTTTGAACCTCTCATTGTTTCTCTAACAGCAGTTTTAACTTCCTAATGAAACTTTTTACTCATAAAAAACCCCTTAAAAATGTTTACAGAAAAGGCTCAAATATGATTTGGTGGAACTTGAATAGAAGGTGGTGAATAGAAGAACTGTGAACTGCAAATGCAGCCTCTCGATTCCTCCATTCCTGAAACAAGGATTGTATTGTTTGCTCAGTTCATAGAGTAAAATGGCCAGGTCTAAGTGTGTGGAGAAGCTTTATGTGAATTCAGCTGTTAGAGTTCAGTGAAAGAAGTGTGGACTTAAAGTTCCTGTCATTAATGTTTTCACTGGCATTCTGTGAATGTTAGAGAAAAGACATTCTAATTTATCTGCTGCCCAAAGATCAAGTGTCACACAATGGCTTCCTGTAGCATTGGACAGCTGTCTGGACTTTAGAAAAAAATATATTCAATTGGAAAGTTTTGAGATTTTTGGAGTTCTCTAAAGTTTCAGTACAACACACATTTCTCCTATTTCAGAATTAGAACCTGGTTATTTTTCAAATTTTTATTCAACCCCATGCCATTATTAGAACTCCTGAAAATCCGTCTGTGAAAAAAGAAACCCTTCAGGAATGGCAGTAGCCCATATTCTCTTCTAAAGTTAGTGTTAAAACCTTTTTTTCTTCCATTTAATAAAAAGCCAATGAATAATGAAAAAAAGTAACCTGAACATTTATTTTGATTGAAAGCAATTGGGAGCAGAATTGTGTTTATAATTGTGTTTATTGCCAATACATATATATACATAAAGACTGAATACAGTGTAGCTACATTAAACGATTTTGCTTGAAGAGATTACTGCAATGTCAGTGTTTGTAGAAAACAAAGCCAGCAGAAGCCTTCTAGATTGTAAACAGTAACTAACTGCAGATTGTAATCTTTCTCATAAATGTCACCTTTTTGAGATTAAAGTTGATTTGAACTCGGACTTGACTGTCTTGTTTTGTCTTGTCACCCCCTACGCTGCTGTTTAACTTTTTCTATTATTTCCATCCTAAAATTATACACTGCTAATTCATACCCATATATTCTGAAGTCTTGTTCTTTATTTTAAACAACTATTCTCCATTAATGATATATATTCCTAGATGTATTTTTAGAGAGCAATCAGGTCTTCTGGAATTAGTACTTTTAAAATAGATATCACACTAATTGCCCTCTTATTTCATGCAAATCTTACAGGCTGGAGGCCCCTCTCAAGTCTGGACTAAGTGAGATTTTCTCTTTTCATTTGCAGGTTGTTCTCTCTTTTCCTGTTCTTATACCCTGTAGGATCAGCTGCTCAAGAACATATGGGCAGAGGAGATGAAGGTAGGAGTATTCTGAGCATCCCTGCTGGCAAGGGTTACACAGTTACTTAACTATTACAGCTTTAATCTATTGGTTTATGTTTAGTCCTTCAGGAAAGTGCATGTTTTTCTTTGCCTTTATTTTTCATTGGTATTTGAAGAAATATTTTGTTTATGCAAGCCTTCAGCTAATCTCATTCTTAGCACCTGGATTAAAATGGATTAATTTCATAAAAGGCAAGCAAGAATATAATCTTTTTCTGCTACAATTAGCTTCCAAAAGACATTGGAATACAGAATCAGACAAAGAACATCAAACTGAATCCCTGGCTATTTACTAGAATTCCAATGTTGATTAAATTTCATTGACTTCTAAAGAACTCTTTCTTAATTCTTTTCAAAGGCCGTGATGTACTTTTCCCTTTTCCGAAAAAAGGAGGGAACAGTTTTATTTGTTGTATTAGAATTTCCCGCAGTTGATACTATGATATCAGAGTTCTAAATGGATAATGGCAATCCAGGGACAAGTTCTTTTGCTAGCAAGAGCAGAACTATGTGTCAGACTTGCAGAGAACAGATGGCAGAACAAGCTCTGGGCTAGACTCTCTCTACTACCATGCTAACCATTTTAAAAATGAGATTAAAGGTACCTCACTGAATCTCAGAAGAGTTTAGGAGGGGGGCTTAGATGGAAAATGTTCCCGATTTCCCATGTCTTCCCTGTGAAGAAAATGGGTAATAAGTGTAACTGCATTCTTGTGTCTGGCTTCCTCACCTGCAATTAAAAAAAAAAAAAAGTCATCTGTTGTCATTTGTGAATGAAGTTGAATCTAGTTTGAGGGCATTGAAACTGAGAAGCAGGCAAAACCAAGATGGTGCTGGAAATCACTTTCTCCAGGAGTTCTTGGGTCAGTTTACTCTCCTTATTCACCAGGAAGTAGTGTGAATAATTTCAGGTCTCACAAAACAAGGAACAGAACACTTATTTGCAAAGGTTCTTGCTCAACAGCATATAGGAACTTAGGTAATAATGCATGATATCAAAAGACAGCAACAAGACTGCTGTGATTGTATGGTACACAGAGTTACATTGCATGAAATACTGGGCACAGTTACTTATCTTTGTGAAAGCACAGTTGCCTGTACCCAAGAGGATCTGTGTCCATTCATATCCTTTGTCAAATCTCTGCTCACTCTCACTTTTTTTGTGTTTCTTCTAAACCAAAGGTCGGCTGGGCAACAAAGGGTTAATCAGCTTTTATTCTCACAGAATTGATTAAGATTGATTAAGATTAGTTTTCATTTTTTTTTTTCAGATGAGGAATTTTTGGTTTACTGCCAGCACTAGCAAAAGTGCACAAATAGACAAATTGCACTGGGGTGTAATTTGGTATCTGTAGCCTATGAGGGGAGAGGCTGCTTGCAACATACATTTTTATAACATGCTATGAAAGAGATGTGATTTGCACTTGCTGACACTGAGCTCCTTTATCAGAGCCAACCAGGTATTACAAAGCAAGTCATAGAGTGTTCTTTTGTGTGATACATAGAATTTATATATGCTTCCTCAGGTTTTATCTAATCTGGGAATTTAAATTGATAGAATGTGTTGTTGGAACCACCCATACACTCAGTTTACAAACATCTAGGGCTTTCTTTTCATCTTTCTAGTCCCATTGGTCCATCAGATATATTCTCTATGTTAGATTTAGAAATACTGGCTTTTGAGAAAAATATAGTAGTGAATATTGTTGTCACAATTCTCTCTTTGGGGTTTTCAGTGAAGAAGCTGTTACTTTAGCAGCAATAGTATGAAAGGAGTCTTCTTCTAAATTGTATGCATTTCATCATGTTTTTCTATTTCCTTCCCGTGCAGATTCTGTAATGGAGATGGGTAGATGTTCCATTTATTTAATGCTTCTATTTGCAGTTCCTTATCATTTTTGATTTTGATTTATAGTGCTGTCTTGATGTAATTCAGGAAGGGATAGCTGCTATAAAGAGTTTCGGGTGGTTGACTGACTGTGGGCAAAAGCATGTCATGTTCAAAGTGTTTCTCTCTGTGATGATTTGAAGAGCCATTTAAATTATACAAATTATGACATGATTTCAATCACATGGACTGGTGAATATAGTATTGAGTATATGGATTTCCTGTGAGGTGCTTCTGTTCTACCACTGCATTTATTACACTTCCTATTTTAATAATGTCATTTTCTGTTGTTTAGTAGTCATTGATGTATTTTCTGCTAATGCTAATGGATTTTTGAATGGATATGCAAGTATTCTTTACTCTATAGATTGGGTCAAACCAACCTATATAGGAATTTAGGAATATATAGGAATATATAGGAATATATAGGAATATATAGGAATATATAGGAATATATAGGAATATAGGAATTCCTATACAGGAATCCCTACATGAGATGGTTAGATATATTTTCCTCCCCAGAAATCACCTATCTGTGAAAATAATATAGTCAGTGTGGTTTTTATTATTATTACTATTATTATTATAAAAAACCCAGTTAACATGTGTGAAGAACAATCATTGAAAATGAACACAGAGGCAAGATTTAAGACTTATGGGCCAGAAAATTGTAGCATGAAAGGTCAAAAGAAAGGTTGATTCAAGGCTTATGCAAAGAAAAAAGAAGGGGAAAAAACCAATTTTTTTTAAAGTCATCAGTATTTCATGGAAACAACACAGAGAGAATAAAATTTATTTACTTTTTGTTGATTTCTTCTGGTTGAGGTCTTAATTCCCATGGACTCTTGAGTAATTTAAGCTTTCTAGTATCTTATTGATCCACAGGAATAAATTAAAACCTTTTGCTGTCTCAAGGGAGATGGAGTTGTCTGAGGGTCTTATGATTCTGTGCTTCCTATTTTCTGGTGTGTTCCATGTGAGAATAATCTCTATAACTGTGCACTTCTCCGACCATATTCCCATTTCCTTTCAGAACAGGGGATCTCCTACCTGTTCAGTAATAGCAATCTGTGTTGGTTTTACGTGGCCTGGCTCTTGGTAATGGGGGGCCACAGAGGTGGCTTCTGTGAGAAGCTTCCACCTTGTCCAGCAGAGCCAATCCTTGATGGCTCTGAGAATGGGCATGCTGCTGGGCAAAACTGGGCCAACCAGAGATGTTGGTAATGCCTCTGTGATGACATGTTAAGAAGAAAGGCAAAACAAAGTTGGTGGTGTGGTTTTAATTGCTGACAGAGTAGGACTGAGAAATTGCGAGCAGAACAACTCTGCAGACACCAAGGTCAATGCAGCCAGAGAGGGAGGAGATGGTTCAGGCTTCAGAGCCAAGATTCCTCTGCAGGCCGTGGTGAGACCATGGTGAGGCAGCTGTGTCCCTGCAGCCCCTGGGGATCCACAGGGAATGCAGAGATCCACCCTCACCCCATGGGGATCCACAGGAATGCAGAGATCCACCCTCAGCCCGTGGGGGAGGTGCCCATGCCGGAGTGGGTGGAGGCCTGGAGGAGGCCGTGACCCAGTGGGAGACCCAGTAGAGAGAGAGGGCCCCTGGTTCCAGGCTAGAGCAGCCTGTCCCTGGAGGACTGACCCCATGGAAGAGTGACCCACGCTGCAGCAGTTTTGGGAGGGCTGTGTGCCTGTGGGATGGAGTCACATTGCAGCAATTTTGGCAGGACTGCTGCTCATGAGATGGAGCCACATCAGAGAAGTGTGAGGAGAGCTGTCTCCTGTGGGAGGGACCCCACAGAGCAGCAGGGGAAGGCTCTCTCCCTGAGCTGTGAGAGAAAGCACGTGTGATAAATGGTAAACTGACCAAAACCTCTACTGTCCGTCTCCCTGTGCTGTTGGTGGGAAGGAGGGAGGGACTGCCAGGCAGAAAGGTGTTTTTTAAGGGCTTATTTTACTTCTCAGTGCCATGCTTTGATTTTGCTAGTAATAAATTCACTTAATATGGCTAAGTTGAGGCTATTTTGCCCTTGATGGTAATTGATAAGGTGTTTTCTCTCAGTCCTTATCTCAACTCATAAAGCCTTTATCATATTTTCTCCCCTCTGTCTAGATGTAGAGGGCAGTGAGTGGCTTGTAGAGAGACTTCCATGGGTGCCTGACATCTGGCCAGCATCAAACCACAACACAGTCCTACTCAATGAAGGTGTGTGTTCCTTGCTCCAGTTCTGGTGTAATATCTCTTTCAGCATATCTGACATATCCTCTGTCAGACCCTTTTGTCATGGAATGAACTGGGAGACACCTGAGGCTATATGGGCATTCTGCTCTGTTATTCAGCGTTCCTCATGGCATTGTGGTCTCTTTTTTACAGTCTGTCAGACAGTACCAAGTAGACCCAAGAAAGGAGGGATGGAGAGCTGACAGAGAAGGAAATGCAATAAAAACTGTGTATTAGCTGGTCATAATCTTGGGGATGGAGAGTGGTGACTGCTTTAAACAGAAATTCCAAGATTCTTGGAATGAATATTCCATGATTTATCCATAAGTGTGGTTTGAGGACCAAAATTTTTGTTGATTACTTGCAAGCCACACCCATGGAGACCAAGGTAATTTGAACAGTAATTTCAGTGGGTCCAGAATAAACTTTTAGGTGAATAAATAATTTTACTTTCAAACAAAGTCTCAACACTGAAAATATTCTAATGTCAAAGAATCATATTCCTATATTCGATTAATATTCATTAAGAACTGAAAGAAACACATATTATGTTCCACTGGGATATGGCTTCTACTTTTCTTTGTTCATACTGAAGTTTCTTTTAATATATTCTGAAAAGTCTTTGGTAACCTTTACGCTCTTTAGTTGTGTGCAAGCTTTTACACTTCTTCCTCCACAGAAATCACTGTCTGCTTCTGAATGTATTTCTGTTGTTTTCTGTCATATTGCAGACCTCCTTTGTAGCTTGTTGAGACTGAGTGAATCTTCTGTTCATCTTGAATGAAAGCTGGTACAGAAAATTGGACACATTCACCAGGGTAATTGCATCTATTTTGCAGTTCAGCTTTCAGAGGTTTTGTTGCAGTGAGAGAATTGAGATGTGGTGACACTGTCAGGCTTTTTGACACAAAGCTGGGTGAGACTCAAGTATGATGCCTTCAATTAATTTCTCATTCTGTGGAAAAGAGAACACCTGCAGGAAATATACTTGTTTTTCCATCTACTGTTATCTAGACTCATTGTCTTTTGGTTCTGTTTTCCATGTTAGAGTGTTGCCTGTGATGATGGTGTACTTATATTTGCTTTGAGTAGTTGTAAATTATCCCCATCTGGGAATATTATTATATACTAAGAAGTATATTGAAATACCATCTTGGCAAATATCATTGAGATACTCAGTAAATGTGGCACTCAAGATGATTTATAGGTTGTTAAGTGTTTTTATTACAGGGCAATACCTAGAAATTATGGGCTAAATTTCTGTTTTTCTGGATTTTTATTTAATTATTCTTTGAAAATATTGGTTCCAAAGTCTCTTGAATGATCTTAATTTCTCAAATGATTCTGTAACAAACAGATGAGTGCACAAATCATTAAGAAGTCCCATTTTCATTCTCTATTTTCATGGAGTGAAAAAAAGGACACTACCATATTTCTGCAAAGATGTAAAGAAAAAAGGTATTTATGGTATTTACACTATCAGAAATAGATATGCTTTTTAAATTACTATGATAGTGGCAGGTTATGTTTTGTAGGTGGAAAATTAGTTGAAAAATTCAAATATAAAGCAGTGATGAAATCTTAAGTAAAGATCACAATTTCTATAGTATTTTCTCAAGTCAATTGCATGAGTTTTCAAGCAAATGGATAGCATGAAATTTCAGGAACAAATAAAAACGTATCATTTTTGACACAAAGCTCCAGCTCAGATTTTGACATGTATCTTTTAAATTATTGCTTTGAGAAGTCATAGAGAAGACTTAATGAAGATGCTGAGATTTTCATTAGTAGTAGTGGTATTCTAAAATTCTGAGTAGCAGTGGTACTCTAAAATTCTAAAATATCAGAAGGAGAAAAATATCTACCTAGTCACAGCAAGGTATGTATTGTGGCAATAAGAGAAATTTACATTAAACTGTTTGGAAGTCAATCAAGATGTTAACATTAATACAGTATAGGCTTTTTAGCACTGAATAAAGCAATCTTCAGTGACAAATGGCTCTTTAATCCACAAGCTGTTCAGAACTAGTGATAACACAGAAAGCAATTGCAAGCCCTCACTATCAAACCTCAGTCTTAGTCTCCTCCTGGCCCAGTCAGTCTTTTACTGTGAATTACATGATAACAGAACTTGATCAAGGATAATGAAAGCTCACAGCTCGTTGACTGCGGCACATTTGCAAGAGATGAGAGATGTGTCTTATTCTTCTTCAAGCTGCAGAGAAGGCTCCTCTGTGTGTTAAGAAGTAGTTGTATTATACAAAAGACACATCCAAAAGCACCCAAATGCAGGAACAGGTCCAGGCTGCGAATCCCTAACACAGGAATAAGACCACTCTAAGGGAGAGGAGAGCTTCAGACATGCCTCTGTCTTTGGAAGTGTCTAGGTATTAGGAGGATTGCCGAGAGTTGCCTAATTTTTGACTCACTGAATAAAGAGCCTAGATCACTAAGTATGGAGCTTAAGGATTTAATTTCCAGTCAGATGCTTAAAACTGAGGTATGACCACACAGAAATTCCTTGTGAATTGAAGCTTGAGACTTTTCTTGCATCATTCACAAAATTCCTAAAACTGCTTATTCTTATAGATTTTTATAAAAAATAAGAATATTGATGTGTAATGTTGTGACTTAAGAACATCAATTTTTGTTGAAGAAAATACACAGGAAAATATATTTGGCACATTTATAAATTTTACATCCTAAAATAAATCATATATCTGGGATAATTCTGTAAGATGACTTGCCATTGTTTTGCTGAGGGGAAAAAAAACTTTCTGAACAGGAAACGTGCCACAGATAATAAGATTTAGCAGTGATTAGAATAGGCCTGATGGCTGAAGCCTAAAAGGAACATGAATCTCCTTCCCTCCAAAAGGATGAGTTTGGAGCTCAGTATGAGCCCCACTGACATTTCGTGGAGAGAATGGGAGGTAAATGAAGAGATTCCAGTGACCAATTATGGACAGGTTTATTTTATAGGTATTAGGGATCTTTTGGGATTTAGGGTTATTTTTTGGTACACATTCTTGTTTAAAGAGGGAAGTGTGCTGAAAGAGTGGTGAAAGGTTGATACTTAAAAATGTACTATCACAAATGAGGGACTGAGTATGCTAGCTGTGTTTAAATGTTCTGGAAGTTCATGGCCACTCTGTCTTAGCAGTTTGCAACCCCAGCATCCTAAAACCATATCCTTAAGAAAGGAAAAAGTGGTAGGCCTTCTTGGCCTCCTGCCCAGGGAGGCAGGAGACCCATTCTGGCTCTGCCCAGGGCCCCCTGCTCCAGCTGTTACTGGTCATGCCAGTGCCCAGATGTGTTCCCACACCTCATGGCTGGATTTTCTGGATCTCACCGGACTTTCTATAAAATGACATCTGTGTATGAGAGGTGGTAGTACCCATTGCCTTTTAAAGATTTCATCAGAGAATGAAGAATTATTTATTTACTAAGCAAAAATTTTAAAAAATTGTTAAACCAATTGATATACACAGAAAAATGTGAAACTTTTGGTTATGACAAAACAAGTTGCGTGGCTTGTGCACTTTTTTTAACAACATATAAACTTTTGTTAATATGTCTCCTGATTACTGAAATGTAGTTTCCTACTCTGTTATGTGGTGCCTTTATCACAGGGAGTTGTTTAAATAAAAAAAATTAACCAGGAAGGAAGCAACACCAAGCTATTCTTGCTGTGCAGGAGAATGTCCATGAATCTCATCTTTTGTCGCCTGGGAATGACTGCAGTCATCTTAAGTAATGAAATTTTTAGGTTAACAGAGTGCCAGGGTAGGTCAAAAAAGCAGGATGTGAAATTTTTGAAGCTATTCAACTGTTATGGGGAGCTTGACAATGTGATTTACAGGAAATTCCAATCTAAATTAAAATATTAGCTCTGTAGAACATACCTGTATTACAGTGTGAAAATGTACAGAGTAATTCTGTGTATATGTCAGTGTTGTATGACTGAGGCACAGAGCTTAGCACGCTGTTCATAGGGGTGTGGGGCTGTTTGAAGGGAGCTATGGGAACCCTAACAAAAACTCAGCTCCTCCACACACTGCTTTAGGAGATCTGGGACTCACATGGAAGATATATGGATTATTTGGGACTTGCATTGAAGAGGCTCTTTAGGGACTGCTTATAGATAGGAAACCTCTTGTGTATGTGCTATTACCTGGCAGTGGGGAGCTTGTATGAAACTTGGGGTGCTTTTGTTACAGTGGACATTGACACCACTACTTCTTGGTTTGTTTTCTTGTTTGTATTCTTTTTTTCTGAAGAGAACCTGTTTATCTGGTGGTTTTTGCCATATTTCTATTCAAGCTTCATCCCATTCTGTGGTACTGGGGCCTCCCTGTCACAGTTAATTTGGTATTTTCCTGTTACTGCAGGATGTCTAGCAGAGCCAAATGATGGGTTGGTTTGTTGTGCTTTCTATCAGAGCCATCTGGGGACTTGCTGAAAAGGGAACTGTGTTAGAGGAGTTATTGGCTGTATTTATGTTCTTGTGTGTGTATGTGCCTCTTCAAGTGTCAGAACATTGTCTCATTTCCACTGGAGATATTACCTGCTTTGATTGCTAAGAAAACACCTACTTATCTTGCATAGCAGCAATTTTGCCTCAAAGATGCATATAACACTTTTTCAAAAAGAATATCCTTCAATTAAAAAAAAATGTGGAAATACTTACAGAGATTTTTTTCAAGATGTTTACAATGCAGTTTCTATTAATTCTGAGTTGTCCAAACTACTCAACATACAGCTGTTGCAAATTAACTTCTTGTTAAGACAAAATGTTATGTAAAGCATTGAAGTAAATTGCAAATGGATCAGATTAGGATCTTTTGCTGTGAAGAAAAATAAAATATAATATCAGAAATTACATGAGAGCCTGCTTTTCTGTTGCTGTTTTGAGAGGGATACAAAGAAGATAGATTATAGTAGTATCTGAGTTCTTAAGTGTACTTTGCATATTTAACTTGTTTTCTTTGCTTTTCACTACTATTGATAAATGTGTTTAGGTTTTTGGGGTTTTTGTGAACAAGCAAAAGTTGCGTTGTTGAGAACTTAGTTTTAAACCACTAGAATGGCTAGTACCAAAAAGGAGAAATAGTGCCTCATTTTTTTATTATTCTTTGCACAGTGGAGAGCTAGTCTAAACACTTGTATTGATTTGCTTTTGTTTACAGTTACACATTTCTCTTCAGATGCATTCATTGGCTGTTCTCTCGTCTGACTCATGTGTTTTAAAAATGCTGTCAATAAACTGCTCTGGGAAACTCTACCTAATTTATTAAGACCATCATAATGCAGCAGTACACAAATCTACTTTTATTGTGAAGGCATAGGTGTCCTGAAGAGGCTGTGGAGCCCTTCCTCCTTGGAGACAGCCAAAAGCCCTGTGGATATGGTCCTCAACAACTGGTTCTGTGTGGCCCTGCTTGAGCAGGGAGCTTGGACCAGGTGACCTCCACACATCCCTTCCAACCTCAGCTACTTTGTGATTCCATGATTCCATTCAGGCATCCCATGGTTGTTCTGGGCTTGAGTTAGACAAGCAAATCAGCTTTGCAGCCCCCCAGACCAGGAAAAAAACTAATAAATGTAAAGTATTTGGGAGCAAGTGTTAAGATCTAAGTGTCTAAGGAAAAATTAGGAGTTTATATCCTTAAATGATTGGACTTGCTTTGGCAGATACATCCCCTTTCTCTCTTGTGTGGGATAGTAGACTGACTCATGGAACAATATGCCACAAGACAGCATCTTTGGTCTCTTGAAGACCTTTGATATCAAGGTTCTCAGAGGTTAAACCCAGGTCCAATGTTTATTTTTGGTATAGACGCGAATCAAAGGAAATGAATGAATGAAATGAAGATATGTATTGTACCTGGAAAAAGCACTCTGTGCATCAAGTCTATTTTCTGATTGTCAGTTGGTCTAATAAAAGACATTACATCTCTTGCCTCCTGTGTAGTTCAGTAGGTTTCAGGATCTCGACATAGTTTCATAGCATTTCCTCTCAGTGAAGATATTTTCAGTTTTGCAGATGGCCTCAATTTCACTTGACCTACAACTGAGCTGTGCAGTATCCAAACTGGTCCAAGTCTACTCTACTGCAAAGAGCTTCAAATCAGTATTGATTATATACTTACAAAGATGAAATTTCTTTTAAAAGCAATATATTCAGCAATGTTTTGCATGATCACAATATATTTTTATAATAAAATTAGTATGCCACCTTACAGTGTAGCTGCATATGTTATGGTTTTGTTACTTTAGTTGCCTAATAATCAGACTGAATAACAATACAACTAGCAGTGCCACATTTTTTTTGTTAAACTTGTTTTTCAACTGTGTATTGTTGAACAATGAAATAATTTATCAATAAAGAACAATTGCTCCTTTTTCAACATCCTTGTCCAGCCTGTGTTTCTTCTAGAAATCTTGTAAGACTGCATGTAGTGGGCAGTTCATGTGTTTGTTTCACATTTTTATGCTGTGGAATGAAAACTAATCACAGATACAGCTTTGTACCTGGATATTTCAAGATTACCTCACAACTATTTTAATTGCTAGTGTTCAGGTCACATTTATCTTAAAAATTATTATAGTACTTTGTTTCTTTGTCTTAAAATTTCCCTCAGAGGAGAAAATACAAGATCTTTGAAATTAAACATGGTATCATCTTCATAAACTTAGCAATTAATATATTCTTCAGATGTTCTGTTAAAATTAACCCCCCCAAAAAAAAAAAAAAAACCCAAAAAATAACAAACAAAGACCTAGCCCGCCAAACAAACAAACAAACAAACAGCCCTCCTAGAAGAGCACATTGCAAGGACAAGTATTAGAGTAAAATCTGACATGTTTTCATTGAATTACTGGAGTTTTTTTCCCCATGAAAGAGAACTTTCCCAAAAATCAATGTTTTCACATTTTCTGCAAGGAATTTTTTATTTTGATGTATGTTCAGGTTAAATGGCATAAGACTTGGAAGATATGTACACGTTTTTAAAGCTTTCTTTGGATCATATCTCGGTGGAAGGTTTGTAGTGCAGCCTGCTCCTCAAGGCAGGGTGAGCAGATTAGACCAGATTAGATCAGACTGTCCAGATCTGGCTTGATCTTGTGAATTTCCAAGGCTGGAGGCTGCACAACCTTTCTGGGCAACTTGCTTCACTGCATGGCTGTCCTTGAGGTGGAAAATGTTTTCCTATATTCAGTCTGAATAATTTTAATTTGTGTCTGTCCCTTGTCCTACCACCATACATGACAGAAGAGTCTGGCTTTGTCTCATTAAACTCCTCATAGGTGTGTGGAAGCTGATTTTAGATATTGTCTTCAACCTTTTCCAGAAAATGAGAATTTAGTATATATTTTTAATAGAAACTCATTATGACTTTATTGCTTATATTTTATTATTATTATTTTACTTCTATAAATGTGTGCTGATAATATAATTTCATTGTATTTTTAGAATAATAATAATAGGAATATTAAATTAAAATTAAATAATTCTTCCATTTTCCCTAGATGTGTTTATTTAATACTTTTTCTTCCGTCTGCTGTGTAAGGCACAAACCCAAAAATTGCCTCCAGGTAATTTCTGTTTAAAAATTGACTCAGCTACATAAGGGCAACACACCTTTGACCAGGCAGCAAAATATGTCCTTTCATTGGAAAACCAGCTCTTGGTTAATTTGCTAACCGCATTGCAGCTTTACTGTCTCAAAAGAGACTCTAATGAGCAGCTGGTGGATTCTTCAATAAACACAGTGTCCTGTTGGAATTATTCCTTGTCTGAAGCCAATCCAAAGCAATTTATCTATCAAGAATTTATCTATCTATGAAGAGGTAGCTTGCCTGCAACAACTGAAGCTAACTGCAACAGGTGCATTTGAGAGGCAGTGTCAGGGTCTGTGGCTGGAGTCAGAAGATGTGGGATAAAGCAGAGGCTGTGGGACACAGCCATGCAATTGGCAGATGAATAAAAAGTTGTTTCAACCAGCCTTGCTTTCCCAAATGTGCTGGAGAGCTCCCTGTGGGACACTGAGTTGGTGCTCTCCCTGTTTCTAAAGAGGGAAACACATAATTTGTTTTTAATTAAATGTCACTAAAAGACAGACACCATCCAGAACTTATGTTATCATCATAGCAAAGAATTAGGAGGGAAAAAGTATGTGACTTCAAAACATGAACTCCTGCATCTTTTAAAAAGTAAGCTGTAGTCTTTTTATACCCAACTGTTTGAAGACATGATTTTTAACTACTATTTTTCATTGCATCTCATTTCTGTTCATATTATCATAATGTATGAAATAATCAGCAGTGTACAATCACTGCAGAAAACTTTTGCTATATCTGGAAATATGTCAGGTTATGTTTCTGTATTTCCATATGAATAGCTCACTATGATCATTCACACACTATGTAACATCTAGAATTGTTTTATGCTGACAGGCAATGCAGGTTTCATTCCATAATTATCCTTTTTGTCAGTTTTCCTGTCTTGAATGGTAAGGCACAGGGAAAATTTCTGTAGCCAGAAAAGATCCAGATCTTTGCTGGAACCAGTCGTACTCTGGGAAATGAGAGATCTACCAATTACATATAACAGTTATTATAGTTCTGAATGTAAAGACTACCATAGAACTTATGTCTAATGCTGCTGCCTTACCAAAGTTATCTCAGTATTTGTAGATGAAACTGCATTGGTAATGGAGATTAGGCAGTAAAATTATGATGGATGCTGCTTCAATTTCTTTTTCCTTTTTCCTTCATTAAGTGGAATTCAAATGTGAGGAAAACCAAGCACATATGACTGTGGAACAGAAACAAATTCCACTTATATGCTATGATATGTAACAGAAAAATGTTTGTGGGCAGCTACAATCAGCAAAAATATTACTTTGTCCACCTAATGTCCTATTAATCTTACAGAAAGAACTGCCTTGAGGAAAGTGAAGAATGTTGATTGGTGAGTGGCTCTCTTGATATTCCATTTTCCTTTGTGACACACTGACTGAGCCCACTATTCTGATTCAGATGTTAATTTATGGAAATGGACAATACAATGTATCTGATTGCTTAATTATACATCCTGGGGATTCATTCAGAACCCTTATAATACATCTTGATGACCTTTCAAAGGCAGAACTGGCAATTTGCAGCTTCTATTGGGGTTTAATCAACTGGACAATACTTCTCACTTCTTTTTCTGATGAGGGAACTGACCCCTGTCTCTGGCACCTTTGTCATGTACTATAATCAATGATCTCTAATGCAAAAAGAAGTCATTCTTGTGTAGCATCAGTGAATCCAAGAACAAACAGCATTAGCCCACAGCACTGTCTCCTTACTCTTTAATGCCTAAAAGAGGCTATGAAGGTTTGATATGAAGGGGCTTGCAGTGTGCTGGCAAAAATGTGGTATGAAAGCCAAATGACAAGAGCAGTGAATACAGGAAGCTGTACATTGCACAGTGTAATAAATGGCATGGAGAAAGTGGATTTGTATTTCCCACTTGGACTGTTTCATTACAAAAAACAAGGTGTTTCTACTGGAAATAAAAGAATTTATTGAAAATTGAAGAAAGGGCTGTTTACTGCATCGACTGCAATTAACATGCATAATTGATTGCCGAGACATGTGAATGAAGAAAAAATATGACAGACTAAAAATCCAGCCAATGTTTCATATGTATAATATGAACTTCTATATTTGAATCTAGGAGCAACCCTCCCTTGTGTTTGGTTAACTACCAACTGCAGAGTTTTTTCATTTCTTTCAGAAAACCTGAGCCTCTCTTAATTTCAGTCTGTATATCTTGCTGGTGTGTATCACCAGGGGATTCCTAGCTAATTATGACTGACTTGTCAATTAATCATAGTAAGAAAGCTGACACTCTTGGCTGCCACTCCAAAACAGCAAAATAAATAACCCATGCAGAAATTACACATCCTGCTTGTGTTCTGTATTTTGGAACAGTGAAGCAAATCAATGCTCTCGACATCCAAACATCTTTTACAGTTTCAATATTCCATTATGCTACCATAAGAGCCTGAAGTGAAGAATGCAATATGTCATAGCAATAAGTAAAGATGAATATAAGAAGGGAAATAACTTCTGTTGACCAACAGAGAGACTTAGAATTTCAGTGTTTATATAACTCACTGCCAAGAATTAAAATTTTTACAAACTATTCTTTTCCTTTTATTTGATTTTTTTCCTGGCGTGGTAGAGCAGTAGAGCAGTTTATGGTTTCAGATTTTTTCTTTAAGCGGAGATATTAAGGAAAAAAAAATCACCTTGTCAGAGCTAAAAGTCTAGGAGACTCAACCAAATGAGTTGACAGGACATATAGGAAGGGAACAAAATGTTTTGATGGTGTGGTGTTGATAGGCCAGTACGTGGCAGTCTGTTTCTGCAGAGAGTTGGCATAAAATGCATTTAAACACTCACAAAAAAATGTTTGGCTGCAGACAGTACTTGAAATTCTTGCCACCTTCTACATATGCTGTACAATGGACATGCTGCTCTATCATGTATTGAGTGTGCCTGAGAGTTACTGGGCTGGGAAAAATGTAATCTTTGCAATAGTGGATAGACAGGACAGCAGGACAAGGTTTTCTTTTTAAATAGCTTCAATTCACTTCTTTGATATTCTGTTGATGAGTAGCTCTGGGTTTATATTCTAAAGCCTTTATAGGCTCCTAGATTTTATGAAACTTAAGGCAATTTTACTGTAGTAAATTACATGATGAAAAGTAAGTAAATGAGAAAATATGCATTTTTCTTTCTTTGGTTTTAATTACCTTTTTTGGACTGTCTTCTCAAATGAAACTTGTTAGGGGATAACTGTATGAAGGAAGATCTACATATCCTAGATTTTGTTAAAAAAGACAGCTCACAACTGATTAAAGTTTAAAATGAAAAAGTATGTTTTCTTAATTAGTGATCTAATCTAAATGACTAAAGACACCAGCAGAGCATGCAAATGCACTTATTCACAAAATATGCAAAATGTAAATACAGTCACAGACTGTAGTGGGGTGGAAGAGTGAGACTAGGCACTGTTTCCCCTTAGAGAAGAAAGATTAATTGCACCCACTGTCTCCAACGTGTCTGGGATGGTTTTGTACTGATTAGTCAGGGGCTAATCTGCTGCACCCAGTAGCTGAGTAGTCAGAGTGAGATTTTGACCTAGTTTATCAGTTACCTCTACAATTGTTTATTTTCATGTTTGAAAGATTTTTATAGCACACCAGCTGTCTGAATAATAGGGAACCATCAAATCTTATATTTACAAACACATTTGTCTGAAATATTTTGCATGACAGGTTTCAGATTGTGACAATTACACTGGGTCAGAGAAAAGAACATCAAGTAGTGTCAGTGCTTGTAATGAAGAATGCTCTGACCTGATGGAAGCACCTTGATTGAACATGTCATGTTGTATTTCTTATGAGAGAGAAACAGGGGAAAAAAATCTATGAAATATTGTCTCTTACCACAATTTTGAGCCAAAACCTCATGCTAGCTGTTTCTGAAAAGTGTTTTCTTTTATATAAACCATGGCAGGCGTGGAGATGGTTACCTGAAGAGGGCAGGGAATCACTCACTGTGCTACGGCTGCCCCATGCCAGAAGTGGTACATGGGTCTCTCCTGTTCAGGCCCTTTTGCTGCTGTTCCTGACTTCTCATTAGAGCAGAGACTCACTGCTAATGACATTGCCTGAAGTTTCTCTTGTCGCTGTTGCACTTTCTATCAGCTGGTTTCCATTTACCAGGTTCACTGGAGGGACTCTGGTGTCAAGATCCAATATATATGCCTCAAATATTTCCAGTATCACTTTCTGATGCAAAAAAAATGTTCTGGTTGGTTATTTTTCTTATTTTCTTATTTTTCTTTATTGAAGGACAAATCCTTTCTATCCAGCAACCAGATCTTCTCATAACAATTAGTAGTTAATTTTAGACTGATTTAATCTCTAATCTCCAGCTCTCATAACTGCTTCTTTCCAGTGACATTATGTTTGAGATTCAAAATTTATGTTAAAAAAAAGAGCAGATGTTTTGTGTATCTTTGCTTTCAGCTTCTTGTGTCTAAAATGTCACTTCCTATTTAGCACTTCCTTTCATCTTATGCATTTCTGTTGAGACAGATAAATTCCTAGGGTTACTTGTTCTTTTGTTTTCTTCTTCATGTGTGGTTTTCTTGGAGCAGCTGATTCTGAACAGAGCCTGCTCCACAGTTTTTATGTTGTGGCAGGGGTCCTATCCCACTGATGGCAACACCAAACAACAGTTAAGAATTTATTTTACCATCCTGAGGTGGTGTTGTGGATCGCTGCAGAGTACTTCACATTTCTGTAAAAGGCCTTGAGCAAACAGACATATTTAGATGGAATTTTGAAGAGTACTGTTTAGTCTTTTTGTGCTTTTATTTTTGCCATTCTAGTATTCCAGTGGTGTTCCAATTCAAGATTTTCCTTTTTGCAGAACTTTCATTTGTGAGGTGCCATATTTCTCTGCTTATCCCTTTGGTTCTGCAAATCTCTGTGGATATGCAGCCATAAGTGCTGCAGTTAAGTCATTGCTGCTTGCTGTACACTGTCCTTCATACCAGCCTTCACTGCTTTGAACAGTGCCTTAAATCTGCTCTTTTAGTTTGCTCTAGATTTTGCTTGAAGGGTCGCATAGGAATGAGATTACTTTGGCTTCTACTGATACATATTTCCTAGTATGCACTTACATTTTAGGGAAGTGATCTGAGTCTTGCGTTGGTAGAGAGATGCCTGGGCTGTTTTGCTGTTCTATCTGTCCCTTACCAGGACAATTCAGGGTAGCTCACCATGTAGCAAACAGTGTTTGCTATCCACCATTCATGATAATGATGATTCTCTTCAAAATATCTGATACTGAAAGGACATTAATTCTTCAAAAAATGCTCCACATGAAGTATGCAATGATCTGCACTTTACACACCTGCTGCTAATACAAACATATTTAAATGAATACATCTGCTGTATGTACAAATTATCTCATACTTTATTAGTTGTATATCAAATCATTGACTTTGTAGATTGGGATATTAAGTCAAGACCAAAGGCACAGTAGAACTGAGCTGTTTCTTCTGCACATGACATTCCCTAAGGCAGAGATTGCTAAACTGCAATATAGATCTTAAAACTTAACCTCAAGTTTTTCTATAAGAAAACATAGAAGATGGTTTTAGCCAAACAAATTCTCCTAACTCTGTGCACTGATAGGTCAGATCTGCTGCACGATTTGCTTAGATCATAAGTGGTTCATAAGTAAGAGGTACCTGAAACAGGAAAGTGATGAAAGCTAGAATGTGCTGGCAATTCCTAACTCTGTGTTGAAAATCACATTGCTTGTTACCTAAAAACTAATCTTGGTCCCACTCTGATGCCCTATTTTGTGTGATTAAACAAAGTGAGTACAAACAAGTAGAGGCCAATGGCAGGACAACAAACAAACCAAAATAATTGTTTTCACCTTGGTTTTTATATAAAAAACTAATTTTATTTTCATATCAGAGACATGAGTGACTGTTCTATTGCCAAAAAAAGGAGGGGAATTTTTACTAGTTTCTTTTCTAGGAATACAATTAAGGACTACCCTCTACAATGAAATCATATACTATATATTCTTTTCTTTTCCCTGTTACTAATTGAGTTACATTGAGCATAGCATTGGATTAACTTTCTTACAAAAGAAGATTTATACTTTTCTTCAGGCAATTTTTCATTCTCCTCTCATGTTCACTTGAAAGCCTGTCATCTGAAATCATTCTGTGCTTCAGGTTCTAGGAATCAGATGAAAGTGGAGAATGCTTTCATACCCCATAGATTTTAATCCCACACTATTCTGACTCAGTTATTTTAAATGAAGAAGTCTTACAATTTCACTCAGAGATGTTGCATAAAAATTTTATTAAGGAGAACGAAGTTAGTTTTCTATATTTTTCTTTTTTTTTTTTTTTTTTTTTTTTTTTTTTTTTGTGAACAAGGTAAGTGGTTGTCTTTGCAGAATGAATGTTTCCAGGAGATGAAATCTCTGTGCAGTGAACTTCAAAGCAATGCTGACTGTGTTTATTTATGTCTGTAAGAACAGTCATCTTCACAAACATCCCACCATGTAGCATCATTAAATTGATAGCTTCTACTAAAAAGTAGCCAGCTGAATGCCACTGTAGGAGACTGTATAAAACAGAATGTGTTTTCATAATTATCTAGAAGGCATGGAGAAAGGAGCTGACACAGTCACTGTGCCACACTGCTGGACTGTCACTGGTGGCTCAGTGTAACAAATGGAGCTGATTGCTCTGCACAGCAGTGGATAACCAAAGTTCTGCATTTCATCACTTACTGTAATACTGGAAACAAGCTCAGTAACATGGAACCATGAAATTTGCCAACACCTGCTACAGGTATTCTTACTATTCCCTTTGTGTCTCCAGGCTTCAGATTTTTGTGTATTTATTTAATTTTAATTCTGGATTAACTTGGATGCCTTTTGTACATATATCATATTCTGCTGGAAAGCTTTTGGCATATGGAATTTCAGTAACAATGTGAAGGTCAGCACAATAAAGAACTCATAAAGAAGTAAATGCCAAGTTGTAAAATATTAATAAGGAAAAATGCCAGGTGGTAAGCATAAAAAATCCTCCTGAGTTTAAGAATTGTCTCATCAAGTAAGAAAACCCCTATATGACAATAGGACAGTGTAGAAATTCCTTCCAACTTGACATTGAATAAAAAGATTGTGATACAACCTAAAGAAGCTTGAAATATTTCATGGAATATCTATGATATCTTTTTGTTGTTGATGGTTTGAACTAATAAAGGTGGACAATAGGGAATCTGAACACAAAGGCATCAGAGAGTATTGGTGAGACAATAAAGAGTGATGGAATATTTACTATTAACCACTTAAAAGAGATTCAGAGGTACTGGAATTAATTTTTCATCTTGCTGTTTAAGAAGGAAAAACAAAAAAGCCACAGTAAAATCAAACCTTTTAAAATAAAATAGTGACATAATAATAATTTAATACAATTCCTGATTTTTTCTTGCTTTATTATCATCAGACACCTTTTTGGGATTACGTAAAAACATTTTTCCAGTATTTGTTCAAAATGACCTTTCAGAAGGTTACAAGGCAAAAGCTGTAGTGAAAGATAAAGAATTTAATTCCTTCTAAAGAGGGACTCTGAACAGTTTGTCTTTCAGAGTACAAAACAGTAAATTTGAAATGGATTGTATAAGGGGAGCTAGAGAAATTGTATCAGCTTCTGTGACAGAGCTGACTCTGATATTGAACAAGGTTTAATGTGGAACAAGAGTTGCATTAGAAACAAAGCCAGTAATATATTGATAGGTAAGTGATAAAAGAGTTTCCTGACTAGAATGCATTAAATGAAGGAACTAAAACTGTAATATTTTAGTGGTATGAGATACAAAGTGAATAGATTAATATTAAGGGTAAACTAAACAGAAGATGAACATGTCATCTAAAGGATTAATTTATGAATTTCATTACCCATATAAAATGCAGTATTTTGATAAGAAATAGAGATTATCTGAAATATTATAATGGGATGGGGTTGAGACAGATATCTTTTGCTTATCTTACTACAATTATTTAATAAAAATTTCATTTCAATGTCAAATGCTCTATTTAGAAAGAATTTCTCCATGTTAAATTGTACAGTGTTTAATGATTGCTATCGTGCTTTATTTTTACTGTATAGGTATTTCTGTTATCATACCCTCAACTCAACAAGCCTTTGTCTTATCTAGAATGGTTAAATTAGTGTTATTTTTTTATAAAGCAGCTTTTGGTCTTTTATTTAGGCTTGAAATTCTACCAGTTTGATTTTTATGTTATACCATATATATATAACTAAGCAATCATGCCATGTTTCATTGTATAAAAGACACTTTTATTGCATCTTGTGCCAGCTGATTCAAAATTGCATTAGGTGATGTCCAGACACAGCTTATTGCTTTGTTCTTGATTTCAATACCTATAAACTGTGCTATGACCAATGAAGTGCATATTTCATAGTATCATCCTCACACCCTACTAAACCCTTTCTCTAGTAGCATATCACCTTTTTGCTATGTGCATTTGGGACAGGCAAATGGGGTGGGGCACACATCCCAATATACTTCACAGAAACATCTCATTAACAAGTCTGATGATGGCCTTGTTCCCCTTCATGGGGACATTTCTGAGGCCTTTCAATATGGCAGGAAATTTTCAGTGAGGAACATTTGCTGTCTCTACCACATGCAGCACAAGCAGGCTGGGTGCACAGATGCTTATTCTGCAAGGCATTTCCCTTAGACTTGAAATAGTCAATATATTTTAAAAAACACACAAAAGAAAGAAGAAGACAGGGAGCAAAAGAAAAAAGATCAAACTTCTGATTTTTTTTTTGTTCATTAATGAATAAGAAACACAGCAGAGTTTGTGTGAATACAAATGACTGTGGTCAGCTTCTTTTGTAACTGCATTTTTCATCATATTTGTAATTTTTTCAGAAAGCACCGTTGCAGTTGACTAATCTGCACTGCTGGGATTGTGAGATACAAATAAGTACACAGGGTATAAAAGGATCATTCAAACATTTTATCTCAAGGTTGACTGATTGCATTTTGGGAAGTCCTTTATGATGTGGTGAAATTAAATTGAAGTATGTTTTCTGTAACTTGTGGCTCTTCCTGTTGCTTTGCTGTCTGTGCAAAAAGCTCTGTGTGTGTTCTACTAAGATATGATCCCATTATTTATAGTTCTTGATCACTGCTAATGATTCCTGCTAGTTGTTCACTTTCATATAAGAAAAATGTATGAATTACTCCATGCCCTAACTAAATTTAAGTGCATCACCTTTAATGTGTTCAGATCCACTGTGTCTGCTCTACCAGGCACTGGGCAGAAAGACTTAAGCTTTTGTGTTGGTTTATCCTTGGTCTTGGGAAACTTAACTCTCCTACATTGCAGAACCCCAAACTTGTAGATGGAGATTGCATTTTACCTAGGTCACAGGGTGCTAATGTGGAGCTTTGAAGCTCTAATATGCCAGGAAAGTTTTACAGAGTCTTTTCTAATGTTTCACATTCTTACTGTTTGGAAAGAATTTCATTGTTCTAGGAGATGCTGAGCAATACAGCCAGGCACATTGACCAGCTGTGTCCCTGGGGATTGGATAATCTTTTCACATGTACAGCAGATCTATAAGGCCTGTATTGAACTTTTTCCTTCCTTTTAGTTTTACATTATGAATAGGAGTTGGGTTCTGGGAAAGTTTCTGTCACTTTTATTAGAGAGATCATCTGGTATTCTGCAGAGGAGGGGTATACAATTTACCTTTGTGCATAGAATTTTTCTTTTTTTTAATTTTGCTTAAGAGTTTAAATGCAATGGGCAATAATAAAAAAGCAAACAAAACCAAACCAAAGAACAACATAGGAAAGTTTCAGCAATTAGCTTTTTAGACTGAGTAGTAGATCTGAAAAGAAGATGGTGCTAGTAAGTCTCTGTTCCCTCCTTTTCACAGGGCTCTTAAAATCTAATTTATGCAGGTGAAATTTCAGTTTTAGCTGTGATTTGCCAATATACTTCAGTAAGCCATAGCTGCTATGTCCAATCTGCTGTGCTCTGGGCATATGACCCTTATCCATACATGAAGAAAACTTTTAATCTTATGATCATTAATCTCCTTAAATTTACTAGCCTGTGATGTGGAGCTGATCTTCAAGTCTGTCATAGTTTTACCATTTTGCATAGGCTTTTAGGCTCTTTGAGGTCTGTATAGATAAAGCAGAGAGGTGGAACCAATAACTGATTCTGGAACTGAATTTATCCAGCTGACAGTAAAAGGACTGGATTGTGACCCCTTTGTGTTTTTTTAATTGGTGATTTTCTAATGTGACCATTTGGTGCAGGAGATAACAGACTGGAATCCCTTTAAATTAAAGATACCTAGAACCCAATCTCTTGCATTCTGGGTAAATGCTATGATTTAAAGCCTGTCATGAAATAGCTTACTCATAAAGACTACTCACACTCACCAGCTTATGGATATTCTTAATTAATAACTGACCTTGCCCTGAAAATTACATCTCATCGTGGTCCAGCCAGTGCTCTTACTACTGCCTGTTCAGGATTGACACCATTTTAGTATTTCTTCTGTCCTTACTGTCTGCTCCTATCTAGTATGGATGATCTTGTTGGGCTGTCTCTGTAGTTAATGTAGAGGGAGACTCTTCTCCCTGTGTGCAGAGTTGCTGCAGTGGGTTTCTGTGCTCTATTACCCTTCAGGTACAGTTCATTTCTCATTGCCATCTGTAGAGGAAGCTTGGGAAGATTTAACCTCATCAGGATCAAATAAATCTTTGTGAAAACCTTCACCACTCACCTTAGGTGCTAGGAAGAATGGTTGTTTGTTTTAAGTATGTATTGGTAGAAGGTGGCTCTGGATTTCAAGTGGAAAAATTATCTATTGTGCAACCAGGACTCTGGTTTTTGTGTTCCTGGGTCTCAAATCAAACACGTTCTTGGTATTGGGCTTTTTCTTAACATGAAGGCATGGCTTTTTGTGGGTCATCCTTAGACTCACCAAGTTCTCCTGTTGTCAGACTTCTTATACACTCAAAGCCTCAAGTTTTTTAGACGGCCTGTTAGAGATGAATGCCCAGTTTTTTGTCATGGACTTTAGTCTAATTGTGTGGAAGGCACACTCCACATTCCTGCCTTAGGGAAAGCAGATTTAGAAATTATTGTCTGTTTTTACCAATTCAGAAAAGATCATAGAGAGATTAGGAAAACTATGTTTTCAGTTGCTTATTGAAATTCTGTTCTCTGATTCCTTTGTTATGTCCTTAGGTGTGTCTCAGTTTTACCCATTTTCGTTGATTTTGTCTGTGCCAGATGAGCTTCTCAACTTTAGATCTTTAGTTTATCTTACAAACTCTGGGACGGCAAACTGCAGAAAATTTTAAATCTAAGGTTCTTGGAATCTTCTGTTCTTGTTGTGAGTTAAAAAAAAATAGTGGATAACTGGTGGGAATGAGAAGTAAACTTTTTGAACTCATAAGAAACAATTTTACTCTGTAGATTAAAGATAATTTAATGTGCTTGATTCTTACATGGACTTGGCTGTGTAGTATGTGACCTGATTACAGCATTGCCTAAGACGTGAGATAACAAGGTGAGGTATAACATGTTGAATAGAGATTTTTTTTTTTGCCAAAGCAGTACTGTTTACCAAATCATTCGCAACATCTTATCACACTAAAACAGACATAGGCTTCTTACATTTAGTTTTGAGAGGCTGCTAAAATCCACTATGTGTACAGCACCTTTAAATGGTATTGAAACAGCCTGTCTACAGAAAAGATAAGTAGTATTGAACATTAGTATCTTCCACACACCTTCACTTTCTGAAAACCTGGAGTTTACTAGGAAAAAACCCAGTTTTTTCTTTATCATTTTTGTCATGCAAAGGGATTTAATTTGTAGAATCCCTGAAAAGCTTGGCATTCCTGTGAATTCCCAATTTATTTTAAACTCTTAGTAACTCCCTATTGCTTCAGTTTAGTTTTGGAAATGAACAGTGGCATAAATTGTCATTTTAGATACATAGTAAACAGTTCCAGACCCATGTTCTCTTTCTGAAACCAGTTGCTGTGGTCTTGACCACAACTGTAAAACTTAATGTTAAGATCTTCCGAAACTGGTGTGCTTTAGAGAAAGCATTGCCAGCAGGTAAAAGCAGGTGATTCTTCCTCTCTCCTCAGCACAGGTGAGGGCACATCTGGAGGGGTGGGTGTAGTCCTTGGCCCACAATATAACAGACACAAACATACTGGAACAAGCCCAGCAAAGGGCCATGAAGATGATGGAGGGGTGGGTGCATCTTACATTCAGGAGAGCTGAGACCTTTCATCTTGGAGAAGAGAAGGCTTGGGAGGATATTGGGAAGTAAAGGTGAAGTAGCCAGACTCCTCTCAGGGGTGTTCCCAGTGGCAGGACCTGCAGCAATAAGGAAAAATTGAAGTAGGAAATTCTGTGTGCATTTAGGAAATAAGCTGTTACAGTGAGTTTAGTCAAATACTGGAACGGGTTACACAGAGACGCTGTGGGACCTTCTTCATTAGAGATGCTCTAAACATGTCTGGACACAGCCCTGACCAACTTGAACCGTCCCTGCTCTAAGTCAAGTGGTAAAACTAGATGATAACCAGAGGTGCCTTTCCACGTCAGCAGTTCTATGAAAACAGAGCAGCTTCCAGATTTCCCAGTGAGAATTACTTCAGGTCTGAGCTAATACCTGAATCTTAACCAGGAATATATTGGGAAAAGATATTTGACCTGAGCCAAATTACAGCTGGGATTTTTCTAATCTGGAGAAATGTTGAAAAAAATACAGAAAATGTGCAGATTTCTTTGTGATAATGAAACCTTTCAGGCATTTGACAATGCATCATAGAATCAGAATGAGTTTAGTTGGAAGGGACATTAAAGATCACCTAGCTCCAACACACCTGCCATGGGCAGGGACACCTGCCACTGAGAGCAAAGCTCAGAGCTTCATCCCAGCTGTCCTTGAACACTTCCAGGGATGGGGTATCCACAACTTCTCTGGACAACTTGTTCCAGTGCCCCACCAGATCTGCATTAAAGAGCTTTTTGCTAATATTGAATCTAACCCTATTCTCTTTCAGTTTCCAGCTCTCCACCTTGTCCTGTCATTACATGCTCTGGTAGAAAATTGCTCTTCGTTCCTCGTAGACTCCTTTCAGGTACTAGAAGGCTGAAATTAGGTCACCCCTAAGCCTTCTCTTTTCCAATCTGAACAAAATTAAACTAATCTAACTGCTACTTTATCTGCCTCATGTGAGTTTGATATGTTACTTTTTTATTTTCTTCTCTTTTAATATGAGAAGTGAACAATTTGCAGTATACATCAAATGATGATTTTACTTAACAAATTTCTTGCTGATATGTGGCCCTAGTCAAATCCTCAAGTATTTTGCTCTCTTTATTGTGCCACTTGGTAACCACAGGTTTTGGCCTTTCGTACAGTTCTAGGTACACTGCAGAGTTTTGACACGTTAGGTAAGAATTATTGGTGTCTTATTAAATAAAGGTTGTGGGAAATGTAGGTGCAGTCAAAATTAGGTCTTTAGATGCTATGACAACAAGGATATAAACCTTCTAAACCAGGCAGTTTCATGGCATTATCATTAAGAGAAAGACCTTCTGCAGGCTTTCCTCTGTTGTTATCAGATTTTTGTGAGTGTTGTTGTTTCATTTCTGTATAATGCTAATGCATATTGGGTGATGTCAGTAAAATATAAAATATTGTCCTCTCCCATCTGAAGAGCAAAAACAAAAAACACATCCCAGGTGATTATTTTAGGCCTATATGCACATTCAAGAAAGAAGAGCAAAACAGCCCCCTGACCTGTGTCCTAGGACAACCTGACACCAAAATAACCCAAACAAACCACAAAACCTGCTGGGAGATGAAGTCCTAATCATCAGTACAGCTTGCCCACAAATGTCTTTTAGGAAGCAGATGCCTCAGGAAACTAGGAATGAAAAATCTCCCCTTAATCTGGAGAGATTGCTAGAGCAGCTCTGCTATGAAGACAGGCTGAGAGAGTTGGAGAAGGCTCCAGGGAAGCCCCATTACTCAGGATTTAAAGAGGGCTTATAAGAAAGATGAAAAGCAACTTTTGGCATGGGCCTTTAGTGACAGGACAAGAGGGAGTGGCTTTGAACTGAGAGTAGATTTAAATTATATATTAGGAAGAAATTCTTCCCTACAGTGGTGATGAGGCACTGGAACAGATCAATAAATAGGATTTTCAAGTCCAATTATTTGGCATCTACCTGTCTGTTCATTTTTGTAACTGAGAAGCATGAACAGAAATTCACCCTTACTTGTGCTACTTTTTTCCAGCCTAAATCTACAGTTTGGCCTTCAAAAAACTTTGCTCTTCAAAGTAGCATTAAAAATGGAGGGGTATCTTGGTTTATGATTTCAATCTAGTTTTCAATCTGTATGAATGCCTGAACATACATGTACATTTTGCCCTGTATGTATGTGATTTATCTGCTTCATCACAAAATAATATTCTGTGATGCCTGTTGTTGTTCCTGTGGGTAATAAAAATAATCTGAAGGCATCATTACTTAAATTTTTTAAAGCACAGAACGGGTCAATCTTGTTTTGGTTGTTCGTTTATCAAACCATGGGCACATTAATATAACTGAGGAAACTTAAATCACAGGATAATATTTTTCCTATGACACAGTAGGATTATATTTAAAATGCCAGACATATTTATATTTGCATACTCTAACACAGTATTTCTCTCTAAGTGATACCTCCATACAGAGTGCTAAACATTTAGTATTTTAATCACATTCTCCTTGCTTCAGATAATGGGCAACTATAATGTCTGGTTCAAGTCACAACACATTGTGAATATTTTATGTGATTTTTCAGTAATATTGTGTTAATGTTGTGTCTGGAACAAAGTTAATTCTTAGAGAACTCTGGTCTTTGATTTTCAGTGTTTGCATGTGTGTGCTTTGTCTTCTTCTGGAATGAGGGATAGCAATTTGAACAAATTGATGTTCTAATACTTTTTTTCAGAAGCCAGCATAATTTTAAAAATAATTTATGAACAGTAGTTTTTTACATGTAGAAATAGTAACACAGAGCTTGAATAATGGCTATCAGAACAAAATACATAACATCTTGATGAGCTTGTATAAGGTAAATCACTGGGATATAATCCTGTAGAGAAAATAATAATTACAGTGAAGGAAGCAGCCAGAAGAGTTGGCAGAATTTCTCTTGGTGTGAGTTGTTAAGGAAATGAATATTTTTTGCAGGTTATGTCAGAAACTTGGGGAAGCTGCTTTGTCTGGCCTGGGAAGACATGCAGCCCCACAGCTTTCATCCTCATGACTTCAGACAGAGAAGCAGCCCCTGCCCTTTTGACGGCAGACCCACCACCTGCATTTCTGTCCCCTCAAGATGTGAGTGTTGTGGTGGGCTTGCATGGTGCCAGGCTGAGAGCAAGCAGAGGGGAAGGCAGTGCAGGATGCTCTACCTGCTTTACAAGTTGAGCTGAAAGCTGGAGTACTTCAACCATGTCATGTCATGTCACTGCCATGGTTCTACCCCAGCCAGCAAGCCAGCCCCACAGAGCCTGTCACTCACCCCCACACCTGCAGCATCAGGGGGAGGACTGGAAGGGTAAAAGGTAGAGAACTCATGGGTTTAAATAAGGACAGTTTAGTAGGGGGAGCAAAAGCCATGAATGAGAGCCAAGAAAAGCAAAAAATTTTTTAATTCCAAAGGGCAGGCAGGTGTTCAGCCAGCACCAGGAGAGCAGGGCCCCTCATGTGCAGCAGCTCCTTGGGTGGACAAACACTGTTGCAACACAGGTCACAGCCGAGACGGCCACAATACACAGAGTATTGCCATATAATATCAGAAGGCTTCAACCTGTACAGAGTAACACCACACCACATCAGGAGACCCTAGGTGTCTGCCCATACAGATCCAACCCATACCACCTCAGAAAGCTTCAAATCCCTGCTCTTCTTACTCTTCAGCCCAAACTTTTATACCCCTCATGGTTCATGCATTGCACCTGTGTGCCCTCTGCTCCCTTTGGTGATTGGTCAGTGCACCTGTGCACTCCATGGCTCATTGCTTTCTATATTGTTTCATTACTCTCAGTGCTGTTCACCTGCTTTTCACAGCTGTAGCTCATTGGGGATGAGACTTGGCCACAGCCCTACTCCCAATTAGCACAAACTGTGTGCCTACAAAACATCACTCTAAATGGTCTGCTCTCCTGCCCCATCCCACCCTGCTCTGCCCCCACTGCCCTTCCTTCTTCCCTGCACTTGATATACTAAGCAGGATGCTCTGGAATTTCCTTCTGGTCACCTGTCCTCGCTTTGTCTCCTCCCAACCTCTCACCCCCAAGTCCCTCACCAGAGTGGCAATATGAAAAGGAGGAAAGGCCTTGGCTCTGTGCAAGCCCTGCTCAGCAATAACAGAATCATCTCTGTATTATTAACTCTGTGTTCTGCACAAATCCAAAACATAGCCCCGTACCAGCCACTAGGAAGACAACTAATTATCCCTCAGCCAAAACCATCACAGTCACCCACTGCAAAGCCATTTAATATCTCCTCTTCTGTCTTTTTCCAGACACTCACCTGATCCTTCACAGTATGCACAGGCATTTTAGTGCCATGCTAATTTTCCTTGCCAAATTCATAACATTGCTGAATAGAACCTTCTAATAGAAGCTGACTGCAACCTTCACTACAGGGTGGCTAATATTTCCATGTAATGACGGAGAAGTGGATTCTGTTTCTGTGGTTCTAATAGTAATGTTGAAATTGAGGAGGCACATCCAGTGTCTCCCTATCATTAAGGAAAATCGAAGAGACAAAATGCTCTAAATAGAGAAGAGGAAGGTTACAATTACTGTTCTTTCTATTTACTTCCTCTGTTCTATTCATACTTTCTCCCTTTTTCCTCCTTTCCCATTTTTTCTGTCACTAGCTTTCCCTATTTTTAATTAGTAGCTAGCAGCACAGATTTCAGAGACAACATTAAAAAGGAAGTTATCAGGCTGTGGTTTATGCTGCACCAACAGAGAAACTGTAGGATGAAATACAGTCCCAGGTGAAAGTTATTGCTGCAAAGGCAGGTTTGTCTCAAGACTGCCATACTCAGAAGTAGAATTTCTTTTGGATTGCAGACATACAAAAACATTTCCCTGCTACTAAGACAGTAAGCATAAGAGATGGGAAACAATATAAAACCACTTGTGCTGATCCTTTTGTTTTTCTTTTGAAGCAGATTTCTTTTTCACTCTGATAGAATTTAGATACTAGGTCACATTTGCCTGGCATTTTCTAGTATCCTAGATCAATCAGACTAAAGAACTCATTCCCTGAGAGCAGGCAGCCAAACTAAAAAAGGCTAGCATCATACTTGGCTGACACCAACTTGGGGGGGAAAAAAAAAGAAAACTTTAGGCTAGCAGATGTCTCAATATATGCCTCTATATAATATATTACAATACATACTTTTGTGAATACCAACTTCTATATATGCTAAGTATTTTGTTAGAAAATTTCAAAGGCTTTTCCAGTATCTTTTCTGTCTAAGCCTAAGATCTTGTACTCAACTCTGCAATCCTTAAAAGAAAAGAAGATTCAAAGTCATAAAATTACCTTTTGGCAAGCAAGACCATAATGACCACCACTCATGGGATAAGTGTTATTCAGGACATCTTTGCTGTATAATACACAATGCTGCCTTCCCTGCAGTTTAGGCAGTTGCTGCTGTCTGCTTTTCACTTCAAAACAGGATTATTCTTATTTATCTCTTAGATTTTTGAATCCTAAGAAAGTAGACTTTATTTTTATTGAAATAATTTAAAATAAAAACTTAGGACTTCAACTTGTGCTAAACTCAACTGTTCTATTTTTCTCACAGCAATTGGGTTCACATCTGTCCTAAATGCAGGAAATTACACTTATCTGTCTTGGTGCTGAATTTTTAAATACTTACTTAAAAGGTATTCATCAAATATGCTTTAATTTCACAAAAACAGATAAATAGCAAAGAACCTAAATAAAATTCTGTCTTAGGCCGTGTTTTCTTGAGGACTTTGTTACCTTGCAAGTATAAGCTGAAAGCCTTCTTCCCGGCTCTTTTTGCTAATTTATTAACTCCAGACTGCATATGGAGTCATAAAGATAGCTTGCAACTAGGAGGCATAGGAAAGAGGGATTATTGCATGGGTACCTTAGATTGAAGTTTATGTTCTCTGAGATATTAATCACCAAAAACCTTGACAAGGAGGTGGGGCTACAATTCTGTCCAAGAGAGAAACATTGAGATCCTGAATGTGAATATTGTAGGATACAAGTATTAATACCTAAATTAATTAGCACCTTCCAGATGCTAGTCCAACTTTGGCATCCAACAGACTCCACAGGCAGTGACAGGAAACTTGTCAGGACATCTCAGTCACACTCTTTTATCTGACTGCAGAATTCTCATGTTTTGCCACAGCTTTAAGACCGACTCCAACCCATGCTCAGGTCAAACCTTTATGACTCTCCATCTTGTCTATGTAGAAGCTACATTTGTGTTTGTCTTTAGTATGAGCTTCAAAGAATGACAGGTCAAAAAGGATGCCCAGATAAGCCCATTGCATTCCTCTGACCCTGGGCACATGCAGTGCAGGTGGACCAAGCATGCGGGTGTTGATAACACTCATGTTGAAGCGACACTACCCTTTCAGCACCATGCAATGCTTACAAAACATGGCAATGCAACACATCATAAGCAGAAAGCTGCTCCCCTAGGCCTGAACTGTTAAATATTATCTCACTTGAAATATGAGAACTGAGCCTGCTGAGGTGGCTGTTGACTGTGAAGAGTTATGCATCTTTTCCCATCTCTTGTAGAAGAGCACCCTGAGGATATCTAGACTTGCAAACACTTTTCTGTCCAGTCATCTTTGAGCTAATTTTTTAATGTTGCTAGAGCTGTCTTTTTCCATCTCTGCATCTACGTGTTGGATGTTATGTTAATAGAAAGTGGTACTTTGAGTTATATTAAATTTTCAGTAGCCTATTCTAGCCTCTTGTTCTATTTCTGCCCTTGTAATTTATCATAAGTGAGTGGCTTTGCTGTCTGCTAGTAAGGATTGAGATTTCCAGTTTTCCATTACCTGAAATGTTTTGTTTGACTCCTTACTCCCTTTTTTGATGTGGTCTGCTAACATTGATGACTAAGGCAGCTTTTGAAAGAGAACTGTCCCCATTATCTACTGCATGCTGCATTTTCTTTTTACTCTTGTTGTTTTCAAAGCAACGGTGTCATGGATTTTTTTAATTCCTTCCCAGGTAGCCCTTCCTTGCATATTTTAAAATCCCTGTGAATTGTTTTTATTAATTTCTGTGTCCATAGTTTAACCATCTATGGGGGAGAGTGGAAGGGAGACTGCCATTAAAGTTTGCAAGTCTGTGAGGAGGAAATTTGGCATTAACTGAATCATATATTGCAATTACCAGTACCCAGCAGGTTGTCAGTGATCATTAAGCTCAGTAATCAGCGTGATAATCCCTGCTGCTGCTGTTACTGTTGTTGGGAGTTACTGATGTGTTTTTGTGACGTCCTGAATGTTGTATTGCCAGCTTACTTGCAGTCAAGAGATCTCAGCACTCTTAACTTGAGGAATGGCCAAAAGTTTGGTACAAAGGTAAGATTTCTTGGAGGCAAGCACAGTTCCAACACATTTAACCTACCAGGAAGGGATATGAGTTAAGGGATATATACTGATGGAAAGGTGCTTGCTGAAACACAGTGATATAATTTCTCCTGTACTGGTCATTGTCAGACTTTTATCCTTTGTTGTGATATGGTAAAAAGAGCACAACATGTCTCTCACATGCCAGCTATATATTTGTTTTCTAACTGTCCTGTCCTGTATGTCCCCTTTCTAGCCTAATCTCATTCTGCACTTACTACAATATTCCTTTTCCACCACTGCAGTAAGATTGTGTAGCAACAATTCTCTTAACAGAGAAAAGCAAGGCACAATTTCCCAAGAATTTCTTCTGGGAAAGGCAGTGAGAAAACCTCAGAGAAGAAGGGAAAACAATTCTTATCTCTGCTTGCTGCTCCTGTTGTTTTGCACATGCGGAATGTGTTGGAAGATTGTTTATCTGAAGGAATTTGGTAATTGGATTCTAGTGGAGATTGTTTATAACCTGATTGTTAGTTAGCCTATCAGCTCCAAGCTGTGTGGACTGTCGGTCTGCAGAGTCACGAGCTTTTCAGTAGTAGTTAGTTAGTTAGTTAGTTAGTGATAGTTCTTGTTATTGTAATATAGTGTAATGCAGTTACAGTATAATATAATATAATAAAGTAATTAATTAGCCTTCTGATATCATAGAGTTCTGTGCATCATTCTTCCCACCCATCGGGCATCATAGCACTGATAAGATTGCACATATGAGTCAATGCCTTAGCACAAACCTTTGTGTTGCTGCTATTCTGGTGAACCCTATATTGGGCAGCCACAGAATGTATTTCCCCATCAGACACGTGGTTCCATCAAGCATGGAACAAATAAAACCTTTTTTCTTATTGATTTGTCTTGCATTAACCTCATGAACTTTCTGTAATCCAACAAAGTGTGAAATCATATTGCAACATCTCCCTCACAAGGGATTATTATAGGTTGTCTTTCCTTTGCACAAAATCTGTAAAGAATTCTAACTTCCTGCCAGTCACACAGTAATGCAAGGGCAGGATTGAGTGGGGATTAAAAGTTTTGCATGTATGTGTGCTGTGGGGAATAGGGGGGATAGAGAGACTGTGCATTCCTAAAGGCTGGTTTGCAATTAATTTGCAATTAATTTGATTAGGGAAAAAGGATGTCTAGAGGCCTTATGGACCCCAGAAGATCTGACTGAAAAGTTCTTAGATGAGGATCAGTATCAGATCATGAAAATAGCTGAGCCAGGGTATTTCAGGACTTGTGTGTGTCATATAAATATGTCTGTACTTAAATTGTAAATGAACACAAGGGAATCAGGCCGGCAGTTTCTGTCTAAAATAGGGCAACTGTCATTATATTAGAAGCAAACCAAAGAGTCTCCTGAAATACCTACCTGGCTTTGGAAGTTATTCCTGGGGAATTCAGAAGTCTGCACAGAAATAAGGAGAGAAACCAACTGAAAAAGAAAAGAAAAGAAAATATTCTGCGATGAAAGCATCCATCCCCTTTCTTACAACTTTTGTCACAGAAAAGGTGACTGGTAGTTCACAGAAAAGGCATGAAGCTACTCTCAGCATTGTTAAAGGCATGTTCCAGGTGATCAGTGTTATCTATCATGAGTTTATTTCTTGCATCTCTTGAAATATGAATAATCTTGAAAAAAACCTACACCAGAAGGTGTATTCATTTCTGCCCAGAACTGTACTTTGCCAGACATTTGGATTCTTGATGTGGAAGAAAAATAGGAATTGACTACTTAGATGCTTATTTTAAGGGTGAAATGTATTTTCAAAATCCCAAACTTTCTAAATTGTGAAAAGTGGAGGGAGAAAGTGCCCTAAAACATCCTCTTACTGTCTGCATTTCTATAATTACTGTATCAGTTTCTTCTTTCGGTTTGGCTTGTTTCAAGCTCTACTGCCAAGCAGGCTATGTGTGTGAACTCACTCTTATTATTAGCTCAGTGATGAAGAGGTTGACAGGTTCTCTTCTCTTGCCTGCAGCTGCTACCTCGTCAGCCTGGCTGATGGTCCCTCTGTAATTTTTTCTTGTCATATATTCTTGTTTCCTATGGTTTTTACTTCTTTACTACATGACAGTCACGTAGATGAAAAGCATCCAAAGGAAAAGAGAGTAAAAAATCCAATTCAATCAGTAATCATAAATAATACACCTTCAAGAAAAAAATAATTAAATTGTTGAGAAGTCCAGCATACAAGAGACTACTAAAAGGTTTCTGAGTATTTTATCAAAATCAGTAGTGAAGATCAAGTCATGTGATCATGAAGGCAAAAAATAGAAACAAAATTAGGACTTATTCAAAAGGGGCTTTTTTTCTGTTCCACTGCATGATAACTTCAGCTCTCAAGACGTCCAAGTTCTCAACTTTTTTCAGGAAGAAATAGCAAGTGCTATTACAATATCTGACAAATATAGAAATTCCAATCAATAGTAATTAGTATACATAGTGAATTATAAATATAAGGAATAAATAGACACGGGAATCTAAACATAGCAGGAACAACTTCCTGTAAGCTACCATTGTGAAGGCAGTAGCAATGTCAAAGTATAAATTTTAATATAGTTAAACTATATCTGTAATGAAAGAAATGCCAGTACCTCTCAAGGAAACCCTAAGACTTGAACAGCCAAACTATGACAAAAACCAACAGTATTTAATAACATTTTATTTCCATATTTTAAAAAAGGGGGGGGGATATATTAGTGTATCAGAATAACAAAGTGCTCTCCAGTACCCTGATTTAAAAGCTCATAAGGGAGAAATAATAGAAGCAGTATTTAAGATCTAAACCCCAAGATAGCTTTGCCCAGAAGCCTTTCAAGATTCAGTAGATGCTCTTTTTTGACCTGAAAGTTCAGGTGAACAACAACTTTAAAATGAACCAACAGTGTGCCCTGGAAAATAGGAGGGCCAAGAGCATCTTTGGGTGTCTTTGACTACTGGCAAGAGATGAACAGGTGGGCTGAAGGCATCCAACCCTAAAAAGGAAATAGGAAGATCAAGCTGCTGCCTGTCGCTCTTTATCGGGATGTGAGAGAGAAGGTGCAGCCAGACTTCTCAGTGCTGCACAGAGAAGAATGGGAGGTTCAGCACAGGGAATTCCAGTGCGGTGTAAGGAAAAACATATTTCTATGAGAGTGGTCAAACATTGAAAAGTTGTCTGGACAGGAGGTGGGATGTCCATCCTTGAAGCTACACAAGACTGAACACGGCTCTGAACAACCTATTCTTACAAGCACTTCATTGGGCAAAGGAGCTTTGGATGTCCCTTCAAACTGGTGTGATTCCATGTTTCTATGGTTAAAGGACACTAATTAAAAAAAATTATGAAAGGTATTCTACAATTATAGAAGAATAATTAAGAATAATTAGAATAATTAGATTAATAGATTAATAATTAGAAATATTAGAATAATTCCAGTTAAGAATTAGTCTGGGCTTCATGCCATTTACTGAGTTACATATTGGTTAGTGAGCCACGCAGGAATCCTAGGCAAAAAGTAATAGTTGTGAATGGATACAATGAACCAGCAGCAAATCATGTGAGTGTCAGAAACAATGGAGGCTTGAAAACCAAGCCTTGAAGACCTGCGAGATCTGAAGTCTAATTAAAGTAAGGCTCATGGGTGCTTTAAAATGTCTTATTTTCTTTTTTTTACCATTAAAAAAACCACAAAAAAACAGAAACAGGAAATCTTTGAAATCTCTTCCACTTGATCAAATATGTTTGAAATTGCTGGTCAGCTCATGGTTCCTGTCATGAGATCAATCAACAAGAAAGTGAATACAGAGACAGTGTCTTATTTCTGTAGGAAATCAGGCTGAAAATAAAAGGACCAAAAATCTAATTAGGAACAGGCAACAATATTATGGAAAGAAGTCCTGTCCAGGAAACATGGTTTCATTCATTCATATCATTTGAACTGGGATTCATAAAACTAAAAGCAAAGAATAAAAGTATTTCTGTGCTTTATTAGTCACTCATAACACCTTGACTGCCAAAAATATGATAATGAATTATCAGTAAAGAGATTTTTAAAGGGATTAAGAACTACCTTGTTGAAAAGAACTGGAAAATAAGCTGTCAGTGGGGAGTCACAGCGGCAGAGAAGCTCATCTAGTAGGGTTCCTTAGTATTAACTTGTTCCAGTCAATGACTGAAGGTGAATATAAAATCACTGATAACTAATTCAGGCTATTCAAATAAAAGCAGGGCATGCATTTTCACCATTAGGGATTATAGTCCCCTGTGGAACAAACTAAGGGAAGCAGCAATGTTCTAATCCCATGATGACTTCAAATTAAAGGAAAAAATGCTGCTAGGATGCTTTTTTGCTAAGGCTGTTGACTTATTTCAGATAAGGTGAGTGAGTAGCACCTTTTAATCTTTTCCCTCCAAGAGCTGAAATCAGATGGTTTAATAGTTCTTTCCATTTTGGAAACCGTATTAATTGAAAACAGTGACAGAAAAATGTCATTGGTGAGACCAAAGAGATAAAAACTGAAAGAGAAAAAATATTAGGGAAAAAAAGAAAACCTGTGATAAAAACCAAGAAAACTCTTGCCTAATTTTGCATTACTAAAACAAATATTCTTAAAATTCATCTTCAGATAGGACTGGACTTGTTGGATATTAGTAAAATGTTCTTGACCCAGAGGGTGGTTGGGCACTGGAACAGGCTCCCCAGAGAAGTGGTCACCGCACCAAGCCTGACAAAATTCAAGAAGTGTTTGGATAATGCTCTCAAACACCTGGTATGTCCTGTGCAGGGCAGGGAATTGGACCTGATGATACTTGTGTGTCTCTTCCAATTCAGCTGATTCTGTCATTCTGTGAAGGTTGGAAAAATGCAGTCAAAAACTCTTAGATTCAGCTTTCAAAGAGAGAAAATTCAGGCAGCCAAGAAGTCCCATCCTAGTGCCATTTACACTAGTGTTATGCAGTAGCTCAGGCTTTCAGTAGGTTCCTGACAAATGTTTCAAGGGCTTCCAGTAGCAAGCAAAGTTGTTAAAGTATCTTTCAAAATAGAATGGCTGTAAAAATGACCGTGTGGTCCTTATGTCTGTCTGGCAACACACATAGCCTCTCCACCTCCCTCTTCCCCCTTCCTTAATAGAAATCCTGAAGAAGTCAAGCAGTGAAAACAGAAATGTATTCTTTGGATTGTGTAACAGGAGTTCCAAACAGGAGCATATACTGAAACATCCATGAACAGACTAGAAGCTTATTGGTCCTCTGTGCACACTTATGGTCATTAGTAGCTTCACATCCTTGTACATGGATTATTTTCAAAAATAACTGTGTTGAAAGTTTAAAGAACTTTCTCACTATTATAGTCTTGTTTTGTTCATTGCTGTAATAATTATAAGTCTGGTTAAGCTTTTCCCAGCTGCTTCACTTCCTAGCTGTTGGTAGGAGTCCAGTTTTCTTCTTTGAAAAAACATTATGAAATCCTTAACATTTTTTAAACCTTCTGTGATGCCTTTTTACTTATTAAAAGCTGTGTTTCATCTTAGACTAATTCTATATCCAGTGTTCAGTAACTATCCTCACACACATGCTTGTGTGTGACCTTTGTGTAAGGACCTTTTCCTGACTACAGTATTCACAAGCCAAGTAAGCAATAATCAGGTGTTTGGTACCTGAGGTTGAGATGTGTGTTTTATAAAAGGAGAGTTGTACAGGTCAACCTTCAGACTCAAACGACTGGATACTGAAATTTTAGAATGTTGGTGCTTTAAAAATTACCTGAGTTACCTAAGGACTCTATGTAGAGTTATGTCTGTGGCTAGAGGCCAAAAGATCCTGGTGAGTGAGAAAGAAAAACTTTCAAAGGAAACTATCTCAAATTATTGCATATTCCTTGTGTCACATCTTTGCCTGTGTTCTTTGCCTTTAACATTTGGCATTATGTCATCAAGCCTTCTACTTCCACATTTCCTATTTCACATACTTGTCTATTAAGTTTGTAATATTTTAGTTGCAATGGAACATTTATTTCTGTACAGTATTCTCCAACTCCATAGTTCAGCTCTAAGTGTATTCATCATTACTTGCATCAAGTATTATGTCCATCATTTTGATGACTTTGAGATGCACAGCAGTATGTTATTTGGGGAGAAGCTGCATTCCCCTTTATTTAAAAAAATGCACATTCTCTACACATTTATGTCTATTCACTAAATTACTTGGTGTTCACATTCTCAAATCTTCTCAGCTTTAACTAGAGGAATCAAATTCTCTTTCCTGGACCTTGTTTCCTAGTTAAACACCAAGTATTTACCTTGCAGATTGCTCTGGCTAATACATTTCTGCTACAGGAATTCTTAAGCATCTCCATCTCTATGTGTCACTAGTAGAAGCATTAGGAAATATTTTTTTCCCATTACAGTTATAAGCAGACCACGGTTCTCAGACTCCTGCCATTTCTTTCACAAGCAGTACTCTGTAAGAATCTTAAATACATTATGCTAAATTGCATTTCATCTTTTCAAGTGAAATGATGCTCCACTTGTTCAAATGCTGCATATGCAGGCAGTCATGGTGTGAGCACCCCTGCTGTAATGAGACATGTGAGTAGAGCTAAGCCCAGCTGTGTTGTCCTTCCCTTGACAGCACTCAGATAATATCTGAAATGATCAGTCTACAGTGCTGGGAAAGTCCCTTGGAAATGTAATCCCTCTAGTTATGCTGTCTTCAGCAACTTCAGAACAGGTCCTTGGTGCCACAAAAAGATGCAGGAGAATCTCATATTACTGACTAACTATATAGTAAGTAAGCATGTAAAATTCAGAGTTACTAAAGTTAAAGCATGGCATAAAACCACAGCTTCAACAGATGACAAATGAGAATGGCAACACTTCAGAAAAGAAAGCATGTCAGAAAGAAACTCTGGAGTCATGATGAAAAGTTCAGTGAAAAGACAAACATGATGTTTAGGACTGGTCAAACAATAAACCAGAAAGATTGGAGTTCTTGGGAAAAGAGGAGGCAACAAATCAAATGTGCTATGCCACTTTTTAGTTGAGGACATGCCTGTTAAATGCTGTTCTAGCCTCAAAATGGATACAATAGAACTTTAAAAGTTTTAGAGAAGGTGAAGTGAATTATGAGAGGAGGTTGGGAGGTAAACTGAATAGGACTTGGAAAAGAGACAGCTGAATGGGAAAAAATAAGTGTTAATTGTCATGAGAGCTATGAAGAAGATAAAATTTCCATTTTTTCCTTAGAAATAAGCAGAAGGAAAACAAGACATTGCAAGACAGTATTTTAGCAGTATTTTAGCAACACAAAACCCAATAATTTTCTGTAATTTTAATAGTGGAACTCACTCACTTGTAAGAGGAATAAGTAATGGAAAAATGTACGGAAATATTCTCATAGTCTCCACTGTGATCAATGCTGAAAACATGGTGCAGGGTGGAAAAAGAAATTGTTTTATTGCTTGCTTCGTTAGTGATATTTCAAAGCACTGACACTCCGTGTAAAAAGACTACAGGTGTAAAAAGACCACAACTTCAAAGCTATTAAGAAGAATACAGAGAGGAAGTTGTGCCTCTCCGTTTGCTTCCTGGAGTAACTGGATCACAGAGTAGCTCACAGCAGATGCCAGTCTTGCTGAAGTAAAAGAAGCAGCTGACAGGATCAGAATGTTTGTGCAGGTACAAATGATGAGAAAGCATTTCTTTCCCATGTTGTTTTCAATGTCTTGTCAAAATCTAAACAGTAATAATCACAGGGTTGCTTCTGATGGCCTTGCTCGTGCTTTGCTTTACTGTTATAGCTGACCAAGAACTGAAAGGGGGTGGACATTGCAATATTAAGGATGACAGCCCCCTAAGGGGAAAGGAGAATTTAAAGTGAACTAAATGAGAGAGACTACATGCACAAGGGGTGCCTGGCAGCAAGGCATCAGGGAATAAAAGCACTCAACGTGTGGATCAGTACTCTCTTTATAAATTTGTAGAGAAATATCCCTCTTTCCTCCAGGCTCAGCACTGCACTGCTGATGATGTGAACAGCTGCTTTCCTCAGGCATTGGTACTTTTGGTAATATTAGAGCACTGTTGTGATGCACTGCATTTGTACTTTCTCTGCCATGGGATGCACTGTTTTCTTTTTTTCTGCCAGAAGTGCACAGTTCTTATTTAATTCACATTCTGAGCACAACAGCTGAGTTGCTAGTGTATGGAAAAGCATTGCCCAGAATTAATATGATTGCATTCATACCATCCCCTACCATCTTCCCTTATAAACTTAAGTTATACTTATCTTGGACTGACCTTTTCTGCTAATTGGACAGGAGAGCACAGAGAAATATCTAGGAGCTAGGATAATGCCTTACTGTGGTAAGGAGGGAAAAAGTGTTAGTTTTCTATAAGAAGTGTAATTTCTTGGAGAGGATGTATATCCAAGACCCTGGCCCTCTTTCAACAATAGAGTTTCTGCTTTTATGTCCAATTAAACTCTTTTAAGAAATTTATGTATTTTTTCTATCAAAACACTGATTGAGGAGATTTTTTCTCTGTGCTAAAATATTGTCTATTGTTATTTGGGCTGATTTAAATACTGGCAGCTTAAACTGTGTTAGTGGTTACATTCCATTATGGAGATCATAATTGCTGAACTAGACCAGGACTAGTAGGGTGATTCCACTCCCACTGATGATCTGCAGCAAATACTGCAGAAAAATATGCCAGAAACCCCAGACTGCAAATGTAAAGTGGTCTTCATTCTAATCCTTTTAAAACAGACTTTGGTTTAGATCTTAAAATGCAATTTCATTATCTCTCCTTCTTTTTATAATCTTTATTTTAAATATAACAAACTGATTCTTCTCCTGTGAAGCATCAACTCCACTTTGTGGCTTTTCAAATGCACAACTATGTCTTTCCCGAGATTCATGCAGATCAATAGGGTTCAGAATCAGGACACATTGCCTATTTGTGTGATTCTCAGTACAGGATGGCACGCACCAATTCTAATCAATTATTTCTGTGGGAGCTGTAGTTCATGCTGGATGTGCCTCTGCTGGAGGTGTTTTGATGCTTGTTCAGGAGTTATGTGTCCCTGCCAGGAGTCTATACTGCTGAAGCAAGGGTTTCTGCCCAATATGTTTTATAAAATTGAGGGAGCTTCATGCATCACTGTACTTTGCTGTGGGTGGGCAAATAGGTCATGGTTGTCCTAAGGAAAAGGCAATGTTTCTCCCTCTCTGGCCCCAGAGAGAACTCAGGGCGGCTCACACCACCAGCAAACCCCAAACTGACCAGGTGAGGTTTGCTTCTGCCCCACAGCTTGGAGCTATCTGTGGCAGAGGAACACAAGGATGCTGCTGCAGAAGCCAGGAACAGCTTTTTGTTTACCCTAAGTGTTATTGAGGGGGCCTAAAAGGGTATGTTTCTTTCACCTTGGATCTTCATGTCAGTGACAAAGCCCCATATCCGTGCCTTACGTGTCTGTGTAAAATGTTAGCATCACTTGTAAGAGCAGAACTCTGCAATGTGTTTCAGCATTGTAGCCTATTAGTCAAGCAGGAAATTCACATAACCTTTACATTCCTGCTTCATATCCAACACCCAGGAAAAGCAGTATCACAGTCATAACTAGTTCCTGGAGTCAGTCTGTTTAATTAGTGCCACTTTCCTTGTCAGTATTTTTAATGCAAAGAAAATCCAACAAAAAAACCCTCAAAAGACTTAAAGCAAAGTAAGGGGTCTCAGCAACTTTCGGAAAGGATTTCCTGCCAAAACATGGGTAAAGAGCAAGTCACAGGAGACCTATAGCCCTCAGGCACAACTCAGGTTCAAAGAGATCAGCATGACACCTTGTGCTACTCAGTTCTTCTCATAGCTGCCTGCCAACTTTTTTCATGTGTTTACAAAGTACATTTTGCTTTGTGTAGACCTGAGTATGAAATTCTAAATTTTAATGCAGCTTGTGTTTTTGAGTATCAGCATTAGTTGCCAAAGAAACAACTTGGGCTTTGCATAATCCTGTTTCTTTCAGCAACTAAGATCAGACAGGGTATGATTAGAATTAAAGATCAAAACGTAGTACACAGAAAAACTGAACAGGGTGCTTTCACTCTATGAACAGTGATTTCTGTCACAGAGATATTTTTTTCAAAATAATTCATGCCTCATTCCTCATGGCATATGGCAAATATCAAGACAATCTAAGTAAATACCTGGATTTTAGAAGACATACAACAGCTATATATATAAATACAGCATAAATATTGCTGTAGCACTCTGACTGTATATTTACAGGCATCTCTCCATGCCATGGTTAAATAAGAAGTAAAAACTTTTCAAAAAGCGGCATCCTCACAATGTTTATTTGCCCTCTTTAAAGTAGGGGTACTAAAGAGAGACAAGAGAGTCAGGAAAGAATAGAATATTATATAACATTAGCTAAAGAGAAGAAATAGGTGCTATTCCTGTGGAACTAGATTGTCATTGCTGAAGAGTAAGTGTTCTTCTAGAAACTTATGCTGGTACTTGACTTCACCAGAGACAATTCTTGCCTGTTTCAAATAGTAGCATACATTATAGGCCTTGTTTTCTTTATACTGACATAAACTGTAGCATTCTTCTGAGACACTGAAATGTAGAAGGATCTGGGACACTTGAGTTTTCTTGTGTCTGTTGAACTGGCTGCATTTGTTCAAGTCTGACATGATGAAAAATGTTAGTAAAAAGAGAGTTTCTGCCTTGAATGACTATTATCCAACAGAATAAGAAGGTGTTTGATAACCCTGCTTCTGTTTGGAACAAAAGCAAAATAGAATCGGATCTTTGTGATCAGATACTCTTAGATTTTTTAAAAAAAATTTCTGCTGATTGAAGACTTCACTGGGTCATTTTTCTACTTTTTTAAACAATTATAATAGAGACCTAAATGGATAATGTTGCTCATAATCCTGGATTTATGGTCAGTGTGCTTTCCCTTAGGCTACGTAAGTAAAATTCAAGGCAGAATACAGACCTGTCTAGGCAAATTTAGGTGTTCTCTGTTTCTGTGCTCCAAAAGATAGGCAAAGCTGGATATGAAGCATATAGATAATTGATTCTATTCAGAAATATTTTCATTTCTTCAAATGCAGGGAAAGAGGATTGACTTGTAACCAGAAGGATTAGGAGCTCAGACTGGTTCTAGTATCCTACCTAGAAAAGCTCTCAGTGTTTTCATGGCAAGTACGAGCATTGCATGGTACCATCCAAAGTATTTCAACAGCAGGAAATACTGGGTTCCCTGGTTCACTCACAATCCCAAAAGCAGGAGTTTTCTGACTATAACTGAGCCACAAGTTAAGTCTTTCATTGGCATCACATTCATTTAGAAAAATCATGATGAATGTTGAATTAGAAATTACAGCAAGGGCTTTCATTCTTGTTCCTCTACCTTCTCAATTGAAGGAACAATTTGTAACTCATTTAATGTTACCCTTATTTGAATAAACTGCAGCCTTTCTTGACCTAACAGCATTTAAGGCACCAAGTTAGAATATTGAATATTAGTGGCTGTGCTGGATGTGATTGGAGACTTCTCTAAATATTAGACATAGGTTTCTTTTCAATTTAGGGGCACAATGAAATAGCCATGGCATGGAAATTTTTTCCTGCTGTTGAAATGTGATTGCTTGAACTACAAGGTGGCCTTAAACATGATGATATAAACCTGATGAAAAAACCATTTGCCTTTGTGAATGTTCAAGGGACAAAGAGTTGAGACTAGACTACTGTTAAAAATTTCCACATGTGTTATATTTTCAGAGAGGTTTCTCATTCCAATACTCACCATTTCCTTCTATTATTAACATTTTGATTTAGAACTACCATAGTTCAGAGATGATTTTGTCTAAACTTCTGAAATAAAAAAATTTTTGTACTTTTCCAACGCTGTCATCAGCTAAAATCATCATTGTCTACAAAAAAGAATCGACTCAATTTGTTAGGGTTTGTCACAGCCAACAGGCAAGACAATGCATAAAGACCAATGAGGGAGATTATAATGAGAGGAATTGTAAATCAGGATACTGAGAAAGACAAGGCTCTCATAGGTTTCCAGGCACATGAGCTATTTTCAAAGCTGAGCTTCTGCCTGCCACCCTCAAACACTGGTTCCCAAGTATTGAAAGTCTTTGGAGTACTTGTTTATTTCTCCTGACACTCATTTTATCTTCACTGGTTCACTCTTTTTCCTTTCCAATGTTCAAAATAAACTCAGTGATACAAATCATTGTAACAAAGTTATGCACGAAGCAAAAGAATTGGCAATCCAAGGCTTTGGGCATCATTTTCCATTTATTTCAACAGTTTATGCTCAGTGTCAGAATAGTTTGTGGAAAAGGGGATGCACAATACAGCCTTGATTGTAAGAAATGTATCCATAACCAAGAGATGGAATTGTATTTATCCAAGCTGTTATTTATTGTGTGGATTTCTGTGTCTCTAAAAAATGATGAATGATTCAAGAAAGCATGGCATGCAACAGTTCAAAATAGTGTTGTGAATTTAAAGTTGAAAATAGTACTAAGATAAAATATCACCTCCCTCCTTATTCCTCATTCTTCAGATATGTTTAAACCAAAATAAAATTGCTTTTAGCTTTTAGATTTTTTTTTTTCCAAGAGGATTTTTGTGATGAACTGTAGGTTTAGAAGAAGGGCAATAAATGGCAAGTTCTCTCAACCCTAGACACTCATGGGAGCACCTTGATATTATTTAATAGATCCTCTCAACTCCACTGACATTAAAAGGAGCACACTATTCCCCTCCACACCCCTCTCTGACAGTTGTTCCCTTTTTGCCCATAATGCCTATGGGATAGAACCTGGTACTTACTTACCTGTTATTTTCTTCACTATTAGCATTTAATTTTTTCTGCACTGATCTGTTCAAATGTCTAAACACAAATGAAGATCCTCTTTCTATTTTTAATTCAGCTACACAAATGGTATCTGATGGAAATTTTATTTTCTGCAGTGAGTCTATAACTTTAATAAGAGAGGTTTAGGTTTTTTCTTTCAAAACTGAAAATACACTATCTGAGGATGCAGTATGAAAGGATTTTTTAATACGTAAATAACTGATAAAACTTTATGGGAAGCTCCATTGTGTTAACACACACAGCCAGGAACCACTATTTATAAGTTCGCTTTTCATTAAAAAATCCTCAAGGCAAATTTGCTTTTATCAGACAAAGCAGGTGGGGTTTTTTTTGTTTGGTTTGGTTTGGTTTGGCTTTTTTTTTTTTTTTTTGTGGATATTTTTTGCTCTTTTTGTGATAGTATTAAATGCAAAGACAGAATTTGTGTTTAATTGTAAATTATCTGTGTTATGCAAACAAAAAAAGATAACTTAAAAGCATAGAAGACTGCAGATAGATAAGCTCTTAATTATTTTCCTAGATATTTTGCAGCTTCATTGTAACTCTTGACTTCTTTCAGTTTGTGACACAGAATCTGCACATGTCAGAAACAAAATAATTTCATGCTGCAGTGTTTTGTTATGGTTTTTCTCTCCAGTGGAAGTCCCTGTTTTTATTCAATGCACTGTTGGGAGAGGATGAAGGGAAGCAGCTGCTATTTGTACTCTGAAGTTTGATTAGGTACAGTTTGTAACTCTAATGACTGATACCTCTGGAGGAGTTGAAAATCGTGACAGTCCACCCCAGGTACCTCACAACTTCAACTTTTTGAGGCACATAAATGCAAAGTTCCTCTGGGATCTCTGGAATGTTTGGTGTTGATTAGCCCTCAGTCATCCATTCAGAGAATCAAAATAAAAAGGGGCTGCAGCTGTGGAAACTTCCCCATGTTTGGAAAATATAAGAGATTTTTTTTCTGTCCTTCCAGTTATGTAGCTGCAATGACCTCTGAAGGAACCATTACTGTCTCCACAGTAGTGGCTTATTTTGATGAGCTGCAATTTTTTGGATGTGTCTTCAGGCAGAAAAGGTGAATCAACTGACTTGATACTGCACTTAGTATCTGCTATAGAAGGGAGATGGGGAGGTTTGACTCTAGGAATCACGGGAGAGGACATTTATTCATTTGACTGTAGTAACAGAAGGGTAATATCACATCAGGCTTCCCTGACTTTCCCAGTTTCTCTAAAACCTATTAAATGTCTGATGGTTTTTATGGTATCAGAAGTTAAATCCACATTGGGATGAAAGTCTGCAATATTTTGTTTTGTCTTATTACAACACATGGTTAGAAACTCTGAAATCCTTCACTAAAAGCAAGTAAAAAAGTAAAAGAAACAGGAATAATTGAAAAAGTGCTGGAAGCAGTGCTTTAAAAAACCTAACACACAAAACAGTAAACAGCAGGGTCAAGAACAAATAGTTCTGTGGTAACAGAAGAAATTATATCATGACTTTCAGGGAATAGAAAACTCTAGGATGTATTTAGAATTTAATAATGTAGTTGTATTGACTGGGATTTTATATATATTCATGCACTTCTGCAGAACAGAAATATATTCAATCCTACATCTTTATTTTAATGGTTTTGTTAAAAAAAATAAAAATCCATTGAAGTCAGTGCAAGCAAGAAAGCATTTTAAATCAGTAGGTTCTACATACATCTTCAGCTGGTTTTGCAGCAGAAATTTAGCTTAATTTTCTCCTTTACTCTGAAGGAAATATTTGATTTATTCTGTTCGTGTCATACCAATTGAGTCTAACCAGAATCTATAAAGAGCAGTGAAATATTCTGTGTATATGTAATTGGATGAGTCTGGCAAATCTCCTCCTTCAAATAATGGTCATATTAAATATTGAGAAAGATAAACTTACCACTTTCATCTTTTGCTTTCAGCAGTTTGTAATTTCATAACATGCAGCCAGCACGAACAGAAAAGATGCACTGCAGGTATTTACCTTCGCTCTTAAGCATGTTGGGAAGTCTTCATGTTGGGAAGTCGAGTTTGACTAACTATTGACTAAAAATGTTATGCTTCCATGGATGCCTCTACAAAACAAAACAAACAAGCAAAAAAGCTGTTAGAAATATTCTTTAAACTCTTTCTTTATTGCCTTTAGTCATAAAATATCCCCAGATAGCAAACCATTCCTCATACCTCAAAATCGTTGTTTCTGTTTTGATGTTTTCAAAATAATTGTTTTTGTTTTCATGTTCTTTATGGCAGCAACACCCATTCGCATCTTTATCTTTTGCTTTCCTGATGATATTGTCAATTCTATTTTTGTGTGATCCTCTCCTCCTTTTACTCTGTGATTATGAAAGAATCAGTAGTAAAGTAAATAAAATATGTTCCATATCAAAGTTGCCAGTAAAATGAGGTGTGTCTTCAAGGAAAAAATGGGATGTTGCTCATTGAAAGGATCTACCAATCTTATCCTCTTCAATTGCTAAAATATTATTTTGATGTTTAACTTCCTAATTAACACAGTGCATTATATTTTATAGGTTAAAATCTTTCAGTTGCCATATTTTAAACACAAAGAAGCTGTTCACTCAAATATATTGATATATGTAAATATTTTCTGGGTCATTCTAGCTGTAACCTTTCTCCTCTGCAGTTAATGAGAATTTTCTAATTTTACCTGAAATAAAATGTGCTTGAATGTCATAGCAGATGGATGGAAAACTTCAGGAAGCTTCCAAAGCAAAACCCACAGAAAGCCTTAGTTACTGAGTACTTTTTTCCTGTGTTCCAAGCATTTTCTCCTGTTGATTAAATATTTTATATTCACATAAATACTTGAAAAGAAAAGCAGAAGTAACCAGCCTCTGAATTCTAAGGTTATGAAAAAAATGTTGCCAGTTCAAAACAAACTATCAAAGGTCTTTATTTCAGAGGTTTAGTTGCATCATTCTTGGTAAGATATAATATGTTTGATTCCCCTTTTCTGTCTTGTTTCCAACTGTCTACTTCATAATTCCTCAGGCAAAGGTTACTGGCCAGATGAATAAATGACTGAAGGGCTTTGACATGACATGGCTCATCAATCCTTGTGGTTAAACTCTATTACAGGTATTATATGAACATGCATATTTAATTTTTAATATCTAAATCCTAAGATAAATTCCCAAAACATTATAAATAAGGAACTCTCTTCAGGTGCTGGTTAATGCAGGTGGGCAATGTGTGAAAAGGTTTTAGCTATGCAGAAGTCTTAGGTTCAAACCTTTCACACTAGGGAAAGGAGAAATGAAGGTTGAATAAGAAATGTTCTCCAAAACTGGGTTTTTTAATTCTGAATTGAGGTTAACATATCTGTCTTCCAGTTTAGATACTACAGGACAAGAGGCTGATGTACAGTGAACAGCTGATGTGTTTCTCAAACACAAATCTCAAAATACAGAATAAAAATTCCTTTGCAAAGTGTTAACAGCTCACCCATAGATCTAGATTTCTATGAAAGAAATAAAGCATTTAAGCTAAGTCCTGGTTCTGTTAATTTTAATTACCCAGCAGGAACTATGTTAAACCCACAGTCTTGTCACTTTGGTACAGTTTAAACTTGGCTAAATGTTATCAGGTGCTTCTTCAAAAAGTTTGAGTAATTTAAAAAGTTCAAGTAATTTGATAAAGCTGAAATTACCTTTCCTTAACATTCACTCTTCTTCTGATCTCCAGATTTCTAGAAATTCCATAGGTAAGATATAAAGTATTCAACACAAAAACCCTCCTAAGCAGAAAACTATTTCCATCTAATTGTAGATATGCAATTATTGCAACAGTACACAAAATGAATCTGCATTCTGGGTAGTCTTGCAAGAGTTTCCTGGAGGTAAAAGCCAAAAATAAAAAGATATAAAAGATATATAAAAAGAAAATGTTTCTACTTTGTGTGGAGATTTGAAGGGTTTACTTGCTTTATTACTAAAAACCAAGCCGGGTCAGTTCAAGGCTTCCCAGAAGTGGGGCTCCATGGAAATCTTCTGCCCAGAGAAGAGTGAAACAAAAAAAAACCAATTTGGAGCATTCAGTTAGGCATATGGGGAATCAGGGAGGAGGTGTCAGGGGTCAGGGGGAGACATCCTGGAATGGATCACTCTAATTTCAAAGGGTTTAGTATGAGAGAGAGGTTGAGAATCAAAGTTTTGAGGCAATTGATACTGGCTAGTGGAGTCTCTCCTTGCACAGACTGTTGTTCTAAAGTGGGGAGAGTCAGGTGCTTCTGGAGAAGAAAGAAGGGACAAAGTAAGGTCACAACAGAGGTATCTACTACTTGCTGCAGTCAGTGTGTAAGACAGGCAAGAGCAAGTCCATCACAGGCCATCCATCCTCTCTGTCTGCCTGGTCTTGTCTGCAATAGCACTGCTTTGAAAAAGCTCTGCTTTCCTTACATCCCAGGTTCTCTATGCTTTCCACCTCTGAGTGAAGGAAAAACTCCAAACCCTGATATAGTCTCTGTTAACTACTTAAATATGGATGATTTGAAATATTTAAAAAATATTATAAATCAAAAAACCCAGTTTCTTCAGGTTCAAGCTAGCAGTAATATAGTCATTGTGCTTATAGTATCCCCAGCCTTTACTCATTCATCTTCTGTCCCTATGAATATGTTACTTATGTGTTTTAGTAGAAAAGCAAATCCCAAAGATGAAATTTCCAGATTACTGCTGTCGTTTGGAGTTAATACAAATTAATTCCAACTATTAATTTTGCAGAAGAGTTAATTTTATGTTACTTATTCACTTACTTCCCATGAGAAATTGGAGAAAGACCCTTTTTAAAACTGCAGAAGTCTGTACTTGTGACATTTGGCAACAGGCTGCTTGCAGGAGCTTTTTCAAACCGTCAGCATTCCAGTAGACTCCCTGAGCTCCATCATATATGGTCTACTTTTTCCTTGATTTCATTATGCTTTATATCAGTGAGACAGAATGGTAGCATATTGCTACACCAAGCACATTCAAAGTATATCATCTATAAAAAAAAATTAATTGAAGTAAAAGAGCTTGGTTGAGTAAGTTTAAATATGTATAATGTCTATATAGATATGAGCAATTTTCCCCATGTTTTTTAATAGATTAAGTTTTCAGAGACATTAATCTAATATGATGGATGGATTCCATGTTTCAAAAGGTAAATTGAGCATTTCTAAAGCCAAAAATGGACAACATCCACAGAGAAATAAAAAGGGATTGTGTGTCTTTGCTTCCAGACCATAATTTGGTAAATCTCTATTGCTTTTGATTCTTCTGTCTCTTCACTTACTTTGTATGACAGCCAAGTGCCTCTTTATATTACTGCCACAAGAAACAAAAAGAGAATGTTACCACTGTGTGAGAGTCTGTGTACTCAGTATGTTCCTCTCTGAGTGAACTACTCAGCAATTAAACAATCCCTTTAATCAGTGTAAAAAAAAATCTGTTTTTAAATAGACTTCAGTATCAAACATGTTGTTCCTCTTTTCCCTACAAACCATCTGGAATACAACACAAGTTTTTTCAGCTGCCTCTCCTCCTCTTCTTTGAAAGAGAAGATATTCTGCCACAAATATATAACTTATTTTAATAAATATCAATCTGGCTGAGACTGGTGCCACCTTTTTCCAAACTGTTAAGAGACTGGAAAACGTCAAGATATTTGTTTACAGTAGGGGTTAGTTGTTCTGCTAAATAAGAAACCACACTCCAAATTTTACTTTCACTCAGGCTGTTGTGCTTAGAGAAAAAAAAAAAAGTCTAAACTGTGAAGATATTCCTGTCTAAAATGATTCTTTATTTCCAAAATATGGGCTCAGAGCCTTTGTTTCCTTCAAAATATGCCTTGCAAAAATTATAAAAAATTCTTGGCCCATTTTTAAAAAAACTTCTGTGACAAAATTTAGTGTTCTCTTTATTAGTTCAGCTTGGGAATAGTTCAGGTGGCAAGTCCTCATTTCTTTCCAGTTCTTCTTTAACAAAAAAAAAAAAAAAAAAATCTGTGGAGTTAGCACAGAACTGAAGTGAGACAGCAGTAAATTAGACCCAGCGGAAATGGATGTTTAGACATCTGAGCTGAAGATCACAGGGAAAGGAACATTGAGCAGACATTGAATTCACCAAAGAAGGAACAAAATAAAACCTCCTAAGTCAGATCACACGACTGTGGGACTTCACTAATTGCTCATAACAAGTGTACAAAGGAAGCACTTGAAAGCAACTTCTTTGTATTAAATATTCTCACAGTAGCTTATAAAGAAAGTGGAGCAGAGGATCACTGACACTATGTCATGAATATTGTCTTTCAAGATCATAAGTCTGATCAGTTCCTTTTTTCTCCCTGCTCTTCCCTGAAATTGTTTTTCTCTTGCACTAAGTGATTTTCTCTTGGCTGAAACTTTTTTACACAGACTTGATACTTAGGAGGAAAGAGAAATTGCATGTTGTGAAGAGCTAAGAGAATGCATGTCTGTTAATATTAAGAGGTAGTCATAGAAAACTGAACTAACATATGAGCAGATTGATTTCACACAAAATAAAGAAATCATGCAACTGTCATTTTCTTGTATTAATCAAAAAGGTTTTTGTGTGTAATCTTTTGGGGGTTTGCTTTTTTTCCTTGTTTTTCCTTAATTTTTGCTCCTCTGGCCCTTGTTCTTTGCTTTCTCAGCCTCCCCTGAGAGCATCTGGAATAGCCACCACAGAGAAGTATGGAATGTGTGATATGAAAAATCAGTTCTATTCTCTATCATTCCATGCCACTTATAAGGATGCTATATCAAATTTATGATGTTCTAAGTTGCCAAAAAAAAAAAAAGTTCTGAAGATCTGTTCATTATCTTCTGCACTTCCTGTGTGTTTCTCTTTCAGGCTGGTGAGCTGAACAACTCCCTGAGCTGTACTGACTCTGTGAATTAGCTCTTAGTTGACAGTAATGGGCACTCACAACTATGGTGTGTTTTGGTACCTGTATCAGCCATGTAAATTTAGCCTCACAATGAATTGCACTAAAGACATTTATGAAGGTCTTGGTATTAGCAGAAAAACTGAAAGGGGTTCAGAACTTCTTCGTTCATGGACTTGGTTTGTATCATGTTGACAAAGCAGATCTTAGCAAAACTCTCTCTGCTGATGTCTACAGCACAGTAGGCAAAGGTATAAACTGGGATTCAGGCCAGGTCCCAGACCCTATGACCAAGCAATTATCATCAAAAGACATAGCACTGTGAAGAAAGGAATGTTTATCACTCACTCCAGCAATTCAATGGTAATCTAGCATCAAATTTGGAGCAACAGGTCTTTCTGACTCTAAAGGAATCTTACTGAGAATAATATTGTCAAGACATAAGAAAGAATTTGACCAGAAGTCATACAAAAAAAGAAACAATGAAAATAATTAGCAGATCAAGGCTATGAAAAAAAATGTTCTGACACATAAAGTTCTAAGTTAAAAAAAAAGGAACAAAACTGCAGAGAACCTGCAGAGGCTGCAGTATCACTGCAGAGCCTTTTCTGAAAAGAAGCAGAGGGTGATCCTTCCCCATGTGATTGACAGCTCTTTGGACAGCAAATCCTCATCTATCATCTTACCAGCAGTGGTCAGTGTATTGATGCTCAGCCTTGCAGCTCCTTAGCCATAACTATCTTCTCAGTCTGCTAGCTGACACTCAGTTGCTTTGTTGTGTATATATTCTTGTGCAGTGTCTTTGCTTATGATAAAAGAGGCCAAAGCATCAATAATCAGAAGGGGAGAGTTATAGCTGGATTTACAATGAAGATGCTTAAATGCCAGTTAATATGCAAAGCAATTCTTTTGTAGCTCCACTGGGCAGCTCTATTAGTACCAGTCCAATGACAAGGTCATAGTTTTATTTAAAAAATGTGATTAATTCCAAAAAGTGATAAATTCATTAATATATTGTGGGAACTTAGTGAAAGGTCCCATATCTTTGCCAATAAGAAAAACTTCAGCAGCACTGCTGCTAATATTATCATTAAATTTTGGCAGTAGATAAGGTTCGGTTTTCCAACAAATGGCCAAAGTGCTAGGAAAACATTTATGATCATAGTGACAGCATTGTGTTGATAGTATCCCAATAAAGCGCTTTCCTGTTCTCAATGTCAGATTTCTCAGACCATTTGGTGCAGGTTGCTGGTCAGATCATCACTTAGTGAGCAGCACAGTATCCTTGACTGCTTGGTGCTAGCAGAACAGATAGTAAATTCTCATTTAAAGGCTAAATGCCATGTTATTCCCCATGACAGTCACAAAATAAAATGATTGAAAAGCAAACATGCTATTGCATCTTTCATGCACAAAATCATAGTAAATTTAAGGATCTCAAAGAGGCACTATAGAATGTCCCAGCAAAGTACTCCTGTTTTGTCAAAGATGGCTTTTCAGATGGGTTTAATGGAAATGGCAGATCCATCAGTTCACTATTATATGTATGGACTTCGCAAGGTGGAGTAAAATATTTTCATAAGAAACCTGCTTAGCACACAGTTAAAAGAAGCCAAAGCAAAGTTTTCTGGAAGATGAGCGATGTACAGGGAGGAGATTCAAGCTAGGAATGAGTGTATGATGGGGTAGAAGGAGGAGAGTGGGAGCATTGAGAGTTATCACATTTTTTTCCAAATAACTGTTAATGAAACTGTGTTTCTGGAGATGGCTGAGCACTGGCCTGCCAATGGGAAGCAGTGAATGAGTTCCTTCTTTTACTTCACTTATGAACGTGGCTTTTGCTTTGCTTATTCAATTATCTTTATCTAAACCCAAGTGTATTCTCACTTTGACTCTCCTGATTCTCTCCCCTGTCCTGCCACAGGGGTGAGAGAGTGAGTGAGTGAGTGAGTGAGTGAGTGAGTGAGTGAGTGAGTCATTATGTAGGGCTGAGTTGTCAGCTGGGGTTAAACCATGAAAGTCCTTAAAACTTCACTGGTGTTAGTGAACATGGTCAAATACTATTAGGGAGAAAGACAAATTCCCAGCACAAACCTTCAACAGTTTATGCAGTTATCCATATTCCATCTCTGATGGAATATCAGCTGTAGTCCAGTGGGCAGCAAACTGCAATATCATCTACTCTGCTGAAGACTTTTGAGACCATGAAACAGATGCTACAGTGCAAGGATTAGTATTACTGACATTTTTTTCCAAAATAAACAAATCTGGAGGTTAGGATCTAATCACAAGTGATTGCAGCTCTTCACTGTTGCATGTTAAATGAAAGTTTACAATAGCTGAGGGATGCACACATCACCCACTTTCTCAAACCGAAATCTGTTCCATCACAGTATGATAATGACTGGGATATATAATTTCTGCCAGTAGATTTTTGCTGCCACAGATCTCTGCAACCTTTTGAAGCTGAAGGTGATCCACAGAAAGCTGGTGTTGAGGCATGATCCATGTGTTTTCTAAAGCTGTGAAGAATCAAGGGACATAAATAGAAGAAAAGCAAGATCTGTGAGTGTCAGCCAGGGGAGGATTTTGGCCCCTTGACTCTACTTTTACTACTTGTCAGGATTTATGGGAGAAAGCTTCACTTCATTCAGCTATCCAGATGAACTTGCAAATTGTTTAATTACTCACAGAGGCAGTGCCAGGTCTGTTGGTTTCTCACATGGTCAGCAGTAAGGCTCCACTGTTCCTCTGGTATGCCTGTTGTGAGGAAAGATCCTTCCCACATTTAGGCATGGTGCTATGCAGCCCTCCCTCTGTAGGTGTCATGTTTGAACTACAGAGACTCTAAGATGACCTAAAGGACACAGACTGAGTGGTCCCTGCTGGAAAAGGTCTTCCTGGTGCAGGCTGCACCCCTCATTGCTGGCTGCTTTGTCTGCACATCTAAACCTGCCCCTCCATGTGATGCAGTGATCCTGTGCATGTCTCTCCCAGGCACAGGCACTGGGAATACAGTGCAGAAATCTCTGACATTGACAGACTCTGACAGTCTGGCAGCACCCCCTCCCACTACCTCTCTTGTTGATGAAACCATGCAGAGGGGAGCAAAAGCTGGTGTAGCTTTTGAGCCATTAAATCAGCATGTCTGGAATTAAAAGGGCATCTGACTTCAAACAAATGTTAATGTGCACTGTGTGGTTGTCACCATTTTTCTCCATGATTGTAATACTTGAACAAATGAAGAGGTTCACATCAAGCCTTCCAGCCAGTTCCATGTGACCTATTTTTCTGCCCTTAGTGATGTTAATATGTGCAGCATGATACGATTCCAAGCAGTTCTGAGACAGTGTTCCTCTGGGGCTGAGCTACACTGTCCAAGCATCTGATGCTTATCTCAGAAAAATGATTGCTCAGAGCTATTTTCTTATTTTAAAATGTGTGAACAGCTGAGAGGTCAGCCAATGAATTGTTAAACAGATGTGCTAAAAGCAAATCTTCACTGTGTGGCAATAGCTGTACAACGTGGGACACGGCAGCTGAGAGATGATCTGCTGTGCCAGAGGATTGGAGCTGGTGCTGTCACAGCCCATGGGCAGAGCTGGCTAACATCGTGCAGCACAGAACACAGTGGGCAAGGCAGGAGACTCTCTCTCATGCATGCAGCTGTTTTGGTGACAGTATCAGTCATATATCTCACCAAGTTATCCATAAAGGAGAATCCCCATATGATTAACTGGTGGAAGACTGGCTGTTAATGGGCTTGCAAGGGTTGCAGGATGAAGAGACAGGCGAGAGTCTTGACCACATGTTCAGAAGGCTGAAATTATTATTTTATGATATATATATTACATTATAACTATACTAATAGGAATAGAGAGAAAAAGTCTCAGAAATGCTAGCTATGCTAGGAATAGAAAAGGAATCAATAAACAAAGGAGCTCTCTCTGATTCTGTTCCAGAGAGAGCTTGGTATTTGATTGGCCCTTAATTGTAGACATCCAACATGGGCCAATCACAGGTGCACCTGCTGCATTCCACAGCAGCCGATAACCATTGTTTACATTCTTTTTCTGGGGCCTCAGCTTCCCAGAAGGGAAAATCCTAAAGAAAGGATTTTTATGAAAAGGTGTTGGTGACAACTGGCAATAATTTTTTTGCATTTCCCATATAGATGAGTTTTGGAGGTTATGAAATTGAGCATCTTTGTTTTCCTGTGAACAGAATATGCAATAGAAGGGCTGATGTAAAATAATGCAGTAAAGTTTGTTATAAATCTGTGAAGAGGGCACTTGGAGATATTGGCTGGGGAGATTGAAATAATTTGGTTGGTCAAAAAACTTGAAATATACAGTTTTCTGTGAGGATTTTCTCAGAAAAGACGAAATATCCTCTGCTCTCATCTTTAGAGAGCAGCGGAGTATTTAGCGATTGCTGCAATATTTTTTAATCACATTTCTCAATTATTAACTTTGTTAAATATTGGAGTTCAGTGTTCTGCCCAAAAATCACATATGGGAAATTGACATAAATTTATAATTCCAGAAAAAAACTTTTCATAGAAGAGCAAATGATTTTTGTATCACTCCAGAACAATATTTTCAATAATCTTTGGATTTCCAGGCATTAGTATTTCACAGACAATTTCTGTTCAATGAAGGAAACAGTGTTGGTGTTCTGTTAAGCAAAAAAAAAAGAAAATCAGATTATTTTCCAATGATGTCCATTATTTCCTGGCCCAAGAACAGCAATATTGATTAAATAAGCTTCTTACCATATTATACTTCTTGTTTTCTTCCTCAGCCTAAATTTTAACTTTTTAATCCCCTGAGGTAACAGAATGAGTCCCTTGCACACAAGGCTTGGTTCAAGTCTAATCCATGATGATAATCCTCAAGAGTAAATGTTTAGGATTTTCTTGGTAGCTTGCATTAAACCTGCAGTTTCTGGCTCAGCACTTGGAACAGTGTTTAAAGAATCAAACATTCCTGGCTGCCAGTCTTGGCATAGCTTTGTCCAGCTCTCCTAAACCTACTTTCTGCTATATGGAAAAACAATATTAGATTAATGCCTGCTTAGGAGGAATGCTTGAGATGTGCTAGGTTTTTTTGGCACATATTTGTAATGTATTTTGAAAACAAAACCAGGCTTGTTGAGGGTAAATATTAACGATGTTGCAGCAGTCATTCTATTTACAACATAGAAAACTCAAATATATTTCGGAAGAGACTCAAATGCTACCCCAAAGTAGATATTATGGGCTTAATCTCAGTGGTAGCAAGTTCTTGTGCATTCATCTAAAATTATATCCATATGATCTTTTGTAAATTTAAATTGCTTGTTATATCAACTAATTGAAAATTACTGACAATGCAAAGTAATTTTTCATTCTCTCTGTCTTTGATTTTGTTTAAATAAATGTATAGTGTTGAAGAGATGGAGAGACACCATGTAGATTAAATCCAAAATTTATCAAAGTAAAAGTCTTTCAGAGGAAGAGTTGATAGCTCTGAATTCCCAGCTCAGTGTCACAATAAAACCAGATTCATCATCCTGAAGATGATAATATTTATAAACTTTAGTAGTCTCAATAAGGAGGACAGGTTTCCTGAGCATGCCTGTGTCCAAATAATCTAATTTCAATCAGGAGGAAAGGTTGCCTGCATGTGTCCCAGTGATCACCTGGTCTGGATCTGACACAGGAGAGGATTGCCAGCACATACCACATTAATGTCCCAGGTTTAAAAAAAGTGCAACAGGTAAAAAATTCTAGAGAGAATAATGCTGCGTATTCTGATGAAACTTTTCATGCGTTTCTGTTTCAAGAATGAAGATTTAATAAAATAAGCTGATCAATTATATATTGTTATTGTTTATTCATCTAAAACACTAGATAAGTTTGATATTTTTGTCTCACCTTGGGTTTTTTTAATTGGTTGTTTTCAGGATTTTTTTTTGCAAAAAGATGGTTAGGAATTTTTAGTATTCTCATACCATTACATCAGTTTCCCAAGAGAAAATAATTAAGAAGCAAAAATTCTGTAAATATCATACCAGAAATTCATACTATTTTTACATATATATTACTCAAGAGATAAAAATAGATTATATTTACAGGAAATTGAAGATAAATTCTCATATGTTTAAAAATGTAATTTCATGTAGACAGTGTTTTCCAGCAATTATTCTTGAAATTTGCAATAATATATGAGGAACTATAGACGTGATATAATGTTTCCACAGGCATTATAGGAGATGAGATGCATCATCTGCCAACCACAGCCTTATTTACAAATTGTTGAAATAATAAATTACTGTTTTACTCTGACAAAGAGTTGTGCTCTCATTGCACATTTTTTATATGGATGTAGCCTGGTGCAGACTATAAATTAGAAGATTGATTCTAAATCTCATGGGAATTATTTCTGGTGTAACTTGCAAGTATGAGAAGAGGAGGAACCAAGCTGCATTTATTAAAATCAATGATGTTAAATTTAGCCTTGGGGTTAGGTGATCAGCTAAGGTGGAAAGTGACCTAGGAGAACTCCTCTCTTCTCTGTTCCAAACTATGCTGCTCTTAGACCTTTACTCTATGCCTAAAGTATTGTTTGCTTGTTTGCTGGTAGCCAGGCTGAAATACTCAAAAAGACAAAGGCAAGTAGGAAAAAAACCACCATGCTATCTGGCTTTGCATGCCTAAGAGTTAGAGAGGAATAGCCAGTCTCCATCCTATAAAAACCACACAGCTTGTTTCTACTGTCTATGATGGCTTTTTAAAGAAACAGCCCATAATTAGCTGACTAATATTTCTATTTGGTTTGGTGCATCAAACATAAGGCACTGCTTGATAAATATATATAGATCACACTAATTAAGTACTTATTTGAGGACTATTTGAACAGTTTGTATATTTAAAGTCATTAAAATTGACTTTTCAGTCATACTGATGTTGAAACATCTTGTCCCATTTACCTTATAAATTTATAATATAAACAGCTGCTCTATGTTGCTGGGAAGAAAGGAAAATATATATCAGAAATGTGTAGATTCAAATCTGGTAGATCCTGCCATTATTTTATTATTTCTTTAGCTTCAAAAGTAAAGAATGCCTCCTTAAGGACCCAGATTTTTGAATTTGTCCAGGTGATGAGATTTTGAGTCATTGGGATTGAGGGGTCACAGCCTAAGTTGCTGAATACCATCTATTAGCTAGTCATGTTTCAGAGAACCTGTTCCCTTTCTGGGACTTTGATGGTCCTTGTAGTAAGTGCTGGCTGCATTTACATGTGCAGCAGTGTTATAAATAGTGCATTTAATGTTCCTGCCACTGAAGTAAATGTTCATGAATGGGACCATTTCTGCTCACAGGATTTTTTTTGTGGAAAATTAATTTGCCTTGAACAAGATCTCTCCCTTTTCTCCACTGACTGCTTGCCCTATTCTTTATATTTTCGTGTGTATGTTTATTTTGCCTTCTCTTGTCTCTATAAGAAAAATGGAACTGATCTTAAGAGAGGAAAAGGCTGTAGAAGGGATTTGGCTATTAAATATCCATTAATTCTATGTTTACCCCAATGCATTGTTTGAAAATGTTAATCTTCATTAATTCATCTTGTTTATTTGCTAAATAAAAGTTGTCTCCATCATCTTGTAAGAGTTCCCTAGCTCTCCACCAAAATGTGACCATTTAGAAATCATAGCAGCCACTCTAATTTTAGGGCAGAAGATAACCATTGTTGGAAATCTATCTAAAAACCTATAGATGCTTGATTACAGCTTCCAGGGACAGTCCTCTTGTTAAATTTTAAGTGTTTTGGCTTAAGTGATTTGCTAAACTTCACTGTGTCTAATAAAATTAGACATTTTCAAAATTTATTTTTGCATGTCAGATTATGCAGGCTTCTGTGAAAAGTAAAAAACATTTGCCAAAATTATTCAGAGTAATGCAATCCCCCAAAAATCTTCCACACATTCTATTTTTCCATGTGCTTTTAATTAATTTCTCAGAAAATTCAGAATTAAGTATAAAATTTGAAGCCATAAAAAAGTAAAACAAAATCATAATTTCAATGTTCAATTTCCTTGGTTTAAATTAAGAAAAAAAAATAATTTATAAAAAGGCCAAAAGTTATGTTGGACCTGTAAATATTGAGGTTACAGTATAGTCAGCATCAATAATAAAATGTGAAACTGTCAGATTTTTAAACCCAGGAAATAACTCTTTGAAAGTCCAAATATTATCAATGTAAAAATTAAGCTAGGCTCTATTTTTATTAACCTAGCCCTGATTTATGCTACCTATTTGTGTGTCAGTATAACTTTTTTATTCTAAGTAGACTGAAATCTGTATTTATGAAGAAATGATGTAGAGCTATTTGTATTGGAGCTCATGACTGCTGTGTAGCCCAGAAACACCTCTTTTTCCATGCTCTGTGCACTGAAAGTCAATATTAGATGTGTCATTACCTCACACTCTGTTAGGAATAGGTTTGCTTACTTGTGAAACAGAATGACTGAAATACCACTCCTCTGCATAGTAACTGATTTTCACAGTCTGTTCCTCAAGATTAATTCAAAATTACTGACAGTGATCATTTATGCATGAATATTGTAGACAAACTGCACTATGCAGTTGACTGCTTAGTTGGTATACACTGTAAATCAAAGGTGTATTTGACAGTACATGAAAGATTATTTTGGAAACTAATTACAAATTAAAAAATCATAAATATGGATGTGCACAGTGCTGTGAAAAATGTCTTTGTTTACATTGGGGCTAGAAAGATTCCCAGTTCTTACTGAATTTTTCAAAATTCTTACTATATACTGTCTTCAGTGATAGGTTTGAATCTTCCAAATTAACCTCTCAATTAAATAAACCAAACAACACCTCGTATTCTCTGAATGTGCCTCTTCCACTTTCATTTGGCACACATTATCCCTTGTATTTGTGTAGTAGAATAGCTTCCTTGAATCATTTAATACCAGTCTCTCTTTTAGCTGCTTTACTCAGTCATGATTCAAAATGAATAACTGAGTGCCTCATCAAAAGCAGTTCCCTATTAGAATTTATTCTCTTCCTAGTAACTCGGATCAAATATTAATTCTTTTGGAGGCTGAAAATCCACTCAGTGCATTTAAAAGCATAGGAAGCTTTAGAGTTTTGGATAGCTGGAGATCAAACAGAGTTTAAAGATAGCACAACTAAATATTTTAAAATTTTGAATTTGAATTTAAATGCATCAGATGCTTTTCCTGAGATATGTTTTTGAGGTTTTTGAGTTTTTTTTCTTCCCCAATGAATGGTCATAGGTTTTATTTAATATAAATGATCCCTGCTTTTGCTGCTTTCATTCCTTCAGTCCTAAAAGGTTTTAATGCAACTCTATTCAAAACAGCATATTTCTTTGACTGCAGAGATTTTAATTGTATCTTTTGTATCTGCCAAGAATGATTCATGTAAAGTATATTTCTTGGTTACTGGCTGGTATCATTGCATGCTACCTTAAGCTGACAGGATTAATTTTGTCTGAATTTTCTTTCTCAAACTGCGAAACAGGCAAGGTGAACAGTTGAGAATTTAAGGCCCCTGAGTCAATGAATGTAGATGGCAAGTGGCAAGCCCTAATTGGATTTTATCTTAAACTAACGTAAATATTTAAGGTAGGTGGTCAAACTGTTTTCTGGGGCTATTTATCTCTTTAGATGAGGAATAGAACATGACTAATTGACAAACTGAGGATAGGCACCTCAGTGGCATTTTCCCTGTAGAACATTCCTCAAAATTTTAGGATAAATACATGTTTTCATTATTCCCCAGGTATTTCTTAATTGGTGAATTTTTCATCTGGACAGAATTTCTAAGGGAAAAAACAACTCTATCCTCTTTTTTTTTTTTCAAATAATTTCAGGGAGTTTTTTTAACTCTGCTCTTTCTTAGTTTTTTAAGTATAAAGATCACATCTCATGATCAATTTCTGCCTTAAGCTTTATGAGTTTTATTAACAAGGGAAAAATTCTCACAGTACAGAAAATTCAGGGAAAAAATAAATTCTTAAAGTAAAAGCATGTGAGAAAGCAGTTATTCTTCATGGACACTCTTCATCGGACATGTATAATGAGGCAATACTACTCTGGTAAGGAAGTCTTGGTGTCACTATCCACAAATGAACGTGCTGATCAAAGGACTAAGAATGACTTTTATGGAGCTGGTAATTAATTATGTATGATAGGAATATGGAAGGAGGATCACATGAAAGAGTATCAGTATTGTCACACAGAGGCCATAATTTACTCTACAGAACAATTCAAGAAAAATTATATTACAGTATTTTTGGAGCCATATCTTTAAACCTAATAACCTATGTCTAAAGTAAACTAGTGACATTTCCATGACACTTCACTTAGGCTAGCAGTCTATTTGCTGTTACATTCACGCCATCAGAAACAGTAAAGAAATGGCCATTAATGATTTTACAGCAAAGTTCTAGCCAATACAAAATGATGAGGAAAAGAATTAATTTTCTCATAATAAGCATAAAAATAATTCTATTAGAAGAAAAGATTGCCGTAATCACATGAAATCACTATGTTCTTATTCTGAATACAGTTTCACATAAGTACAACCAAGAACCTACCTGACTTGATTGAAGCCTAAATCAACTTAAAGAAAAAAGCTCTAAACTCCAAATGTAATGATATTTTCTTCTATTCCTCATTGAGAGTTTTGCATGAAAAGGTGCTGATTATTCACAGTTAAAATGTATGCCTTGTAAGTCATTACTGCATTTTATCACTGTAGGTCAGTCCTAGTAAGGGATTCCTGAACCCAAATAGGCGGCACCCAGGAGAAGGGGTCATTTGGTCCCTATGCAGAGGGTGATTTAGACATCTTAGTGGGAATCAGAGCAGTCATTGTTGAGCAGCAAGCAGAAAAGCACCTACAGATAACCAGAAGGCTGATACACACTTGATATTTATGTTAGTCGCTTCAGGGTGGCTTAGAACATTTCTGCTGCTCTTGTATGACCCAGAAAAAAGGCTTTTTGAAGGAGTTTGGTTTCAGGATTAGGAACCACAGGATTAAAATTACAGAACTACAGATTTTAAAGGTTAGGATTAGATTTAAATCATAATGTTTTAATGGTCTAGATTCTATGAGACAGCATGACAAAATTGACTTTAAGAGTGCTAAGTGCAATTATGGCTGGGGCCATTAGAAGCTAAGCAACTCACGATAAGAAAGGGAGACAAATATGCAAAAGAGAATTAGAGAAAGGATCAAGGAAGAGCTTTGTTTGGTGATAACCCTGTGGCAAAGACTAAAATGATTTGTCAGCTAGGGAAGATGATTTGAAGTTCAGAATGGCCTACATACCTGAGCAGAGATTGGAAATACTGATGGGCCATGATAGTTCTGATATTCTATGGTCTACCAGACCAGTGTTGTGACTGAGATCAGGAACAGAATTTAATCAAACAGGAACCAACAGAAGCAAATGCAGTACAACAAGGGTTGTGTCTTCCTGAGAAGATAAAATAAAATATAAAATAAAATAATAAAAACTATCACATCTATCTTAAACCTGAGTAGAAACAGATACATAAACCAGTTAGGATTAAGTTGAGGCCCAACTCATGAGATACTGGTGGAGAGATATTTGGACTAAGTCTAATAAGAATTTCCAAACTGTGGTTAGAATTGTGTTGGTGTGGATGTCGGCACTGGGTTTGGCCCATGAGCCAGCTGGAGCTGATAAATCTGGGTTCTGTTTGTTCTGACAGCTACAGATTACATTTGGGGCTAGGCAGAGACTACTGGCATGGAGGCTGTGGGTCTTTCATCAGTGCTTGGACTTGTTGCAGTTGCTATTCTACTCTAATACCCACCTATCCTATTGCTTTCATTGTTGAAAGACTTGATGGAAGATGCTAACATCATGTTAGGACATGAGGCCTTAAGGGTTGGCTGGGCATGGTTTACTGCTCTTTTTCAAATTCCCGGATCTTTTGATACCGTCCAGAATGAAAGCTCTAAAATCAGTTAGTTACTCATTGATATGAGTGCACGGCAGACTTTAGGCATGTTTGTGAGTTTATTTGGTTTTCTTTTTTTTATTATTCATTGAATGGTAATGAAGTAATACTTCCCTCAGATTGTATACAAAACTTGGTAATTAAATTGAATTTAAAAATTGTGCAACTCAGTGAAAATCCAGTACTGAAATTCAACAATAGTCAGCCCATTTTTATGAGCTATTAATTTAGAAAATATCAGAGATTATGCAAGATAGAAGTTGAAATAATTTTCCTAAACAAGTAGAAACATCTTTAGTTTGTGCCTTTTCATTATTGTTTCTTGGGTTTTGATTGGTGAATCCCTGTCTAGTTTTCTTAGAAGTATAATAACTGCTATGTCCTTATGATGATGAACAGAAGGGGGAACAAAAATGTAATAGTACATCTTTGGTTCATCTCTTGCTGATATCAAATATTTTAAAGTCTCAAAATTTCATTTTGTTAAGTTACTGCTCATGTCAGTGACATTTACCTTCTATATTTGCAGGTTTTTCAACTCCTTTACCAACATGTGTTACAAAATTAATTGCTTATTTTCTGTGTATTTTTCTTTCAAAAAATAAGCTTAATCTTTTTCTCATTTTCTGATGTCAATTGGGAGAAAATTGCAGTGAGCACTAAAATTCAAAATCATGCAGTACCATATAGAAAAATCCGTCAGCCTTTTCGGTCACAGCTAGCACTCCAAACACCAGGGACTGAAAGAATTCCAACCAGTAACTATTAAAATGGCTCCTCCATGTCCTAGAAGCTAAGGAAAAAAGCCCCAAAACAACTACCACCACCTCTCCTGCCCCCTAACGCCCCCCAAAAAAAACCCCAAACCAAACCAAAATACCAGAAAAACACCCAAAACCACCAACAGCATCAACAATAACAACAACAAAAGAGAAAACAAACCAACAAAACATAGGGGAAAAAAATTGGAGTGAAAATCTGAAAAGAAAAACCATTTGTATTAGTAATCCAGAAATCAAATCATAGGCTATCTCTTCAAATTAATATTGTATAATTTCAAAGTTCATATGGTACTTCTAGTCATGGTTTAATTATAATAATATCTTCACTGAGAGATGCAAAGATGGATTGATAAAAATAGCTGACAACTTCTTTAATTTTGCTCCAGAGAAATAACAGTCTGAAATAAACACTGACCTAAATGTTAATTGACTGAATTTCCTGAATTTTTAAGAAAGCAAAACTTTAAGCAAGGATGACAGAGTTAGTGAGAGTGTGTAATTCAAGGTACGTGGTCCTTTTATTTCTTTTCAGCCTTACGTAACTTCAGGTGAGACGCCGCTTTTCATTTAGTGTGTCATGATATTGTCAGATGTCACGCTGAGGCTGCCATTGTAATTTTGATAATAGAGATGAATGTGAAATAAACATAGAAATCAATGCTTTAGAAGGCATGACCTACCCAGAGATCTTTTTAGTTTTACTGATACCACCCTGTAATTGACAGCTTTGTCTGAATACAATTAGGGAAGTTCAAGGAATTATCTGAGGGAGGCAAGAGAAGTCCAATATTGGGTGTATCATATACATTGTATGACTGAGGCAGGAGTGATACCTTAAGATTTGTTTGAAAGCTCATTAGTGCTGCATACAATAACACTGTCCACAAAAATCCCAAAATGTGACACAATGTGGTGTACAATGGCATTATACTGCTAACACAAATTTTGTGATATTGCTGTGAAATTTAAAATGAGTTTGAGATCAAAAGGAGATGCTCCCTACAGCTCAAGTTTGAAATGTCATGAGTAGTGTAAGAAGCTCTGAGATGCAGGTTATCAGCTTTATGTCCATTCAAAGCTCACATTAACTCCAAAACTGTTGGTGTAAAATATGTATTTGACATCAATAACGATTGCCTGAATAGTGAGTTCAAATGAAGCAATTAAACAGCATTGATTTTTTTAAAGATTAGGACAAATACTCTGAGTAGGATTTCTGTCTATGATACCCCCCTAGAGCTGAATATGTCAGAGGCAATTGTCCAAAGCTCTTTTGTAGTGAGAGGAGGGAAATAAGAACTTAGAGATTAGAATAAATTTGATGGTTGGAACAAGATATTTTGTGCCCTACACACATTTACAAACTGACTGCAGACAGCTGATCTAAGGGGGCAGATAAAACCTGCTTTAGGTGTTCAGGGTAGTTTATGGGTGCATGAGACATCTGGAAACCTCTAGAGCAACAATGCAAAAATTGCTCAGGCTCATACAGAAATCAATATCATATACGACTTCAAGAACTTTCTAGTAAGCATAATGTCAAATAACAAAAAAAGCGTACTAGAGGATGGAAAGAAAACCTCTGAAGGTGCAGAAAATAACTGCCATAGATTGCAACTAGGTGGAGGGTTTTGAAAATCACAAAGCCCAGAGCTCCTAGCCCACTGCATCAGCAAAAGGCCTTCTAAGTGGAAGGCAAAACTGCCACAACATGGCCTCCTCATAGCTTTTCCTTGGGACCAGCCTTAGCCCTAAGCTGGTTTTAATGCCCAGGGTTAGAGTTAGGGTTCTGTGTAGGGTTAGGGTTTGGAAAACCACAAAGTCCAGAGCTCCAGGCATACTTCAGGATGCAAAAGGAGCATACTTGGGATGCAAAAGAGTCCTACTTAGGGTTACGGTTTGGAAAACCACAAAGCCCAGAGCTCCAGGCATACTTGGGATGCAAAAGGCATCCCAAGGGGAACACAAAATTGCCAAAACATGGCTTCCACCACAGATTTTCCTTGGGACCAGCCTTAGCCCTAGGATGGTTTTAATGCCCACGGTTAGGATTCTACGAAGGGTTAGGGTTTTGAAAACCACAAAGCCCAGAGCTCCAGGCTCACAATAGCTGTAAAAGGCATCACAAGGGGAACACAAAACTGCTACAACATGGCTTCCTCCACAGCTTTTTATTGGAACCTGCCTGAGCTGTAGGCTTGGTTAAATGCCTAGGATTAGCCTTTGGGTTGCACCTAGGGTTAGGGTTCTTCATAGGGTTAGGGTTTTAAAAACCACAAAGCCCAGAGATGCAGGCACACAGCAGCTCCAAAAGGCATCCGAAGGGGAGCACAGAACTGCCACAACATGGCTGCCTCCACAGATTTTCCTTGCGGCAAGCATTAGAATTAAGCTGGTTTTAATGCCTTAAGTTAGGGTTAGGGTTTTACATAGGATTGCGGTTTGAAAACCACAAAGCCCAGTGCTCCAGGTGAATTTCAGCTGCAAAAGCCATCTCAAGGGGAACACGAATCTGCCACAACATGGCTTCCTCCACAGCTTTTCCTTGAAATCTGCCTGAGGCCTAGGCTTAGTTTACTGCCTAGGGTTAGGCTTAGGGTCACACCCAGGGTAAGGGTTCTACCTAGGGTTAGGGTTTTGACAACCACAAAGCCCAGAGATCCAGGCACACAGCAGCTGCAAAAGGCATCCCAAGGTGAACACATAACTTCCACAACGTCTTCCTACTCAGCTTTTTCCTTGGGACCAGCCTTAGCCTTAGGCTGGTTTCAATGACTAGGGTTAGGGTTATGGTTTTATCTAGGATTAGGGTTTTGAAAAATACAAAGCCCAGAGCTCCAGGCCCACAGCAGCTGCAAAAGGCATCCCAAGCGGAGCACAAAACTGCCACAACATGGCTTCTGCCACATATTTTTCTGAAAGTAGCCTTTGCCCTAGGCTGTGTTCACTGCCTAGTGTTAGGCTAAGGGGTCTACCTAGGGATAGTCTTGTGGTTCTGCCCAGGGTTAGGGCCTTTGAAAAGCACAAAGTCCAGAGCTCCAGACCCACTGCAGCAGAAAGTCATCCCATGGGGAACACAAAACTGCCACAACACGGCTTCCCCCACAGCTTTTTCCTTGGAACCAGCCTTAGCCCTAGGCTGCTTTTGCTGCCTAGCTTTAGGCTCAGGATTTTACCTCAGGCTTGTTACACAGTTAATCCAGAACCTGGCTTGATATAATACATTCTTAAACATATGATCTCACCAGCCTTTGGATTTCAAGAAAATAGAAATTTGATTAAATATATTGCATGGAAATATTGATTATTTTTTTCTGCCAAACTACAAGAAATTTTTGTTACCTAAGGTATATTTATAGTATGTAGCAGAGGTTTCTATCTCAGCTAGTTATCTATATATCCTTTATTGTCCGCACTTATATAGCTGAACCTCTGTGGTAATTCTAGTTTCATCCTCAAGTAGACTTCTAAAAAAGACCATTTGCTACCATGGAAGTCAGCTGTAATTTGATTTTTTCAGATGTCTATACTTGACCTATGAAGTGAATAGTAGTCAGAGGTAACACAAGAAAAATACATCAATATAAAAAGTCCCTTTTATTTGTAATTTTTTTTAAGATCTCTGTTCCTATAGGTGCAATAGGTGAAATATAATTAAATTCATATAAATCAAGTATTTCTGTGTTCTGTGGGAACATTATTGCTAAGACTGAAATTGAACTCCCTTTTCTAATTCAGTGAAATTTCTTACAATCTCGAAGTCACTCCTTAAGATATAAGTTTGGATCTCATCTTCACAAATGAGAAATTCATGGAATTGCATGGCTATGAAAAGACTTTTTCCCTTATTTCTTAGTTTTGTAGCTCTCTGTTCATAGAACACAACATTAAATTTCATATAAACACTACAGTGTTGTAGTAATGGTCAAAATTCAAACACTTCATTTCAGCAGGAGATTAAGCAAATTCCAGCATTACCACAAACTTCTGTTGACTCAATACAGATCTGAATTCTATTTCCTCTTCCACAACTCTCCATTATTTAGTACTGTTTTCTGTCTGTTTGGTAATAATTATTCAGGAAGAGTAATTTGCTTCTGAAAATTCTGTGGTGTGAGCTAAGTAGACAAATAGGTAAAGGTTAGAGAATTGGGAAGGGATGAATTGAGATGTAATATTAAACCTTTAATATCAGTGCTTTGAATAACACTGTTGTCTTTGGAGGCAGCATTAATTTTTTCATTCCAAGTATAGGTCTCTGAGTGATGTTTAATGAGGAATTAGTATGAGTCTCACAGAGAAGTGCCCCAGGCAGGTACTCATATATATTGATAAGATTTCTCCTGATCCTTCTTTTCTTCATGCTGAACAGTCCCAACTCTCTCAGCTTTTCTTCATATGAAAGATGTTTCAGTCCCTTCACCATCTTTGTGGCCCTTTGCTGGACTTGCTCCTGCATGTCCATCTCTCTCTTGGCGTGGGAATCCCAGAGCTGGACTCAGCTTTTAAACTGTCTCTCACTACTGCTGCGCAGATGGGAAGGATAACCTTCTTGGATTTGTTAAAAATACTCTTGAGAAGAGGTGATGTGAGGTGGCAGAAACTCTCTATTTTGTAAGAGGACTACATGAAAGCAACCCAAAGCTATTTGGTCAGGAAAGTGAAATAATGTGGATAAACATTCCTTAAGATATATCCTCCATGATGTCACATATAAGTGATGAGCACTGCAGTAAAGGGAACCTCTGTCCCTTTAAATAGTGTAGGTAGAAATTACAGATCCTCACAGTATGAGAACAAACAGGATTATTTTCACATGGTATTTAGCATTCATGTCCTTGCTGCTACTCCCTTCTAGCTATGACTGCACACCTGCAGATTTGAGATCCTAATTTCCTAGAGTGATGAACAGAAGAAATTCCAAAGTTTTTTATCCAAATGTACCAGTTTGTTTATAGGGGTGTAGTGCAGGAAATACATTTTTGTTTCTATTTATTTTCTATTGCTGTTGTAGTTTTTGATTTTTCTTCTGCCTGACTTTATTTCATGGCACACATTTCACCTGCACCTTCTTAGACAAACCCAGAGAGCTGATGTGCTTGTGATCAGTGAGTGGCCCCTTAAGTTCCCCAAAATGAGTCCATTAATTTTCCTCTGAGTTTTAATCTACAATTATTTGCCTATTTAATTCCATGTTGTTCCTTGTGTACACAAATTGTTATTGCATTATTGAATTGCACCATTTTTCTTTAAGATAAATTAGCTACTGTATTCTAGCTCTCTTCAAAGCACTGCAGATTTTTTTCTATTACAAAGATGTTATTTGTTATGCCATGATATTTTACTCTAACTTTTGAACAAGAGGTTGAAGAACTCATCTGTTTCTCTGACATGTAAGGTCTTCATACAGCTTTCATACTTCACTTTTTTTTTCTATTTATATGTAGTATGTATTTTGAACTCAGAATTAGAATATCTATAAATATATAAATATATAAATAATATAAATAATATATTAGAATTAGAATATGTGTCTACATATATGTGTACATTTAGAAACATATATAATCATGTATTCAGTTAAAATACATTATTCTCTTCCTAATATAGTTTTCCTTTCAAAGTTTGCCACTGTAAAAATGTAGTGCATTATGTTACTGCAACAATCAGTAGAGCTCAGATAAATATAAACCTCTGCTCAGCTGAGCAAACAGCAAAGAGGGGACATGATGATCATCACTGATTTTTAAAGGTCTTACAGAATCAGACAAAATGTTTTTATGATTAATAGATTTATGCATCAACTTATTTGTCTGCCTTAAAAGCAATGAAATTTGGAATAGTCATATTATTTTCACTCAATTGTTATTTAATTGTTTTTTCTATAGTATATTATTTTCTAACTAAAGCGTAAGAAATGTCTTAATATAGATGTCATGTGAAAATAATAAAAAAGGACATAATAACATTTATGTATAACACAGCAAATTAGAACAACCTTTGAAAATTATGATTAATATGAATGAATTTAAAATGAAGACCAGTGTCACAGTATATGGTATTTCTGTTTATTGCCAGAAATACATAGCTGTAAGGGAAATGGCAGTGAATCAGTAAATTCAGCATGACTGAGCGAGCAAGTCTGATAATGGTTAATTTTTATGTAAAGGTGCCAAGTGTGGCATCTAAGTCTAGCTTCCTTCTAGTTATGAGAAGATGCAAGCAATTCTTGACATGTACTTTCAGGTGGAAAAAATTATGCAGAAGGAAGAGCTTATCATGACTATTGATGAGTTTAGTCTAATGATAAGAGAGAAGGACAAAACAAAATGATACAGAAGAGAGGAGAGTGCATGGTATAATCACAATAAATTTAGTATAGCTTTGTGTACAATTTATAGGAGTAATGCCACAACTGGAAGGAAAAAAAAAGGAAATAAAGCAATTCACCATCTGCTGAAACACTATAGTATTGCAGTGATCTGCAGCCCTTCCTGCAGACTGAAACACAAACACAGGACATCACATTCCAGTCTGTATGAATGTGTTTGCAGACTTATATGACTGAATTCTGTTTGCTTTGACTATACACAAGTTTGTCAATTTTAAAACCGCAAACAAGGGATTATCCTGCAATCAGTCATGATATAGGTTTTCTAAAGAAAAATCCTTATAGATCTTACAAACTGCATTCTAAAACACATTAGTCTGTCTTAAAAACAAGAGCATTTAAGTGTTTTCTTTTTGTTTTAACAGTGTCCCTAGAGAAATTAAAACAACCAAGCCAAATATTTCTTTTATGTTTTTCACTTTAGCTTGTGTCTTACAAGAAAAATGCCTGACTAGATACTCTTTTGCAGAGACAGTTTCAGTATAGTGCCCTGTAATTAATGGGTTCAAAACTAATCAGAGATATAAAAGACTTTAATGACACGTTATAAAGAAATAGAATGAAAGAAATCTACAATAATCATCCTTAGATGGGTATATACTCATTTCAAGTGAAAATTTTAATAGATGGATTAGCTTAATTGAAAAAGATGTGATCCTTTTTGAACTTTTCAGGTCTAATTTAAGGAGATGAGTCTTGGAAACATACCTGTTAATCAACTCTGTTAGGCATTTATGAGTAATCTTCCTTGTCTGTCTCTAAGAACTACATTAAGAAAGTGAGTTTCTGCTCCTTATTCAAAGCATTGCAGCAGCATGCTAGCTGAAGCACTCTAATCGCTTGTGCTTGAGAGTTTGTGACACTAAATGACAAATGGGAACCATGCAAAGCAATGAAGCAAAGATGAGAGGGGCTGTCAAATTTATGACAACATGTGATTATGCACACACCACTCTTGCTTATAGATCCTGAAATAATTTCAGTAACATCTGGCAGTGAAGTGGACTAGATCTATCAATTTATTCTATTGGAGAAATTTGCTAAATTCAGTGGCATACTTTGCTATTAAGATTTATTTTCAGCATTTTTAAAAATCTATTTACTCTTAGTAATTCTGCCTATAGTTCAGTAATTTACATTATATTCTTATTTCTTTGCTGCTGTGCTGACACATGGCCAGAGTTTCCTCCCCATTCAAGTGGAATACCACTTATTCTTGTGAGTAGCTTGATAGTTTGCATTTGAGTTAATTGCTAGTAAATCTTTATTATTCAGCACATGGAATTATTCTTTTTTTGGCAGATTTGCATGTATGTTGTATGTTACTTACCGTGATAACTTGTAAGTTATCTAAGTGCTAGTCTGTCTGACCCTAAAAAATGTTTTAAAATTATATTAATGTATGGACTTACTGGTAACAATCTTAAATGAAAAAACAAAAAAAAACCAAAAATCCATTCTTTGAAAGTAGTGCTTTCAAAACATTATATGGAACGGTAATTTGGCAGAAGACTATGTTTGCTAAAATTATGCTAACATAATAACTTAATTTGGATATCTTGTATTTTCTATATTATCAAGGAAAGTGTAAGAGACAGATTGTTGAGTTTCTTCATTCCTGAAAAACAATTCATCAGCTACTTAGTTTTAATATCTGAAATGACAGTCAAGTGACAAAATACCCCAAATAAGAAGTTCAACTAATTCTGGCCCAAGGAATCTGTCTTTCATACCTCATGCTTGATAATACCTTAGAGACACTCTCCAGCCTGTCCACACTGCAATTCATCTCTACTCCATTCTGTCGCTTCAGTAATTATCACTGCATACAAATGTAATAATGCAGGAGAAGAGGCCTTTTCTCCAAGGAACTTCTATAAGGACACCGTAAGTCATATATGGAAATGATAAGTTTTTTTGAAACTAAGATGGATGCAAGGGTGATTGCCACCTCAGTGTAGTGTGCTCAGCTGTGTCTTTTGCCTGTATCACGTGGCAAAGAAATGCAGTCAACCTCCTTTCTTCCTCTAGTTAATTAATGTCTGCATAGGAAAATGAGATAGTATTCGTAGAGAAAATGGCAATTTTCCAGACAAATTCCCCTGATATGGACATATACAGAAATGTTAAGACTGAGCACCTCATTGTCTCTCTTTAGTTTTCTAAAAAGATATATTATAGGGATGTTATAGTCAGGGTTGTAATTAGAGTTCATAAAATTGTGTTTTTATCTTTTAGATGGTATTTGGAAGATACCAGCCCTTTCTGTGAAAAGGCCTATTGCAGCATCCATTCATCTTTAGAGATGCAAATACTGTATCAGTGATCCAAATACTGAATCAGTGATCCAATCTAAAGAGCAAAAATAGCTCAAATGAAGCTTCTTTATATGAGTACTTCCCCCTTTCTCCCTTCATTTTCATGTTAGTGACCCATGTCTCTAAGGTAAATGGCTTAGTGCTATCTCACCATACTCTTTTGATGTCTGCCTTTGTGTCTCAGAGTTTTATGATTTTATAAGACATCAGGAAGGCTGCAGCATGGGATGAAGACAGCAGGGCTACCTGCACAGCAAAAAGCAACTTAAATAAGTCAGCGTTGTCTTACTGTTCCTTTGGACTCACACAATTCATGGCAGAAGACAACAGCGCTCTTCAGAAACAGCAGCTCTTGGTAAATGCAAATGTCAGGGAGATGTTTCTGCTTCTGAAACAAGCCATGCCACAGCTCTGTTTGTGTCCACAGAGCTGCCCAAAAGACAGACTATTTGGCATGGTCCCTTGTCAATAGATGGCTCCAACTTGAGACAAAGTGAAACTCCACATCTTGCTGTGTGTGTAACAGCCCTAAGGGTCAGCAGTAGCTCTTGGGCCAGTGTCTTGTCTGTGTTTAAATTGCTCTTAAGGATGTGAAAATTTTGTCCTGTGAAGTGTAAACACATCTAAATAGACAGGGAGCATTAATAATCTGAATGAGTGAGCATTCTTCAGTCTTGGTTCTTTGGGGGTCTTTTCATCTGCTTCAAACTGGGCTATAAATGTTATGCATATGAAATTCCATCAAAACATGTAAGGTCTAGTTCAGTATACTCACACCTCACAATAAATTCAGAAAAATCATCCAACCAGGATTCTTGTTCTTTCTGAAGAATAGTACCATTGGTGCAAGGCTCTAAAATTCTATACTTGAAGAGTAGATAAATCCAGGCTGGGTTATAGGCAATACCTTCTTATATTTCTACTTACAAAAATGAAAACCAGCTTTCCTATAAAAATTCTGGTTCTCTTCCAGATGGTGACAGGTCTGCGATACCATGGAATTTCATAATAATCTCCTTATGCTGCCTGGGTAATATAGCTATTACCCTGATTTGACATGTGTCAAAATATCCCTATAGTCTCTGTCATGGTGCTTAATACACCTCAGATGACAAGCTGCCTTAGGTCTTCAGCAAGTGTGAGTGAAGAATATTAAGTGAGCATAATGTCAGTTCCTAGTTCTATAAAGGTTAAAACATGATGTTTTTAATAGGCTGGTGATATATCATCACAATTAAAATCTATTGCTGTCTAAACTTGTTTAATAATAATGGTAACAACTATAGCTTGTATGTATGTAAGGTTTTAAGAATATAAATATTTTTAAATGCTGTACAATCAATATTTTTAGAAGTCACATTTCCCCAAGATCAGAATTTGACCATTCACAGGGTTTAGCTTTTCAATTGCAGCATTAGCACCAAACTCATTATTTTAGGAAGCAAAAATTCCAATATTAACTGCAAATAGGTTTTAGTATTTTTTAATAAAAGGTCAAGTATAGGAATTTTCAAAGCATGTCAAATTTGAGGTAAAAAACATGAAAATCTGTTATCATTTCAGATTTTGACTCCACAATCATACAGGAATACACTACGTACCTGACTGGTCACAGCAATTCCCAAAATGATTGGCCTTCTGTAGTAAAAGACATTTTCATTCAAATAAAATTCAGAAGAATGTCAATTTCCATAAATGCAACAAAATCCCTGTCTTCAAAAACTGAAGCATGACCTTGGTTGTTGGGTTTTTTCTCCTCTTAAAATTTTCATGAAACTTATTTTGACGATTGCTGAAAACAATAATAAACAGCACTTCTATCAGTAAAAGCATCCTGTCCTACATATACAAAGTTATCTTTAGATATCTCCTCCTTGTGGGCTTCAAAAATGATTTATCTTTCCAGAACTCATTGAATATGATAGATTGGGACCATGGTATTACGGTCTAACATCTGGACTCTCTGCAGGAAACAATTACTGCCAGTGAGGAAAGATGTGAGCAATTGGGTACAAGCCTAATGGAGACAGAAGGGAACATTTTCAACCCAGAGGTAATAATAGAGGGCTATGATTTAATTATTTCTAAACTGACTAAAGCTAATAAATCTTCTAAATCTAAACTAGACATGATTAAAAATGAACTACTGAGAAAAAAAAATTTAATTTTGATGTTTTGATTCAACGTTTTTCCAGAGAAAAGACACTTCCTATTAAAATGACTGCCAAAAGTATTTAGGGTTCTTTTTCATTATTTTTCAAATTAATGCCATTTTTCCTGTTAAGAAGTGAACTTTTGTGTTTTCTTCTGGTACAAAGAGCAAAATCTATTTTGAAATTCTATCCTATCATTTACACCAGCTAAAAAAACATGGTCAAAATAATGAAAGACTCATAGCTCAATATAGTAGAGTATAAAGAAGCTCAATATAGTACTCATTCTGTAAGAATTTTTGCATGCACATCCTCATGACCTCACAATCAATGGACTTGTACAGCTAAACATATTGAAAATTATCACTTTTTTGATACTAGAAAGAAAAAATCAAGCAAACCAAGAATTTAATAAAATCCAGGGCCTTATTTCTCTTTCAGGTTGCTTCTTTAAGAAGATATAGTGCATGATTTATACAAGAAAATATTCCAATTAAAATATTTCAACATAACGATAACAATAACAACAACGGCAACAAGAATTCTGTCCTCCACACTTTTAATACTTAAAAATTCATGTAGTAATAGGTTCAGAAAGGTTCTGGTAGTGGCAGCAGACTATAAAATTTGATTAAAAACAAAAGCTATTTGAAAGAGTTTTCTTATATAGTTTCTTTGATGCATAAAACTGATTTGCTGCAAATTTTTTTGATGCAAAAATCAGTTTGCCTTGTGAGATGGAAGGTAAAAAAGGTATTATATTTAAATACTGGTTGGTGATAAAAACAAAAAAGTAAAAATGCTGGAAAAATTTGAAAGACATTTTATGATAAGCCTATGATAAAAGCTTATTATAAACTGTTCATATTTAAGTTATTTAACCTTCCCTTCTATTCCCTTCCCTCGCCTTTTCTTCTCTTAAATCAGGTCGTGTCTTATAATATTTCTTTGCTTTGACTGTGAAGTTTTCATCTGCACTTAGTAATAAATTACAGGTTTTGCGTATAATGTGACTTTCCTTTTATCTATAGCAGCATTTTGAATACATTAAAGGACAAATGAACTTTTTAGTCTCAGGGTTGAATGGATCCAGTTGAAAATTGCAGCAAACACCAGAAAAACCCCTTCACTGTTCCACAGGTTAGATTTAAAATGGAGTTTTCTAACAAAATAAAAGTTTCATGTCATCACTTTGAGGAAAAATTCTGTAACTAAGGTTTTAAAAACATTTAAAACCTAACTAGTGAAAAAAAGAGTGATGCCCATTTTGCCCCCAAAACCTCCCCCAAACAAATCTGAGACAAGCCAAAACTGTCCTGTCAGAGCTCATTAATTCTGTATTTTGGGGGAGAAGTGACAGCAGCAATATATATCTAGTTATATGTATCCTTATATAACTGAAAGTAGTAAATAATGTTCTTCCATTTGAAATAACTCAAAGTGACAAAGATGTAGGTCAAGATTCTCCTCACATACTTGCATGTGTCAATCAGATGTCAGGCTATTTAAATAAATGAAGTTACACCTGTGCAAACTCACTGTAATTGCAAGGAGGTAGCATTTCCAGGGTTATGATGGTAGAAGGATGTTATGTGAAAATGACACAATTAATTTTCTCCTCTTCTCCCTGGTACAACCTAGGGGAAGGTGGTGACAGCTCAGAGGTGGGAGAAGATGTGATGAGGGACAAGGGGAGGGAGGAGGAATGGCCAAATATCTGGTAGCTGGTGACTGCTGTCAGGCAGCAATATTGTGCTGGAGTAGCACAAATAAATGGGCAAAATCGAGGGAGCAGGATTTGAGGGCCATGTTGGGAAGAACGTGGTAAAGCACATTGTGTAAGTAACCCAATTAAGAAGGGAGAAGTGGTTTCAGGATTTTTGTGACAGATGTCTGACAGCTAGAAAAGGTCTAGGCCAAAATGGACAGCTGGCTGAATCCAAGCACTTGTCTAAATAGCCATCAGGGGTACCCAGACAAACACACAGGCTGTTCCAATGTTTTTTAAAAACACTCTTTGGAAGTGTTCAAGGCAGCGTTCAAGGCCGGGCTGAACGGGACCCTGAGCAATCTGATCTATTGCACGGTCTCCCTACCTGTGGCAGCAGCAGCTGGAACTAGATGATCTTTAAGGTGGGTCCCTCTCCAACCAAACCATTCTGTGATTCTACACAAGTAATCCAGCCCAGTTTCCTGGAGAGAAAGAGTCTTGGCTCCTTCAAGCAAGTCCTGGTGTGGCCCAGAGAATGCAGCAGCCAGGCCAGAGCCCAAGCTGTGGGGAAAGGCTCCATCTCTGTGCATGATTTTATACTTTAAACACAGAAATTCAGCTTTTTGGAAAATACATGGCCAGAACCACATTCCAGCTGAAGCTACTCTGTTTTGGTGATGATGAAATGATGGTCTGTGCTGTCCAGAGAAAATGCTTTGTTATGAAGCAGCTAAAAGTGCAATAAAGCAACAGTAAAATAGTTTGAAGGGTTTGGATTCCCCCCAGGGGTACCACAGAGATAAAGAGCTCAGTTCTCTAATCATTTTTCATGCCAGTGTTTGCCTGCAGAAGTTAACAAATTTGAGAGTATGAAAACTAAGGTAGGCTAAAGTAGATGAATTAAATCTGTTCCAATCATAGACATTTCCCTACAGCCTAAGCAGAAGCTGAGGTAGTCAAGCCTTTGGACAACAATTTGTTATCTTGAACAATTTTGGGAAAAATAATGCAGGAGAATGATTCCATAATGTATCACTAATTAAACTGTGATCTAAACTACAAGACAGATGACAGTAATTTTGCAGTGACTTATTTTTGAACTTTGAATTATTCTGATAAAGTAATTTCTAAAAGAGTAAGTAAGTTTTGAAAAGATTATTATTTTTATGCTTTTAAGAATTCTCTTTTCCAAAAACTAAAAGGAACTTTGACCATTTTTTAATTTTCCCATTTTTTGAGGAGCTGAAAAAGAAAAAGAATTTATATAAGCTTTTTCAGTCATTTTAGACAGAGGGGTGGATAAACACAAACGCAAAGTGGGAATTTCTTCTATTAAAATATGACAAGCAAAAGTACTAAAAAATACTAATTTATTCAAATGATTGCATAAATCAAAATTAACATTCCTTTGAAAACTTGTTTTGTTGAAAGCTTTGAGGGAATATTTAAAATTTGTTTAATGAACAGTGAATTATTTCATTTATGCTCACTACCAGGCCATACCAATTACTATTTTATTCTGTAGTTTACATCTGATAGGTTTGAGTACAAATTTAACATAGAGAGAACCCTACCCATAAGCTTCTTCTGAGTATTTCAACAATTGAGCCTAATTTTTAATGAATTGGTACCTCATAGATTCTCTTTTTGCCCCTCCAGCTTTTATTAAAGTACTTTTTCCAGCTTGCTTAGTTTGCTTAAAAGACAAAACATTACAGAAAGCCACACAGCAAAAAATGCTGTATGGGTAAAATGCTGTAAAATTACATGATGATTCCTTATTTTAGTTCAATTGCCATAGAAACAAGAAATTGATAATCAGCATACTTTATATGCTTCCTAACAGGTGGGAATAAAAGCAAATTCCTACTTATTGTAACCAAAGTAGAAGTGGCTTTATTATAGGCATTTCTTTTTTATTTTCCTTTTATTATTGAAATTGTTGTACATAGAGTCCCTGACTGACTAGAAGAGAATTAGTAAAGGTTTCAAGGAAGCAGCCTAGAAAAATTGAGAAAAATTCTTGACTTCTTACAAAAATTTTTTTGCTAAAAACATATGGCATAACTAGAATAAATAGTGCAGTCTTTCAAACAGCTTCGTATGGACTGATCTGGAATCCTTTACAGTTGCAAGTGAAGATTGCACATATAGGTATTACACAGCTGTGAAACACACAAGATATTTCCAGGGAAGTATAGGTGCTATTTGTTTCACAAATGAAATTTCAAAGCTAGATTTAAATCTATGCATTTATGCAAATTCAGGTTTTAAATCCAAAGCAACGATTTTAAAGAAACCTAGATACCCATGCCTGAAATCTGCTCTGGTAAGTGCACATTCTGGTATGGTTGGCAGGTCTTGATCCCTCATACGGTGACAGAATGACAGAGACTCTTTGACAATAAAGAGAAAATATCCTTCTCTTTTAAAAAGCTGTCTGATGATCACATAGGAAAGGAAGAATATATAAAGAAAAGCCCAAGAAATCTATGTGTTCTATTTCTATCTTATTCTTATGTTTTATGTTTGCAGCTTTCTACCTCAAAATAAGGAAGATTAAGATTTACATGTCTAACATTCATTACACTCAGACAGAAATGCACACTTCTATGGATCTATACTGATCCAGTAGTTCAGTGATACATTCATGGGTTCCTATTCTCTGTATGATTACTAGAAAGGAAAAATTATCAGAAATCAGATATGCTTAGCTTGTGCTGCATAAGGGAAGTTCTTAACTGGACAGGAGGAGATATTTTTTAGCAACCATAAGATAAGGACTGAAGTAGGTGCTCTCTCTGCCTTTGTAATTGCAACCATACTTAGCACACGGTTTCCCTGCAGCAACAGAGGTAGTCAAGAGCACAGTCTTGAGTTTTAAGCTTTCTAGACTGCTCTCTTCCTACTCTGGCAGGGATTTCATTGCTTTTAAGCATAGATGCAGCCCTGACCTGCCTGCCCTGCTGTTCTCTGGTGGCATGGGAAAAAATTTCCTTGCACCTCCAGACTGTCATTCACTATCAGTGATTCACATGCCTGACATTCATTTGGATTTAAACCAGACAGACAGATGATAGTGGGTAAAGAATAAGGGATCAGGACAATTTATTTCAAAGCTGATGTATTTAAATCATGCATCTACAAGTCAATGTTCATGAGCTCATGGCTGGACTCCAGTGGCCAGTTCCAGTGGACACTGTGAAATGGGTTCTGAAAAAAGAAGAACTAAAGTATGAGCCAAAATCTGAGATAATTTTATTTCCTGTGATTTCTCTTTTGGATAAAAAAAGTCTAGCAAAAAGCATAAAAGTCTTTCATAATCTAATATTTTCCAATACTGTGGTAAAAACCAGATGTTACTGGACTGTATCTAATATAATAGCCTTAAAAATCATCTCACATGAAGTGTTAGTATGAGAAGACAATCAGTTTGACTTATTCTGTACAAGCTGCAAAGAAGGATCACTGTTACTATTACAAAGAATGCTTCCTTTCAACTGTTGAATCTAAATAATATACAAACTACATGACAGCAAAAGGCACAATTGTCTTTAAAAGGACTCTTTTAAGATGGAGAAAAAAAATATTAACCTTCTACAACCTCATGCCAAATATTTTATTTTTCCTTGGTAACTTAATTAACCAAAACTACCATGTAGTCAAATGTATTCTATGTAGTGTTTAGATATATATCAACGCCAAAAAAAGGGACAAAATACAAAGTATAATTAAGAATTATCAAATTTCAGTAATCCACATGACTTCCATGCTTGTTGTATAAAGGAATAATAAATTAGCTTCCATTTAATTGTGTGAAAAAAGAATATAGAAGAAACAAATGAAATTATTATTTGTGTTTTGTGTCATTGGTCCACTACTCAAAGGAGTAGAAGCTGATTGATAACCTTTGATTTACCTGTATAGGTTATGTAACAAACATTAAGGAATTTGTTGAGCATGCATACAGGCCACTTCTGCTTAAGAGAAAAAATTTACTTTAAAGTATTTCCAGTGTAAGCGAACTTGATAGAGATAAATCAGCCATCAGGAAGCCAATAAGTCCTTATTAACCTTCAGCAGGAATCAGAGGGGAAGTTGCTTGTCTGAGTAATCATAGCTGTAAAAGGTTAGATGGTCCAATTGCTTTTAATCAGTGCTCTAAATCTGCTTCTGAGGACCTGATTAGTTAACATGCTCCTTTGCCCAAGACTTTAACCAAAGCCTGTGGAAACTCCTGCAGTAAGGAGACAGTTAATCAATTAGAAAGGGAAAAGAATGATCAAAGCAAGAAAAGAAAGTCAATAATGAAGCAAATATCACAATTTATTTCACAATAGCAATGCCAGTGCATAACTGTTTTAATATTAATTGTATCAGAAAAGTGTTCTTGGTAGAGCCAGGGAATATTTAGCTTATTGAACATTCAGGAGACCATTGTTCGTTTTATGAAAGGCATTATAGACTGGAGTAGCCTGTAGCATAACGTAGTTGTATCTGATAAACTGAATTATTTCTTTAATCCTGGTTCTTATGCATTTTCAGCCTTAAATTTTAACACTTTGAAGTACTTTAGAAGATCACATAGAAAACAAGGAATTCCCATTTCCCCAGTATCTGCTTGAGTAATAATTGTCATTAAGCAAACTTAATCCAACATTTTTTAATTTCTAGAACCCAAGAACTAATCTTTAAAATTTAAAATTCTATGTAAATGCATTGGTAATATACTTTTTAAGAGCTCTGGTATTTTTTCATGCAGTGTTTAATGTTGACCATTCAGTGATGAATTCCATGGCAATGATATCATTGCTAACAAAAGTGAAGTAAGGGCTCAAAGCCCTTCACAGAGCCTTCTTGTTCGACTCATTGAGTTTTATTTCCATTAGGTATTGTTTATTTTGCAAACAAGTTGTATTTATTTTGTGTTATTTTGACAGTGTAGAGTAATTATAATTCTATAACTTGTCAGAGAAATACATTTTTATTCTTGAAAATCAAACTTTACTGTGTTTTGGGGTTTTATTTAACATTTATTATTATTGTTCTAGGATATTTTAAACTCACAGGAAATAGGAATAAGGATTATTTAGTTCCATATTCTCAACTGTTTGTACTCCTCTTGGCTTGAGATAGTAAAACATTTTCTTGGTGTCAGTGCAGGAGCATGGAGTGAATATGGGAAAGATAATATTTAGCTTTATAATTTGTGTTTTGAAACAGTGACTAGTGGTTTTGATGGCAGTAGCCATTTGTGAAGGCAAGACATCATAAGAAGTCTGGCTTCAAAGGAATGTGTTAAGAGTTTTTAGGAGATTTCTATTATGTATCTCAAAGTATAAACTTAGAAGCAAAAAAACTGAGTCATCAGCCAGTTCTCAAAATCTGTGCAAATGTTAAAGTTTTTCAAAACTGCCAAAATTACTTTTGAACCCAACTCAACTCATGATATCAAAAGCATCTAAGTCAGTTTGAACTCTATAAAACCTTCCCATCCATAGTACTGTATTAGTGGTAGGCAGGATAGAAATCTTTGTACGTACAAAATTCTTTCATCTGCCATATCTGCTCATATTAATACATGTTGATCTTCTAACTTTGTTTTTGTGTTGTCTTTTTTCCTAAGAGCTTTTATTTCCCAATGTTTTTGCCCACTAACTTTTTTTTAATGTGCAGACTTCACTTACTATTATCACAAGAACTTGCAGTATTATGATTGGAATATATGAAACATTCACTTGGTACTTATTCATGAGTTTTGACTCAGAGCAGCATGTTGGACTATTCACTTTTACAAAATGTGGAAACACAATGATGAAATATGAATTCTAAGATTTCTGAGGAAAAGTTAAAGCTGGGAAGTTGCATTGTTTTTTATTTCCCATTACCACTAAGGGAAAACAGAGCCTACCTCAACTGGTCACCTTAAAATCATAGAATCATAGAATAGCTTGTGTTGGAAGGGATCTTAAAGATTGTTCAGTTCAAAGCCCTCCACCATGGGTAGGGACACTTTCCACTAGACCAAGTTACTCAGAAACCAGCCCAGCCTGGATACCTCCAGGGATGGGGATCCCTCAGCTTCTCTAGGCAAACTTGTTTCAGTTATAATAAAGACTTACCTCCTAGACTTGCCCTGCTTCAGCTTAAGACCATTCCCCTTAAAACTACGTGCCCTTGTGAAAAGTACCTGCAGCCTTTTTGTAAGTCCCCTTTAGGTACTGGGAGGCTTCTCTAAGGTTTCCCCGACATCCTCTCTTCTCCAGGCTGAACAACCCCAACTGCCTCAGCCTATCTTCAGATGAGACATCTCCCTGATCATCTTGGTGGCTCTCATCTGGATTCATTCTAACAGGACAGTGATGTTAACAACTCCAATGTCACCTCTTGAGGGCAGTCAGCTCAACCTGTCATTTTTATTGCACCATTATTCAATAATTTTAAGGATCAGGAGGTCTGAGATGCTGCTTTGGTTAATCCAGGGCTGAGCCAGTAAGGAAATCTGGTCTGTCTGTATGAGAGTGGAGTGTGCAGGGAATCAAACAGGGACCTGTCAGTCACTGGAGCCACCCCCACCAAGGTGTCTCAGTCCCAGCTCAGGTGTGTGAGTGTGCCTGCCACAGTGGCTCCTCCTGCAGGGTCAGACAGGAAAGCTCCCCTAGCACAACCACATCATGACCTGCCTTACAATCAGTATAATCAGGATTACTGACCCAGCACTATTGGAGAGTTTTGTTGAGACATGGCTTATAGAAAAAGGCCATGATCATATACAGCTGGTTAAGCAGTAAAAAGCAGCTGTAAGTAGTAAATTCTCAGCCTTTTTCCTTACTAGATAAACAATAACACTGTGTCCTCAGTTAAATGATGAGAAAAACCTGGTGAAAAACATGGAGTCCTTGAATGTAGTCAGCAGCATGATAAAAAACAAGTATTAGTCTCAACAAGAAAGCCACAGGTATTAGCAACAAAGGAGGGGTTGACATGTAATCTGTAACCAGTGATGAGCTCAGTTTTTGCAATATGTATGAGCTTAATTAACACTACTATAAAAGTATGTAAGCTGGATCAATAAATCGGAGATCGATGATCATTGATTAGACGTGCAAGTCTCCCTTCACTTTCCTCACAGCACTACTGGAAATACTTGCCAATCTTTAAGAATACAGGTTGTTCATTGGTGACTTTAACCATTGCAAGCCCAAGGCAAAGGCCATGGGGATGTCCTGTGGCCAGGAATCTTTTGCACAGCTACATTGAGGCTGCATTTGAAGCTGCATGAGTACTCTGAGTTACAGAAATAATGGCTTTCTACCAAAACACGGACAAAATTGGCACATTTTTACAAGTAAGTGCTGATTAGCCTGCTTCACTACTCAGTGACTAATGGGGATGACTCACAGTGAAAAGACATCTCTCATCATGTTAAGCACAGGCAGGGTTGGGTTTATTCTCAATGCAGCATTTGTCTCTGGATAGACCGAGCTCCCTCTCCTGTGGCTGCCCACAGGCCAGTACATGGTGCTGAGTCCAACAGGGCTTTAGGACATCTTCTCACTATGATGTGTTTAGTGCATTTAGTGATTACTGCTGGTCAAAAGAATTAGAGGCAATAAATTCATAAGCATGAAAAATTTAATTTGACTTTAAATACTATCAGAGAGTAATAGCTCTATTATTAACAACTGTTAATACGTTTAAGGTTTTAATGTGTGCTAAATAAATCATTTTATATTATTAGGCATTAGTGATTTAATATTTCCATCTGAACCATGTGTATGTTGGGAGAAGCTTGGAAAACAAATTTTAATAATTCCAGTAGCTAGCTCAAAAAGATAAAGTAATCATTTGCTGAAATAAAGCAGCAAAATTAGTACTTAGATTATTAATGGGTCTATAAATATACCTTACTTTTTAACTGGAAAATGACGCTGAAAAAGTTTGTTCACATTCTTTTTAGAGAATCACAAAGGCTCTATTTATGCTTAAAATAAGTCACCTTTACAGCATGAAAACTGAAATTGGACATATACTTGTGTACTTCTGGAGAGATAAGGCTTCTAAAGGCTTAAGTATTTCAAATTTTCTTAGCTATTTAGTGCTGCAAAATAATGTTGAATAGGTAAAGAAAATAGAGAAATATTGACTTATTACTTTGCTTTAAGTATTACTACATTTGTTTTTGTCATGCAGTAAAGCTTAACATTTGGTGTTAATTATTTACTATAGTAGAAAATATCCATGGGGTTGTGAGACCTTTGAGAGTTTGTCTGAATTATCAGCTTTAGTTGACAATGGCATTTTCCACCAATTTTAATTATTTTTTAAATAGCTTATGTGTCCTGTTCTGTGGGGGTTTTTTTGATGGTAGTGGGCAGGAATGGCATATAGCAGCTCAGCATTACCTCCCTACTGGGTGAAAATTTATTGGCTTTTGCCTTCCAGGAGGTGGACTGTTTGCTGCAAATGACTGGGAGTATTGCCCAGAAAGCTAAGAAGGTTCAGATATTTTATCTAACATTTGCTTTTCAGATTAAGGAAAAACAAAAAAGAAGTAAAAATCCTGCTTTAAAATCACCACAGAAACCTCTTCCTATTGCAGTGTCTGATATTTCACATGAAGTGTGGGACAGTCTTCTGCCAGGATTAAGCTGAAACCTAGACCGAAACTGAAGCCCAGATTTGACACCTCACTGTTAGAATCACAAGAGACCCCATCAGCCCAACAGCAGAGGTAGACAAAGGCTGCTCTTCTAACCTTTGGATGGAGCAGCAGCCACAGCAGGTGCTGTGGGGAGCTGTGCGCTCACTGCACCGTGCAGTGGGACATGGCAGGAATGCTCTGGGTGGTGCCTGGCACCTGCTCACCTGCCCTGAGCCAGCAAGCACCAGCAGCTGGCACTCTGAGCATCCCACAGCTTGTGTGGCAGTGCCAGTCAGAGGTGCCTCTGGGGCTTGGGTGATGTCTGGCTGATGAGATTCTGGGTGAGTACTGCAGGCAGAAGCGCAGGAAGAAACCTGCACAGGCACCAAACTACTACTGGATGTCCCTGGGTGTGCACACATGAAAGAACAGAGTTCTGCTCTGTCACCAGGTCCAAAGCATGTCCTGAGAGCACATTTGATCCAGAGGACAATTGAAGGCATTTTCTTTTTAAAGTGTAGATTTCTGTACAGTGGCCCAGCAAAGTCACTCGTGGTCACAAAAGGCTGAGCAGAAACACCTAGGTGGGTGAGGAATACTGGGCCATGAGAAAGTTGGGGTCATGCAGCCTGGAGAAGGCTCCAAGGAGACCTTATTATGGACTTTCAGGACTTAAAGGGAGCCTCTAAGAAAGGTGGGGACAGACTTTTAGCAAGGCCTGTAGCAATAAGGTTAATAGTTTTAAACTAAAAGAGCATTGAGTTAGATTAGATGTAAGGATGAAGTTTTTATAGTGAGGGTGGTGAAGCACTGGCATGGGGAGGTGATGGACCCCATATCCTTGGAAACATTCCAGGTCAGACTGCATGGGGTTCTGAGCAAACTGGTCTAGTTGAAGGTGACCTTCCTCATTCCGGGGGGATTAGACCAGATGACATTTAAATCTCCCTTTTAGCCTAAGCTCTTCTGTGAGCTATGACAATGGGTTTAACACAAAGACAGCTAAAGCCAAAGCAGGTAACTTTCTTTAAAGACTCTTTAAAGAAAATGTGAGTACTGGAAAAACTCCACTGATGAAAATCTTATTTCTGTCTCAGTTAGGAGTTCTTACCAGTTTCATACTATTCCACTCTATAAAAATAAACCTATCAATTAATCACCAAGTTACTGTCAAGTTACAAGTTACACCTCTTTGACAAAGCACCTGTTTATGATTTCATTATAACAAGAACATATAATATCTGGCAGACTGCTCTTGAACTCTTGCATTTAATTCAGTAGCATTGATCATTGAATTTTAATTTTATTTTAGACTCATGAAGTGAGGACCGGTCATATAATTCACTCATATTTCTCTGGTTGTTAGTTCTGATGAAGACCTAAAATTAAATTAACATAGGCCATTTATGTATAATCAAATATTAATTTTGAAACAGTTACATTCATCTAGGACAGAAGGAGTGAGGAGAAGATGCAGAACTGTCTACATAAAATTCTCCATGTTAGGAACATATGAATCAGGTAGACCTGATGGGTGATGAAACCAAGGCCACATCCCATTTGCCAGCAACTCAGTAATACGATTTTTTAATAAATGGCTCTTCTTTTCTTCACTACAGGAGAAGTGAGATCCTACACCCATTTTCCTGTGAAAATTTTTTTTGCATCTGATATTTTTCACTTTCAAGAACAGAAAACATTCAATAAACTTACAAAATACAGATTACTACATTGATCCACACAGGTCTCCAGGGTTTGCCAGTATTTTAGAACCATTTAATTGACTAACATCACTTCACTTCTGTTTGTTTGGGGTTTTGGTCTGTGGAGGGGGGGACTTTGCTTGTTTCTTTGGGTTTTTTTTTCTTGAGCTTTTAGTCTAGAACTAGGTATTCATAATTTTAAACTACTTACTATGCATTTATAATTAGGATAGAGCATATCATATCACATTCTTACTGGATCTTTTTTGTAGAAGATGAAGAAGAACCCATATTTTAAGAGAGCAAAATTGATAAATTCATGATTAAAACCCCACAGATTTAGCTTATTGTTCCATTGAGTCAAATGCTTATTCACTGTTTTTCTTTTACTTGGGAACAAATTTCCTAATTTAAGTCATGGCAGTAGTGATATTGCCCAAATTGTGTAGAAAAAAAAAATTAGAGGTACCTCTTTCTTCTTTCCCTAAACTGTTTTTTTTTTTTTTTTAAATTATTATTCTTTAGTTGTGATGTTCTCTTGTACGATTACCTGATTAATCTTGATTATGACTGATCAACGATTACTTTTAATAAAATTGATTATGTTTTACTCAAAAACTATACATTTATTTGATCTTTTTCCCTCATCATAACTTCTAATTGATTCTTATTTGTGAAGAGCTCTGGTAACACTTATTATCTGAATGAGTAACTGCTGGGCTTTACTTGGATTAATCTTTATAGTGATTTATTGCAGTCATAGTGTTATGGCTACTCGTAGTCTTTGATTTCTCAAGGTGAATCACAGTTTTAAAGTTGAGTACAGCATATTTTCACTAATAAATTCATTAAATACTATGATATTAATAATATTTTACTTTATTTACTTATAGATGATTTTTACATTTTGTCTTAAAATACTGGTTGCTATTTTTTCTTAATTTTCATGCTTGTTTTGAATTTTATTTTACTAATCCAGAATTTCATACTCTTTAGGAGACTACAGCCCTATCCTGAGAACTCTCAAGAAAATATCCAAATATTGAATGACATAATACCAAAAGTATAAGTATGTGAAATTTCAAGGACATAGTGGTTGATGTGTTCTATATATTTTGCTTTGCTATTGTTCAGCATCTTGTGAAGAAGATGGGTGGAAATTCTCAGAGACTACAGATTGTCATGGTACTTAACAACAAAACTGGCAGGCCCTGAAAGTAGAAGGAGTTGCATCATTATCTTAGTAATAAATAGGAAACCAGACCTTAAGGAATCATAACAGAGCAGTTGCGCAGAATTCATTAAATTATTATAGTTAAATACTCTTAAATTTTCCCCAGACACTCACCTTAATACCAACTTACAAGAAGTACATTCATAGTATAAAGAGTATAACTTAAATTATACTTATTCCTTTTTGGTCAATGTGATGGGGCAGTGATATAACAAAAAAACCATTAAAAACGCTCTGAAAACTGTGTTTTCATTCATCAATGGCATGAATATCAATCCAAATTCCTTAAATACCAGCTGAAGTCTTGTGATACTGGACAATTGTTAGAGTATTAATAATATATTTATCCCCTGGTGAGTAATAATAATTTTGCCTTGTTCAGTCTAGGCAAATGATGAAGATGACCGAGGAGTGGGAAAAAAGGCAACAACTTTCCTCAGATTTTGGAACTAATTGTGTCTGGTGATGTTATTAGATTTAGGAAGTTAAAATAACTGAGCATAAAAAAGATGGGATTGTGTCAATATCAAATCTGACTACTGCTAGCAAAAATTCAAATATATTAGCATCTGTGTCCCTGTCATCTTGGCTTTTATTCATCTGCGGTTTTGTGAGTGATGCACTGAGTGGAGAAAGAATGTAATATTTAGTTAGTTAGTTAGTTAGTTACTGAAATCCAGTGCAGGTGGTAATTTGTATAGGGCCACCTTCCAGAGTTGTTAACAGAACATGTGTTATAGTTTTAAATGGAACCTTGTGATAAAAGTGCCTAAGGAATTTATCTACTTTTAAAACCAAAATTAGAATGTTAGAGTCTTAATCAATGGGAATGATAGTTACAAAGTTTCTATATTTAGGATATTTTAGTTTTTTTTTTTCTTTTTTCTAAATCATCCAGAAACCGAAATCCCAATGTTAGGGAATTTTTGCATCCTCAGACATTAATTTCTTTGATAACAGTGATATGCGTATGCCTATATGGGAATGGGACCTCAGCCAGGAGAATCTTGGTTTATTTTGGTATCAGCCTATATGCTTATACCCAGTATCACGGAACCCTGCACCAAACAGATTGTTGGATGTTCTTCTTCAGCCTCTGATTTTGCTGTAGTGTGATTTAATGCAAAAAACCAAAAAATTATTTTCTTTTGCTGTTTCTACATGAACCGTGACTAAGTGAAGGATATCTTTCTTAGAAGATGCAGCAAAAATATGGAGCTGTGAAACAAAAAACACAGTGGCAATACTTCCTTTTATCACAGTAGAATCAACCAAATGGTTGGGTCATCTGAGTCAGTCATAATAAAAGTTCTTTTTCTCAGTCTACACTTACCTATAGCACTTACCTATAGTTTAGCATTCTCAATCTTATGAATCACTCATCTTACTAGCATGAGAGCTTATAAAGCCCTTACACATTTATTTTTACACATCATGGTAAAAATAAAAGCCAAGAAATACTTTCACTAGGACTGCATCTCTCACAACAGTGAAGGATGGAGAAGAGTTGCCCAGCCATCAGTGTGGGGCGGGTGTGCATAAGGGCAGTGCTCAGGGATGCTCCACGTGGACACACACAGTTCCTTACCCTTTCACAGTCCTCCTCACCCTCGCTTTCCTGTGCCCTTATACTTGTGCCTCCAAATACTTCTGTGCTACATGGTCAAGTCCCCTTTGCTTGGCTCCATGCTACTCCACGACCCTCTCTTTCCTCCCAAGCTGTCCAGTTTCATACAGGGGAATGCCTGGAGCAGCCCCCTTTTGTCTGATTGAAATCACTTCACTCGTAACCTCCAAATCCTTCTATATTAGATGTCCTTTTCCATATGCCACTGCCATCTTTCTCCTTCTGCGGTGGACCAAACCCCCCACACCAAACAAACCTGGGATGCTCCTACATTTTAGGACATGAGAGTATATTCCAGGAGAACCTAGGAAGAGCACTAAGCTCACAACTTACATCTTAAAAATCAGCTGTTGACACCAAAGCATGAGAATAGCTGTCTCTATTCACCTTTAAACTTGGAAATGGAAGCTGATTTCTAACTGGAGGAATAGTATTCCAGGAGCATCTCTGAGGAGCAGAAGGGAGAACCTCTACAAAGGCAGAACCTCGACAGCTACCAAAAGTCATTCTGTAAGGGATTTACCTGCTGGAGATGAGAACCCCATAAAATGGTGTAGGAGATCCCCTCCACTCCAGCATTGCATTCTGATCTTAATCCTTTGGATTTCTTTCTTCTTTGAGATCCTATATTCTGTCAGACAAATCTTCTGTCTTCTAACTGCATCTAACACCCCAAGTACAATTTAGTGTGGTATAAATAAGAGTTATATTCACCCATGGATGACATTAAATACAGTGTGGATTTCACAAGAGAGTGATTTTATCAATTCTTGCCCTCCTTTCCTTAGTAGTAATATAGCTGCATGATAAGCAAAGAAAAGTAAATTGTGCTCTTTATGTTGTTTGAGGAAGAATAAAGAGATAGATTTGATGGGATGTGCTTTGAAATTAACCATAATTAGCAGTGCAAGTATTATCTAGTGTTATGACTGTGCTGTCAAATAATGGATGTTCTACTGGATACATGTAGAACATGTTCAACATAAAATGTTACCTAGAAAATGGCATAGATAAAGCTCAAATAATAATAGAAAAAACCACTCACTATTTAAAACAAACCAGACAAATGATAAAAGTAAATGATAAAATAAAAATACTGCATGGGAAGCTAGTTGTTAAAAGCCTTTTAAATAATGGATAGCCATAGAAGTTTCAATTTTGACAAGAAACTTGAGTCTTTTAGAGACTAGTAGAATAATCAAAAAATAGTATCCCCAATAAATTCAAAGAACAGGAGAGAAAGAAACTATGCTTTTCAGCTCTTTATTTTATAGACACATCTATTGTTTTACCACTCCATTAAAATGCACATATCTTCAATGGAAGATGTGCTTTCCAGACCTAGATTGTCTTTTCTTCTGTAATGGCCAAGAAGAAGACCTGATTTAATCCTCACTGGTGAGCAGATTCTCACAGCAAGGCCTTTATGTGGCTGAACAATCAGCCTTAAGAAAAGGGAACCTAGAGAATCATCCCTTGACACAAATGGATATTTTTCCAGGCTCAGAGATGAACTTGTATGTTCCTCATTCTCCTTTCCCTTAATTGTAATTTTCATTTATCTTTAAAAGAAAGCCCTTAGCTTCAATGCTGACATGAGATTAATGCAATAATCAGTGTATTTTTTACCATACCACTGAAAACATACCTTTCTAAAACAGTTATCGTGGCCCATCATGGCCCATAATTTCTTCAGGGGAGATACACTCAGCATTTTAAATCATCAAATTTACTTTCATATGTTCAACCATTTACTTTTGGAAAGTTCAACCATTTACTTTTGGAAATTAACAATGAATATAGGAATACATTGATTTATAGTATAGTGCCCAACCAGATAATATTTCATCTTATGTGAAGACAAAACATAATGAGGAATTCAGATACAGTAATGTTTTTTGGTTATTTTGCTGTCTGGTTTCCTCCTACTGACTGCAAGCTCCTGAAAAATTGTGTAGTTCACAGCCTAATTTGGCTTATACTGAATTCTCTGACATTTACAACTCTCCTCAAGGGTTTTTCTTTGTTATGTTCCTTCATTTCTACTTACTAACATTGTTCATCCCCTGTGATATTTTAAAAAAGCTCTGGTATATGTCGTACTGTAATTCTTCTCTCAAAGGTTGGTTTTACAACACCCCCAAGTATCACTTGGGGTTGGTTCATCGTTCTTGTTCCGCAATGCCACTTGTTATAGAAGTCTTGGCTTGGTTTCCAAAACTGAATCAGCCTGAGGTGAAACTTTCCCACAGTTTTAAGTTCCCTTTTTTCTCTTCTGCTTGAAAACACATTTCATTTAGTAACCATCATCACTGGTGATGTTTTTCACAACACTATATTACATCAACAGTGCCCTGTGTCATATCTGAATTATGCAGTTCTTTATTCACAATGTTGCCTGCTTAATTATCAATACTTTCTTATCTCTTTCTGTGAAAGTTTTATCTCTCTGGTATTGACTGCTAACAGTGTCCTTGTATCAACTATTATGAGGGGGTGTCAAAAAAGCTAACACTAAAAAGATAGGATATGGTGACAAATTTCTTGAGCCAATGATCTCTTTGGGTAAAGAGATGTGGTAAATCAAAATTACAGACTTTATTCTGGAATAAAAAGCAGATAACAATTTTAACAAAAAATATGTGCTTTGTTGGAGAACACTAGAAAGAACTGGAAGAAAACCTGCAAGAAGTATGAGGATGAATGTGCCACAGTGGAATATCTAAAACAGAACCAAAGATATTTGAGTAATGCTATTTTCCCTGCAAAAGAATAGCCTGTGAAACACAGAAGCTTAGTATCTTATCCTTTTTACTGGTTTGTTCATCCAAAGGATGATAACTAGTTTTTTCAATCACTTCAGGAGCTCAAGAGGAAAAAGTCTGTGCCATAAATCAAGGTCTTTCAAACTGGTAGATGAACTTTGAATAATAATGTTATACAATGAATTGCATCTATAATTTCTTTCTGGGACAGCTCAGGAATAACATTCCAAATGAAATTTTTGCAGAATTTTATGAGTAACATTAATATTGTGTAGGAAACATAATCTGGATCAAGTTAATGCAGAAATCAAAGAATATTTCAATCTTATATATTTGGGAAATATATATTTCACATACATTTAAATGTGTTTCAAGGATGTAGAGACCCTTAGGGATTCATGTGATGATCTCCTTAAGTGATGTGTAAACTGAGCCCTTGAACTCTTTGAACAATTTTTCCTGCAGAATGTCTAGTTGCCAGCATCTTCTCCAAATCATTTAAGAAGGCTATTTTAGTGACAATCTATTTTATCTATCTTATCAACACTGTGTGAAAAAGGATTATCTCCCTAATTATTTCTGCATGTATATATGCAGAGTCACCTTAATTACAGGCTTCATCTAGAATTTCTATGATTTCTAAATGGTTTTTATTTCAGAAAAACATCTGTCTCTCCTTTCTTGGTACCTAAGGTCAAGACTTTCTACCAGTTAACCTTAGCCTTTTAGAATTTCCTTCTCTTCCTTAAGTGACCTCAGTTTCTTCTGCTGTGAGAGATGGTTACCTACAGAAGTTGCTTAATCCAGTGCTAACATATGGGAGTCGACTGTCTAGAGATCCTCTGACTGAAGACCTGTGTTTGAGGCAGTTAATGTTAGCTTAGATTACTTCCAGGTGAAAACCAGAACAGTTTTGCATTTGCCTCTATTCAAATGAATTTGTTTGGATGAGACCAACGTTCCAGGCAGTGTCACAGACCAGCAGAGGCAGAGCAGTACCTTCAGCCACAAAAACAGCATCACTCACACAGGCACGGGCAGCACAGACTGCCTGGTCCTTTCCAGCTGATCAGGGGGAAGTCACTAGTGGCAGACCCTTATTCACTGGAGTTCATAAACCAGAGGCCTAAGTGTTCTCATTTTTGTTGTTGTCTTCACTATCTCTGATTAGGCTTTGTGTACCTTGGTGTTCAGTTTATTGATTTTTCAGTCTTTCAACATTTTTTCTTAATTTGAATAACTGTTTACTAAATACCCTCAAAATCTTTGTATCCTCAAAGGTCCTTACATTTTAAGTATCTACCTGTCCTTTACTTATACATATATATTTACAAGCCTGTTATGATAAGGAAAAAAATCCCACTTTGTCAGCATCTTTCATGTGACATTCTCAACACATTTGATAAAAAAATAATTAAATAATAACAGAACTAAAAAATAATCCTGTGATGCAGATGTCTTGCATCTGAAAGGTAAAGAAAAAGAAGACCAGTTTTATCTTGGTTGAATTTAGCTAAGGGTAAAAGAGTACAAATGGTTTGAATTCAGTATGTGGGGTCACATTTATGAAGATTTTACAGGAGTCTAAACCCCCTTAGATTCCTTGGTTACTAAACATAGGAAATTGTGCCATATTCCTCAAAGACGTGACATAAAAATCAGTATCCTATAACATATGCTGTAACTAAAACTTGAACTAGAAAAATATTTTGTTTCCTCTTTCATGGATTGGATTAATTGGCTAAGCTTTGAAAAATAGGTGTGGAAGTTTCTTTCTACAAAATAGAATTAATTTCCAAGATGTTAAAGATCATTATAAAAGGAGAGCATTGACTCTTCTGAAGCCAGCAATTATTTACAAGGAAGTCTGTGGACCTGAAATCTACCATTTTATGAAAATTAGGAAATGCACTCTCTAAATTACAGGTGAAGCCGACAGCCTGGCAGTTAAAGGGCAGAGTCATTTATTCTTTTGAAAAAAATAACTCACATCTGTCACACTTGCATACCTGGAAATCTATTGTATCTTTGCTGGCATATATTTACTGTTTAAATTTTTTTATGTCTCAGGTAGGCAAACAAGAGAAATAATGGGAGTAGAAGAAAACATAAGTATACAGCACTTAGTGTAGAGCACTTATTAGTACAAAGTTTCAATGCAATATCACTGTGTGGTAATGAATATAATTTATATTCAAGTTGAAAAAACTAGCTTGAAAATACTTTTGAGCAAGTAACTTCATATGTCAAGTCTGAAATGTACTCAGAGCTAGATTCAGTACCCACTGAAGTAAAATTATTTCCTCTTGGTGAACACCAAATAGAGGAGGAGAGGAGTTGTGGGAATCGTTAAAGATAAAGTCAAAGCTCACATAAAACTACAGAGAAGTAGAACACAACTCAAATCTGCTTTGCAATTCAGTGCCAATAATGTTCTGGTATGTTTTGCATATCTTCCTATACTCCTGAGACAGCTGGAAAAAAGTAAATATGCAATGGGAAAAAAAATATTTCTGAAACAGCCAAAGAGACTGCAGTATATGGAAGGCAAGATCTGTGTGTTTGTCAGTGAGTTTGGTTTTCATCCACCTCTTCAAGAAATTTAGTGGTGTCTTCAGATTTATTGATGCCTAGACACCTGTAATTTGCTTTTCTACTTTTACTACAGAGATTATAGTGTTATCTTTATAGTAGAGGTAGTGCTAAAAGCCTTAAATCTCCTGAACTCCAGTATCTGTTGTAATCTCTTTGATGTGTGGGCACATCTTTTGCCTGACTACTGAGAGTATTTCATTGAGCGAGGTTAGCTGATCATGAAGGATAGGTGTAAGCTCAACAATTATTCAAACATGAAAAAGTGAACAACCTATAGTAATTCTTGTGGACTACTAAAATGTGCAATGTGTAAAATAGTGACAGCAAGAGATAATACAGATCCTTTTAAGCAAAGCCCAAAGAACACAGAGAAGAAGGGGCTCTTTCCAGGTATGAAGCAACAAAATCTTTTCTCTAAAAATTGTCAAGTAGTGGCAGGTGAGCGTAGCTCCCAAAGGTTTTTGGCCTTAATAGCAAATCAGGGATGGGATGTCCTGCTAGTTTATGTGGTCCTCAGATTTCAAGATGACAATTGCTAATTATAACCAGTTGACTATTAAAAGAAGAAAGGGCATTGTTAAATAAGTTAAAAAAAATCAGTAGTTAAAAGAAATTAATTAATTGAAAGTCAGATGAACAAGGAAATGTTCAGATGACATCTGGACATGGTCCTGGGCAACTGACTCCAGGTGTTCCTATTAGAGCAGGGGTGTTGGACTAGGTGATCTCAGGAGGTTCCTTCCAATCACAAATATTCTGTTATTTTTTGATCTTGTGAACCACAATAACAGGCATTATCTTGATGGATAAGTCAAAAATTAAAAAATGGATTCAAGTGAGCATGGCTCCAATTTCTCCTAAAGGCTCTCAAGATCTTTTAGAAGCAGCTTATTGATGTCAGCAGGAGATGACAGATGTATAAATACATCATCAGTTATCTGCCCCCTATACTTTCTATTCTTGTTGTATTTTGAAATATCTGTTCAAGCCATGCAAACTTTGTGTTGTCTTGATAATTTAAAAGAGGACACAAATGTTAAAACTTCCTTCTGCACATCTTACTCAATAGCCAGTTATTTCGAGTTCCTCCTAAATGTGCTTAATAGAAACATCAGTAAAATAGAATCTAAAAATTTATCTCCATTGTCTTGCTTAAAAATCTATTTCATAAAACACACATCCTTGTACACATAACAACAGCATCCATTAAAATGTACAAATAAAGAAACTGTAAAAGAAGGATTATTAATATATTGCTTATTCTTTCACTTTTCTGTTTGTGTCCACAAGTCAGTGAGTTACCTCTACCAGTAATCTTCTGTCTTTTATATTTAAAATGGCAAGCAAAAAATTAGACAAAAATGATAAAAGCTTTGTAAGTCTGCAAAAGATTTTCTCCCTCAAAGCTTGAGTATGTTCTCTAAAATAGATGCATACAGTTCAGCTTCACATCCTGTTCAAATGCAAATTCATAAGTAGATGTATTTAGAGAACTGAGATGCTTGACTGATAATTCACAGTAAGAATTTGTTCTCAATAAGTCTGATGCATATAATGCACATACTTGCTGAGCTAAAACCCCCTGTCATTTCTCAAAAGAATATCTATATTTAGAAGCACAGTGAAAGAGTTTCTAATCAACACAAGTCAATATACCATCTGATTTCCTCCTTTTCTCTTTGCCTATGTCCTAAGCACAGTGCTCTGCTACTCAAGACTCTTTAAAGAGAGTATTCAGTGACTTTAATATCCTTCTTTCATCTCTAGGTTCAATAAAATATTTTAATATCCATGTACACAGTGCCTTTGATTTAGTCTAGTCTGTCATCATGTAATGCTCCCTCATCTACTATGTGGGCCATGTGACATTTCAGAATACTGGGAAATTTTTGATCAGAAGCTGATCAAAATAATAAGCTGTAAAAGATGATAGAAGCTGTAAAAATGATAAATAATTAAGAACGTGATCCAATGAGGAAGACAAGTCAGCAATTGACTGAGCAAGAGAAGGCTTAAGGAGTCTTTGTCCCTGCCAAAAAGGAGAGTCATGCTAGCCAGGTTGGGCTATGCTCACCACTGCTTGCAAGCAAAGCGTGAGGTTATGCTTTCACATAGTTCTTCAACATCCTGGTGACCTAAACAAAGTTACAGCAGAGAAGGTATAACAGGTGAATTAGAAAATTTGCAAAACTGCAAAAGGAAAATATGTAGAACAGGAGGAGGGATATGTAAAGAGCTAGAATGTGAAACACAAGATTAGGAAAAGAACAAGTAAACATTTGGATAGAGAAGTACAAAAGAAGGCTCCAAGACAGCAACTAATCTTTGTTGATTTTTGTATTCACAATGTTTAAGACTCTTCCTGCTCCCCTTTTAGAGTGCTCTTTACCAAAATGCACATTGAAAAGAAGCCTTCTAGTGACTCTTAGACATTTTATTTAAAAAAAAAAACCTTAACTTTCACAGTAGTCAATAGACTACATCATGAAGTAGTGGGAAAGTAGTTTGGTGAGAGAAAAATCTCATTCATGGTGTCGCACATCTGCCTTAGAAGTTACTAATTTTTCAGTATTTCAGACTGTGTCTTTCCAATGTAAAACATTCATAGTTCTTCTTTTGTTACAGAAACAAAGTTCTAGAAGAAGAACTTTCATCAAACTCATTTGCATAAATAAATTCCCTTGTTATTTATTTGGAAATTGTAAGTAGTTTCATATACATGAGAGGAAAGCAAAATGCTCCATTCTAAACCCACATTAATTAAATGCACACCTACATATCATTGTTACCATATCAATATCTGTTTATGCAGAATCCCAGACCTGAAAAGGAGAAGATTATTTTTCAGATAAAATGATGCATTATTTATGATAATATTTTAAATTATTTTGTCTTAGATATGCTTGTAATAGTTATTCTATATTCTTTATTTTCAGCTCTCTGACATTTACTTTGGTTCTTTTTTAAAGGTATTTAATTAATTTTCAATTCAGGAGAGAATTGTGCATCACACTGGCAGACCTTTAATTTCCAGAATAGTGCCTATTTTCTTCTGCACTGCTTCATAAAACAAATTGCTCCCTATAATCTGTAAAACAATAAACAAAATTATTATATCTTAGCCCATTCATACTCTACTGCCCTTCTTAATACCATTTTGTAAATCAAGCAGTGAAGTAAATTACTAAGGGGATGACAAGGAAATAAGAGACAATTATTTTGAAGAAATTAAAAAAAATAGGTGAATATAAATTAAGGTTAAATGAAATGAGAATTGTATTTATACTATGACTTAATTTTTAATGAGTTCATTTTAACCTTAATTTAAAAAATATACATTAAAAAATAGTGGTTTAAAGTTATATATTAATAGTATAGAAGAACATTCATAATCTGTCCACGTAACATAACTGAGCTAGTAAATTTTTTTATGTCATTGGTATAACATGAGGTCAAAAAAGGGGCTAAAAGAGAATAAATATCCCAGAAAAACAAACCAAAAAAAAACCCACAAAAAAAACCCCAAACCAAATTAAAAAACCCAACAAAACAAAACCCAAACAACAATAACAAAAAAACCCAAACCAAAACCACACAAAAAAACCCCAAAAACACAGACAAAACAGAGTTCAGCATTTTCCTGTGAAATATTTTTTAATGCCTACATTTGTGATTTTCCTATTTTGTCTATTTAAATGATGGAATTACCTTGTATTTCCTTCATTTGTTCATTTGTCCTGCACTGACAGGAGGACCACCCTCTGACAGTAAAGGCCTAGAGGCAGTCCCTCACCCTGATGTTTTTATATCCCCTCATCTTCTGCAGGGGCCCTTGCACACATCTCACACACATCCTTGCACACATCTCACACACATCCTTGCACAGACTTGAGCTTGGGTTCTTACTAGACTACTTATGTGCAAAGTTGTAATAGGGTACAAAAATGTAAAAAATGAAAACATGACCTTGAGCTGCCTGTAAGAAAAATACATGCATGAGAACTGACACGTGAGCTCCAGCATTTTAGAGGAAACCCGTCCATTCATTGCTGCTGGGGCAGACTGAGGAGAAACCTTACACATGAAAATACTTTGGTGGTTTTCAGATCCTCACCATTGGGCTTTTCAACATCGTCGTGAGGCTGCTGCTCTGGGAAGGTCTAGGGCAGACAAAGCAGAGTTTCTGTCTGGGACAGGAGATGAGTCACCCATAACTTTTGCTGAGCCCTGTTACTCTGAAAAACATAAATCTGGAGTGTTCAGAAAACTTGAGCCCTGCTCATTCCAGATGTAAAAAAAGGTGCAAACACAGAGATTGCTCTAGTTTATGGCTGTCTAATGGCCCTGAATGTAATGCAGATATACACACTGATTCCTTTAGACATTATCTGTAGGTTTTTTCTAAACAAAAAATGATACAGATTCCTTCTGAAGCATTGACCTAATGTACTGGCTAAATTGTACTAGAGTTTATGTTTTCTGCCTGTCTACATTTTCACTGGTTTCAAGGGAACACAACATTTCCATGTTGAACATACTGCTTTCTGTGTTTTAGTTGTAAGCGTTGCCAGTTTTCACCCTAGGGTTGTCAAGATTTCAGTGATGGGAAAGTGATCCCTGTAAATACAATTATTAACTAGTTTGTAGAATTTACTGACATCTGTCCTTGAAATATGTCCATTGTTATTGTTGCCATGTCTGAATTCAGACCCAAACACATTTATCTTAGATATTTTAAGGATGCCTTTGGAAGCCTAGAACAGGAACCATAATCCTTTTCTTGTAAACAAAAGTAATAAACTCCTTTGTATTCAGCAGTTTGACTTCTTCTTTGATTTTAAAGCAAATAGTATATTCTAGCCACGGGGAAACCTTATGAATTTTCACCTGCAAAATTACATTACTGCATCTCACTATTCCCCTAACAACTTCAACGTTGTAACAAGAAAGCATTATTCAACCCCTCTACCATTTCAGGTTTAAGATGATGTTAAAATTAGAAAAAATTAAATTATTTAATCAGAAAAAAATTCAACATATTTACGTTTTAACTAGGACAGACTCTAATTTTCTAATCCTAATCCATCCCCATGACTTTGGAGCACAAGCTGAGCTATCAATGTACTACAACTTAAATTCCCAGTGCAGCACAGTGTTTAAGGATCAGTTGAGGGGGACATTTTACTGCTTAAGGTAGGGGGCATGTGAAAAATACACTGAAGAACCAGAATACATTCAGATTGAAAATTCTAGTTCTTACACTGTCTTTATCCTCACAAAATGGAGGGGGCGGGGAGGGAAGATTAACTGGAGCTTTTAATTTAAAGTCCTTGTAAGAAAATGTGTCCAGCTTATCCTTCTGAGAAGTCAAATCACAGAACAGACAAAAAATATGGAGAAACCTTTTACTCTAGAAGGAACGACTTTTCTTGGGAAAAGTAATACCAAAGTTTGCATCCCTGTAAAAAAGTTGGAATATATTTCTTTATTAGTTAATAACAGAATTTTGGAAAATTGATTTTAGTAAATTTTGAAATAGTTACGAGGATTAAATAGATGCAGATGTGCATCTCAACAAGGCTGTAAGACATAGTTTTTAATGATTTACATTATTTGTGTGTGGAATAACATACAAAAATTCATTTTTACAGCTCATATGAATTGTAGAAGATAAAGATTATTTGGTGAACCCATATATAAAAGATGTAGTCTCTTGATTATGTCAATAAACACTGTTTTAACAGTCTTGTGTACTTCTTGGTGAGGTGTGAAAAGTAGTGGAATTTCCTTCCTTCTTTCTTACATGATAGACAGAATTTAAATGCATTTAAAAAAGCATGAGCTGTACAAAAATCCAAATCCCATAACTTTAGGTATATTATTGCCATACGATGAGGGTCATATTGAATTTGATGGAATTTCTCTTTAGAAGTCTCTGCTAACTGTATAAAAAAAATGCTGAGAGTGCAGAGCACAGGCAGGTCTCTGAAGAAGTTTTTGATGCCTCTCTGTGTACGTTTAAGGGGAATGACAGCCCCAGGTATGCCTAGTTACAGCTGTCTATGTGCTCACCACTCCTATCTTTTCCCAAATTGCCTCATAGAACTTTTTGAATGTCTGTGATAAAATCACAGACTTGTAGAAGAAGAACTTCCATATTCTCTCTTCCCAGTGAGATTGAACTCACTGCAGCCTTGTTGCTTGTGCTATGCAGAAGGTCAGACAAGATTCTCACAATGGCCCCTGCAGGCCATGTAATGAATGTAGTAGCATTAAAATGTAGAACATTTCTTCATTTTATGTTCTACTGAGGCTGCAAAGTTTGTAACAGGCAGTTCTGGATAACAATCTTTATTCTTTTTGATAAGCATAGTGTATTGAACCAAGCTCATTATTTTACCTTAGGTTCTGCTGCTAATGTTCTAGTTTCTCAAAAGATTAGTACATGTGTTGGTTTATTGATACTTCTCCCTACATCTGTTTTTTCTACTTGCTCATTCAAACCTGTCCTGCTCCAAAGTTGGCTTGCTTTAAAATGTATTGGCATGAGCCATGCTGTATAAGGTTTGAATTATGCAGAAACAGATCATCATCATCTTTTAAGGTTTCAAATTATTCCATAAAGTCCACCATCCTGTTTGGTATCCAGAAATGTCCAGAGCCTTCCTGAGGGCCTTGCTATAAATATTATAGAAGGTAAAGCCTAGTTTGAGATTGTAATTTCATTATTGAAAGACATACTGGATAATAGCTATTCTAAACAAACAGAAAACAACTTGATGGTCCTTTTTCTATTTATAATAAGTTATATCATTACTCTGTTGAAATAAATATAATTATTTTGTTTTTGTTATTGCAGGCTTACTAGAAATAATGGATAGAAAACATTTCTTGATTTCGTAAGAGTATTTTTAGAAAACAAAAATAAATACTGTGATAATGTATTAGGACTGTCTATTTCAAAGCATCCCTGTAAGCCATAAGTGCATTTGGTAAAGATCTGATATATGTGTCAGAATCTGATCTGTGGATTTGATTGGATTAGAAGTGGAAAAATATTCTAAAATGTATAGACCTTGTAAGCTTTTTCTTGCAATTTACTTTAAATTTGGGGAAAAAATACATATTATATATGTGTTTTATCACTTGTCCTAAAACCACCTTTCAAGAAACATATTTACAGCATGCTGAAAGAATTGTTCTGCTCTGTGGAAGAAAGACAAGGCACCCATCTGGCAGATTTTGCCAGCACGAGCTGTTATTTGAGAAGCTAATGAATCAACTGTGCATGTTACTGTGTTTCTATGCATGTTTCTACTTCAAAGAGCTAGGCACTACTGTGAATAAGGGATAAATCAATGTGAAATGATTTAAAATTTTCTGATCTCTATTCACATTTCATCTGTATTGAACAGGAAAGCAGATGCACCCTACTGTACTTAAACCCTTTTTCTGGGAGTTGGTAGTCCATCCTTGCATTTTGTTTTACATTTTCCCAATAATATTCCCATTTATTTCCTTGCTTTATGGATACTTGCTAAAATTTGAATACAACTCAACAAAATGAATTTAGTTTGGGATGCTAATGTGATTAAATGGTAATATAATTACAAGAAACACTTGAAGAAAAATACAGCAATGTAGGACTGATTAGAGCCTTTTAAAATATGTGTGTTTTTCAAAGAACCATCCAAATAAAAACCTTGGAATCAAAACCACATCCCGTAATAACACAAATACAATAGCTGTAGAGGTGATGTGTTCACTGCCACAAATAGCTCCCTGACATTTTCATAGAAACTATTGTTAAAAAGGAGATTATTCATTTTTTTCATGCTGCTTCTGAGGTCTCCTGGTGTATTTACTTTTAAAGGTAATTCTTGTTACACAGACAGTGGCTATTTGGAATAGGGGTTTTGAGTTTATGAACTTCTGAATTTTTATCTGCAGGAAAACCAAACTTCAGGCATGGACCACCTTATTGACGTGTTTAGTAATTTGCAATGTCTTGGTTAATGTGCAGTAACAGACTGAAATACTTGTGCTAGAAACGACTTGCTCCTGATGATGTCTGGAGCATGCTGGGTTTGGTAATCATTTTGCAGAGTTTTTCCAGATGCTTTACCAAGTGAAAGCAGTCCACTGACCACAGGCTAAATGATTCTTTGGTTACTGGGCTCACTTACAATTTTTCCTTTATTTATTTTCAACTCTTTTTCAGTCTTAATAACCTTACCCAATGTCCATGACTTATTAACTACTGACAATGACAGGTAGTAAAGGGATGTTACATGGAGTACAGTTCTTTCATTCTAGACTGTCAATAGACAGGGTTTTTAATGCTATAATTTGTATCTACTTAGAGGATTGCTTTAACTAAACTACTTAACTATTAAATCTTAATTCTAAGGAATTTATTCTATTTTCTCTATAATTTGTTGAAGGAACCTGTGTTCCCAGAAGTATTTTTATACATTTCTAAAATAGGCAGGCAAAATTAATTCCTTTGCGAGATAATTGTGATGGGTGTGCTGTGCATGTCTTTTTCCTCTGGCTCCATTAGTGCAGAAAGAGCCTAAAACTAAGTACTTTGGTGGATTTAAACATGACAGCTGATTTTAGGGTTGTTTCTGTCAGGAAAACAGCATAAAAGGATTTATGCCAGAGCTAAGGCATAGGCTGAATATCTGATGAGAGATTTGCCTACCATTATAACAACATCACATCATGTTATATACTCATAAAGAATATTTTGGTCAACTTAGAAGTGTTCTTCTATGTGAATTTTCTATATTTATGACTATTTTCCCTCATCTCTCCTATTCCCTACTCTGTAACTCATCCCAGTAGGGTCCTACACATAAACAGAATATATTTCTCACAAATGCTGAGAACATTCAGACAGCAAGAAAAAAGTACGAAGATTTTTTTGATTGATGGAGGCTTTTTTTGAGCCAGTAGCGCTAGATGTTTATTTTCCACTACAAAGCAAATACATAAAATATCACATTAAATTGAATTTTTGTATTATTTAAATTGAATTTTTTGTAGTATATTAAATACAGCTTGCAAATTTTGTTTTATTCTAAAACCATTTAGTAAAGAAACTATTTCTAAGAGCAGCTCAAAGTAATACTGTGTAAATAAGAGAGACCACAACTCAGGAATGCTTTTTGGAGGAGAGGTACTTAGGGTTTAAAACTCTTTACAGACACCTAAGATCCGTGAGAAATTATATATCTAAAAAGAATTAAGTTCCAAAGTAATCTAATGATAATTGTTTAAAGCATTTCTCTGTACAATAAAAAACCACCTTACTTTTGAACAGCACTTCATGATAGGGGTTTCTGTAGCATGTTTTAAAGAGACAGAGTTTTCTGGATATTCCCCTTCTCTTAGGAATATACAAGGAGAGAAAGCTATTTTATTTCTATCAAGATATAACATATTCATTGCTCAAAGTGTTGACTGCAATTAGACAAAGTGTGTTTAATGAATAAGGACTATTGGAGTAGATGCCAATCAGTGTGAGCAGAGTGATGTCAGTAATATTAACTGTGCTCATTTCTACATTTTCTGTGCATCGTTCTGCCACATAAGAAGTCCTGGCTGAAACATGGACAAACTTTCTAAAAATCACAGACCTGACATGTTAAGAACAGCGAGGTATACACAACTCAGTTGAGACTGAGGCAGAGGGAGAGTTGATGAGCCGGTATCTGAGGCATTCATGACAACCATATCCAAAAAGCCCTGGCAGTCTGATGGAAGGCTGGATGTTTTCTGGCACAGCCAGTGGTGGGCTCTCATCTCCTTTGGCTCTCATCTCCTTTGCACTGGGAATTTGGGTCCAACTGCTGGCCATTGTGCTACCCACAACAGTCTGTCTGTTACTGTCTTTCCAGTGTAATTTCTGGTGAAAATATCAATGCATTTTTGTTAAAGCATTAAAAAAAGCATCACTGGGAGTTGAAAATCAGTGATAGCATGCTATCCCAAGATTCTCATTGTGGCTTTGAGTCCCCATTGGGCTATAAATGAATGAGACAGCAGGGATCTGTGACCTTAGGCTTATGCTGCAGCAGACAGTGCTACTGGATTAGATGTGTCTTGTTTCAGAGTTTAATTTGGAGCTGCTGAATGTGATTATGAAGCACAGAGAATAAAACAAAAGAATCATCACCATCTCATTATGGCATTCATTATTCTTGCTCTTTTAATCCAATATTGGGGAAAAGCCTTGATAAAACTACATACTTTAAAAAGATATGTCGTAAGTGATGACATTTTATACTACTTTCTTTTTGTGTGTATTTTACCTCATTTTCCACACTCAAACTATCAAACCCCTCAGGTTATGGTACTTTTCAAAACAAGACAATTTTTGGAATAGATCCCAGGGAATTTTAGTCCATGAGAAACTTTATGAGGCTGTTCTGGCATAATTATAATTTGCCTAGTGTCCATAAGCATCTGAGCTTCGTAAAATCTCAGTGTCTTGTAAAAGTATTCATTGCAGGTTTATGTTACTGCTATTTAAAATTTTAAGAGGCTGCACCAGGAATTATGAAACTACAGTATCATACACTTAAAATGAAATTATACAGAGCAATATTATTCTTTTGAAAGTTTTGGGCTTTTTAATTGCACCAGTCAATGTACATTTTTATGTAGGTTTATAATATGGACACAGAAACCTCTGAATGATGGATTACTTTCTATAAATGTGGAGCATAACTTAGTACCAATTCCTTGACTCCCATACCCTGTTTATAAACAACTGATATCACATTACAGATGCCAAGAGGAATTTACCAGGTATCTCCATGGCAACAAGACAAACTCCCAGAAGAGACAAATAGGAATTCCTACACTGCATCACTGATTTCAGACTTGTATTTCAAGTTTCCGTATTTTATTGAAAAAAAGTCTTCACAGAGAAGATCGGTCAATGCCTGAAAATACTAAACCAGGTTTTTCTAAAATATTAATCTTTAATTTATTAATCTTTCATTCATTCTAAGACATACTTCTTGAATCTGACAGAAAGGGAAATTAAATAAAAACTGAAAACTGTGCTCAGTTCACAACTGTCAACCTTCAGTCTCTCTTGCTCCATCACTTCTCAAGGGATGTTGCTTGCACAAAGAGAAACAGTTCTAAATATCTCTTTTTAAAAAATATTTTTAGTGTTAAAGCCCCGTAGAAAGGCAAGTGTTAAAGATTCTAAAAATTATTAAAGGCATTTAATAAAATTCTCACTTGTTTTCATCTTGTCGAAATATAGCCCAAGAAGAGGAAAGCATTTTTAAGTTGGAAGGTACCTACAACAGTGATCTAGTCCAACAGTGTGACTGCTTCAGGGCTGACCAAAATTATATCCTGCTGTAGAAATGCCTCCTAACCACTAACAGGTTTGGGACACCCATGACCTCTCTAGGAAACCTGTTCTAGTATTTGACCACCCTCTGTGTAGGAATGCTAATGTCCAGTCTGAATATCTTCTGGCGCAGCTTTGAAGCATTGTTCAATCCATTGTTTGAACCCCATGTGTTGTGTCAGTGGATCCTATGGAGACGATCTCAGCACCCACCTCTCCACTTCCCCTCCTCGGGAGGCTGTAGACAGCAATGAGGTCACCCCTCAATCCTTTTTCTCCAAAGTAGACATGCTCCAAGTTGTTTGGTGCTCCTCATAGGACACAACTTCTGATGAAGAAAGCAGATATTGATCCCTGAATAAAGATGCTGCCATTCCTGGTTGACATATTCCCTTCCTTAATATATTATTTATAATGATCTGTTAACATATAATAGGCCAACCACTGGCAAGAGTAAATTATGTTTCTTTTGTCTTAAATAATTTTTGTACAATATTTGGTCTTTATTATCAAAACATTGTACAGCCGTACAGTTCAGAGAAAGTTTAGACTCAAAAAAAGTGCACAGTTTTCCTCATAAAAGTATTTATAAACTTCCAGAAGTTTCTCTTACAGAAGTACTCCCTGGTTCTTTTTTTATGCCTCCTTACTCCTCACAGGAGCTCTTCCCTTCCCAGTCAAGCTGGGTAGCCATTACATCCAGCACAATTTCTCTCAGAAGTTTCCAAAGAAATTCAAGAGATATTTAATGGGCTGCTCCGCATACTATATTCATATACTATAGTCAGTATTTTACCATCAACCAATCAGGCACCATGTCTGTGCTGTGAATACAGACGCTGAAAATGCAGTTTGAAACTTAATTTTAAAACATGGTCTTTCTGAGCATCTTTGTCCATTAAAGCAAAGACTTACAGAAAGAAACTGGGAAAGTGTAGGGGGATACAGTATGGGTAAATGAAGGTGGTATAGAATGTAATCTTACCCCCTAAAGAGTTGCAGCTGAGCCAATTATTAAGGATTAGGAGCAGGCCTGATTTTAGCAGGCCACACCTGTAGCCAATAAGAAGTGTTATAAATGAGTGGATTGGTTGGCTGTGAGGGAACTGGAGTCAGTCGGCTGCTGTAAGAACAAGGAAGAGTCAGTGCCTAGAGGAGATGCCTACAAGAAACATCAAAGAGGTGTGAAACTCGAGCAACATGGAACCCTTGCAATGTACTGACACTAGAACTCTTGCACTATAAGAAAACAGGAAAGTTTCGTGATTTTAGAATCATAGAACCATGGAATCATTAAAGTTGGAAAACACCTCTAAGGTCATGGAGTCCGGCCTTTGGCCAAACACCACCATGCCAACTAAACTCTGGCACAAAGTATCACATCCAGTCTTTTCTTGAACATTTCCAAGGGACAGTGGCTCCACTACTACCTTGGGCAGCCCATTCCAATGCTTGACAACACTTGAGTTAAGAAATTCTTCTTAATGTTCAACCTGAACCTCCTCTGGTGCAGGTTGAGGCAATGTCCTTTTGTCCTCACTGACTGCCTGGGAGAAGTGGTCACCCCCCACTTTGCTTTGCTACAATTTTGCTTGCCCACTTGATGTTGAACAGTCACATATGGGTAATCTATTTATTTTTAGAATAAATGTAATCTTAGATAAGTGATCTGAATTGCTTCCCAACATCAGTGATATAAAGACTGAGCTGACTAAAATGTATCAGGTGGCAGAGACTTTGGGCTGTGAGTTACAAATGTGTGTGGTTCAGGCTATTTGAATCAGCAGATCCTAAAATTTTAACAAAACCAACATCAAGTACAGGGATTATATTTTGAACTGTTTACATTTCCTGCATCTTCTCTTTTGTTCTGATTTATTAAGAGTGTGTTTTTATATTTTTCAATGGGCTTCTGCGTGCAGTTGAGATATAGACTTTACAGAATGTTCTTATAAACCAGTGGTGACATTTTTGCGTGTTTCTTTGTTTCCCAACAGTCTTCACATTTTGAAAGAGTTGCTAACAAAATAAAGCAATGCAGCTAGTTTAGTATCTCTTACACCTTTTATGCTGAAACAAGTTTTGTTCATGTTATGAGCTAAGTAACTCTTTGTAAAGGGAGCTATATTTTTTGATTTATTTTCTTATGTGAGTCCCAGCTGCGCCAGTTAGTGGATCTGTGCCATTTCAATAACCGCTGTCTGACAAACTCAGGCAAATAACACAATCAAAACTTGAGAGTTTTCTGCCATTCTTGTGAGGGAACCTCATTTGTTAGAAGCACCCTGCTGTATTCTCCTGGGACTTCCTGGGGCAGAATTACCACACTGTGATGGGTTGACCTTGACTGGATGCGATGTGCCCACCAAGCCACTCTATCACTCCCACTTCTCAGCTGAACAAGGACAGAAAATAAGATAGAAAGCAACTAGTAAGTTGAAATAAGGCAGTTTGCTAAAGTAAAAATGAAAGGTTGCACAAATAAAAAAGAAAAAAAAAAATATACTTTACTTCCCACCCATGAGTGATATCCAGCCACTTCCTGAGAAGCAGGGCTTCAGTACATGTAGTGGTTGCTCCAGAAGACAAACATTGTAAATTATGGTTGTGCTCCTTCCTCATCTGTTGCAGTGTGGTGTCATGACTCAGTTTCCCGGTCCTTCTCCAGGCGCCAATCACCACTCCTTTCCCCCTCCCTTGCCCCCTGTGGATGCTGTCTGTCAGTCCTGGCATTCCAGAAGGGTGTTGAGTGATTGGCAGAGTTGAAAAGATGCCTCTCAGCCCTGGGGACATTGAGCCATCCAGGTGTCATTTGTCCCCTGAGACTCCCCCTCTCCCTTACCTGGTTGGTGGGATCCCTACCCCTTCCCTCCCCTCTCTCTGGGGTTAAAAGACACAACAACCACCAGGTTTCGGAAGTTCTGTTAGAGCTGTTGAGAGATTCAGAGGCCTGTGTGCCAGGAATGAAGCTCTGGATTGAAACCCTCCAGCAGAACTCGACTCCTTTCCTTCACCTTGCCCTAAAGCTCCTTCACCAGAGGTAAACCTGAGCTCCTGCATGTCTGGACTTGTCCCGAGCACCCAGCTGCAGCATCCAGCCAGCCCAAGGTGTCTCTGAGGTGAAACCACCACAGCTGCCACCTTTGGTCAAGCAGCAAGGGCCAGATGAGCCCAGGCACATTCCATCTGGTTACATTAGTAAATAATTCCAATACTCATCCTTTTCTTAGCTTCTATGTCTGACCTGACATCATAAGGGATAGAATATCCCTTTGATCAGTTTGGGTCAAGTTGTGTCCCCTTCCAAGACCTGGCCCATCCCCCAGCCTGATGGGGAACAGAGTGTTGGAGACAGCATTGATGCTGTGCCAGTGCCGCCCAGCAGCTGACAAAACACACAAAACAGTGGTGTGTTACAGCACCTTTCTAGATACCAGTGCACACTGTGAGGGTTGCTGTGGAGGAAATGAACTCCATCTCAGCCATACCCAATACACACAGACTCTGACTCAGCTTCAGAGGAATAGTCTTTATTAGAACAATGTCTGTCCCACAAGCACCAGGGATTTTTTTTAAGTTGTTACTTATTGCTTATAAGAAATAACAATTGATAAATATGAGGAATGACACCATGAAAATTTTAAATGTCTATCACAAAACAAAAAGGACAAAAGACATAACTGAATTACCACAACACTCATTCTCATAATTGTTCTCCTCTCCTTATTGTCATATTTTTTTTAATTCTTACTATTCAAAAAGCTAAAGGAAAAAGCTGTGGAGGAAGCCATGTTGCAGCAGTTTTTTGTTCCCCTTGGGATGCCTTTTGCAGCTGCTGTGTGCCTGGAGCTCTGGGGTTTGTGGTCTTCAAAACTCTAAGCCTAGACGGAACGCTAAATTTTATCCTAGGCAGACACCTACACCTAATCCTAGGCAGTAAAAGCAGCTTTGGGTTAAGGCTGCTTCTAAGAAAAAACCTGTTTTGCACTTTGGCATTTCTTTTCTATCGTATTTAGGAGTCTGACTTTGTTTTTTATGTTTCTTTTTAGACTGGGTTCTTGAAGTGTCCTTCCAAAATTGTTTGCTTCTCAAAGGATTCCGAATGTTACTGACTGAACATGTGTGACAGAAATAGTTCTACCCCCAGGTGATGCTACACTGTCTTACCCAAGATACCATGAATCATCACAGAGAAAATTCTGACTCTTGGTTTTTAAAATTATTTAGGTTATTCATGTACATAAATATTTGACTAAGAAATTGACATGCCATCTTTTGTAATGGTAGGACAAATGACATGATTTGGGTGAGGAGCTGTAACAGTGGAGTTCTTTGAAGTCACCCATCCCAACTTAAACCAAACTGTCCTCCCCGATAACAAGTGATTTATTCTGTCTTAAGCACTGTGGGAATAGCAATGTCAGAGCTTCCTGAGTGGAGACACACCTATCTTTGGTCAAAGGAACCTTGCTATTCTCACCACAACTAGCTCCAACACAGGCTGACATAGGGAGTAGGTCTGTTAAACAAGAGTATTTGAGTTAATGAGCAATGGAGAGAGGGATGGAAAAGACTGGGTAAAAGCTGGATTGGATTATTTACTTACCCCTTTGAGAAGACTAATGCCACGATTATAAATGCTCAAGGCATTGGGGCATTTATGCTGAAATAATATTTTTTTATTGATTGTTTTCCTCTTGGAACTTATTCTGAATTCCTTTCTAAATCTTCCTAAACAGTAAAATTGTCTTTATTTCCAAGCCTTGAACAATAACCTTGTAAAAGATATGACTCTTAGGGGAATTCAGACAGAGTCACTTGTTTGTCTGTGGTAATGGGTAGACTTCTGTTCTTTTTATGATTTCAGAAAATCAGTTCTGTAATCAAAACACTGCCTTATGCCATCAACCAGTCATGGCAGAAAGTTACATTTTATTGTCCTGCTTTTCAGAAAAGAAATCAGGCTCCTGGAGATTGAATACATTTTTGCAGACATGCCATAACAAATTGCACTTGCTGATTAAAACTTTGGAGGCAGTTTTGTCATCGAGGTTTTGCACATAAGCTAAATCTTAATTAGAAACTTTACTGAATTAGAGTATTCCAATGCTACAACTGGAGAATTTTTAAACAGAGCAGAGAATTCAATGTAATCAGGGAGCAATTCAGAGAGTTCTTACCCAGAAGATCCTATACATCTCAAGAAGGGCAGGAAGCTCAATTAGCCCCCTCTGAAGCCAATGAACAAATTCCCTTTGACTTCATCAACTGCTGCACAGAGCTGAAGGGTGAACACTAGAGCACTGGGTTTTGATGACTTAATGAACAAATCGTTCATTAATAAACATGCTTGTGAGTGATTCCATTCGTCATAGCTAGCAGTATATATTTTCTGAGCATAAGTAATAGTTAAGGATTTAAGAGTTTAACATACTTTAAGTAAAAATGTCCATGTTTCACAAGCAGGGTTTTTTTAACCAACTTCTAGATATTTATAGCTATAATTCCAACAGGCATTTAAGGAACTACTCATGCAGTTGTAAATGGTTCATCATATTTGAAATGTGGATTTACAGAAAGTGACAGATCACTAAATCAAGTCTATCTCTTGGCATGTCCTCAGTTTCATGCACAATCATGAATTTCTCAAGATCTCTGACTTCTGATCAGAAAGAATGTCCCTTATGCTTGTACATTTTATTGTATCTAATAGACTACATGACAAAACTACATTATTATAATTTGGCCCTGATAATTTAATCCACCGATATGATGGAACACACACTGAAAATTACAATTTCTTTGGAAATAAAATTTTCAAATATGTTGCTAATAAGGAAAACTGTAGTGAATTTCTTTGATTAAGAGTCAGTAGGACCACAGCTGCTCTTTGTGGATGCTTTGAATGTTCCATTACCCAGCAACTTGCACTATAACTGATGAAGATTTCCAGTATTCAAGAGTCAGAATGTTGCAAGACACTATGATTTAGAATTCTTAAAGAACACACCATATTCACCACTTTCACAACAACCAACTACCTGATAAACTAACTCAAAAAAACCAAAAACCCAGGTATCTCAAATAAAATACTTACACTTTAAAGACATCACTGACATTTGTATGGGCTTAGGCAGACAGACCACTCAGAAATCAGTGCAGCTTCAGTGTCTATACATGAAAATTTCAGAGATTTCCAAAGAACTTCATATTAAGAATTCCAGTTAACAACCTTGAATAACATAGACACTAATCAAAATTTTATCCTAATATTCCTTTGATGAACTGCATACATCTGAACTTACGATCTTTCTGCCCCTAGGAAGAAAATTGTTTGAACTTGCAGACTGTCTCATCCCATATTAAATTTTGAAAGAAAACTTCAGGACTTTGCTCTAGGAGTGTCTATCCATTGACTAATGACCATGTGGTTTGACCTATCCAAATATAAATAGTATGATGTTGAGAGCTAAATTCAGGAGCAAATCACCGCTTTGAGTCTATACAATTGTATTGCATAGGCAGTTGGAAAATTATTTTGCCAATAGAAAGAGGGTGACTACTTTTCTTACTTTTTTAAATAGCAAAAAGTAGACCTAACCCTACAGTCTAGCCACCACTTCTGAGGTGTAAGATAGCTCAAGAATAAGACATCTTACCCCAGATTCTACCATGTATTACAGTGGGACTTGATGATTTTACAGGACTTTCCCAACCAAAATGATTCCGTGACTCTATAACAAATAAATAAATTTTAAAAAATTATAAATAAATAAAAATCTAGTAACTAATTGAAATTTGCATGTGAGTGGATGTGTCTAAGACAAATATAAAGTTGGAGTTTGAAAAATCATTGGTTGGCAAGGATTGCCAATATCTTTGAGTAGCCTACTTAATACATTTTTAGGATAGTTCTGGTACCTATAATATATATTTTTTCATATTCCAGGACACAAATGAAATAAACCTATGCAACCAAAGCTAGGAAATTCCTTGTTCTACAAGATGCTTCACTGAAGTCAATATACATTCTTTACATTCAATTTACAAATGTTATCCTAAGAAAAGAGTAAAGTAGTTTTCCTATCATTTACTTCAGTCAAAACAAAAGGAAGTTTTGTGGAGTTGGAGACTTACCCGAGTTGCTTGTGTAATCACAATATACATGCTGAACAGTGAGATCCAGCTGTTATACTTCCTAGAGAATCTCAGCTGCTGTCTTCACCATGCCCATGGAAACCCCAGAAATTTGGCAGAGTTTCTCTGCAGATTATGAAGAAATTCAAAGAAGACCATCAAAAGCAATTCATATGTTTTTGGCACTAAACAAAAGCAAATATCTTGTTTTATATAGATGGATATGATAATAAGCATAACATTTTCCAGTAATTTTATTTGTTAAACTTGAAAAGCATATAAACTCTCAATTGCAAATTCTGTAGTTCCTTCTCTGCCTCTGTTAGGATAATGTGGAAACCTATTTACATATCTGTGTATTTTTGATATTTATGAATCCTTTATTAATTCAGCCCCAAAATAATTGGATTATTTGGAAAACATTACATGACATATGAAGATTTTTCAGAATGCAGAAACACAGTGTTGCTTAAGGGCATTAAAGGTATTTATCTGTTTTTTTTCACTGAGTCATGATAGGGAGCCAATGCCTTTGATCTGCTAATGCTAAGAAATTCACTGCCTGATGAGATGGAATGTTCTGTAATCAAGACCACAATAATGGAATACCTTCAAAAAGAGTATGCTAGCAAATTCTCAACAGCTCCATTGGATCTTTCTTCCTGTAAAATTTTAACAACATTTGTATATGCTGCTCCTGCTGCTGGTGACTTCCTTTTGGTGCTGGTGACTTCCTTTAGCTGCTTTTCAATACAAAGGCACTCTCTGTCAAATATTTGGCATTCTCACACTTTCTGTGACAAGTGCTTGTGTGCACTTAAATCAGTGAATCCGTATGAACAAGGCAATAACAATGTCTACTAGAGGGAGGAGAAAAAGAGGAAAAGTTTATGAGCTGTTTTGATATTTATTTGTACCAAATTGCATTATCCATAAAAATAGAAGTAGATGAGAGGAAGAACTTTTATTTAACTTCTCATGTAGATTTCTTCCACAGAGGCTATTTTCTTTTCTGTGTAAATCCAAATGCATGGGTCTCCATACATATTTTAGTTGAAAGCAAACACATTAAGCTCTGTTTGGAATCAGTTGTTGTTGCAAACTCAGTATCTAAATCTCCAGCCTAAAAATAAAACTCATGACAGGCCTAAAGTTAAACCAATTTCTCACTGCCATTTCATCAAACGCAGGAATGCAGTAGGTAAAACCATGCCTCTGTAGAGCTTTTTGTTATATAAAGAGCCTTCCACTTTGCAGAATGGGCTGTTTTGCTGCACTTCTGTGCTTCCATTTCACTTCTGTGAAACCCTTTTAGTATCAGTATCTCCAGCAGCTGTCTGATTCTCCTTTCTCATTTCAGCTGATAAATGTTTTCAGTACAGAGTTCTTCATTGCTGCACAGCTCCAACCCACCCATTACTGACTGTACCTGGATGGGACCTCTCCAGAAGGCCAAGGAGCTGGCACTGACTTCAGCAGGCTTTGAATCCAGAGCCCAGGTGGGATGCAGCATTACTTTTGGTTTCACTTAAGAACTAAATCAGACAATTCAGTTCTTGTCTTAGTTAAACGATTGTCATTCTGATGACCTCCAAGGTGGCACACAGGCAGCATGGAAATCTCCCAAACTTACATATAGCATTTAAAATACTGTGAAATAATTCATCCGCTCTATTTAATGCTGGCTTAAGAGTGATAAAAATAAATTTGTTTTAAAAAAGGAATAATTTGATTAAACATTGACCCATTTCTGGCTGCTAGATTAATATCTCTATGAGTTGGATTATTGCTCCTTTTTCTCATCTGAATTCTGCAGTCAAGTGATCTCATCTATTGTGCCAGCTTTTAGTTAGAATGTGCCAGTGGAAGAAGGACATGCCAATAACCATTAGTTTTATATTATGGAAGTATACATATACAATTTAGATTATATTTTTCTTTCAGTCAAAAATACCTTTACTTTATGGATTTTCTGATGGTTTACTTGCAAAATGGGTATATTTTATTTACATTAAGGGTTTTTTTCTAATTTATGCATATTTAAATTTGTATTTCCCCTTCTCTAGAAAATAAAACTGTTTGCTAAGGAAGAGAAATATTTCTTTTTCTCTTTGGAAGAATTGTATTACAACATTTTGATAAATGCATATGTTCTCAGTATTTTGCTGTGTTGAAAAGATTAAGCTACTTGAGACTTGCTGCTGTAAGATTTTACTGAATAATGAAGGATATACTCTGCAGGTGAACTCAAGTAGTTAATTTTAAGCATATTTTGCTTTCCGTTGTATTTATTTCACAGATGAAAATCAGAAAGGGAGCAAAGTAATTTGATAAAACAAAACAAGAGTAGTGGTTTGTATGTCAGTAAACACTTTAAAAACAACTGAGAGCATTTTCAATACAAAACATACAATCAAATTAGTTTTCTGAGACTAATCCTTGATCCTTTTTTGAATTATGTGCTTCTCTTTAAAAATAGAATTTTAATAAAACACATTTATGCAATGCTATGTCTCATTCTCTCATCTGATTAGAAACGGGAATCGTCTCTAAGGTTCATATTTCACTGGGCTGCATCTTGATATCCATAACTATTATTCACTTTCAAAGCCTCTGGAAACAAAAGGGAAGTTTAATACTGGCACATCTGATCTCATATAAGACAGAAGTCAAAAAGTCATCAAGTTTGATGATTTTCTGTCAGGGCCCATCTTTGAGGGTGAAAACAAACACAGAAGGACTTCTGTATACGTGATGCAGGTTTATTTTTGAAAAGCAATTGGAGCAGAAAGTAAGTATGTGACCATTTTGGTTCTTTTCTTTAAAAAATAAAAATAATATAATGAAGAAAATATCTAAGGAAAGGTAAGAAAGAAAAGGAAAGTACAAGAGTGGACAGTGGAAAGGTACCACCACCTGTGGATCCAGCTATAACACTAGATCTTTGCAGTGTCAATGCCCATGGTCAGACTGATGGTTGTAGTTTTGATTCCTTGGGCATGGGGGTGGGTGCAGCAGAGTCCTGTGGGTTATAGACATTCAGCCTTGCGTGGGAATGCTCCAGAGGGCTTTTACACTGGCTGAAACAACTTTGTGGAAATGAATTATGGGAGCATTCAGGGATCTTTGATGGTTTGTGGCCCCTTCTAATGACATGTCATGACAGCTGTTTGGCCCTCCTTCTTGTGTAGTTGTGCCTTATAGCATGGCATGAAAGGCTAATAAATAATAGAGTCATCTAATCGATGGAAACAGGAGTAAAATTATTATTTCTAAGTGAGCTCACTGAAGGAGGGAACAGGAATATTATTCAGGATACTCTGATGAAGACAATAGGCAGAAAGAGTACTGTAAAATCTATCCATTCTACATGAAGCTTGGCAGGGCATGAACACAAACTTGATGAGGAGTGTTCATAGTGAGTTTATTGTTTTTCCCCTATATCTTCTTTTCTAACCCCAGAGTTTTTATAAAGATGGTTTGCAGAAAATGAATAATTCTCTAGGGGCCATGTAGCTGTTAAATATTGGCTTGATAGTAAAGTGGCTTTCCACAGACTGAATGCAGCTTAAGCTAAGTAGAATCCAGTCCACACAAATGGTAAAATAAATATTCTACTTTGGAGTGAAACCTTTGCATATTATGTCTTGTGCAAGTTCTGAAATCTTATTTTGAAAAGAAAATAAGAAATCATATTTTTATCTACACTGAAAAAAAATGCAGATGATTCTGTGTTGATCTATGGCCTAAGGTGGTAATCTAATGGGTACACAAATTAAGGAATGGTGACAGAAGAGATAAAAGGATGTAGTTAATTAGTGAATTTCTGCAGGTCATTTAAACTTGGCTCTATTGGTATTTGTCAACAGCAAAACTTCCCCCATACACACATTTAAATTATTCTTTATATTCACTTTATATTCTTTATATTTAAATTGCATTCTAATTTCCTGCTTACTTTCAATTTAATCTAGGGAATGATCAGATTTTTGCTGTGAAAAATACTTCAACCAGACAAAACACATATCTTTTCCTTGACAGATGCGGGAATTTAATTAGGGAAATATTATAGAATAGTGGCTAGATTCAATCACTTACAGCATCATCTGTATATATCACTTGAGGTGACATTTTTTGACAGCTGTCTATTCTTTTGCTTATGAGTATAATAATTTAATTCAAGTTTACACCATAGGTCTATTAATAACATCATACCAAATGCTAGGAATTTTGCCCAAACAAATACTGCAAGTCAGATTCTTAATCTATTTTGGCATTTAAACAGACAGACAAACAAAAAAAAAAGGAACTTATCAAAAACAGTTTAAAAAAATTAAGAAATTATTAGTTTTCATTATATAAATAATTAGTTGCAAACCTCAAATAGTTAACTCAAGAGAAATTCAGATTTTGAATTATTTTCTCATCTGTAACACACTAAGTTTTATTTGAAATAGAGGCCAGGCTAAATATCTGGAGATCAGTGCTTAGGTGATTCACATTCAGTTTCTAGATTAGTTAGAAATAGTCTATTTCATTGTCAAAAAGCAGTTCTAACTTTAATCAGACTGAAGTGGAAAGAGTAGTTGATAATTAAAGGAAAAAAGATAGTTTACTTTTTTTTCCAGTACAAAATTTGTTCATATTTGAACAAACTATTATGTATGTGTAGTATAAGGTTCAGTAGAAAGATCTTGCTTTTGTTCCTACTGTTTTTAAAGGATTACAACACAAGATTGCAGATTATTTTTCTGGAATAGCATTCTCAGGAATTTAATGTCTAGAAGACACAAACTCACAGTAAGTCCAAAGACAGTGTATTGTGTCACACAAAACTGCCCCAGCACTGGAGGTGAGGCTGCCCCAGCTCAGAGCGGGCCAATCCCCTCCCTTGCCCTGCTGGCCATGCTCTCCCTGATGCCCCCAGGACAGGGCTGGCCCTCCTGGCTGCCAGGGCACTGCTGGCCCATGTTCAGCTTGTCACTGACCAGGACCCTCAGGTGCCTTTCCCTGGCACTGCTTTATAGAATCTCACTCCCCACTCTGTCTGTACAGCCAGGGCTGCCCCATGCCAGGTGCAGAACCCAGCACTGGTTGAATTTCCTATCGTTGGTGATTGCCTGGCCCTCGGATCTGTTGAGGTCTCTCTGCTGGGCCCCCCTGCCCTAGAGGAAGTCAACAGCTCCTCCCAGTTTTGTATCCTCTGCAAATTTGCTTAAGTCCTGTGTCCAAGTACTTAAGAAGATGTTGAAGAGCACAGGGCCTAAGTTACTTTGTTACATCTTGTGGAATGAATATCTTTTATTGAAAAAAAATTTACTTTAAACTAAAATATAAATAAATACAAAATATTATCTTATAATCATGCCAATTATTAATTTTTCCATGATACTGCTAAGGAACTTTTCACTTAAAAGAAATTGTTTTGAATATCTCACGAACATTAATACAGCCTCTCCCAAAATCAGATATCTTCTTGCCAGATTCAATACTGTCCTCTAAACCAGACATACCTTTGTTCATTTTACTTCAATTATTAAGCCTCATTTGAGAAAGGCTGCATGAAGTGATGCAAATCACAACTCTAATCTGACCTATTTTCTAGACATAGTTCTGCTTGATGAAATAATACCTGCACATGCCTCAGGACAGAGCAAATCACACATACAGATATACACACATTATTTGGAGCTTACTGAATTTCTCTGTTATATAAGAAGAGATTCTAGATTATAATTTTTAACTAGGTGCCAACACTCCACAGTAGCCAAAATAGGCATGATAATTTACTCTTTTTCATGCATACCGGTTCTTAAATGAGGCTAATTATTCTATTGAGCAAGTGACTTAGTTGAGTTTTGAAATGTGAGACATATCAACAAACAGATTCTCCAGAGTATTTGCAACAGTCTGACTTCATTTATCTGTGCAGCCTTCAGACCCAGCCCAATACTCTTTTTCTTTTTTTGTAGTATTGAAACGTCTTGAGCATTTGATAAATTTATAAAATGAATAAATTCATGAGTCAAGATTAAAGACTTCTTGGCCACCTGGGCACTCTCTGGCTCATGTTCCACTGGCTGTCAACCTCATTGAACCTCACACAATTGGCCTCAGCTTATTTCAGCCTCTCCAAATCCCTCTTCAGAGTCTTCCTAGTCTTCAGCAGATCAACATTCCTGCCCAACTTAGTGTCATCTGTGAATTGACTGAGGGGGCACTTGATTTCCTTGTCTAGATCTTGATTTCCTTGTCTAGATCATTGAAGGTACTGAAGAGAACTGACCCCAACACTACGCCCTGGAGAATCCCACCAGTGAGTGCCACCAGCTGAGCCATGCTCTGGGGCCAGCCATCCAGCCAGGTATGCACCCAGCAAAGAGTGCACCTGTACAAAGCCACGAGCAGCCAGCATCTCCAGGAGAACGCTGTGTGAAACATTGTCAATGGCTTTAGCGAAGTCCAGGTAGAAAACATACACAGCTTTTCCCACATTCACTGAGTCACCTTGTCATAGTGTTGCCTTTTTCCCAACCTGGAAATGAAACTCGAGATAATTTTAGTAAGGGGGTAATATAAGAGCGGATCTTTAATGAAGGCCTTCAGGGTCAGTTATGGAAAGATGCCCACAAAAGCCCACCCTCCCAGGGGTGAGTACATTTTTATAGGTTTTGGGAAATTAGGACAATTGATAAAAAGTACCAATTAGGAGGACAAGTGGTGATGCAATTCCCCTCCAGGTCAAGCCCCTTCTCTAGAGCCCTCCCTCATCACTGGCTGTACTTTGCCCATGAAATGTATCTGACAAGAGTTGTTCTCAGCCTTGGTTCCCAGGAAGACCCAAGACAGCATGGGGCCTTGTACCTCCCGGGGCTTGGAGCTCTGGAATTTGTTTTATCTTTCTGCCTAGGGAAAGGCCATGGAAAAGTACTGGGAAGCTAGATTACTTCTAGAGTCTTCAATTTCATTCTTTAATCAGATAACAATACTTTGCCTCTCCTCTAATTCATTATGTTTGTCAATACATTTACCATTGCACATGTGTCCACATATGGAATTCCGTTATTTAAAGTCATCCTATTTTTGTGCCTGTTGTTTTGCACTAAGTTTCGCTTTAGAGCTATTCGGCTTGTTCCCTCTGAGACGGGTCAAGGACTAATTCTGTAGAAGGTTTGTTGAGGAACAGTTCACAACAGAAAGTGCTATAGAGGTATAAATGGATCCCCTGGTCCTGCAAGTTGCAATGATGGCCAAATAAAAAAAAAATATTAAAGTGAATTATTTAATAAGACAAATGAACATATAAAATATAACAGATAAAATATCTCAATCAGAAATACCACACAGTTGAAAACTAAAAGAACTACAGGGTTTTTTTTTTCCACAGAGTAGATTACAACATAATATGAAACATGTCACTGTATTGATACTCATATTAAATTCAGCAAAAGAAAGACTATTGATTAGAAGCTGCAGGTAACTTACTACCAAAATGAAGATAATGTACACAGATTCCTTCATTTACCCCTGGGGAGTGACTGTGAAATAGGCATCCCTATTCACAGGAGGAGCTCCTGTGAGGAAAATGTATGCAAGATTTCTGCTTTGTGAGAGTTTGGTGTGACTTTCATAGTTATAACCTATATAGTTTATAACTTATATAGTTATAAAGTCAGTAAAAAATTTGGCCTATCTTGTCAAATCACAGTTCAAAATATATTTATTGGCAGTTGGGAGATGCCAGACCAGAGCTAATCCCATGGTGCCAAAATAAGTCACTACAATACAGTTTGTACAGCTTGAGTTATTTGATCAGTTAACAAAGAGTAGATAAGCTTTGTGGGGGTGGGAGTGGGGTGGTTCAGGTCACAATGACTTTAGTATCTCTCAAATCGAGGGTGGATGTGTTCTTGTGTCCCTGTAATAGGGAGTGACCACTAGTTTTCCATCACAAAAGACACAGATTGAGGAAAGGGGCCATCTCCTCGGATCAGGTGTCTGCAGAAGAGCTCCTCAGACCCCCAGACCTCCAGGGATAGATCTGTCACAGAAGCCTCATCAAGGTAAGAGATGATGTTGTGATGTACCACTGCCGTAGCAAAGGACCCACGTCTCCTTCTTCAGCTGCTCTGTTTCCCTCCCCAGCCACTGTGTCATTCCCAGCTGGTGGGGACAGGGCTGTGACGACAGGAATGAGAAAGCACATTAATGCCACTCTCCTGGTGGCTGCAGGCATGTGTCAAATGGCTCAGGGGGTAGCTACTGCGGCGCTGAGGGCAACTGTAAATGGACTGATCTTCATTGTTACATTTAACTACACCAGGACACCTATATTTGTCACATTTGAAATGTGTTCCAAGTGCTCAGATAGAAGCCATTAATTAGGCCAATAAATGAGAATTCAAATGATTCATTATTTCACCTAATGCCTTACTGGTATTAATAACGCATTCTTAAGTACTCTCCTGGTTAAAAGTAAGGGTCTTGGTAATGAGTAACATGTCAGCCTGAGAACATTATTAGGCTCAGATGAAATAATGACTAACATGATGGAGAATACCTCTTACACCATGTAGCAATGAATTCAAAAGGTGTTTACTTTTGCTGTTGTTGGGGACTCATGCTTTGCATGTCAAGGTGCATATCCTCATCCAAAGCAAGAGAATACAGTGTCTATATGTTCTGCAGGAGAAGGAGGAGGAGGAGGTGAAGGAAAAAAGGATGTTATTGGAATGATCAATGCCACAGCCCATTGTATTGCAAGAGCACCATGAGTCATTTGCCTGAAAAGGTCAATCAAGTAACCTAAGAAATAGAAAGTGCTTTGCTTCAAGCAAGTGGCTTGTTTTAAATCTCCTTTTCCCACCCCTGATTCCTATGTGTAAAATAACTTAATACAGGGCCCAAAAAAGAGTATCAAAATAAAAGTATGAATTCCTGCAGCCTGCATGTGTTTGTCACATTGAAGCAACTGCCTCATACAGCTATTGCTGTTCAAAAGGTGGCTCTAAAAATCTATAAATGATAAGAGAAAATGCTGGCTAGGAAACTCTTATAACTTTATTTATTGAGTTTTTATCTGAGCACCACACCCCTCCCCCCAAACCCACCGCTCCCCACCCAGTTTGGTTTTCATGTTTTTCAACATTACAGAGTGGTTTTGCAGAGTAATTTGTACTTGTCAGGTCAATGGCTTTGGGGTTATGAATTGTAAAGTGGATACTTTGGAATACATTGGAATTGAAAAGCCAAACCCAGAAAGTAAAGCTGAAGAATAGAGATGTTCAGTCTTGCATTATCTCTTTTCTCTTACCCTTCTTTTTCCTCTCTTGCCCTGCCTTTCCATACATTTTAGCTTTTGCAGTCACTGAAGAGCAGAGTTTTTTCACTTTATGATAAAACCTCTACAAATATGCTACAGTGACAGAAGTGCATGCATTATGTAATCTTACATTTTCAAGAATGGTAATGAATAGTTTTCTCCCACTCATAGTACTAAGTTTAGAATGTGACTATTTTATAGAGAAAACCACTTTATTTGTAGCCACTCCCACATCTACAAATTGCACCTTTTTGATTGTCTGCGTATTTTCTGTTTATTTATCTCAGAGACTGAACTGTCAGATGGCAAGATTACATGGATATTGTCCATCTTCTGACAGCTATAATTTGAGATTCCCAAGTAAAACATTGATGGCTAAAATATATGCATTCAATAAGACATCTGGGAAAGCAACCTGGTTTTGGCTGAAGTAGAGCTAATTTTCTCCATAGTAGCTGGTACAGTGTTGTATTTTGGAAATAAGATGAGGATAATATTGGTAACACACTGATTTTTTAACTGTTCCTGAGCAAAAGACACCCAAACTGAAGGACTTTCCAGCTTCTCATGTTGTCTCACCACTGGAGATGTTGGGGGTGCATAAGAAGCTGGGAGGGGACAGCACAGATGACTCCAACACACCTAAGGGATATTCCATCCCATATGGAATTATGGTCAGCATATCAAATAAGCAGAAAAAGGTGGGCCATTGGCTGGGAGCAGGCAATTGAACATCAGTCAGTTGGTGGTGAATAGTTGCTTTCCACTGGCAACACTTGTTTTTCTTGGGTTTTAGTTCTCTCTCATTTTTTTATTTCCCTTTTAATGATTGTTATTGTTATTACTATTACTTTTATTATTATACTACAGGCACTGGTTTTGGAGGACCGTAAGGTAAGAACTCTGTACTGTTGCATTATATTCTCTGAAAAATATGAAGTTAACATTTCCATTTGGTTGTGGATAACTCTCACCACTTAGACCAGACTAAAACTTCAGTGTAAGTCCAGTGTACTTTGTACTGGAAAAGTAAATTCTGACATCAGCAAACAGACAAATATAGAGGGTCAAAATCAATTATATATGTAGCTCAGATATGCATTGATACAGATGTCAATAAAACTCCATGTGAGCAGTCACAACAAATATGTGTTCCAGACTGAAGAAATATAAGTAGAGTTTCTCTTGTTTTCATTAACATACTCCACACATTATTTTTCAGCTCTATGGGCTTTAGCCAATTAAGTTACCTATTTTTCCTTCTGAAACATTTTCTGATGCACATTCATAACTTACATACACTATTTAAGTCTTAGAAAGGAATGGAATGCATTCATAGTTTCTCTGCTTTGGTTTTTGTACAGTTTATGATGCACAGGGAATTGGAAGTCTCATTAATCCTTAATTAAAATGCAAAAAGAAATTATTATTAAGACACTTTAAAGTTTTAACCAATTTATTTTTTAATATCTGTAATGTTCTCTCCTTGCTTTCTGTTGCTTTTTTTCCCCCTCCTTCTTCCTATCCTTTGGTTTTTCTTCTAGTCTGATGTTATTTGTTCCTGTAGAATGGTGAGACCTATATTTTTAACTTCCCCACTAAGGACATAAAATATCTACAAACTTTAGGAACCACAGCTCCATTTTACAATGTCTTTAATTTGCATTATGTTGTTCCCATCTTTTTTTCTCTAATGACTGTAAATCAGCTTCTGAAACAGTTCCTACCAATTAGTTTATTTATAGTGGTGGAGCATATAATTTTTCCCTGTTGGGAAATATGAATTATAACCCACATGAGAGATATTTTTACTGTTTTGTTAAAAAAATTTCTTTTCTGACAGACTAGATAGTATATATACTTGTCTTGCATTTTGTGATGTAGCAATTAACTGGGAACCCATGCTACATATTTATCTGAAGATCATTTATATAATTCAAACAGTGTGGAAGACACTTATGTGTTTGCAGACAGAACTGGTGGCACAAGATATCTTCTGATGCTGTGGCTAGTGCTTTGGGTAATTTCCCTTCTCTTTTCCACCAATTTCACTCCACTGGAGAAGGCCACCACATTTTTAAATGGCTTTACCACTACTGAAGCCATGTTGGCTATCACAAATCACATTCATATTTTCCATGTGACTTAGCATATTTATGAGAAGGATCTGCTCTGCATTATTACTGACTATAGACTCAGCTATCCAATAGTATCAGGGCAACTCAGTTATGGAATACTGAAATTTGACTTTCACTTAGTTTTCTTATTATTAAACAAACAAAATTACTGCTTAGACACAACACATAGAAAGGAATCTGAATGTGGCAGCATTTTTACCTTAAAAGTTTAATATACTGCCCCAACAGTAAAATTTTTCACAAAAAAATTTCAGTACTTCCAGACTTTATACTGGTACCAAGACAAACTCTGAAGGATATAATATAGCAACACCTTCTGCCATTTTCTTCTGAAGAAAAACATTTGCATTTCTAACCCCTTTACATAACTTATTGGACCGTTGTGAAAAGCAAAAAGTACAGGGTGGTTTGGGACTTCTATCCTCTGTAGGGAGTCTGAAATGCATTTAAAATAGTCTTAATATTTTTCATTCCTCGTTTGTTTTTCTTTTTGTTTTTAGGGGATTTATCAGAGCACAGGGAAGTTGAGGTCATAATTTTTTTTCCAAGGAAGAAGGATATAATTTAGGATACCACAAAAAGACCCTTGCTTCCAGCATGAGTTTTTTTCCATTGAGTATACAGGGCTTTGAGTCAAGGAACAGTTCTTGCTCAGCTGGACTTTCAGAGATGCAAGACAAAAAAAGACAAAACAAAACAATAAAATAATTGATCCATTTAATTGATTACCATATTAATATGTACATTTTATGTCAATATGTTTTATCTGATCCACATTTGAAGCTTTTTGAGAAAGAAATTGCCTTGGACTGCTGAAGGATAATCAAGTAAATAAGCATAATGCAGTGATGTTTCTTTACCCTCTACTCTTCTAACACTCATGTAAGTAGTATTCAAATCTATCCATGTGATAACATTATTCTAATCAGATCACATCTGTTATGAGAAGGAATAACCTGAAATGCATTTTGCAGCCATCAAGGGGGACATTTCCAGCTACCAGAAGCATCTATCCAATCATCTTTTTATTTTTGTATGAAATTTTTTTGTCTAGAGTAGTCAAAAGATTCATTTCTCACACATGCTGCTCAATTATTTATACTCAAAACAGCAGTAATCCTTGTCACTCTGGGCTGTTTACTGTTGTTTCTTTTTTATCAAAAATTCAGTGATAACTACTTTACTAACAAAAATCAAAACATTAAACTCAGTTATAATAGATGAAGCAGTTATGGAGACAAATAAGACAACGAATTTAGATAAATGTAGTACCTGCTTCTTGTGAACAGTTATGTAAATCTACTAAGATTTAGTTTTGTATTCCAGGGAAGATTGTTTTTATCTAAAACTTCAACACTTTATAAACTCTGTTATTAAGATCTAAGTGAAACACAGCAGATGTTTCAATAGAAAGCAATGTTCACATTGGCTTGACCAGAGGCTCTTAAAAGAAGCACAAGTTTAGTTGCAATACATTTCAGCAACATTTAACTTCTACTTTATGTATTATTTAATGCCAGAACTTTTCTGCATGTGCATATTACAGCTAACAGACTCATAGAAAGCATTAAACTCCTTTACAAAAAGAAGAGCGGTCCAGACTCTGTGCTGTTGGTACAGCTTCTGGTAGTATTTAGAGTCAAAAACTGTTTTGAGTTCGAAGGGACCTCAAAAATCATCGAGTTCCAATCCCCTACCATGGTCAAAGACACCTTCCACTACACTAGATTGTTCCAAGCCCTGTAAAACCTGGTCTTGAGGACTTCCAGGGTGAGAAGTTGCTTGTCTGTCCTGGACTGGGGAGCCCAGAACTGGACACAGCACTGCAGGTGTTGCCTCACTGGGGCTGAGTAGAGGGGCAGGATGACCTCCCTGAACCTGTCGTCAGTGCCCTCCCTAACACATCCAGGTTACCACTGGCTAGCTGGATCATGGACAAAGTCTTGTCCTGTTAGCCAGAAACTTTGGGGACTTGGAGGCTTACAGACACAAATAGTCATTTGTATCTATCTGCATTGCCCAAGTTTGCAACAGCAAATTTTTTTCTAGAAACAGCAACAGCAAATCCCAGAAGTGCTGGACATAGGGTTTGAGTAATATGTTAAAAAGCTTACTGACAATTCCAAACTGGCAGGTGCTGTTAACGCTCTTGAAGGACAAGATGCTTTGGAAGATCTAGACACATTGGAGCATTGGAGCATCGGAACATCATTAATGGGATGAAATTAAACAAGTCCAAGCGCTGGATTCCACACTTGGGATGGAGCAATTATGACACAAGTATAAATTTGGAGGGGAGTGGCTGGAGAGCAGAAAGGATCCGGGGGTGCTGGCTCCATGTGAGTCAGCAGTGGCCAGCAGCCAGGAGGGCAAAGCCCATCCTGGGATCACCAAACCCAGCATGGCCAGCTGCTTAAAAGAGGTGATTGTCCCACTGAGTTCAGAGCTGGTGCAGCCTCACCTTCAGCATGGGTAGAGCTCTGGGCCCCACCATTGAAGAAAGACATGAAGGGGCTTGAATGCACCCTGAGGAGGACAACAAAGCTGCTGAAAGAACTGGAAGGTAAATCCTATGAAGAGGAGCTGAGGGCATGTTCACTTTGGAGAAAAGGAGACTGAGAGGTGGCCTCACTGCTCTTTACAGCCTCCTGTAGAGAGGAGGGTACGTCCAGAGAGAGGTTCTGTTTGACACAAAATTTACTGAAATCCATTCTACAGAAACAACTGAAGCCCAGGGGAAAATATCTGCCAATGAACTGGAATCAGTACACCAGATGCTTTTGTTTGGATTTCTAAGTACTGGATGAGTGCCATTACACATGGTGTAATCTGTTGACATACATATGTAGAGATCTAAATACAGCATCATATCTACTGAATTTAAATGACAGAATTACTGCACATTTTCCAATAATAATGCTGTGATAAATATAAAAACTTGTGAGTTTACTCCCTTCAGACTATAAAGTTTCCTTGCGTGAAGAAAATAAAAAGATTACTGTACTGTTATGAGTAATTATGTAGTGATTGTAATTTCCCATCACACACAACATATATTTTCTGCTCTCACTGGAAATTTTCATAGTTAGAGATCATGTTTTTTAATCTATACTGGACCAAGGAAGCTTGTCAGTTTTAGGACTCTTTGGGACTATAGTATATAAATGTTTTACATACCAAATGCTAGAAGATAAAATGATCTAGCCTTTCTTTTTGTTTACCTCTCAACAAGATAGCATATCAGAGCATAAAGGCTGTTGTGCAGCCTGCTACACAGTGCTGCACATGCTCACTAATAGAGTTCCTCATGGTAATGGCTTTCCACAAGATTTTAAATTAAATTCTAACCTGCTGTTTCTGTGGTGCTCCAGTATCATGCAATATTGATATAATATTCTATGAGTTCTACCCACTGCCTTACCGAGCAGCCTCATAAAAGGCTCATGGTTTGTCCCTTAGTCTGTAACACATGGAGAGACTGAGTAAATTCATCCTTTTGTTTATTTACATAGAATAAAATCAACAATAAAATTAAAGATTAGGATCAGAACCATATTTTAACTCACCTCTGTCTTTAATGTATATTGCAGTCTGAAAAAAGCCTCTCAGTGGAAATTCTGAGGACAGATAATTAAACTGAAACAAAGATGAAAACCAAGAATTTGGGGAGAGATACTAGAATACTATGAGACATTATCCAATGTATTGCTTAAAATAACAGGAAACTGGACTAGGCCCAGGCAGTCCTTTAAATTCTAGACTTTCTACTATATTTGTGTTATGAAATACAGTACACCTGTATATATTTTCTTTCAAAATTTCTTTTCCTATTGTGGTTAAAAACCAACAAACTCCAAATCATAAGACGACTTTATAAAAATGAACATAAACTTGTCAGAACTCCAGACAGCCTTTTGTTTGGTTGTTTATTTTTATAACGATGTAGATATTGTGGTCTTTGTCTCTCAGAATGAAACCAGTTATTTCCAGATGTTTGTTCACATAGTTGAATACAGAAAGAGGAAGTATACAAGCACCTATAATAAAACAAATAATGAACAGCGAAATATTAATTGATCTACTGACAGAAAAATAAAAACATTTTTGACAAATTAACAGAACTGAAAACTAAGTTGTATCCAAGATGTAGAGGAGTGCAAAAAATCATGGGGGAAAATCAGATGAGAGGGTTTCTGCAGGTCATTTCACAATGAAGCTGGTTTCAAAACTATATCAGGTTGCCATGGGGCTCATGTAGCTCAGTTCTGGAAGCATCCAGGAATTGTTATCCCAAGGGCTCTGTTAGAAACCTGCTTCAGGATTTCACCATTCTCATGGTGGAGAGCTGCATCACGATGCCTGGCTGCAATTTTCCTTCCTGCAAGGAAGGAAAATTCAATAACAGTTGTGACCTCTTGCTGCAACTCTTGAGCAGTATCTTACTGTGTCTTCTCACCCTGTACCTCAAAGAAGAGTTTGGTTCTTGCTGCTCTATAATCTCCCTTCATATAGTGGAATATGGTAGAGAGATTTGTTTGCAGCAGGAGCTGCTGGTTTATGACCAACCCTGTCAGAAAGGCACTCAGACTCTGTGAAGTATCATTTAAACTGTTCTTTTGGAGTTAAAGAGAGAATAGCATAGGTAATCTGACATTCCTTTGGACACTGGATATCTAAAGGACACCTTGAATTCATTCTATAACTGCTCAGTGTACCAACCCACTGGCAAGAAAAGGTTTTGGTCTTTCAGAAAAGGTGTGCATGAAGAAAAAGGAATAAGTTTGGGTGTTTCACACTTATTTTATCATTCTGATGCTTTGGGGCTCATTTTTTTAGTTCAGTGAGTAAGCATTTTTTATAAACAAGTGATCTTTTTATTTTCTTCACATGAGAAATACTTATAGTCTGAAGTGAGTAAGAGTAAACTGAAAAGTTTTTATATTTGTCATAGCATTAACATTGGAAAATATCCATTAATTTTGTCATTAAAGCTCTACTAAGAAAGAAATATAAACTATTGCAGGTACTTCTTGTTGTGTCATTACATGTGCCCACTATTTTATCTCTTTATCTTACACAGATGTAGAACATTTAGTATTGTTAAAAAAGTGAAACTCCATCTTGGCTTCAATAAGGTTTTTGAGACTCTCTCAACATCTAGGGTTTTACAAGGAATGGTTTGGTAGCTAGCTTAGGTTCATTAATAGTTTTTTCTGTTAATTTTTTTTTCTACTTTCCTTTTTAAACATTCAATATTAATGCACAAAGTGCAAAATAAAATTATCAGTTACCCACAGGAGATTTGTGACACTTTGGGAATTAGGGTGTTTGAAAATCCAAGAACTTTACCCCAGAATTACTTCACTGAAATCTTTTTCATGAAAGGTGGATATTGTATAAAATAAAAATAGGAGTGAAAGTCTTCTCTTGCCTTACTTTCCAGTACAGTTTGTTGCAAGAACAGATCTTTTATAACCAATAACTGAGCAGCTCCACTGCTCAGTTTTCACAAATATTATGATTTAAATTATTTATTATTCCTATTTCAGCTGTCCTGGATATGTCCTCTCCCAGCTCCTTGTGCAGCCCCAAATTTTTCACTGCTCCAGTGGGGTGAGGAACAGAAAAGTCCTTGAGTCCGTATAAGCACTGCTCAGCAGTAGCTAAAGCATCCCTGTGTTTTAGAACTATTTTCAGAATAAATCCAAAACACAGGCCCATACCAATATACAAGAAAATTAATTCTATCCTAGCCAAAACCAGCACAATATATAATTGAGAACCTGGCCACCAAAGAACAAAATATAAGTTGCAGCCAGTAAGCCTGTGAGATTCATCTTTCTCCACATTTCCTTAACTTTCTAACAATTCACTTTGTAGGAAAATATTTTGCAAGGGCTGTTAAAGATTACAGAGAGAAGCACAAAGGAATTTAAATGTACCTAGACACCTAAATCCAATTAACCTTTATTTCAAGTGCCTTTAGGTTTTCCTGAAAAGTCTAACCTAAGAAAATCCTCCAACAAGAAATAATATAGCAACACATGCAAACTTTGACAGAGAAAAATAAACTTAAAGTAGAAAACAACTCTTTTATCATGTAAAATATAATGACTTAAATTTATATTTTTTCTTTTACTTTTTGTATAGTAAAATATGTCAGTTTTGCATCTACTGCTATCCTTGTCTTTTTAGCCTTCTTCCTCTATGCTGAAGTTATTATCTATCATCCACAATCTTTGCTCATGTTGAAACACTTACATGGCCTTTACATATTGAAATATGAACCTAAATCCCTATTTCTTTTCTGATGTGGTCTTTCTGTTGCTATGAATCTTAGAGCAGCCACCAATAACATCAATCTGCAAATGTGTACAGACAGTGTTCCTACTAATATGAGGTCAGGAAACTAAAATGGGCTTGACTATTTAGCCATCCCCAGACAGAACAGAACGAGCTCTCAGCCTTCCCTCACAGGAGAAATGCTGCTTTCCCCTGCTCATCCTTATGGGCCTTCTCTAGTCCCTCTCCAGGATGTTCATGTCTCTCTCTTGTACTGAGGAGCACAGAACTGGGAGCAGAGCTGCTGGTGTGTCCTCACCAGGGCCGAAGAGAGGAAAAAGGTCACCTCCCTTGACCTGCTGGTAACACTGCTCCCAGCTCAGTCCTGGTTGTTGTTGTCCTTCCTTGTCACCAATGAGCGCCCTGGGTCACGTTCAAACTGCTGTTTACCAGGACCCAGAGGCTGCTTTACCCAGCTGCTTTCCAGCCAGCCCCCTTCGTGTGTTCATGTGGGGGCGTCATCCATTCCTAAAGAGCCAAACTTCTCAAGCTTGGGAAGCAACTTCACACTGTTCCATTTCAAATTTTGAAGCTCCCTGCCCCTTTTGAAACTGATCATGTGCTAGGTGATAGATTTGAATCAAGATATTGAAACCAATCAACTATTTGTACTGGTCAGCCTCACGCATGTGCTGGGATAGATAAAAGAATTTTTGTATATCCTTAGATTTCATAGAATCACTGAATGCCAGGTTGGAAGAGACCTCTAATATCAAATGGTCTGACTTTTCTTGGCAAAAGCAGGCAATCTAGCTGTCCAGCTGAACCATTACATTGTTTAGCTCTGGGGAATCCATCACTTCCCTGGGGAGATTATTCCATGTCTGATTGCTCCTGTGGAATTTTTTTCCCCCTTTGACCACTCAGAACTTCCCAGAAGTAACCTATACCCATTGATCCTTGCCTTTTTCACCACTCTTTGTAAAAAAGGGGGTCTCCAAATTCTTTGTGAGTATTGTTTATATACCTTTAAATCCTGGAACTCAGTGATAGATATCCTCTAAGCTTTCTTTTCTCAAGGCTGAACAAACACAGTTCTCTCAGCCTTTCCTTAAATATCCAGCTTACCAGTCTTTTGATTCCTTTTACCTGAGTCCCTTTTCTGGGCCCTCTCCAGCCCATCTACCTCTGTTTTGTTGTGACAATGTAGCTGAAATAATGGATCAGAATAAAACTCAGTAGAGATACGGATATTATTAAAAGGACAAAAACTGCAATTCTCCCCTTTTAAAGTCAGAGTAGCTCTAATGCCACCTGATACATTCAAACTAATCACAAGTGGATGCAGAAATCTGGTGTAATTTATGTATGTATGGGTGTCTTAGTGTGGGCACACACAAAGTAGTGTACTTTCTTCCTTGGTGTGCCTAAAACAATTATAAATGGTGATGCTAAAGTGAGTGTTTGAATTAATTCTGTTTGCCAAAAGATTCAGAGTTCCAAATTACTTATACAAACATATTAGTATTGTTTGCATCAATTTTTTATCCTTTTACAAGTGTTTACCATCTGCACTTCAGTAGCAATTTTTATATTAGCTTTCTTGTCACTGATATTGGACAGAATCAAGACTAAAGCACTCCTCTTGGAAGTCTCCCTTTTGAAATTGATGTAATTTTACCGTTTGGAGTAGAATTGGAAATCATGTAGTCTATTCTTAAATATAGCATATAGTGCCAATTCTTTATCATAATGCCACGTTTTACTAAGTCAGTGCTTTTCAAATGTCTGACTATTTTAATTTCTTTTTCCAGAAAAACTAATACTTGCCAGTCACATAGATTTGTTGAGGTTTATTTTCCACAAAATCTCTTCCATCCTTTAGTTATTTATTAATTTCCTGTTCTGTCTAGGGCCAATACTACATCATGAATCTCTGTATCTTCATTTGCTGAATATTGACAGTAGTACAGTACAATACTCACCTCTTCATGTCTCTGGAGTTGAAAGTTGTCATCTGCAGAAAGGAAATAATCTAAGTAAACTCTTTTACTGTATAAAAAGTGTTCTGCTTACATTGCCTCCTACACACTTCTGTGGCATTCATGGGGTGCCTTCTGCATGGTTCTGTTTCTGTAAAGTAACGTAGGATATGAATGAGATGCTTCTGTCTGCAGCATTTCTATTGTCCTAAGCTGATGAAGTGATGATAACAATAGCAACTTCCAAATTTTAAAATCAGATTATACATTCAGAAGCAAAGCCATGTGATATACCTGTACAATAGTAATGTGCTGCAGTCTGTAGATCACAGAGTGGAAAATTAGAAATGGAAATTAGTAATTTGATAGTGTTGTAAACTTTTAATATTTCAGACAGCTTATACAGAAAGGTTGATTTTTGCAGTAGATTACAGATATTTACAGGAATTAATTTTGTAGAGTAAGAAGTTTCCTACAGGATTGTTGGTATAATGAAGTATTCAACAAAATGGATAATTTACAGAGTGGGTGAATTTAACCTTTATGTGGAGGTGACTTTTTTGACCTCTTTCCTCATAGTCTCTCAGCTAATGAAGGGAAGTTATGCTATGCCTGGTAACCTTATGAGAAAGTTCAGTGGTTGGAGATCCATGCCCTTTTACTCAGTTCAGTCTCTCTCAAACACAAAGATGTTGCATGTAACACATGGGGGTTTTTGTCCTTTTGTACTGACATTATGTAGCTCCCCAATCTTTCAGCATCTTCATTCTTTTAACTGAAGAATGATCTAGCCACACCTGAGAAAAGATCATTAAATACCAATGTATTAATATATTGCAATTTTTAATAAATATAAATAATAAGTAAAAAAACTAATAGGAAATGTACACAGATGGCTTTATATAATTCATAAACCCATCTCAAATTTTTCATCTATTGCTACAGAAAAAAACATGTCTCATAGCAGTAAGAATAGATAGGAAATTTTAATATTTTAGCAACCACAAGTCACATTGTCATTTATAGAAAAACAATCTAATGTTGGTCAAAGCATGTTTGGTTTTAGTCTGTGTCTTTTAATATCATTAGATAAGTATTTGAGAATCAGATTTTGCCTTATTCATGATCTTTATTTGATTTTTTTTTGCTATGATAAGAGATACTCTAATGTCAGTGCTTTCTATGTGCACAACATTATTTATGTATATCTTCTTAATGTTCCTTATTAATTCTGTGTTAGTGATTGATTTGATCACACTTTTTTCAGTGTAGACCATTAAATTAGTTTAATAACTAAAAAAATAGTCTTTGAGACACTGGGCACAAGGGGCTGGGAAGAATATATAAATTAAGAATTTATAATATAATTTAATTTAAGGAGACATTAAAAATTGCTTGTATTCTAAAAGTCCTTCAAAGAAAATGGGGCTTGTTACTTCATTGATCTCCAGTGAAGATTTCTGGTGCTTCAATTTTAAAGAGACACTTTGTAAGGGTCCTGTTAATTGCTGGAGCAATTTTGGTCATACCAGCAGTGCCTGCCATCAGATGCAGCTGATCATGTCTCAGGTGCATCTGATCCTTCTCTGATCACCAGAATACAGACAGGAGACAGCGATACCAGCATAATGCTCCTGAGTAGCTTTGGTCCTCTTATTTCTGAGTTATGTCTCAACATATCCTTGATAGGAATGAACTGGGCTTTACCATTTTGCAAGCACATGGCACAGGGGGTGACAGCACCAGGCAGTATTTGTGAGAGGTAGGTTGCATCTCACAGCTTTCTTGTTCCTCTCATGTTTGGCATGGGTAGATTATTGCAAATGGATATTTTCTGACTAAGTATTGAAACAAGAAACCTGATGAAAAATAAACATACCAAAATATTAATTTTATATTATGACATGAAATGGAATAGTACTGGTAATGCTCCTCACTGTTAATTGTTCTTCATTTCATAGAGAATACAACTGAAAAATTACCATTTCAACTGAGGTAGAACTCTTTAACTTTTGAAATTATGCGTGGCGTTGAAATTTAAGTTGCAGGGTGCAAAACTGATGACAGCTGACTGTAGTTTTACTTTGGTTTCAGTAAAGAGGCTCTTCATTTATGTAGTTGAATGTGAAATTAGAATTAGGCTCTCAAGAGTGTTTCTTCATCAAACAACTTCCTTTTGCAAAACCTGCAAATTTGCCCATCAGACAGGGTGGGGAAGTCATACAGTCTAGTATGAAAAACTATCTGGAAAAAAATGTATGTATTTTTATAAATGGGAAATATATATTTATGTGTCTTTGATATACTTTGGGAGGATACACCATATCTCTGCAGTCAAGGATGGGGCCAAAGTAAAGCAGCCTTGAAATTCAGCCAGTGCTGCAATCACTCACTAAACTTGGGTTAAACTAGGCTTCTTATCTCCATTTCAGCTGCAGACTGAAAATAAGGAGGAAAGAAATGGCTAGCAGATACAGACTGCTGTGACACTGGAAATCTACATTCAAGAATTCTTATTTAAACTTTTTTTCACTTTTCCTGGCTTGTCAGGAGTAAAAAATAGTGATGAAGGCTAAAACACCAATTCAGCTGTAGACTGCTCAAGGAAGTGTGACAGGGTAGACAGCCCTGTTAGATTACATATTATATGACCAGTAACACTTTTATAGAATAAAAATAGTATTCCTGTTGCTAGCTTGATTTTTTTCATCACAGCATCACCCTTCACAAATAAAAGCTTTATATTTTTCTAGAAAACCCCATGTTAACAGCTTAAATTATGAAATTACATAGTCAGTGGCACACACTTTCTGCTTGATGCCAGAAAACATCACAGATGTCCCAGATGCTGTAGCTGGATGTCTCTCTTCCCCGTGCCTCACACTGTAACTCACCAAAGGAAGACACCACTGGCGTTACATTTTCATTCTGTTCTCCCAGAATTTACTGATGTTGTAGTTCTATTGTACCCAAAAGTTTTTATCTTGATTATTCTGGGGATGATGTATCATTCCACTCTCAGGCACAGGGAGACTATGATTTCCAGAAGCAGTAATGATACTGTAGCAAATTTTTAAGACAAAATTTTAGTTTTCCCCTGAAATTTGATTCCTGCCCTTGTGATTTTCTCCTTTCTGTTTTTTCCCTTTTTTTCAACCTCCTTAGTCAAAAGTTGCCTCTTACTCAGTCCAGACTTAATAAAGGCTGATTAAAGCTTCTGATCTCACTTAGGCTCTGTGTGCCTCTGTCCCCTGGTGTACACTGTCCTGCATGGAGACCCCAGCTCTGCAGGAAGCACACTGTCACTGAGGGAAAGGTGGGAGCTGCTGTGTCCTTGCCCCTCACCCTGCAGCTGGTGGCGCTCTCCACTTGGCTCTCCTGTGCTACCACCTGCACAGGTTGTTTTTCACCTTGGCACTTTCTGCCTTCAATGGGCTTCATCCTTCCCTGCATGTCACTGTACCACGCTAATAACTTATTTTTCTCCAGCTTTTACAGCTGTCTTCCATCCAGCTTCCTGGCTTGTGACACGCCATCACAAACATTTTATGCAGTCCCTTGGGGCTTGCATTGATGTTGCCCCTGCTTACATCTCTCTCATTTTCTATGCACATGCTCTGTGCTCTGAGTGCTATCATCTCAGTGCGACTTTGATCATTCCACCACAGATGTCTTATACACTTGATGGCCTAGTTGAATGGGTCCTTTATTCCAGCCTGGACAAACAGTCTCTCCAGGGGTGCTCACCAGGCTGCCTCCTGTCTAAACGTATTTCTCCCGGTCCTTTACTCTCACAGACCATTTGACTCTGATTTCTTGCTCCTTTGATATCATCCAACAACACTGAAAAGTAAAACCCTCTTGGTGTTTTTTTGTTTTTCTTTTTTACAGAGAACGTACAGCCCATATGTATGCTATTATTTAAAAAAGTAATAAATAAAAGCAAATCTAGTATTCCAGTGTAATGAGAGACTGAATGAAAATGGTACACTTCCCTGTCTGCATATGAAATTTGGGGGATAATGGGTCCTAATTAAGATAACTGAAAATATTTTTATTGTTATTCAAAATTCTTTGTGATATCTTCAGAGTTTAAAGAAGACTTAAGTGTATATTTTCATTTTTCTTACTTGTCATCTTTAAAGTCAATATGGAAAAAGACCAGCAAATGAGATTTGGTTTTACTTTATGTAGAATCTCCGTGAGTGTCAGGGCATTTGAAGAGGAAGACTGTGCATGTACCAAAGGAGGAGTGACAGTGTACATGGAGAGATTTCTGGTAAAGTCTGAATCTATTCATTGTGACACTGGAGCCTGCATTTCCTAGAGAAATGAAATGGAATGGGAATTTATTATAAGGATTACATAAAATTGTAGGATTTAAAAAAATTCTGATATAAATGGGGTGAATGATTACTAGAGACAACAAAGATATATGACAACATCAAAGACCTTGGAGAATTATTGTAATGGAGTTGAAATATTCATCAGGCAAGAACACTGTAAGTTTATTAATTATATTGTTATAATATTGTGGCATAATTTCTGATTATGTGATTCTGTGATTGTTACAAGCTCCTTTATTAATTAAACTGAGAATATCCATCAAAATCAAATCCAGTGTCAGTATTTCAATCTTCAAAAATAACAAATCAAAATAAGATTTTATCAAGCAGCAATATGGATAATCAATGTAGCTTTTCTTCTATTAATCTGCTGATAGACTTTCCTAGTTTATTCTATTGAAAGTGAATCTTGATATAGCGATTTTATTCTTCACATCCAAACAATTTAGGTAATTTTAGAAGAGAAAGTTTACAGTATATTAGCAAAGCATAGGGATCAAAAACAGCAAATCAATTAGATAATTGAAGAGAAATCCACATTTACATAACAAATTCTTTCTAAATTAATGTTGTCTTCTACATGAACTGCATCATGAGTTAGGAAAGTAAAAGTTTTACTTAATGACTGCAAAGTGAATTAAATATGGAATGCTATTTTTTTCTTCAAGTTTTGAATACTGTGTCATTTAACTATGTCCGTACTGCTAAACTATACATAACCAGGGAATTTTTCTTCTGGAATTTCTGCATCTTACCTGACAAACTTTTTAATGGTGGCTAGCATAGTCCAACCCAGAGAATGGTCCTGGGGCTTTCAGAGGCTGATCCATGATATGGGAACATCAGAAATTCCTGGCTGGCTCAGAATGATTCATATCACACAGTAATATTCTGTTTCAAACAAATCCAAATGAGACGGAACAAGTAGGCAAACGTGAACAATGTTTTTATACAATTTATTTCATAATTTCTCTAGCATCCAAAGTCTTAATATTATAAGTATTGGAAGGTTTATATTTCTGTCCATTTAAAGAACCATTGGTCATTAAATTTCTGATCCTTTTTGAATCTGAAGATACAATCTCCTGTGACCAATGAATTCAGGAAATTCAATGTGCAGTGAATGAAACAGTAGCTTTTAAATTTCCTTTAAGCTAGTATGCTACCAGCTTTAATGACTGCTCTCTAGTTGTATAATTTAAGGGTTGTGATCTAGTTATATATTCATATTCAGTCCTCAGGATTTTTTATATCTCACATGCACAGTCTTCAGACTTTTCTGGTGTCTCTTCATAAGACAGTAATTCCTTCTGTCTTCTATTTTAGCTGTCCTTTTGTGTTCCTTATGTCTTTGATTGTCCTTACCAGCCAACCACTGGGACTTGGTCACCCGAATCTGAAGGATAAGAGGATTTAATGGGCTATTTCAATCAGGAATGGTCCTGAGAGAAAAAATGGATTCCAAATATTGTAGGAGGATAAAACCCATAACACTAAACACGTGGGACAGGAGGCAGCCACGGCACACAGTGACAGGTCTCCCAATCTTGCTGAGAGTGAGACTGAAGGGCACACAGGAGAAAGCACAACCTTGACCTGGTCATCAGCTCTTGGAGGTCACAGTTTGAAAGACATCACTTTCACTATGTCATAAGCACAATACATTTTCAGAACCTCAGAGCACCAGCAGCATAGACAGAATGGAAGTCCCAGCAAGAACTAAAATATGGGGCAGGGGCAAGGGTGAGGATTTTGACCACCATGAGAAAAACATTCCTTTAGAGACCTCAGATTAAATTATTTCAGTAGTCCATGCAAGTAAAATGGGAAACTGATTCCAGACATGGTTCTCCTTTTTTCTGGAAACAATTCCCTTTTTGACTGAATTCCATTGAGCATGCATGCCCAGGGGATTTCCTGTGGGTTATTCCCAAACACAGAGCTAGAATTGCCTTCTGTTCTTTTGTCATATAGACTTCTTTTCCTAACCAGATGATATTACTTACTGTGGATTAATAAACACATCACCAGAGGCTCCTATGTAAGATATCCTGTATAAGATATACTGAAATCCACTTCTTTTTCCCACTGGTATTGAAACAGGACATGTTTTTTTCAGTTCCATATTTCACTTTTCAGCACTTTACTGGGATATAATATACCTAAAAGAATCATCTGTTAAAACATTGACTGCAATTAATTATAAGGTAATATTAATGTTGCTGCTTGGATATAGTCCTCTGCACACAGCTGAAAAAAAGTTATCAATGATAGCATAACTTTGAGAAACTTTCCAAAGCATTTATTATTTTGGTGTTCTGTTGTATTAAATTTCTTCTAGAAAATTGAATAATTCCCGAGATATGATCTCCCTACATTTTAAGAAAAATACTTTTGCAAAACATATGATATACACTGTGGCCTGAATTAGCTTTCCTGACAATGCCTCCCTGTATACATTTCCTCCCTTCTGTAATCATACCTCTCTCTTTCCAATTATTTTTTTCAACCCATGACTTTGACTGATACAATTAATGTGTTCAGCAAAGAAGGGGGGTTTGAGGGGCAGTGATGTGATTAAAATGGCTTTACTGGAGCTTTGTACAGTAGAAAATAGAATTCAAGTTAGAAGAGCTATTTATTTTATTTTATTTTATTTTATTTTATTTTATTTTATTTTATTTTATTATTATATTTCTTTATTAGGCTAAGAACCACCCAGTCCTTGAAAGGTATTAAGAGCAAGTCATCTGTTAACGGAATTTAAAGTTATATTTTTCTGCTGGGTTTTGGTCTGTAGGCCAATTTGTCCTGTTCTGTCATTGTTCTATTCATTGAAGGGGTATGTGGTGTATGTTTCTTGCCATAAAACTAACAATGTGTTTTCATTTTCAAGTAAAATCAAAGATAAATTGTGATGTCTTATCATTAAATTGATATGTGTGTTCTTCAGCAAGAATTTAGAAATTATTGATAGTCTCTGAAAAGAAAATTTAGAGACTAGTTTTTTTTATGATCAGATCCCAACTTTATTAAAAGGTTGTCATATTAAATGTAATGGTGAGTATATTTAAAAACTGATTTTCTTGAAAAAGGCAAGTATTTTTAAGGTAAAGGACAAAGTCTACTTAATCCCTGTCTACTCATTAAAAAAGCTTTTTTGTAAGTTTTCCCAAATTATTAATACTGTTTATTTAGCAAATCTGTAGTCTGTATGTGCAAGTTTATATATGATATACCTACATATTAAATATGTAGGTATATAATATATACTCATATAGATATGAGTATTTATAAATTTTTAGTATTTTTCTCTTCATAAATAAGTTTACTGAGATGAACTTGGACTTTTTGTGTTTGGCAAAAGCTGCTCTCAATTGAAGGGTCATTGTGTTCTCAGTATCACTGAAAAAGAGAACATTAACAAACTGTGTTGTAAATTATTGCATTACATTTTCAAAATTATATTTGCTTGAGTTTGAAAAAGACTTCAGAAAATCATATTTTCATGTCACACAATACAGCAATTTACAGAAACATCTCAACGAGGGAGAATACGTTCCTTTTTTGCTGTTAAGTAGATCAAAGACAAAGGGACTACTTTTATAAATTTTTTTTATCTGCTTCCCTAATATGGTATGAGTTGGGTCCAGAGCTGCAATTCACTGGCCTAGGGATGAAGCAACAATAATGCAGTGTCTTTCAGGATGGACCACTCTTCATCCTAGTCACTGCTGGCTCCATTACCACTGCAGCAGTATCCAGCAGATTCTAGGATGGCACCTTCTTTTTTATTTTGCATTTGGAAAAGCTTTGTGAGAAATGGTGCTGAAGAAAGCTGGAACTCTTGAAGTTTCTGGATGTCCAGACTCCAAAAGTTTTGTAGAAATAATAATGAATTTTTGTGCCTACACACAGAAACTTTCTTTGTGTGTTATGCTCACAGGATGGGTAAACAGAAGGAACACATACAGAAAGCAAACATTTCTGCTGGTGCCTGCTTGTGCCCCCAAACTCTTGTGAGTAATGACCAGAGCCACTTGGCTCGTGCAGCCTCTCAACCTCTGGAGTTTGATCCCCACATCAGGTGTTGGGGTTTCCCACTGTGACCTGTGTCGGTCCTGGCAAATGAAACGCATGTCAGGGTTGGGATCAATGTCTTTCTCTTGGTTCTTTGTTCATGGTGCTGGAACTGCTGCCTCTTGTGCTGTGGCTCCTCATTTCCCAGTGTCTGGAGGAGCCCTTTGCCAGGAGAGGGGCTGAGCCTGTGGCAGGAGTCACTGCTCACACCCAGCCAGGATCCAGCTCAGAGAAGGGGGTGTGGCATTCACATTCTCTGAAAAAATTCCTCTGCCCAGGATTTTTCTCCTGGGAAGCTGAGAGGCCTCAGAGAAAAGGAAACCAATTCTTACCTCATTTGCTTCTCCTGTGTTGTGCTCATCTGGAAAGTGTTTGGAGATTGTTTACCCACTGGTGATTGCCTCATTGGACTCCAGTGTGAATTGTTTTGACTCAGTGGCCAATTGGGGCCAAGCAGTGTCAGGACTCTGGAAAGAGTCACAAGTTTTCATTATGATCTTTTTAGCATGCAGTAAGTATCATTTCTGTATTCTTTAGTATAGTATTCTTTAATGTAATATAGTATAATAAAGTAATAAATTAGCCTTCTGAGAACATGGAGTCAGAGGCATTGTTCCTGCGTTTGCTGGAGCATCCCTTGCTTACAATAAGGGGGAGCACTGCCCTCTCCAACTCCAGCTCCCTCGTGGCCTTCTCAAAGTATCAAAGGACTCAAGGGCAGAACTATCACCCTACTTCAGAAGTTCGCACCTCTGAATATATTCTAGCCTTAAAGCTTTAATATTTTTTTCTTTTTTAACACACTGGATAAAATAGCAAATTTGGTATGCATTAAGTTATATTTTATAAGAATTATTCATGCAAGCAAATTATGTATTAGTCTACTTTTGTGTCATATTTCAGTTTTAAGGATGAATTGACCCACAGTAATTTGAAGTTTTTCATTAAAAAGTTCATGTTAAAATAATAATGTCAAAATTTCTGATATTTAGAGAAGGACCACTTGTAAATTAACCTTATTTCAGGCAAACTGATACTAAACTCTGAAAATGGTCCTAAGGGATTAGGTTAGTACTCCTGAGACTACTGTAGAAATCTCTGAGAAATTAGCTCTTATGGACACCAAGACATTTACATTGTTCAGGCTTTCTTTGCTCATGAAAAAAATATTCCAACCCTAATTCTTTATGGATCATAGAAACTTAAAGATCAAACTATAGCTCAGATCTAAAATAGCAGAAATCCCAAGACTGTCACCACTCCCAAGAGTTTTTGCACTTCTGTGCTTATTCCCGAAGAGGATCTGATGAGCAGCACACATTATTTCCTTACACGTGACTTTACAAAGTGTGAATGTCAAGGTATTGTTACATGACTGTTGTGCTTGCATGAACGTGTAAGCAGTTAGTTCAGGAGGAGTCAATGATTTCTTTAAATGTAGATATTGGGAGCAATGTAAAAACAATACATCAAAAAATACAAACAAAAAAAATACATCTGTAAAAACACTTTTTATTTATTGTCTAGACAGAGACATTAACACTTCTCAAGTGGGGAGGGGAGCTCAACAATCCAGCAGGCACAATGTTACAAGCTGACATTCTGAGCAAGTGATGGAGCACCAAAGAGCTGTGGAGTAGCAAGGACAAATGTCTGAGTGTTAATGTAGAGAAAATGGTCAAACAAAGACTGATGCATCCCACCATCCAGATTTCCCTCAAGAAATGCAATATCCAACCTGTGGATCTTGCCCTACAAATGCATTTCAGCAAGTAAATCATATCAGCATGGTTACAGTTTGTTATCTAAGTGAAAGGCATAGCCTAAAGTGTACTTACTGCTTTATATATATATATCTCTACCCCTGCTATATATCTAACCACTGTTTTATCTTGGTTAAGTCTAGGGTTTCTAAAGGTTAATTATCTACTTCTACTTAAATTCTGTCTGATGCAGAAATTATTTTAAAGAACCAGAAATCCATGCCTAGGGTTGAAGTGATTCATGAGACACATTTACAGTACTAAATGTTCCATCAAAAGTTACAAAAGGTACCAAGTGACTTGGGAATATTCTCCTTTTCTTTTAATGGCATGACAACTTTCCTACTGGCATGGTGAAAACATTTCTTCCAGTGGGAAATTCTACCCAACATTTATCAGGTACAAGACTGAGACTGGGCCTAAATTTCAAGGATCATTGCTGGTCAGCTCTTACAGTTGTCACTTGTGAAATCACGCTCTAATCTGAGTTCCAGCTGAAGTTAATGGTGAAGTTTGTCTGTTCATTTATTTGTTTTCACCCATGGCATTAGCTACTATTTATAAAAGACTACATTCTTTATGTCTGGAGCATTTATCATTGCCTTTAGTAAAGAATTTGATGGTACAAAAGTTAGAGTAATTTAAACTAAATGTTTCTGTTATTCAAGCTGTATAGTTAGTAACGGCATTTATTAATGAATTTCCCTGATGGCTTCTCTACTTTTAAAAAGCAAAAAGTTTGGTATTTGGTAGTTCTATTATATTTTGCATTGTATTGTTTACAGACAAAAAGCAAATCCACACATTGAAAATTCTCACATCTATGTATTTGTCCTTTCCATACCGAGCACTACATGCAAGATATGGAACATAGAGTTGTTAAAAATTTTTTGACAAATTAACTATGTTAAAAAATCTTGGGTCATTGAACTAAACATGTTTATTCTGAAACATCTTCAGTTTCAGAAACTCTTACAAAAATACAAATGAGTTTGGAGGAAACCCTTTGACTGAATCCCAGGAAGATTGGGATGAAATGAATCGGAAGCTGCAGATCCCAGAACTGCTTCCTTGCGGATCTTTTTTAGCAAGGTTGAGGGATTACACTACAGTTATCTGCTTAATGCAAAGACCCAATTCAGTTTCTTTCACAGTACTTCCATTTTTCAAAACACTGCCAGCAACAAACCTGCGAGGTCATCAGTTAATCAAAGCAACTGACTGGATTCCAGTTCAGAAAATTTAGAAAAATGTGGCTTCAGTTTAACCATCCCTTAGTCTTCAGACTTGTGAGGTACAAATTCTTCAGTGCGGATCTGAACGTGCCTCTGAACTGATAGAGTTTCTCATCTTTCCATGCAAAAGTTTCCCTTTTATTTCATTTTATAAACACTTTGAATGTATTCATGTCTTAACTCACTAATTATATAATCAAATATAATTGGTCAAATATAATCCCTTATTTCTCCATAGTAATTACAGAGAAAATATATCTGTTCTTGTAGCGAAACATGTTGGATTTTACAAATATATCTGCGATCCAACTAATTATGGGTCAAGCCCTTCAGTAACTCTTAGGCAAAAGCTGCAAAGAGAACTCAGTTTCATGCTACAAGGGGTGACCAGGATTTTACTAGGGGAGCAATCACTCCAGTATCTTATGGAGAAATGCATAAATCAGTCTTTGCAGATCAGAGCCCTTCTTGGGGTAAGAATTAAAGTCAGGGAAATCTAGGAAACAGCATAGAAGATGGATAGTATATATGACAAATGTGGTCAGAAATAGGTTGTATTGTGCAAAAAACAGCATCAATTTTCTGCATCTGTATTAGTAAAAGCATATATGAAGTGTCTTTCAGTCTTTGATGGCTTTGTAAGTCTTCCTTAGTCCTCAGAGATTTTTCTCCCTTTATTTTCTCTGTACCTCTCAAAAACTTTTGTTTTTCCTATTGTTTTTTGTTGGGAATTTTTAATGTATAAATGTGCTTAATGCTTAATATATGTGTGCCTAATGTATAAATGTGCCTGTGGCTAAAATGAGGCCATTAAACAGTTCCTGACTGAGAGATATGTGCCATTGTGGTAGATTAGCTTTGCCTAGCAATGAGATCCCCACCCAGCTACACTCACACCCCTCAATAAAATAATGAGAGAAATTAGGATGAAAAAGTTCATGTATCAAGATGAAGACAAGGTGAGTACCTACCAGTTACCATCACTGTCAAACTCAGCTGGGCAAAGATTGATTTAATTTATTGGGGTTTGTTTGTTTGTTTGTTTTGGGTTTTTTGTTTGTTTTATTTTGGTTTTTTTTTTTGTTTGTTTGTTTTTTTTTTTTTTTTTTATAGAGTGGGATAGTGAGAAACAAATGCAAAATTAAAAACACCTTCTCACCAGTTCTCATTTCCTCTTTGGCTCAACTTCACTCTCAAATCTTCCATCTCTTTCTCCACTGACATTGAGGTTTCTTTCCCATTCTTGATTTTATCTCTGGCTGAAGTTGCTATTGTGCATTTCCTACCTCCTTACTAGCTGTGTTATCCCAGTGGTGCCACTATCAGAGTTGAATGGCTCAGCTTGGCCAGCAGCACTTCCATCCTGGAGCTGTCTGGCATTGGCTCTGTTGGACATAAGGGAAGTTTCTGGCAGCTTCTCACAGAAACCACCTCTGTACTTGCCAGCCACCAAGGCTTTGACATGCCAAACCAAAGCAATTGGATATGCTCTATAGAGAACATTTGTAGGGGCTTCATTGATGCCAGGAAAGAAAATACCAGAACCGAACTGACTTCCTGAATTACTTTTAGAATTAATGCACATAAGAGCATAACCTGACCTATGCAGTTTGTAGGTGCAGCAGTAGTGACTTCAGTAAATGCACTCTCTGATGCAGCTGTTTTGTGCACTGTGCATGACCTTGGGCCAAGAGGAGGCTGACTATTCCTCTTTGTGTCATGTAACTGGAGTGTAAAAGTGCTCAAAGACCTCAGATCAGCATTCAGACTGAATTTTCCTCCCTTCTCCAACTCTGCTTAAACACACACATATTGTCTATATAATGCTTCAAAATACCCGTTTAATGTTTGTGACCACCTAGAATCAAAACCAAAGGTTATTGATGTCATAATGTATGGGAACAAATTCACTAGGAAAAATGAGGAAAAAGGGTATTTTATGTTCTCCCCATCACAGAACCTGGCAAATAGAAGAATGAACTCCAGTGAGACATTTCATGACTGCATAGTTCACCTACTTAGTTCTGGCTGTATCTGTTTCTTTTTCATTATGCCAGCTGTACAGGTAAATATACCCTTGAAATTCAGCTTTCCATGTTGAAAGGCATCTGTATAAACAAGGTTTGATTACTTCTACACTATTTGCTGAGCAAATCTTCAACCTTTAACAGCCATCTCTCTGGTATTTGTCATGTCAGGTGGAAAATCAGAGCGAGAAAGATAGTATCAACTGCTCCTTGAATACTCCAGGGTTTAATTGCTTGTGAAGCTTCCAGAAGAATCTGATTGAAGATTCTCTCAGACAGTGATGAACCTGGGCATGTCTTTCAGGCCTCTGTGGTCACAAACACTCTGTTCAATAATTAGTCAAAATGACAAATCAAAACCTGGTTTGCTAAGGGGTTTTATCCAGGTTTAATCTTTTCTCCCTCTCCAACAAAAATCACTTTCTCAGTGGCTGTAAAACTTAAAACTTCAAGCATTGGCTGCAGTTAAAAGGAATTTATAGATAATCTAGATCTGGCTTCTGAATTTCATTTTTTTTTAATTTTTACTTCCATGTTATGGTCTCAGCAACCAGGATTTCTGAAGTTTTCCATACATACAAGTTGATGTCTTATCTATCTTCAGCTGAGTGGTGTGTGCTTAACACTTTTCACAAGTAGGGGATCAGGAAAATCTTCAGGAAACATAAAGGGACAGAGATTACTTAAGTTCAGCACTGTGAAAGAAGAAGAATATGCTGCTTTAGACAGCCGAAAGTCTAGATTATTTGAGTCCAGACTCCCTCTTGCTCCAGTTCCTATTGAACCATAAATGCCTGCCCAGGGCAGAGAAATAAAGGGGTATGAGGAGGCAGCATTTCAAAGTCATTCTTTCTTTACAAAGAAAGAATAGCCACTGATTCAGACACTGATTATATGTGGCAGTTTTGTACTCTAAAAAAAAAAAAAGAAAATCCCAACAGATTAGATATAGCTATGTGTATTTTTCATTTCCAATAGGCAGGAAACTAGGTTGTCCTACATCATCTGTCTTCCACTTTCCTCCATTCCTACCCAGAGCCTGGAAAAAGAAGCAAACAAACAAATATTCATGGGAACATCAGCCTTGTCATAATTAATGAAATATCATTTTAAATGTCATCCAGCCAAAGAATTTAATCTATCTAAATACTAACTCATAAATTGTAGCCCTAGGTAGGATATTGCCTTGCATTTTAGGACAGCTAATATGCCATTTTCTATTGCAGCAGGGTCATCAGAACAACAGAGGCATTCTTGAGGGTTTTATTTTAGTGTGCACTGGAAATAACCCGAAAAGCTAGTGTCCATTTCAAGGATTTATTTTCAAATAGATAATAGTTTTGTAAACTTATCTGTCCAACTTAAACCAATGAAAACTTTGGCTACAGTCACTTGTTTTCTGCACTGTTTTGTTCAGAAAATAACAGCTTTTCCACTACAAATAGCAGGTATCATAGAAAAAAAAAATTGTGTCTTCAAGATGTCAGTAACTAGAAAAGTTTCAAGTCCAGTCCTCCCAACATTACACACGTACTTATCTTCACCTGTATGTGTGGTTCAATTGAAACCTCTACTTTGTGCACCACTTGGTGTGTAATTGCATCTGCTCAGGCAGGGTGGAGTATTTGGGGCGCTTTCCTGCCCAAAGAAACAAGGGGTTGTAACAAGCAACTGTATATCTGGTCTGCCTGCCTTCTGTGTCAGTCTTCCATGTTGTCTCAAGTAAAATAGAAACATAGAATTAAAACATTATAGAACAGGAATTTGCCCAGAAAATTACACTTTTACATTATTTTCCTTCCTGCACTAGCTTTGCTAAATTGTGTCCTATGTTCTAAATAACAACAGGGAGCAGTAAGTAAACCAGACCTTTAATTTTCATGTCTACTAATAGTACATATTTTGCATTTGATATTACAAAAAGGGGCTTAATTTTGTTTCCATTGAAACATGAAATAAATGTTTGGTTTGGTGCTGTATCTATAAATATTTCTCAATTTTCCAGTTCCTGAAGGTCTGTTTAAAAGGATAGGACATCAGACAGGCTCTGCACTTACTATCAGTGAACTCTTCTTGATGTATATTAATTACTCAGTGATTGCCTTCTGTTTCTGTAACAGTTTACACATAAAGCTTGTGTAATACTAGGGTATGTGGATCTCAGTATCATTTTATCCAGTCAAAGTCTGATTGAAATATGATTGCTGATGGTGGAATCTTTTCTCTGACTGAGTCAGGATAGGTCAACAACAAAAGGAAAGACATTGCAGTAGACATAAATATAAATTTTTTAATAGATCTGTGGCTTTTTCTTCAGGGAATTTCCCTTTTTGAAAAGAGAGCAAACTTACATGAAATTTTTACGCTAAAAATAATGCTTAGTTTTTTTGTCCATTTGTCTCTGGACAGAAAGTATTTTACTGCATTTTTAAAATGCCACTGTTCTTTTTTTGCACTGCATTGGAAAAATCTCTACATAAAATATCTAAGAAACTAAACTTTACAAGGTAATTTATAAAGGGAAGACTAATAATGGAAAAGAGCACCTGTTGCATTGTTTCTCTTCAAAGGAAACAAAACATTCAACCTACTTTTATCCCTTGGGCAGGAAATGTAATAATAATGTTAGATGTTACATAAAGAGCGTCAAACAATCCAACTTTTATTAAATTGAAATCATATATGGAATAGGTCAAATTCATGCTGTATGGAGCTGTATTGAGTTGAGCAGGCTTACAGCATCTATTTCTATTGTCTGCTATACAGTAATTCAGATGGAATTGTTTGTACATCAATTGTTTCTAAGGGCAACTGTGCTCAAAACCTCAAAATTGCAGAGGATCAGAATTTCATTATTCCCAGCTCCATTGCTTTCCATTGTTACGTTTTTTTGAGAGAGTAACTGGAGTTACATTTCAATGCTGTTATGCATTAATTTAATTGTTAAAGTGTATTTCTGCAAGAGACAGGAATAAAACCTATGATGAGAGAGTCCAGCTGCATTTTCTTAAAAACACAGCAGTAATTTTATAGTGGTTAGTGAACAACCAGGCTGAAATACACATTAAATCACTGAAAAATGTCTGTGATTTTTTTTTTTCTTCAAGGAAAAGAGCACTTGGAAATAGAGTTTATCGTAAAGTCCAGATACCTAAAACTATTTGGGTTTAATTGCTCTCGTGGGAGTAAGGATTTTAGAGACCTTTAAACATTTTTATATAAGAACCAAGGAACCACCATGATGCTGAAATATTTCAGTTCCTTTTGAAATCAGTAGAAATCATGCAAAATACAGCCTGTACTTTGAAGGTTTGAACTGTAAGACAGCATCTCTTTTTTTAAAGATGAGTAATTTCAGTAAACTGATTAAGAATAATTTATATTTAAAAAATCAATTTAGGTGTGAGTCTTTACAAACAGTTCCTTCATATTCCATCTTGCCAGAATAGGTAAGCACAATGCATTTTGAGCCAGACATTTTATTTGTCTCTAACTAATGTTTTCCACATCATTCCTCATTTTCATAATTTCTCAGTTGTTTTTTGCAGCATGGAGAAAACTAAATGTAATCATAAACTGAGGTAATTTCGACAAAGGTACCAGTGTGACACTGCTAAATGTTTCAGTAGCAAATATTTTGGAATTTCCTAAAACCAATAGGGGAAAAGTAAAAAACCCAAAACTTTATATTAAAAAAAAATATTCACAGAATCTAATAATTTGAAAAATTTAGAAAGAGATAGAAAATTCTCAGGAGATGTACCTATCCTAGACCAGAATGAAGTTCAGCCACTTTTTTCTCCCCCTCTCTTTGGAACTCAAGACAGGCCAGTGCTGTCCTTCACAAAGATCATGATTCACAATGCACACAGGTTGGGTGGGTGTATCAGCAGCATGTTCCCCAGGCTGAGAAAAAAGTGAGCATCATTAGAAGGCATTGCCTGGAGTGCTCATTTGAGAGACTCAGTATCATACCTTAGGACATATATTGTATATATCTGCATTTTCAAGACTCCTCTCATTTCTCTCTTCCTAAGAGATTCTTTTCCATCTTACCCAGCCCTATTGCAGACTCCAGTGTGGAAGACTAGACAGAACTTATATTTTTCCTCTCAAAACATTTCTTGCCAACTGGAATTGGGATTTCTTGCTTAAGGAATGGATGTCCCCTACCCCTCCCAAGGGTCAAAAGCAAGACTTTAAAAAAACCACAGCTAAAGATATTACAGGCAACTGAAACCCTAATATGTGAGGATTCTAGGGCTTCAAGTTGTGGGTAGTGATGGTGTTGTTCAGCACCAGGAAAGTAAGTGTTCACACCTACTAAAGGTAATATAAATAAACCTAAGCCAAATTTAGATTATTTGTGTACTAAACATTGCTATAGCCCTTAATATATCAGATATAGGCAGCTTAAGAGCAGGGAGTTTCAAGGTTCTCAGTGATGCCTAAATCTTGATTTAGGAATCTGCATTGGAACAAATTCAATTAAATTATTTCATGGATTTTACCCTGAATCACAGAGGAAGGTTTAAGTTAATACAAAGCTGAACACAATTCAGTGATCTCACTATCAGAGCCCCTCATTTAGAGAAAATTATTCAGTATATTTCAATATTATAAATATTATTAAATATTCAATATTACTCTATGTTATTCAGTATTTACAAAGTTTTTTAATCTTTTGAATAGGGTAAGCCCAATTAAATATATCAGTTCCCTTCTAGTAGTAGTAAATAATTTGAGGAATCTATATATCCTCCATTTAAGTTTATTGAAGGTTGCCAGTTAACAAAGTCATTTTCTTAAATGCAAGGAGGTTTCAGCACCTTCTGGTCATAAATACTAAATCAGTTCCCACACAAACACTGCAGAAACCTTAGCTGACACTTTAGATCAAAACTGTTGACACACATCATGCTCAGAATGGATCATATAACAGCTTCACATGACTTTAATGATTCATGTATTGACTTAAACAGCGCTGCTGCTTTATCCTTAAAACATTAGGTTTGATATTAGGAAGCTATAGCTGTTATCATCAGCTCGCTCTTAGGTGTAGAAATTAAAATAATTCCAAGTAACTCAATAGATTCCCTAGCCCTGCAAGGAGCAACAATGTTCAGAACTGAACATGCATGGAAAGAACAAGAGAAATGTTATAAGTTTTACGTAAATAATTAGCATCAATAAACATAAATACTTGAATATCACAGGAATTTATACAAATATTTATACATAAATATTTGAAGATCACTGGACTGTTTAATGATCTTTAAAATTAATTAGAAACTCATTTAAGGGAAAATGCAAATGGAGGCTGTACATTAGTAGCATATTGCAAATAACATTAATATATTTTGTTGATGGAAAAATTTTGACTGAAGGGAAGTTGAATACTGCAATGTTAGCTCCTCTGTCTCATCTAATGAAACCAGTTATAATTAATTTCCTCATTGAAACTTAATCATAACTTTTAAGGGGTATGGGAATATTTTGCACCTGAAGATATTTCTGGGCCCCTCTTTTGTGATTACTCTTTGCTTCTCTTAACAATAAAACCTAGACTCTACTCTAAAGATACATGCAAGACAATTGAATTGGATTGAGCTCTCAGTTACAGACATACATTAAAACTACTGTCTATAATTTTCCAAGACAATACCACAGCCTATTAACCCTTTATTACTCCTTCCCACCTCCCCTGTATGCTGTCAGTCAAGCTCATAGCATTTAATAACACAATCAGAGGGTGTTTTTTCCACCAAAAATTTCAATATGCTTTTATCAATTAGCAGTTCAGACCCATAACTGAGGATTGACAATAATGAAAACAGAGTGAAGTTATACTTCATCCCTTTAGGTTGATTCTATAAATGATTTATTGAGCAGCATGACATATCTGCAGTCTAGCATGATGTTTTGTTTTGCACTTGGTACTGAAGGGATCATTCCTGGGATTCAGCCCCACAAATATACTTTTCTGTCTTTCATGACGTGAGCTTTCTTTAAGCAGAGATTTTGCTGTAAATATTTAACTGCTGGTTGGATTCAAGAAAAGGAAGACTTAGTCACGTTGCCTTCAAATAGCTGTAATCTTAACAACTTTTTGATAGGAAGAAAACAAGAGAGAGTCCTGTGTCTGTTCCTACATTTGCCAGAAGACCAAAACTCTCACAGTTATTGAAATACTCCTGACTCCAAGGTCAGCACTCTGGATCATTTAGTTAATCTTTCTGCTGTCAATACTTATTTATTCAGCTTATTCTCCCTTCAACTCAATTTATTTAGTTTATAGATTAAATAATTGCAATATGTAATTATTTATGCATAAACCTTGAAGTACCGGAGGTTAGGGACAGCCCTTTTTATTAGGAAATGAGAGGAAGAATGGCCATGGGCTTTTTTTTTTTTTTAAGTGCATTCAGAAGCCTTAGCAACCCCAGAAAGAAGAAAGGAGTTTGGTCCCATCTATTATCAAACATGAAAGCTGAGATACAGTGAAAGTTTATGTATCCATTTTGTTTGAGGACATTTCTGAGGTTACTGCAACATGAGAACAATAAGTACAGAACAGAACTGAAAGAGAAAGGAAGAGGAATTCCCTCTCCCTGGTGTGGATGGTTTCTGGTTTCTGCATGGCAGTCAGTCACTAGACTGCCTGGCTATCAAGAGGATTTTGCAGGGTGATGCAAAGAAGCTTTTTCATATTTAATAAAGATTTCTGGTGAAGTTGCAGAGAACACTTTTAGAGCCATGAGACTGTGTACTCACTTAAGCGTCTTTGGGGATTCTGAGATTGTCCTGTTCACAAGCCCAAAACAGTGATTACAGTTTATTGGACTGTTAATGGAAAATATATGGGTAATGAATATTTTATATCAGAACATAAGAATTTTGGTAATGACATTTATTACCAGAAGTGGGTTAATATAAATTATTTTTCATTCATGTATTTAGATCTATGGCTCATTTGCTTTTCCACCTTAGTGCTGTTGTTTTTCACTTTACATCATTAGTACTCCTTATGATACACTCTTATGATTAAAGAGTAATGAATTACTACTCTTTCACTGTTTCAGGAAAGAAATTTTGAATAAGAGCTGGAACTAATGACAATTGACTAAATGGGATGACTGCATAAGGATCCATAATTTTAGCTTAACTATTGAATAGATGGGTACACAGAGAAACCACATAATGAAATGGACTAACTAATAAAGAAGGGAACTGGCTACTGCCATTTTCACACCATCTTTTCCTATCTATTCTCATTGACTGTATTTTATGTGCAAGTAATCGTGTTAATCTTCTCCATATTTAAAATTTCAGAATCCATGCCATCTTCAGAATAACAGTAAACTTTCTAAAATGTCATCAGATGGAAAGCTTGTGACGTAGGGAAAAAACCCCAGACACTTTGCAGTGCAATTTCAGCCACCATATTCAAGCCTCTCTCCTACCCACAAAGTCTTTTTGTTGCAGTCTCCTCTTTCACAATGAACAGATAAAATAGGACCCTTTATCCAGACTGACCCTTCAGCTTTTTAGCTTTACCAAGTAAAGTAGGTGGAAGCAGAAATAAAAGTAATCTGAACAGATATATCCATTTGTTACAGATCTTGGCATCTAAATACCTGCATCCCTCTTACAGAACTGATGCTTCCAAGGGCAGTTCCACTTACCCAAAACAGAAGTCTAACATGTATCAATCATCCTCAGTATATTTCTATCAATCATCCTTAGTGTATTTCTATGCCTCCCTTGCTTCTACTGAGACTCAATTATGACACCATTTCCATGATTATTTTTGTAATAAGATACTCTGCTACATTCAGAGAAGAATATTTACTTGTTTTCATTGGTCAATAATTATAATCTTTTAAAAAGATAAAGATAATATTACAGTTGAACAGTAAGGAGTAAAAAGTGGAATATGCTACTTTGTGTCTTTCCATTTTAATAATTTTTTTTTGCTAATTTATGATATTTAATGAGCTAGGAATTTTCCTTAATGGTCTCATAAAGCATTAGCAGATAAATTTAACATAATCTTATCTATTGTTTTCTCAGAAAATGTATTTGAAGACAAAGAGATAATTTGAATAATGTTAGAAAGATAGCAAATAGATTTTGCTCTGGGATTCAGTGACAGGTGGAGCCATAGGATAGACATCTCTGTTTTGAGTTATTGATCTAAATTGCTTTTATAGCAAACACAGAAAAACATAATTGAGATGTCAAAAACTCCAATCCTAAAGCTAAAAGGTGACTCACACCCCAGCAGTCCTGCAAGTTAATCTGAAATCACTACTTCATTTCTAGTTGTCTTCAAGATAGAAATCTAACATTTATGTTTTTGTAGTCTATGGCTTATTCAGTATAAAGTTTATATGAAATAAATTGTTAAAATTAAAGGGATTCTTTCACTCAGACATCTTTATTCTGTTTAAGCATTTTCTGGCATAGTATTTTCTGTATGTAAATCAGTACTGGAAGGCAGAACAGAACATTTAACAGTGGTGACATGTTTAGCTATTAAAATTTAATCTTTCTGATGTTAAGGGAGGAGAAAGGGTGAGTTTCCTGATTAAGGTCTTCTGTCCAGCTCAGAAATTTCAATTATTTTTAAAATAGTCTTTCTTCTCCTTTTCAGACATGGAGAAATGTGAATAGAAAATCACAGTAAAAAGAGTTATACTTCTTAAGTACATTAAGAAAAATAAACGCTGACATTTTAATCCCAGAGATAAGATAATCATATTCATAAACTATTTTTTACACTGATCAAACAATTTTTTTCATTTACTTCTTTAGTTTTCCTCCCAGTAATACTCTGTTTCAGCTCTGTTTCAGCTTTTAACACAACTAAAATTTGTGAGGAAAACTATTCTTTGCCTGCTACTCTTAATTTTAAAAATTGAGGCATTTTTCAAGCTTGCTATACTTAAAGAAATAAAAGTATTGATGTATGTTCAGATGAAAAAGGAGAGGAGTTCCAAGTAGGCATGTATTTCTTTGTCCAGCAGCCAGGATTTTGTGAGTAACCTGAAAGGGAGCCAGATCCTGACCAGTGAGATGCCTGTTCATATATTCAAAAGGATTCTCCTGTTCTAAGACTTTATTTTAAAAGACAAAAATTTTTAAAAGGGAAATTTGGAACAAATTAATTCCCAATTGTTTGTGAGGTGGGCCAGATATTGGTACTCAAGTCCATGAATACATTTAGTACCAGCACTGCGCAGACTCGGCCCTCATGGTGACCTCTTCTCCATCTCCAATGGCCCAGCCTCAGCAAAAGCCCCACATCTTCTTCAAGCAGCCTAAAGGAGCAACAGTCTGGGCTGTAGGCTAACTAGAAAGGCACACCTGTACCCCTAAATTCAATATCAGAGAATGAGCACTAGCTTGCAATCATCTATCCTATTAAACTCTTAGATGTGCCTGGCTTGGTTTTGCATGGCAATAAAAAGTTCCCCAGCACTGTTTAGGAGTAGACCCAGGAAATTTCCAAACAGGTAACTTGATCATGGTCCTTCCACTTAGAAAGTCAGAGGCTTTCAAAGCAGACCATTTTGTCTCAGGCTTCAGCCCAGAGGACAGATCTTGGTACATTTTATCTCCTGTTGCAGATGCAGGCCATTATTCCAAACCCCAAGAATCCAATCAGATATGTCCTCATGTGGGGGAAAAATCCACAGGGTACTCTCTTTAATATCTTCAGAATTTAATCAATGAAGAAATAGAGGAACAGGAAGCAAAGCTGCCTGCTAAGAAGGAGAACCAATGAAAGGATTCCCATTTCTAACTTTTTTGAATTATTTTTTTCAAAAAACATTTAGATTTCAGTAGCCACTTCTGCTGCTTACCAGAAACCAATACATTGTAACATAGACTTGAAATAAGGTAGTGACTTGTAATCTACATGTTTTCTTGTTTTCTCTGGACACCTTATGACATTGTAAGTATACTTTGCTTAACTTTTAGATCCAAAGGACATGGCCTATGTTTAGCTTCCTTGAGTAGTTCTGCCTTAGGGTATAATCCAAAAGATCATCAATCTTATTTGACTTCTGACTATATCTATAGTCTATGCTTTTGAACTCAAGAAAGTGTCCTGAATGTTTTCAATCCACAAAAAAGGAAAAAAAAAAAAAAAAAGAGAAAAGAAAAAAAGAAAAAAGCAAAACCAGAAATCTCTTGTTCTCTTGGACCTTAGATTAAGGTGGAACTTTAATCTTCTTGAAATATTTGGACAACATGTAACACTGCACCGATGTTAAAATTATCTACCATTTTGGACCTGAGAAAGAATATTTTCAGATTATGTTGCCCTTGTGAGTAATTTTATAGACAGTGCATTAAAATGCTTGCAAATAGAAGTCTACTCTGTATCTTTTACATCTTCTGCTCTTTTGTACTTCATTGCTCCTCTGGTGTTAAGTGCTTGCAAATAATTTCTGTCCCCCTTTTTTATATCCAGGGTCTAAAGCTCTGCAGGCAAAGAGAAAGTGTTAACAAATAACTGTCATCAGAAGAATTCATGTTTCCCGAGTGAAACTCACTAAATCAGATATTTCCAAACACATATTTCTGTTCCTGCAAAACTCATGCTCCCTTTGAAAAGGACTTTGGAAATTACCTTATTCCCCCTGAAATTATCCTCCCACCTGTGCAGGCACACACACAGTCAGTTATTCATTGCAGATCTCTGGTTCAGTGTCCTGCAGCAATCACAATTGTGTTAGTATGTGTGTGTGGATAATTTTAAGGTGACTCCAGACAGTATGCTCTCAGGCATTCTCAGACCCACCAAAACATGGCATGTGTGACCTAAGTAGGTCACTTTAGGCCCTCCTCTGTCCTCCACTTGAATCAGTGAGCTGCTCTGGCTTGTGATTTTGACCATCCCAGTGGGCAGCTTCATTAAATGAGCCTTAACATTTCTTTTTGGCTTCAAACCCTCTTCCCCTTGGGCCTTCTCCATGTTCCCTGAGTGGAGTAGATGAGTAGGGCAGGGACTGAGTGACAGACGACAATTTCACAAGAAAACACTAAAAGTCACAAACTCCTTATATTTGGGCTCCACACCTGAGCTAGGAGGTGTGGTGGGCAGCATGCCTGGGGCTACAAGCAGAGGGAAGGAAGGCATGATCCCCAAGTCAATGAAGAATCACAGAATCACAGAATGGGTCAGATTGGAAGGAACCACAGTGGGATCATCTGTTTCACCCGACGTGCTCAGTCAGGGCTGTCCTAGAGAACATTGCACAGGTTTGTGCCCAGATGGTTCTTGAATATCTCTCAGCCTCGACAGTGGGCAAGCACAGCAATGGACATGGGTCAGTGAAAGACACACACCATTTTACTGCCATGGTAAAGATCAGGCAATGTGATGCTGCACAGGTTCCTGACTGCTGCTGTAAACAACAGGATGTAGACCTTGCTGCAGGTTGTTGGCTTCCTTAGCTGAACCAGCGCTGGTTTTCCAGTACTGGGCTGAGCCATGTGCCTTCCCTCTGCATGCATCTCTGCTCAAAAAGACCTTTTTTTCTTTATCAGCAACAAAAAATGATCAACACCAACAAAGACTTGAATTCGAAGGTGATTTGTCCTCAGTAAGTCAGGCTTTTTTGCTGTGAATGTAACATCTCAAACATTTCATTTTAATTTTAATGAAGTTGCTTTTCTTGATAAAGGTCAGTACTGTCAACACAGAAAAATGTTGAAGTTCAAAGAAGCTTGTTTGCACAGAAGACTGAACTTTTGAATTGATGATATATATTAATAGCACTTAGTTTTCACAGTAAATACATAGTAAGACGAAATTCACTAATCCATACTATGAAATAAGTAATGGAGGCTTTCAGATAAATGTCTGTGAGGGCTACTGGATTGGGAGCATGTATCACCAGTGGTTTATTTAATCATAAATATTACAGTTCAAGTTTCTGAATTATTCTACTTCTCCAGGAACTAGGAATTAATTTAATGATTTATGTATTCACAACTTTCTGAGTAAGAGTTTTTATAAAATAGTTGCTATGAAAGAGTTGCAATTCTAGGAAGTTCAAAACACAATCTTTCTAAGTTCAGGTTTGTCCTGGTTTAGGACAAATTAGGGGGAAATCTCCAAAAGGGAGCCCCCCCCCAAAACAGAACAAACCTCCAACCACCCCTCCCCCAACACCGGGTTCGGGAAGGAATTCCTCGGAGGAGCAAAGTGGAAAGCAAAACCTATTTATTTACAAGTAACAAAAAGAACACTCCCCAACACAAGAAAAGAAAAGGGACCAGACTGTGTTGTGAGGGCGCCGAGCTTCTGTCGCAGGCTTCGGGTGTCCTGGAGCGCTCAGGCCAGATCCGGAGCCGGTCCAGTATCTTCAGGGGAGGGTAAGAAAGAGAGAACAAAAGAAAAGGGAAAAAAGGAAAAAAAACCAGCGCAAAAAAAAGCAGAAAGCAAGCAAGCAAGCAAGCAAGCAAGCAAGCGGCTAGCCAAGCCAAGCAGCAAAAGCAAAAAGCCAAAAGTGCCTGGGCACACCCCCCCCTTCCCCATCCGGCCACAGCAAGACGGCCGGGGGTGGGGGGGGAAGGCACAGCTGCCAGACACAACACACGATATTGGGATAAAGGCTGAAGGCTGTCACCCCACGACAAGGTTTTATAGAAATAGAGTCAGCAGACCCCTGTCCTGTGATTTCTGGATCCTTTAGCCACATAGGCAGATGGCTGGCTGCAGCTGTCTTCCTCTCACAGAATTTCTGCTCTCACTCTGTGTACCCACATTAGTTGTAGCAGGAGTTCTCAACGGGGACTGCAATACAGGGCACAGAGTAAAATAAGGTTAAAACAACACATAAAGCTCATAGGAGATGTTAGCAAACTGCTTCCACTATGACTAACACATCAAGCAAAATTCACTTGAGCCACAGAAATAAACTACAGTGAGGAGCTGAGTGAAAGGTTAATTGGATTGACTTTCTATATAGAAAATGTGTTGCTATTAGTCTAGTTGCTTACAGAGGTCATAATACAGAGACCATTAGATGCTACATATGCATGAGAAACCATTACATTTCATCTGTTTCCCCTTTAATGAAGCCAGTAACTTGTCTCTGATCAAACCATTACCTGTTTTGTGTTAAATAGATGGACAAATGGTTAGTGCAAGTTCAAGGTGTTGAAAACAAAATTGAGAGGCAATAAAGGGCACAAGATTCAAAAAACACCCCAAAAGATTAAAAAAAAAAAAAACAAACCAAGAATCATTTGATCAGTGTTCTCAGGCACATAGTGTCATTCTTGAGGCTCCCCTGTGCAGGGCCAGGAGATCCTCATGGATCTCTTCAAACTCAAAACATTCTCTGTAATTCCTTGTATGTACTCTTAAAAAAAAAGGGATTAGAAGAGTCATTCTATGTCAAATATGGCACTATCTGTTTGCAAATCATTTACAGCACAAAAGGAATTCCCTTCAGTATTTGTGTATTCTAACATATGATCTTAGAAGTATACATGAAGTATAATACAGTAGATACTAGATGCTATCTACTACAAATCACCAAATCACACTAGAAAATAGAATGTTAGTTTCTCAAACATCTGCCTCTGATGGCATAGAGGGAAAAGAACTGCATATATTTTGTCAGTTCAACCTGAGTGACTTCAGCTTTTAGTTCACATGCAGATGCTCAAACCACCTTACAGTATCTAAATACCCCTGCAGTTAGTTTTTGAGTTCAGGAGAAGTCACAGGCAGGAGACTGAGTTTCAATCAATCTTTTCGTATAGATAAGGAATTTGATCAGAGCAATAAAATTAGTTGTAGCTCAGGACCAACAAAGGATGATCCCTTTATGTTTCCTCTGATAGTAGGAAAGAAAACAGTGCATGCCTTTGGTATACTAAAGGTGACACTCATAGAGCTGGAACAAAGGGTCCAACATATGCAACTTAAAATGGAAAAGAATCCCTCATCTTAAAATATTTTCAAAATAATAACTAGATTAAAAATAGAAAAAAGAGAGATTTGCTTCTCAAGACAGGCTTCACAGCTATTTTTCCTTCAATCACTTTATAAATATTCCCCCAATCCTAATCTGCAGTGATTCAGAATTAAGGTTATTTTGAGGAATTTCCAGATTTTCAAAATAAATGTAGTCATCAAATTGTCATTGTTCTGATAAGTGGCGGGAGAAGGAGAAAGCCTCCCACCAATGTCAGATGTGTCAGCATGGTATCTGTTAAGACAGTTCCTCAGCATGATGCCTTCCCTCCTATGCTTCATTCCGAATGTAAATCCTCTGCTGAAGAGCAGTGTAAAGCTTCTTCTGTAGGTAAAATGTTCATGTGACTTTTTCCACCCTATTAATACTTTATCTAGAAGAAATTTATCTTAGAATAATTTCTAGAGGCTGATAAAATGGCATACATTGTCTCTTATATCAATCAAAGGCAAAGTGTAACCACCTGAGGTCTTATTTAAAGTTTTTTCTTTCAGAATACAAAACCAATTAAAAAATTTTAAAAGTAATAATTTTATTTAAAAATGGCCCATTTCAAATAAAGATTATTTTAAGGCCCTGCATAATATTCATACAGTCAGACTGGATTACCCTATGGGCATGTTCTAGCTTCCACAAACAACATTAACTCCAAGTATTCTCCAAAAATCCTAAAACTACAAGTTGCAGGACCAATGTAAAAAATCTTCAATTCTCCTTACTATTTTGTTCTAGTGGTTCATACCACTAAAATAAACATCTTATTTTTTATTTGAACTTGTTTGTTATCCATATTCTTTTATACAGACTTTACCAATAAATTATTGCCCTTAGAGTACTAAATATTTCTGCTTTGTGAAATAATTTTTTTCTTTAATTAAATAATTTTTTCATCTTGATAATCAGAAAGAATTTAAGCCTTCTGATTTCCCTTTTGAGCTCTCTCTTCTTTGAGTGTTTTTGGTTTGGATGTTTTTGGGTTTTTGGTGATTATTTTAAATGTACAACCTCTGGGAATGATTATGATGATCTAATACCACGACTGACCAGTCCAACACCATTGTTTCAAGACTTAATGGCAAAGATCCATAAAAATCTGTTGCTCATGATACCCTGTTCAATTTCCCTTATTTTTTTTTTCGTGACTTATGCTCATGTGGAGGAAAAACAATCATGAGGTGGTGTCTAATGTTCAGTGCCAAAAAAATCTGATAAGATGAATAGGAACATGGAATATATTAGCAAAGCAAAGTAAATTTTTAGTTTATAGCCTAAATAGGCAGTTTTGGCATGGGTTGTACAAAAAATTCCTTTTAGAATTTTACTTGATAGGCAGCAATCATGAGAAATAGTTTTTACACCCCTGAGACCTGGACCTATAGGACATGCTACATTATTCCCTTAACAGTAACGTGCCTCATTATAACACTACCCCAGGCTATACTGTAATCTTTTGAGAAAAAATAGACAAAATGCTGAGTCAAGCTCTTTTTTCTTGCCATAAGCAGCTCTTCTACTCTTCCACAACTGAGAACAGATGACAAATTTGTCTGTATAAACAAGAAAAACTTTAAAAGGTAATTAAAACTGATCTACTGCTTCTACTGTAAATCTCCTTTGATGTTACCTGCACAGTGCTGCAACAGCCATCTTCTTAAAAGGTGTGTCTCAGAATTTCATCTCTTCACTCAGGGCATTTGCCAAGTTTCTTTCTACATGGTAGTTTAGCTTTAATTAAAAAAAACAAACAGTGAAGGAATCTAGGAACACTGGATTTTCCATGCTGGATCAGTGTACTCACCTATCAAATCAAGCATACTATCCCACAGGATGTGTAATGAAAATAGAGGTTTATCTTGTAGAAGTTACCACTATATATGTTCTAAAGACAGAGTGAACAGTGCCCAGTATCCTACTGCACTTGTGCCCAGAAATACTACAGCTACTTGTTTTTCTGAAAGTGATTTTTGAAGACACTTAGATGTCTTGAGGCTCAAAAATTAAAAAAAAAAACAAAAAAAACCACCAACCAAATATTTTTACCTTATTCAGTGTGATAGTTTCACAGCTAATGAAGACAGCAAGAGCAGTTGTGATCTGTATAGACTGATTTTTTCTCTATGTTTAGAAATTATCCTATAGTAATTTCTTGGACTATTTCCCATTTCAAGTACATAGCTTTCAAAAAAATTTTTAAACAGAAGGTGTTTTCACCCTTAGTCATTATATCTAGATGCTTAATGAAAATGTCATTGTGTTCTTAATATAATGTGAGCATTTCAAGTACCAAAAAAAAACCTGTAATAACAGCACGATCTAAAGCAGACTTACAAATAAATTTTTTTCTCTTCTTTTTTTCTTCCCACTTTATAGTGGGAAGAAAAAGCAAGACCAGCTTAACAGTTCTAGAAAAGTAAAGCTCTCTTTTGAAGGGTTTCTCTAACATGGTTCTCTAACTAAAAGAACACCAAACCACCAAAACAAAACAAAACAGAAATCCCATGGATTCAAACTCAATAGTTAACACAGGAATTTTTCCCATTTAATCAGTGACTTCAGTGATGGCCCTGTCATTATTCTTCCTGATGTCTCAGCCTTTAGACACAAGGAACAATAAAACCGTCCTCAAAGGATTTGTAACAATTTTCCTGGCCGGAAAGCTTCATATCACCTACTTTTGTCTTTTTAAATTAAGCTTGTTAGCAGGGAAAATTTATGGCAACCTCTGGCTCCTTTAATTAATTTTCCATGTCATGAGTCAAAGATAAAAAATCCTATGATTTCAACATCCAATCTAAGAAGCTATTTATCCTAGAAACATTTTTCTACTCATGTGAATGACAAGCAAAACAAAACCCAAAAAACCCAAAACAACAACAACAAAAAAAATAAACCAACCAGAAATCCAAACCTTTTGATTTACTTGTTTCTTCTTTGCGTTCTTTACATTGTGTCTAATGCATATTCATTATGGAAAATGCACTTTTGGGAAGAGTTTTCTTATGTTTTTCTTAACATTTGGATGACATATCTTGGATATTGCATTAGTCCTTTGGGAACACTCATAGGGTTTAACAGAAAGCTACTAATACATCCTGTGTCTATTTTAATAACAGATGACAAGAAGAAAAGAAAAAGAACAGGCAGATACTCCTGTGATTTTTATACTTATAGACAAAGATTATAATAAACTGCCTGATGTGTATCCTGTTTCCTTATCATTTTTCAGCCTTAAAACAAGATGGCCATCCGAAGTTTGGAAGCAATGCATGTCATTTTCCTTTTCTGGTGGAGTACATGGACATTTACTACTAGAAAATGAGTTGCAAAAGGTTAGACAAGAAAGTAAAAATCTGTTGTAAAATAAAGCAATCTTAATTTTGAAAGTAAGATTTGTAGTTAAAATGAAGAAAGAGTTCTTATTGGCTGAGATTTATCACATTGTACCATGGAAAGATTTGGATTGGGAGGGGCCTTCAAAGATCATCTGGTCCAACCCCTGCCATGGGCAGGGAAGTCTTTCTACATCAAAGATGTACATCAAGCTCAAAGCTCCACCCAACCTAACCTTGAACACTTCCAGGGAGGGGAATCCACACCTTCTCTGGATAGTCCATTCCAATGGCTCACCACCGTCATCTTAAAGAACTGCTTCCTGATATGCCATCTAAGTCTACCCCCTTACAGTTTAAAAGCTATGCCTTCTGTTCTGTTGCTACAGGCCTTGATAAAAGGTCCCTCTTTATCTTTCTTATAAGCTTCCTTTTTATATTGAAAGAACACAAAAAGGTCCCCCTGAAGCCTTTTCTTCTGAGAGCTGAACCACCCAAACTCCCTCAGCCTTCTGATGAAGGGTGTTCCAGCCCTTTGACCATTTTCCCAGAAAATTTCCAACAGGTCCCTGTCTTTCCTGTGCTGAGGACCCTGGGTCTGGGTGCAGCACTGCAGGTGTGGTCTCACAGGAGCAGGGCAGAGGGGCAGAATCACATCCCTTGACCTGCCTCTTTTTCTGCAGCCCCGAATGTTGTTGTCCTTCTGGGCTGCAAGCGCACATTGTTGGCTCAGATCCAGTTTACACAACAGTATCCTAAAGTCCTTCTCTTCAGGGCTGCTTTTAATCCATTCATCATCCAGTGATGAACTGAGAGAGTGCAGCCAGTGTGGAAAAGGTCTGGTTCAAAATCCATCAGAATGAACACAGACTTTTTTTTTTGTTAAATTACACTTAGATTTGGAATAAACCCACATCTCTTTATTGCCTCAACTTCTTGACTGGTGTATTCACTGTCATAGTAAGGATCTAAAAGATTTTATATTAATACTGTTCTTTGGTGATCAAACTACAGGTTTTACAGAATCTTCCTATAAAGTCTCTGCAGTTGAAGAGAGATTTGAAACCAAAATAAAAGACGTGAAACCTAAATAAGAATAAAGAACTTATTTATCTGATATCTTGATTAAAATATTTAGTAGACAAAATATTTTGCTTTGACAGATTAATGTAAAACTATAGCAAATCCTAATTCAGACAATCTGCAGATTAATCAAAGGCTATAAAAGCATCTGAAATTAAAAGGAGTTGGAGGTTGTTTTTCCCTTTCCTCCACATGCTCTCAATGAGCATGGATGTCAATTACAAAGGTAATGCTGTGATGTTTAAGGTTGAAAGGGTTTTTCTAATACATACTGCTCAAAGCATTATTCTCTCAAAAACAAATTCTTATGTACCCACTGTGTATAACTCAATCAAGCACTTCCTGACAAGGTACAAAGAGACAGTGTTTTGATGTTTCCTCCCCTGAAATATATTTTTAACAGATTTTTCTCTATTTCATGTTCATAGCTTTCTTAGGTTTGATGCTTTAACCTTTGTGAAATGTCCTGGTCTTTCTGAATTCCTTCAAATCCTACAGTTATTCCATACAACTGAGATATTTTCTTTTAATCCTTTAATCTTTTATTGTCAATCCCACCATTTGGCATTGATGTGAAAAATACTCATAAGTTACTTAAAACATGGCTCAATCATTATCTTAATTGACTATGTTTTTATTTATACATACGAAGCATTTTTTCTCTTTAGAAGCATTCAGTCTTCCCTTCTGAATTCTTTTACCAACCTTTGCCAACAATGTTACAAACTCCCTAACAATGCAAGGCTTTTTCATTGCTGTGAAGCCTTTGTGACTGAAATGAAACATGTGAAATACATTTGTCTGTCAAAATAACAGCAGTCACTCAAATTTCTCAAGAGATATATAATTGGAAATGTGCTACTTTCAACCTATGACACAGTTTCAACCACCCCAGGTGAGCACTGAACAATTTTTAGACTTTTTTGTGCCCTAGATTGATGGTCTCAGTTCACTTCTTAGACCACATGTGAGACAGCATTGTGGAACACTTAGTGGTAGGTTCAACTAAAAGAATTGTGTTACCCAGTCGGAGAAATAAGAATGTGTTGTTCACCACTACTTTACAAAGTCACAATGGCTTCACATCTGGGCACAATGTCTGGTTTTAGACTTTACACTGCAATACAAAATATCTCTTGTGTAAAAGTTTGGTTGATAAAAAGCTCTCTCCCAACTGAAGGAAAACTTTTCATGTACAGCACATACAGAAAAACTCAAAAAATGTAACCATTAAAGTTTACAAAAATTCATGTAAATACATACATAAGCTGACACTTAGCAAATAGTTCATGGAAATAACTATTGTTTTGTGGAAGTAAGAGCAGGATTATTCTCAGGACAACTAATGATTTATCTGACACCCAGTGTAAAGCACCTGACAATGTTAGTGAAGCCCAAACAATAACAGTTTAAATCTTAAAGCACATGTAGTGTTATTTTAATAAAATAACAAGTAAAAAATTATTACCTTGTGCAGTGAAGATACATATTATGCCTGCAAGGTCAAAATGAAAATGGTATTGTCCTAACATATTACCATAAGAATTCCTGGTACTTTAGCTAACCTCTTTTTCTTCCAAGTGAAGAGATTTACTTATCTGACCATTTTGCTGTAGGACAGCCTTTCCTACTGAATGTATAATGGATAGAAATAACCTCAGCTATCCTTAGGTATTCAAAAGTGAAACATCTGAATTTCAACTAGACACCCTTGGATCCCTTTGTGCTCTGAAGCACAAATCATGCTGTGTGATCCAGACACCTAAGAATGAGAGGAATCACCCTACAAAGGTGCCCATTTTTTTTACTGATGTAGTCTAACTTCATTGTCTAACTTTTAAATGTATGAATTAAAAAAGATGGATCCACTCTAACTCAGTAGTGTATGTTGTTTGTTGCCATGTTTATAGCTCATAAGTAGACTTTGCATTATGTTGCTTATTCTGCAGCCAAACAAAAAGAAATTGTAACTTAACAACACTGAATTTTGTAAGACATTTGATTTTGCTTAAGCCACAACACTGGTGTTTGCCATTTCCTATATGTCAGCAAATTGCATAATTTCCTGTTCTTAAATTACTTGTCTTCAGAAGGGAAAAGAAAGTGCAGATATTATTAATGGCAATATTTAGGAGTGGCAGTCTTTTAGCAGGCCATTAGGATGACACTGCTAAGAAAGAAATATAATGTACTTCAGGCTCCTTTTTACTTTTTCCTATTTTTTCTTTTTATTTCCCCTTGCTCTCCCTACAGGTTTTTCATTCAATGTGCCCCTTCATAAATATTTCTCAAATATTTCCTTATTCAAAGTAAAAGCAATGTATATTTAAGTCTCTAAAAACAGCATACAATTGTTTTTTACCTTATTATTCCTTGTGCCCTTTGTTACCACTCTAATGATCTCTGAAATGATTGTCTAAAAAATAAACAGCTGAACAGAAAAATGTTTCTTTGATTATGTTTCAGTCCCTGATGCAATGAGATAAACTTTCATCATTGTCATGTTTATCTTACAATATTTAAAATGAACTTTGGCTTTCTCTTACCTACCTTGCAAAGCATTAAAGGTGGCCAGTCTCTCAAATTTTCTTCCAGAGTGTTGCAGATATTCTTTAAATTTCTCTCTAATTATTTATTTTCTATATTCTTCTCTATCCATTCTACAGCTATGAGTAAAAACTCCCCTGAAACTCAGACAAGCCACTAAGATTTTAAAGCAGAAGGTTGCTGTTAGTTCATTATGACTAGTATAAAACTGAAAACAGATAAATATTAATTATGTATTTCTACATTTCCTAGCAAGTTTGAAGGAAACGGAAACATTCTTCCCCATATTTGCTTATTACTAGTGTTTGTAAGAAACATCTTAAAACATCTTAAAGCATGGTCATATAATACTTAGAGAATGCAAGCCACCATCTAGCTGAATTATTGACATGATCCTTCTCATAAAAAAAAAAAGAAAAAACAAACAAACAAACAAACAAAAAACCACAACAGGAATAGTATTTTTTTAGGATATATCTTCAAGCTGAGAAAGTAAAATCAAACCTATTAGGGAAGCCTGTTAAAGGCATACAATTAGTTCTGATTCAATGGATGCTAAGTCTGTACTACAATAGTTCATTTTCTTATTTATGTCCTAGCATTTATTGTCCTGCTTAGGTAGTAAGTATACACTGGAAGGTTACACTCTGCTGTTTAGAAATTTTATGCTTAAAGGCTGCCATTTCTAGAATGTATCTTTCACAAAATTGCGCATTTTTTTAAAATGCTTACGCATAAAATTCTCCTGAGATTTATATGATTACCTGAAAACTTCACATATTATCTCTCCACTTTCCTTTCATTTACACTTTCCTGCAATTTCCTGTGTGTATTGGGAGACAGGTTATTTGTAAATATCACATTCATATTACCAGCCTCTATCAGCAGTGATCATTCTCACCCAGAAATATTCTCATAGAACTCCCATGTTTACGTGTCAGCTAATTCTAAAAATCTAAGGAAGCTGTCAATTACTGCATAATGACAACAAATATTCTATCCTTTTTGAAGATGTTGAAAAATAGTAATAATATAATAAAACAAAACAGAAAATCCTGCATCCTAGTTGTCACTAATTGTATATTGTAGTACTCAGTTGCTTAAGAACAAATTAGGATAAATGAGGTAAATATATGTATGAAGCAACCCAAAGATTTTAAAATCTGAACAGCTGCACCTAGTGGTTCTTTCTGAAACAACTGTTACTTTATTTATTCAGAAACATAATATAGACACCATATAATATTTTAGTCCTCTACAGCAACCTAGATATGACCATACCTTTTCAAAAGATTTTTACCTCTTTAAAATTAAATGCCAAATGCCACGTCTTTTTAAGCAAAAACTGTTTAAAATAATTTTGAATCTGATTGCTGGTTTTACCCTAGTTTAGTCCATTAGTTTTTCTCCATTAATCACCTCCGAGGTGTCTTAACTCTATGTCAACCAAAATCAGCAAAGTAAAAATATTAGTTAAATTTATGCTGTGAAGTTTGGGGCTTGTGTTAGAGAGCTATATAAAGGGAAAACAATGAATTTTTTCTCCATTGTGAGTTATGCATTATGAATACTTGATATTGAAATCAGCAGAATATGAGCAGGGCTAATTACCAGCAAAAAAATGAGTGCTCTAGAATCTTACCAGAGAGATAATACCAATAAATAGAAGTCATAAAATTCAGTAAGATTTTGAACTTGCCTTTCCCATATGCAATGTCTGCATATTGCATATATGTTCATTAAGATATTTTATTTAGTTTCAGAAGACAAACTGTCAGTGTCTGCCAGATATTGTGATGAATCCTCCAGATTTGTGCTTTTACACAACATTCTCTTAAAATATTTAAAAGTTAACTCAGAGGCTTAAACTCAAATCAACCTATTCTACAGTGAATTTAGACAAGAATGCAAGGAAACATTCACCACTTTTTCTACCATAGTGTCCCTATGTGCAAAAATAACTGGCAGCCTTCTTAGCTGTTCAGTTCTTTCTATAGTAATTAAGACACTTATTTGCCATTTCTTTCTCTGCATGTTTATTTTAAGTAAGCCAGTTAAAAATGCTTCACCTGAAAGTGAAAATGCCAATAGATCACATTAAAAATATTTTGTATATGTAGCTTTCTGTTTTCCTTCTATCAAATGTAGACAGTCTGTGATACTCTCTTGCACAGTCCAGCCAGGAAGGTACACAAGAAGAAAAAATAAAGCTTCAAAAAAGCTTAATTAATTAAGAGCTTCCTCACATCAGCAAAGACAGAAAAAGATTGTAGTGGTCAAAGAGCCAAAACTTCAAGAGACAAAGTATTTGATATATGAGCACAAAATATGGGAAACAGTGCATTCTTTATCTCTCTCACTATTACTACTTAGCTATTAACCAGATTTTTACTGGTGCTGCAATACCTGGAGACAAGACAGTTTTTACACTGCATCAGTGTAATTCTATTTATGCCTACATGTAGTAACACGCAGATGTTTGTTTTAAGGGTTATAAGACCAGTTGTCTTCCACATCAAGAGCAGCAACAAAAACATGCACATAATCTTCTTTACATGGGCAGCAAGTGTTAAAGAAGCAACTCAATTCAACCATAAGTTCTTATGTATCTCACCACCAATATCTGCCACTTCACATGCTTTTCAGGATGCTAAAATGGCTAAAAGAGCTCTTTTGTTGGGATAATTCTTTCTGTGCATTTTACTGAGAAGATGTTTGGTGCACAGAATTAGGGCCAATTGAATTTTCTGTGTAATCTCCGAGCAATTCAGTGTTCACAAATCCACACTGTTTATAACTCTACAACATCTCAGAGATATCCAGTTAGTCTCTTTAAAATTCTTGAGTTTAACTGATAAAAATATCATACAAATGAAAATGTAGTTTTTCCAATAAATCAACCTGGCAAAAGGTAAATTTGTTTTAACAAAACCAAAGACAAAAGTACATAGTGGTATTAAACTTCTGCTCAACCCTAGGAGTCTGGTGATAGCAGCTGAAATGCTTAGCTAGTCTTTTAAGAGCAGAGCTTGAAATCTCTCAGGAGCTTTCAGTTTCTTCACCAGCCCCTCACAGACAAGTTCACCAGGTTCTGGAAATTTAATTCCATCTCTTTATCAAGAACTAAACTGGCAAGAGAAAGGGAATTAATTTAATATATAAATAAAATATTAACTTAGGCTAATCTTTTGATTCAGTTGTAATTTTCTTATTAGCAAAAGTCTGCAGGTATTTTGATAGTGTTATATGAGGGATTGAGGAAGCTGAATTTTGACTAAATAAACAGTTTGTGCCTCCACCCCCAAGATGTAACTGCTATTTTGGAAGGTATAAACACCTTCCAAAGGTATTTGGAAGTGTGTTAATAAATGAATAGAAATCTCACATACACTGGTGCTTTTCCCCTACTTTCATATTAAATTAAGAAGCAATTTAATGAGTTTTTGTTGGATCATAGCTGGAAAAATAGGATCCTCTTCCCAAGGTGCAGACTGCTATGGCAAAATCTGAATGGAAGCTCAGCCATGTAGACTAAAAGGTTTCCTCTGAGACTTTTTGCAGTTGTGATGGCTTTGGCAATGTTTTGATTACAGCTGACTATCTGAATATTTGTGGGATGAACCAGAAAGCAAGCTGACAGGCAGATACACAGTGTGAATTTGGTCTTGGGAGAAATAAGAATTCCTTCCAACACAAGACTATTTGGAAAGACAGTCTTAATTTCTGAACAAGGGAACTTCTATTTTTTCTTCTTTCTTCAAAACTATGTGCTATAAACTCCCTAAGAGTTTATAGCACTCCCCTATTCTTCTATGATAGAAAGTTTTTTGTGCTTATACTTGCTAGCAAAAAACCCTCCTCTGTCCTCAGCCTCTCTGTCAGTCATTCTCTAAGCACTCTATTTGGTTAGCTGAAAGGGCATAGAGTTTGTGATTGGATACCCTGCAAATAATCCACATGGACCCTAGCCCCAGAAAAAGTGTCCCAAGAGCATCTTCAGCTTGGCTTAACATGGTTCAGCATGGTGAAGCTGTGACACAGCTCTAGGCAGGGGTTTAAAGAAAGAAAACAAAACAAAACAAAAAAGGTACCTCAGAGAGTGAAAGTAGAAGATATCCTCCTGAAATAAAATTATAAAACTGGTTCTTTTATTTTGAAAGCATGAGTCTGGAACAGGTGTTTAACACAGTGTCAAAGACAAAGGGCTGGCAGCCTTTCTACTCTGCCCTCAGATTATAATTTCAGTGCAGTCACAAATATAAAATTCAGATATTAAACTGAATATTAATGAAAGCTAAGCATTCTTTAGGCTTGAAATAAACCATTTCACAAAGCTGAACTTCTAATTTCTTAAATTTTGAAAAGTAAAAGGACTCTTATGAAGGAATAGAGTTTGATTAAAATAAATTTTTCTAAGGCTAAGCTATCCACCTAAGGTTCCCTTTACTCCTAATGAAGAAAAACATAGCATGAACCATTGAATGGATTCACAGATAATATGGAAAAGGAGTCTATGCTATTTTCTGGGAATAGCTGAAAAAAGGACCTTTGAACTTTGAGGAACTGGTAGAATAATCTAGCATTCACTAAATGCAAAACAGAGTGAGTGGGGGAAAAATTAGTAAACTTGGTCCCCTTAGTGATGGTCCTGCAAACTCAAGAATGAAATCCTGTTATTGTAATTGGTGATTCTATTGAAATGTTAGTGCAGTGCTCAATACTGGCCAGAAAAACAGGCTAAATGCTAAGCTTTCCTGGAAGAGGACTAGTGAAAAATAAAAACCTAAATCAAAAACCAAGCCCAGTGTTTTTACTGAATATACATTGAAAAAAATGAAAAGTATTGAAGTATTTTAGACTGAGTATTGAAATTATTTTTAGTCTAAAAATTATGGGTATTTTAGATTATAACTGGGGGAATGAACCAACAAAATTAATATAATTTCTCTGTAAAGGAAAAGCTTGCTGGCTGGTCCTGCCACTACTGCTGCACATGTGGACATGCCCAGGAAAGCTGAAAGAAAAGTTTCTCTTGGGTAGATATGACCACTGTACTTGTTGGCAACATGACTTCACCCATGACTTAAAGCATGTAAAAGAGCACAGAAAGAGAAATAACTTTAAGTTCCTTGTGTGGGATACAAAGTAAGTGTATCACAAGAACCAAATCAAATAAACACCAAAAAACACCATGAAGAAAATATTGTAGCAATATTAAGATATAATTTAATACAATAATATTAAATTATTGTAGCAATAAAAGAAAATTGAATTATATTAAATATATTGCTGTCATTCAAAGGCTTTATGTAAATTCTGCATTATCACAATTTTTGAAATATTATCAAAAATGCATATTCATTGTCTCTTTCTTGTTCCACAGGATAGAATATGCTTATATTGTTCCACGATGTGATTTGCATCAACACTGTTTATATGGAATGGTCCTCTCCACTCTGAATGTTCTGTTTCCTGGATATGTGAACTGTCTGTGCTGGAATTCTCAATGTTCAGGGTTATCTATGGGCTTAACTGTGATTTGAAAAATTATAATGCAAATAAAATCACAATGAGTAGGTATAAAATAGGCACTTGAGTTACAGGTGAAAAATTATTTACTTGGAAATTTTGTGTGACCATATATTGCCTATGAAATGCATTTTTCCACTATTATATGCAATGCCATAGTGCCCATTCTCTGACTGTGTTATGCACAAAATAAACAAGTTCTTAAGATACTAAAGCAACACACCCAGGATTCAGAACATAAAGCAAATGTAGACAAATTCCATCAAAAAAATATAGTCACCCAGAAGGATGTAATTCAGATGAAGCTTCTGCATAGAAATAAAAACAATTGTAAATCATGTGATATTGTTTTGCATCGCTCCTTTCAGCTTTAATCACCCACAGCAATGATAGGCAGCAGATGAAGATGTAGTGAAGAGGAACTAAGTGGATATAGCTCTCTCATTGATCCTGCTTGATACGGTCTGTCTGTCCAGGACTCCTCAATGCCAAACAGCCCATTTACAGTAGTAATAATTTTGAATGTGCAGCATGGCTCCCAGAGATCCTAGGCAACTGTTCATTGCATGTACAAGCTGATCCACAGATCTGCAGTGTGCCTAATCTGCTGTTTGCATTTAGCATGAGATGTCTGCAAATGCATAGCTGGCACCCTGTGCATACTGGTGGTCATCCAGCCCTTGTTATGCAACAGGATACATGCCCATAGTTCTGTTCCGGTTTACCCAGGCTTAAAATCATCTTAAAGCATGTGCTTCCATGTCATGCGCTGCAATCTCTAGGCAAGGATCAAGGTACTCTGCAGGGCTGGCAAACTTACAAGGTCATAAGAGGAAAGATAATTTCTTTTGTTTATTGCTGTCTTCAAACCTCATGGGAGGGCACAGGAAATGGAGCTGGACTTTTCTTGAAAGCACAAATCAACAGGAGAAAAGGTAAAAACTACCATTTTGGGCAATGAAAATTCCTTTTAGATATAAAGAAAGACTTCACCATGTGAACAGTAAAATACTGGAGCAGCCTGCCCAGAGGCATTGTGGAATTTACATCATTTAAGATACTCAAAAGTCAGCTGAGTAACGTCCTGAGCAACCTGACCCATTGAGCCTGCTTCAAGCAGGAATATGGATTGGATGACCTCCACAGGCCCTTCTCATTTTACATAATTCTGTCAGCCTATAAACTGCCTGAAAATGACTGAAATTGGCTGCTGTTTATAAGTCTGAAAGTCACAAGATATCACCTTGTGATCTAGTGTCTTCGCTCTTAGTTATCATAAAACAAATGCAATACAGAGCAAGTTTTTGTTCATCCCTCTGACGTTCAACAAGGCAATAATTTATTTCAGAGGTTCACTTTGTCCTGATAATATTCCCAGTCTTATATTCCTCTTCTTTCCTTTGTTTTTTCCAAGCTCACCAAGCCTGTGCCAGATTCCAGGTTGTTTATTCAAATAAAATCAATTCCACTAGAACTACTGTGAAATGCAGTCCTTAAAACTTTACAGTTGATTTGGATTTAATTGATTATATTTGTATAAATTAGCATTGACAAAATTATTTCAATCAGAAGTTTTAGATCAGTCCTTTATTATTAATGCAGTTTTTTTAGAAAGGACAGGCCGGAGAGATGAGGAGGCAGTGTAGCCCTTTATGTCAATGACCAGCTGGAGTGCATGGAGTTCTGCATGGGGATGGATGAGAAGCCAACCAAGAGTTTCTAGATCTGGATTAAAGGGAGTGCATGGACAGGGAACATTATAGTGGGAATCTGCTAGAGGCCACCTGACCAGGAAGAATGAGTTGATGGGGCCCTCTGCAGATAAGTAGGAGCAGACCTATATTCACCTGGTCTACATGGGGCTCTTCAACCCCCGCATTTGTTGGAGAGAAAACACAGCAGGGCATAAGCAGTCCTAGAGGCTCCTGGAATGTGTTGAGGGTAACTTCCAACAGTTTGGAGGTGTTGGTGGATGAGGAGCTCAACATGAGCTGGCAAAGGGCACCTGTAGCCAAAAAGCCAATCTTATCCTGTGCTGCATCAAAAGCAGTGTGACCATCACATCTGGGGATGTGATTCTGCACCTCCACTTTGTCCTCATGGGATCTCACCTGGAGCACTGCATCCAGCCCTAGGGTCTTCTGCATATGAAGGACATGGACCTGCAGGAGTGACTTCAGAGGAGACATGAGGACGATCACAGCAGGGCTGGAGAACCTTTCATGGCAAAACAGGGTGGGACAGCAGGCTCGTCCAGCCTGGAGAAGAATAGGCTTCAGGGAGATCTTAAAGAACCTTCCAGTGCCTAAAGGGGACTACAAGAGAGCTGGAGAGGTAGCTTTTACAGGGTCATGTAGTGAAACAACAAGGTGCAATTACTTTAAACTGAAAGAGGGCTTGTTTAGATTAGATATTAGGAAAAAACTCTGTGAGGGTGGTGAGGCACTGGAACAGGTTGCCCACAGAAGCTGTGGATGTCTCATCCTTGAAAGCGTTCAAGGGCAGGTTGGATGGGAGTTTGAGCAAGCTAGTCTTGATATAAGTAGGTGTCTGCCCATGGCAGAGGGGTTGAAGTAGATGATCTTTAGTGTCCCTTTCAACCCAAACCATTCTATGCTTCTATGATATGATATGAAATTGCTTGCTGGATTTTTTTCCCAATAATTTTGGTCATTCTAAGTGATTATTACAAATATAGTTATTTGGTTCAAATAGAAAGATTAGACATATATTGAGTGTCCTAATATATCTTCAGTCAAATATTAGCAGAACTTAACTCATTGATTTGCCTTCAGTAACACACTTCCTGCACCTATATTTATTGTAGTAGAGAAACAGTTTTCCACTTCAAAGTATAATTGATTGGTAGGAAATAGATTCTAAGGGTAGTATTAGACACACAGCTCTCAGTGAATTTTAGTAAAAAATTAAAGCTCTGTTTCTAATCAAATGAACAGCAACATACAGAGTCAGGATTTGGATGAAAATATAAGGATTAGATAACAGAATGTGTTCTCTCTGATTTTTCTTCTCTTTTGTTTCTTAACGCAAATGACAAATTTTCATTCAGTTAAGAGTTAGTGATAAGTGAACATAGAAAATACATATATTTGTACTTATGGTTCTGGTTTTCCATCTCTATGACATTCTGTGAACAACAGTTGTTGATACTAGCTTAGATTCCTTTCCCAAGATAAAGACATGGATTCAGTGGTTTTGATTCAGCTCATGACATTTGGGAAATTAGTCTTAGGTCAACATTGTTGGTTTGGCAAATATTCATGATGGTATTACTTTTTAGATTACCTTTCTTCTCAGAAAATGCACCACACTAAAGAAGAGAAAAATGCCCAAAGATTCTTCAAAGATTCCCTTCTCTTGCTCACAGGGAATATTCTGCTGCTTTTTTTCAGATAAAAACATTATATCTGCAAAAAAGAATCCATTTATATCAACACAGATAACAGCAGAGAACATTACTCAATTTCTTGTCTGTGGTACTCTTGGGGTGTTTCTACATAACAACCACATCTCATTTCATTGCATTCTTTTGCCCCAAAATCTTTGCCACATATTTCTCAGTGATCTATTTATCCTGAGATGAGTTGGTTAGAGCATGGTGCTAATACCACCAAAGTTGCAGGGTTGATCCTCATAGGGGCCATTCATCGAAGAGTTGAAATCAATGATCCTTTCTAATTTAGAATATACTGTGGTTCTTGATAATAACTTTAAAATTGTAAGTGACCAATGAGGCAGTCCCTAGTTGGTCTAATATACAGAATTGTTTCTAAGTAGGACTCGAATAGGATCTGATTTGGATTCTGATACAGATTCTTTTTGGAAGGCTCTGGTTCCAGAAAATTTTTGTTACACTTGAATTACTTGACGTAGGCAGAATATTAAGGTAGCAGGCAGGCATTTTCTAGGGATGTATACAAGTTCTGTCAACATTGTACCACTGTCCCACAGTTACAGCTGGGTGGTAGCCAAAAAGTACCTACAAGCAGTATCTTCGAGTGCCACAGGAAATCTAATTGAAAGAACCCAATAGCTATGGTTTTACTTTTGTTTCATTATAGAGCTGGTGCTAAAATCTGTTGGGTTTTTTGAGCTGTATGTATATTTAGCAGCTGCATCCTGTCAGTAAAAAGGGCTCCTCAGAAGCTGTCCAGTCATTTTATAGTTTGGATCTAAAGAACCAGCAATTGTTCCAGCTGTAAATAATTAGGCTGGAATTCTGTCTGGCAGATAGCTGCCATAAACTCAGTTTGTCAAATACCTTCCACTGCTCCCTCATACTGGCACTAGAACCTGCTCCCAGCCCTGCATGAAGTTTAACAGCTGCTGGGGCTGTGCTAATATGTGCAGGCATGTTGAGACATTTGGCCACAGGCTGCCACCCTGCCCACTTTGGAGGAGTGCATTATGGTTTTGTGTACTGAATGTATAGATGCCTCAAATGGGCAGCTGAAACCTGGCACTGAAATGCTCAGGGCATCTTGCTTCAACCATGGCCAAGTAATTTAGCGGCACTTCCCTCCTGCAAGGGCTTCATTTCTAGTTGAGGAGACTCAACACTGACTGGAATCAGAGAAGCACTGAAAAAGAACACATGCTTATTTAAATAACCAGGAAAATACTGTTTTGATAACAAGTATTTTTAGCACATTAATAATAGTCAGTGTGACGCGTTTCATTCTGAATTTTTATAGCTGGAACTCCAAGATACCAGAGCAATGAAGGGGACTCCTGCTGTATTAGTGTATACTAAAATTAAAAAAAATCAAGAAAAAATAACTACAAGCAAACAAACAAAGAACCTCCCCCCCCCCCGCCAAAACCCAAAACACCAAAACCTCAAACCAACCAACCAACCATAAAAAACTAACCAAAAACTACAAAAAAAACCCCCACAAAAGATCAAAAGCAAAAACATGACCTCTTCTCCAGGCACTTATAATCCAAGGGCAAAGGCAGTTACAATCTAAGGACAAAACAGAATGTAGGGAAACTTGAAAAGAAGGTAACAGAGAATAAATGCAGAAGTTTACAGGAGGTGATAAGAAAGGGGGGAAAAAGTCCTATTAATTTCTTAGATCTTCTCCAGGACATTTGCAACCACCTGTATATCATGATCTATGTAAGCAACCTATCCTACTTAACTTATTTGGTAAAGGAACAGCTTAAGGAACATGCTGTACTCACAGGACAAATATCCCTAAGGATGCCTTATGTACAGTCAGCTTTGCATCAGGACAGAACTTGAATCTATTTGCACTGTGCCTGAACATTATATAGATAGATATAGATATAGAGATACAGACATATAGATATATACATGAGAGGCCATAATCTCAGCAACAAAGATATCAAAAAGTGGATCAGAGAAGGACTTAAAATAAAGTCCTTGGAGATATCTGACATGATTAACAGAGGTCATAGAGTTTGTGTGAAACTGTAACATGAGCTTGGATAGACCAGCATCAAATATTGACCAACAGTATGAAATTATCACTTATGGCAATGGCTGGAAGCTAAATTTGTTCCATTAATAAAGTATGAAGGACTGGGAAAGTAAAGATAAATAATCTATGGAAGATGAGAACTGGTGGATGCATATTTTGCCCCTTGCAATGTGGGGAAAAAATGCAGAGAATAGGTGAAAAAGTTTTTAGGTTAACTGAGAGGGAAGATTTTTCTTACTTAACCAACAGAGAGATAATAAAAAAGACAATAAGAAAAAAAAGTATAAAATATGGTCAGAAATTTTAATGATTTTGAGTAAAATATTTCTTCTTTATGGTCCTCCAATTTGAAGAAGTCTGCAGATATTTACAAACATTTTTCAGAGAATCATTTGGGTAATGAATGTAATTCTCATTCTATATTAGAATTCTCATTCTGCAGTGCAAAAGTCTATACACCATTTAGTTTCACTACAACTGAAAAAACAGGGCATAAACAAGACTTAAGTGATGCATCACCTTGTGAAAGTCCTCTGCAGAGGGTGAGTTTCATCCTAAGGGAAGGTGAGGTAGTACATTGTGTATTTAAATGAATGGTTTAGTTCAAAAATTCTCAGAAAAACAGGGCTACCAGCCATTCTCTGCAGAAATGAGAAAGTTTATTCATGTGCTGGCTGTCTGATAATGAAATACCTACAAGATTTGCATGTTCTTATAATCACAATCTTAAGTAATTTCTGCACAGTGAATTGACATACAAACCTTCAGACTTCTGTTTCAAGGACACATTTTATACACCTGTAGGACTTCAGGTACTGAGAGACAGGATTACTTAGGTTCTGCAGTGGGGATCCCCCATCTGCTGACTTTGATTTCTTCAAGTTGTATGTCATCTTTTAGACTGATACCTCTGTCTTCTCCATTGGATCCATTTCTGTAAGTCCCTGAGCATACCATTATATATGGGCAAAATAACAGAAAAATTGAAGTCTTGGCCTTTTTGGTACTAATCCAGGATCTGTTTGCCCACGTATACCTCAGTTATTGTTTCAGCTGTTCCATTAATCACGTCTGTCTGGCAGCCAAAAAAGAATATAAAATAATTTTGATGGAAAAATGCCTGTAGGAATACTCTGACTGCCTTTTCCCCCCTCCTGCCTTATTTTCTATGTGATTTTGTTACTGTTACAAGAAAATGAGTGTGTATCTGGTTTTGGTTGCTGCCTGTTCTCATCTGCATTTCTTTGTCTTCATTCTGTGCAAATTCAGGTTAAATAAAGTTTTAGCATGAATGTGTAACTCAGATTGTCTCTGAGAAGTAAGTTCAAAATGTAAATTTCATTATTTCAGTGCCAATATAATTTCTTTTCCTGTAAAAGAATTTAAAATGCAAAATTAAAGTGTCATATTTTACCCTTTACCCTTTCTCTTTCTCCAGACCAGGAAATAAATTAAAATGTAACAATTTCCCATTTTTCTTCTCACTGGAAAATATGAATGCTGTTTTATGTCAGTCTAACACTTCCAGAAGCTGGAATGGTACCAACATACTCATTCTCATGTCATGCCATCAAACATGAATCTCTCCCTTCCTAAGTAATAATATGTCTCTGATTAAGAACAAGCGGCTATGAGTAAAAAACCTGGCAATTATTTACATTTTAGCTCTAAATGGAGCATTGAGAGGGGAGAATTTTGCTCCTCGATATTGGGGGGCTGAATTCCTTATGACGATTGTCCCCTTAAATACATGCCTTGGTTTTTCCTATCACATCCCCTTAGGGCCATGAAAGACGGTAACTAAATCCCCTCTTACCCCAGTCCCTCAGTCACTTTTCATATACAATGTGCAGAGATTCCTAATCATCCTAATGTTCTTTTGCTACACTTGATCCATTTTATGATTGGTGGACTAAAACTGGACATGGAATCCCAGATGCAGCTCAGTAGGTGTTGACTAGTGGGGAATAATCCCTTTGTCTTATGTTTATGGCAATGAAGTTTGGCCTTCATCACTGCAAGGGCACGATGTTAACCCACACACTATTCCTTGTCCACCAGGACCCTCAAGGCCTTTTTCCAGTCCCTTAAGTTCCCAGTCTGCAGTGTGTAGAGGATTGTCCTGTGTTCCCTCCTGACACATTCCTCCAATTGTTTGGCCATCTGAGAGGGAGGGGCTCCAGTATGCCAAACATTCCCCAAGGCTGGTGCTATCCACAAAGCTGCAACTTCCACGTGCCCGGCGCTCTCAGAAACCCTGCTTCTGAAATGCTTCTGAGCATGCTCAGGTGCATATGGGCATTTAGGGGTTTTCAGGATGAGTTGGCACCTGATGCTGTAGGTGCATTTCCATAGGATGAAAGGTAAGGCAGGGAATCTCTGTGGAACAGAACTGACTTATCCTGAGAAAGTTTTTTGTGTTAGATTACCCTTTTGGTTTGTACAGCATCATAAATGGATAAATGATGGCCCAGCAGAAGAAAAGCACTGACACCTCCTGCTGCTGGAGTCCTAGAGATACCACTACATTATCTCTGTGCCATGTTTGTTGTTCCTCCTCCATTTCTTACATAAATTTACACAAAATAATGTCCCTCACCACCAAGAAAACCCAAAAAAACCAGGAAAAAAACCAACTAACCAATCAACCAATGTCCCCCAAATTAACCTAACTTTGGCTTCCTCATTCCTCTGTGAGAGGCAATATCCCATCTATATATAAAAATGTAGATTTTGCTGACAAGGTATGAATATTCAGAAAATACAGACAAGTTGATATGCTAGTTGATATAGTTGACATAGAGAACAGCTGTTTTCTCTTTTTTATGCTGAAGGAAAATTCTGTGTTTTCTAATGTCATAATTTCCATTTTCCTGCAAAATTTCACTACAACAAATATCTTAAAATCTACTTTGCTGAGATAAAGTAACACAGAAATTAATCACCTGTTGATAATGCTACAGTATTATGAATGGTTGTGAATTCATTTATTGTACTATATAATCTATAGGGCCAGGAGTATAATTAATTTTAGGAAATCAATCAACTTCTTAATTTTTGCTTGTATTATCTGCCTATGTGAAGCCTATTCAACATCTTATTTACTCAAAATAATTTTTAGAATACTCTAAAAATATTCAATGAGAATATTGTTAATCTGTACTTTGAAATATTGACTAGTTAGTTTCCAATAACACTGTAAGCTCTAATAGTAAATTTTCTCATCAAGAACTATACACAAATTTTAAAATGCTCTGATAAAACAAATTTTATAAAAATTTAACCTAACTAAAATTTAAAATAAAATTTAAATTTAAACTGAAAACAAAATTTAAATAAAAATTCAATCTTCTGATAGTTTATCTCTGTTTTCCTAGCAATATTCAGTACATGTGTGTCATTCATTCCAATTTTTTTCCTCTTTGGAAACTGGCTTCACAAAAACATTGAATAATTAAAATCACAAATTCATACACATTTCTATAAAATTACTTCAGTGAAGGAAAAGGAAAAAATGTTCAGATATATGTTTGCATTTACAGGATATGTGCTTTTGCTCTATGACAAAAAACAAATTTCCTGGTTTTGTTATTCATAACCAATGCTTCAATATACACATAAATTAATGAAATAGCAGGGGATGTTAAGAAGGGGGTAATTTATTATATGTATGTGGTATTATAAGAAAATTTAATGAGAATGTCACTTTTTTACTTCATGTCAATCAGTCTAATATTTTATCTAGCAAGAGGAAATGAACCTGCTGTTTTAAGAAATCTTTTCATATTCCCTCTGCTGGACTTTTAATAGTTGTTAAATTGATGAAGGCCACTCAAGGAGCTTGTAATCAGTCTTGCAAATTTCTAGTAGATTGTAACTCTAATAAGCTCAGATTTGCATCTTAAATCAAATTTTTTCCATACAGTTGCAAAATCTCCAAGGAAAGTTTCTAGCGCAATCCATTCTACATAAATCATGAGACACCTGGCTGTCTAATGAGGAAATTAAAGCACAAGACTGAAAGTCTGTAATTTTGTAATTACTGAAATGGCAACTTCAGTGTCATAGGTGGCAGGAAGTAAAAATATTCTGTAAAGGAAATGAAACTCCAGAAATATTTTCTTTTTCATCTCTTTTAAGCTTATTAAAATAAGATAGCATTAAACAATATAAATAATAGCTAACATGTTTGCAAATATCAGTTGGTGATTAAATGCGTCACTTTGCTTGATTACTTTGTTGAATTCTAGGGAAATCTTGAGGTATCATTTAAAAAAAAAAAATTATTACCTACTTTACACGTTCTTGTCCATTTGCTGTTGTTACTAAGGTTTGCATGGCTGGGGTGCTGCAGAGGTGGCCACTGTGAGAAAAGATTTTGGGCTGCCCCATGCCAGGCACAGTCATCCCAGAGGGCTCCAAAAAGAGACACCACTAAAGAAAGCTGTGCCCATCAGCAATTCTGGTGTCACCTCTAACAAAAGATATTTTCAAAAGTTCACACAGCAGCTTGGAGAAAGAAGTCTGAGAAAGGTGAGAGCAACAGCCCTGCAGACACCAAGCAGGGTCAGTGCAGGAGGAGGGGCAGGAGGTGCTCCAGGCACCAGGGCTGAGATTCCCCTGCAGCCCCTGGTGCAGCCCATGGTGAGGCAGCTGTGCCCCTGCAGCCCATGGGGATCCACAGGGATGCAGAGATCCACCTGCAGCCCATGGGGATGGACAGGGATACAGAGATCCACCCACAGCCCATGGGGATACAGAGATCCACCTGCAGCCCCTGCTGGATCACACACAGGAGCAGGTGAATGTGCCCTGAAGGAAGCTGCAGGTCCTGAGGGCCCATGAAGGAGATGAAATATTTTAAATTCATTCTCCATCTCTCTATGGCAGTAGGAGGTAAGAAGTAGGAATATATCCTATAGACAGAAATGTACCTGTAGATAGAAAAAAAAAACCTTATTAGACTTTTTGCTTCCTGTAAACCTAGTTCATACATGTTAAGGTCTCTGGCTATTTATGTAATTAGATAAAAGTTTACATTTTTAGACTACGCAGAATCAACCCAAATTTTCCAGTATAATCATCCAAGTACTAGAATCAGTCTCAAGCCATGTAATATGCGAAATGGGGTAGAATTGTCTTTAGTATCTTTATATGTACTAACAGTGGTGCTCAGGGAATTTGACTTATCTGAGCATTGGCTATTTTTAGGTGACTTTCACAGATTTTTTTAATTGTAGCCTATATTTAAATATAACAAACTGAAGAGCAGGTTTAATTTAATGATTTCATGGGGCTCCATCCAGTCTGAATTATTCTGTGAATCTGAGATTCTGAAAAAGTGATGGATGGAAGGAAATGAACTCATGGATCATATGTCTGCACAACCTGTAAGGGATGCAGACTGTCAAAAGCATAAATTCTGAATGTGAAAGCCATCTGCAGAGGTTTGCAATAACTCCAATTCTTCATGGTTGAGGGTGAGGGGATTCTGCCACTCACCACTGAAAAAGATTGAGACAGATCTAGAGTAACCTCCTGAGTGATGACCTAATCTCTTTTTGTTCTTTGCTATTGATGGTACTTTAACAATTCTTACTGTGGGCAAGAAAATGCCATCAATTTTTAAGCAGAAGTTCTCATTAATATAAATGGTTTTTTCTGCTTAGCAAGAGATAAGACCCTGAGTTTTTACTCTACCTTTGCTATTTTTTCCTTCCTTTTTTTCCTCTCTAAACAGAAGGGATTTTTTTTACTTCATATTCTACTTCCATTTACTCTTTTTGCTTAATCCACTTACTTCTTTCATGTCAAATCCTTCACCTTGCTTGTTTAATCAGCTTCCCTGAAGCAGCAGTGCACTGAAATCTATACTTCTCATGGCCTCTTCCTCCTAATTTTCCTTCTCTTCCAAGATTTCATTTTCTGTTTTATTCTCTACTCATTTCTTCAAAGGAATATGTAGTAGAAATACTTGATTTCCACAAATCATGGAATTGAACTCCTGTCCAAGTTACCAGAATATACTTCACCACAGACAAAAAAAGCCTTCTATATTAGTAAACCTAAATATATTTACTTGCATTATTATTTGCATCTTTCCATTGTATTTATACTCTGTATTTAGCAGAATGCCCAAATTAGATGGAAAAGATCTAATCAATATAATGGAAGATACTTTTTGAGATACTAGTTGTAACTTTGCTGCAGAAGTCATTTACCACAGCAGAACACAAAAATAAATGATCTAGCAAAAATGAGAAAGTATGTCACATTATGGAATCTCTTCATACACACTGTGAGTGAAAAAGATTATATTACAAATGTGTTTTGACTTCTTAATGAAGCTTTACAAGAGTATGAAAAGCATTTGAATAAATGCTTAAGTACCTATTAGAACATTCAAAAATCTTATTGTCACACCAGCCTGTTCTGTGACTCTGCTGTCACATGCTCACCTTATCCATTCTCTGTCTCCTGATAATCATCTATTTTTACCATATAATGTTATTTCTTGTTCAAGGATTTCCTTATAATTGTGCACACATTAGTGGAAAAATTACTAGAGAATTTGACTTTCAGCTGACATTAAACCTATAACTACTAGGCTTATATAAACAGAAGTTGTTCAGAAACTTACAAACGGAGAAATTAATAATTACATTTACATCAGGGCAGATATCTCCTGCAACCTTGCAAAGAGCTGTCAAAATATCAGGTTCCATTTCCAAAACAAGGGAGGTGCTAAATCTTCTCATTTAAAAAGCTGCAGGAAAGACTTTCTATTACACTTCAAAAACTTGCAGGACCTTGCTGCACATTTGGAGGTTGAAGAGCTGAAAAATTCCATCCTCAGAGTTGTAAGGATGACCTTGGTTGCATCTTTCATCAGCTCTGTGTGCCAGACCATAGAAGTGATTGGTGATCTCATACGTCAACAATCTGTACCTTCATGGAGCCAGTCCCCAGTGGAGCAGCCTCACAGTGAGAGCTGTGCTTTGTCTGTTCAGTGCCTGTCCTGTTCCAAGCAGAAATCTGCATTGACGTAAATGGGTATTTCTGACCACTAATCAATAAAAATATCTGACCTTCAGTCTTCTCTCTCTTTTCATGGTGTTTATTTTTTGCTTTCTCCTGGCAGATATATATTGGTTTTTCTGCTGCCACTGGTCTCCTGTTTCGAGGTTACGTCACCAGTTTCCGTCTATGTCTAATATTCCTTTCTTTTTTTTTTTTTATTTTTTTATCCTATATTATTCCTTTGCAAATTGGTGTTAGTTTTTCCAGAACTGATTAAAATTTTATTTAAATAGATAGCAATTTAAAAAAAAAAATTAGTGCAACTAGTTAGACTATCATACACTTCAGATTATTTCTATTCATTGAAAAATATTATTCCCTATTTTCACAGTTGCAATATTGATTTTCCTCTTTATTTTTTTCATTTATTAGCAACAAATTTATATACAAGATGAACACGAGTTTTCTGAACAATAATTTAAGGAAGGATTCTTCATCTTAGTAGAAAATATCGACAAAAGGATCAAAAATTAAATAAAAAATCACTGATCTCATGCAATTTTTTTATGGTGATACAATAAAAAATAGACTTAGTTCTCATCAGTCTTTCCATTTATACAATATGGTTTTCTTGAAAGAGGGTACAACATTATGGACTTTACTCAGTGCCTGATTCTCAAATTTGATCTGAAAACTGATTTTTTACCTTGAATAGAAGCATGTCTGGACTTTCCAGGGAACAAGGGGAGTCATTGCTTTTGACAGAGGATAGAGACATAGGCTTCTGTCCTGTTCTTGAGCAATAAATGTTAAAGAATGGGAAGAAGCCTAACAAACAACTCCCAGGTTTGTAACTTTTGGTTGTTCAGGTCTTCCAGCATGGCTGAAATTTGAGATTTGATCCTGGGAGCTATCAAAGAACTTCACTAGGCACCAACTCAGATTCTAAGATTTTGTTTCTTCCCTAGTACAAAATAGCTCATATTACCCACACTTGGAGATGAGGATTTCACAGCATTAAAATAAGTAAATACTACTCACAGATTACATGAAGAGAGTTTATCTAAAGAACTGTCAAGAGATAATTCAGAATTAATATATATATATATATATATATATATATTGTTCTCACATTATTTAAAAGATGTCATATGCTATTTCAAAACTTAAAATTTTAAAATTTTAAATTTTGCTGATCAAAGTCTACAGTCGCATAAAAAAATTACAAACAAACAGTGATAAAAAAATTACAAACAAACAGAAGATGCTCTTGTAAATAGTTGTGTTTCTTTTAGTTATCAGGTCATAGAAGACTATTTTCAGAGTGCATTCAGTTAGCCTACGGGGTGCTCATATAATCTGAAATTAATTAAAATATTATTTTTCAAACAATAAACTTAATTAAGATTCATTGACTTTATTTATCTAAAATGTATGTAATATTTGGAACTGCATATGATAGCTATCCCAGTAGGAGACAAAACTACTTCTGAGTGCCTATTTCTTTATACTGACTGCAAACAGAGATCAGAGTGATTTCCTTAAATGCTTACATTTACTGTAGCAGTTCCCTTTCTTTTTGTAATAAATTGGTATTATAAAGAAGAATATATTTCTCACACTTCTTACTTTTCATTCTTTACTTATATTAACATCAACCCTTTAAAACCTTGTAGGAAACAGCGACATGAATTACATAGTTTTAGAAACACCAATATGGATGGTCTGGAATGTCAGTTGAATTAAAGCTGAGATGACTATTTCAAATTCTGTTTTCTTCATGATACACTGGCAAACCTGTCCTCCACAGTGCATATCAATTGGAAACCAAGGGTTAGCAAGATGGTCTCTTCCTTTCTTTCTGCACACTACATTGAAAATAAAAGCCAGCTTCAAAATAGAACAGTCTTCCAAAATATATTTGTCTTCATGTTGATTTCTATTTTACAGAACTTCATAAAATCCTTTGTCATCAAGGAAGAATGCATGCCCTTATAAAACTTAATCATCTTAAATAAAAAAATGTTTAATTTCCCCTCATTATTTCATAGTATTACATGGTTGTCCCCAAAAAAAACCTTCTGTTTAAGAAAACAAAAAGAGCATATTTACAGAATAGCAACACAGACTGAGTTTATTTGCATCTGTAGATTTCTTGCAATGAATGCCACTCTCCATTTACAAATCCTTCTCTGTGGGAGATTTCTCATTACATGAAACAAAGTAGCATTTCTATGATAGAAGTTAAACACTAATTTGATAAGGTGCCATGATCAAAATAATTTTTATATAAAAGCTAAAAATAAACCCAAATCTCTACAGACAAAGAGGTTTTTTTGGAGGATCCTAAAATTAAAAAAATTACTTTTTCTCAGATGGTTTCATCCTATTAGTGTGCTTTCACACTAAAACTATTTTAAATAGAAGCTAAAATGAGACTTTTACATGTTGCTGATCATTAAGTGTAATTTACTTTTATTATTTTAAAGAGGAAACTCATTAAAGAATTTGAAAACATAAGAAGAAGGTTCAGTATGCAGCATGGGGTAGCTAAATTCATAATAGTCTGAAATCCAAAGGTGGTATTGTGCTTGGACTCACATGCAGGTAATGAAAAGAATATTAGTCTAAAAGCCAGAGAAGAATCTACTGTTGGACATACACTCAAAGGAACAAAAAATGAGTTATCTTGAAATAGTGTTTCAGGTCAAGAGATCTTGTCAAATTGTACTGTGTTAGTGCTGACAGAAGCAGATTATTCATGTGATGTAGCCAGTGTCCAAATTGCTCTGTAAAGCACTGATTGATGTGAGGTGGCCAAGTTACACTAGATATGAAAGAAAACTGCAGAAGGAGGCTATGTGTAAAATCAACATATTTCTAGCTTTGTCTCCTAATTCAGCCCATCTGAACTGAGAGTGTTATTGCCTAATATTCAAAGTTTTGATGGAGGGAACTCACCTCTTCCCCTTCCTTGAACCTGCATAGAACTGAGGCAAATAACTTGCCTCCAAACTTAGATGCTTCAGTACTTTAAAGAAACCTGCCAGACATAATTATCTTCTATTTCTCTTCTCTGTCTGCTGAGATACCAAAAAATTATTCTAACTCTGATGAAAACTGAACAGACTGTTTCCACTAGTCTTTGAATGGTCACAAGAGCTGGGTAACACATGATTTAAATACTGATAAATAATTAAAAAATGTTATGGATGTGTATTTTTCCTTTGTCCAGATGTGAGTGGAACTAATGCAAACTGCAAAAGAGCATGCACAAATACAGTGCAGTTGGAGTTAAAATTGTACAGGTTTTTCAACTGGCATTGGCTAGTCTGGCTTCCAAAATCAGTTTTCAGTGAATAGATTACTATTTCTAGTATTATATTTCAGCTTTCAGCCAAAAAATCTTCTATATTTTTATGTTAAAAAAACCCCAAAACGTTCATTTTCAGTTATGAAGTTTTTTTTCCAGTGGGTATCAGATCTCACCATAGTCTGTGAAATAGTCTCTGGTCTGTCACCAGTGAGGGGTTTTCCGAGAAATTATATTAAAAACAGAATCAAAAAAATGGTTTGGCTTGAAAGGGAAATTTAGCAATAATCTAGTTCAACCCCACAGCAATAAGCAGGAGCATCTTCATCTAGACTAGCTTTCTTAAAAGCCCTGTCCAATCTGGCTTTTCAAACCTTGAATGTTTCCAGGACAGGGCAATCCACGACCTCCCTGGACATGCTGTTCCAGGGTTTCACCACCGTCATTATGAAAAACTTCTTCCTTATATTTAGGTTGAATCCATGCTCTTCTAGTTTAAAACCACCCCCCTTGTCCTATCACTACATGCACTTGTACAAATTTCCTGTTCAGCTTTCTTGTAGGCCCCTTTAAGTACTGAAAGAGCACAAAAAATGCCTCCCTGGAGCCAGCTCTTCTCCAGCCTGAACAATCCCAATTCTCCCAACCTGTTCTCACAGGAGAGATGTTCCAAACCTCTGATCATGTTGATGACCTCCCTCTGGACCCAATCCAACAGGTTTGTGTCCTTCATGATCTGGGGTGGTGACCTAATTGACCTAATTTCAGTACCTGAAGGGATCCTACAACAAAGATAGAAAAATACTTTTTACAAGAGTGCGTAGTGACAGGACAGGGGGGAACAGCTTCAAAATGAGAATTGTTTTGGGTTAGATATTAGCAAGAAATTCTTTGCTGTGAGAGTGGTGAGGCACTGGAACAGGTTACCCAGAGAAACTGTGGATGCCACATCAATGTGCTGAAGTGTTCAAGATCTGGTTCAATGGGGACTTGAGTGACGTGGTCTGGTGAAAGATGTCCTTGTCCACAACGGGGGGCTCAGAACTAGGAAACCTTTTTCTCTTCTAATCCAGGTTATTCTAGGATCATATGGTTATATATCCTTTTCTACAGCTTAATAATTCAATATGTCTGTCAGTTTATAAAAAGTGGAGAGTAGAAAGTAACATTAAGTACATGATAACAATTGAGAAAAATAAGGAAGAATCTAAAAATTACTGTGACCTCAGTAGTTTATTTATTAATTTTATCTAAAGAAATAAATATTCCAAGTACGCATAGAGACTGGAAGACTGGATCACACTAAATCTACACAGATTCTATTTAAATGTACAATATTTTTTGTCGTTTTTTGAAGATTACTGTATTTTTTCTTCCCACAAAACTGTATATCTGAGCAACAGAGGAAAAACTGTTGATTTACAGGTTTAGGCAGGGACACCCTGGGTAGGTAAAACTCATACAAGGAGATTGACTATCCATGGAGATGTAATGTGAGGAATGTTTGGAGGACTATTCCTTGTTGAGTAAGTGCTAGCTGACTGTGAAACACTGCAGCATTGACCTGAAGTCAGTCCTTACTGTGAAGAGTACTGTTCTTAGAGACTTAGGGGTTCTGTAGAATACACTAGAGCAAACCAAATAAAAAACCCTGCTGAAAGTTTCTGACCTGAAATCAAGCTCAGAAGAAGGGATTTTGCAAGATATTGTGAAATCTGTGAAAATGTCTCCATTAATCAAAAATAGGCTGAAATACATGAGGGTTTGAGATGACTTTATCTGAAATGGTTCTCCATTCATTGCTGTCAACATGAAATTCTTAAGGACCTGAATAAAAAAAAAAACAGTGATTCTGATCACCCTGATTGCTTACTTCAATACACTTACTACACTGATTCTGATCACCCTGATTGCTTACTACACTTATCTTCCTTTCTTTTTCTCTTCTTTTTTTTTTTTTCTTTTCCCATTTTGTAAAGTTTTACATCTCTAAGTGTTATGTCCATGGTTCCTTCTTTGTGGTCATGCAAGAGAAATGCAGAATGACAAATTGGGAATTAAAGGAATAAACAGTGTTGCAAGGGAATTAAATATAAATAATGACAGGCTACTTAAATGTATAAAAATCCAAGAACTCTGTCAGGAATTACTTGAGCCATTAAGAGATGAGTGGGAAGCTAGTGACAGATACTGTAGCTGACAGCCTGAAATTATTCTTTGCTTCATTTTTCACTCAAATAAATAGAGGGTCAAGCCCCAGAGAGTAAGGAATGGTAAATTTTCCTGTGGAGTGAATTAAAAAGTAGGAAACGGAAAGATTAGAGGCTTCGTGTCTGATAGTTCAAAATTATGTCCTAAATATGTTTGAGGTGTTGAGCCTATGTACCTTGTAGCTGGGAATGGTGATGTAAGTAGCAGGGGATCTAGGAAAGGCACCATACAGAATTTTAAAAATGTATAAACAGATATGGAACATAGCAAGCAGAATTTCTCTTCCTCTTGGTCATTCTGAGCAGAGTTTGTAACAGACACCATCATTTGCACTCACTATAGGACAGAAACTGGCGTGCTGATGAACAAAAAGGTATGAAGGTATTAAAGCCAAAAGTCTGAATAGGGATAGAGGAGATCTCTCTGCAATCCACAGTATCCCTCCAGGTGTAGTTCCAAAAGACCTGCCTGTAGATGTCTTCTCTCAGTCACTTCTGAGCCCCCACTGTTGCTGTGAAATTCTGTGCTGACATTAAGGAAACTCCCTGGAGTTATTTGTGTCTGGAATATTTTCTCTTCCAGCCTAATGGAATAACACAGAACTATGTGAAATGAAACAAAAAAAGCTTAAGAGAAACAAATCCCCTGATGCAGACTAGGGAAGCCTTGGGGGGTTTGTGGGAGTGTCCTTAACATGCACTCTATAGTCCCACAGCAGGCTACATTTGCAGTTTGTGCTGGGGACTGGAAAACTGAGAGTCACGACGCCTTCACCACCACTCTGCTGCTTCTCATGACAAACTTTATTGGTCCCTGCATGCCTCATAATTCCAGTTTTGCCCACCTCTTTGTCCCAGCTATACCAGCTCAAAGGGGCTGCTTAAAAGGATGCTCTAGCATTCAGCTCTGTGACTGATCTCAGGTGGGACATGAGACATGGTTAGGAAGTATGTAGAAAGGACTTTGTTTTATCCTGTTTACTTTTTCCTACTTTATACTGTTTTCTTAGGCAAACTCTTATCAAAATCCCAGGGAATTTTTGTTTGAATACAGCTTTCTAAACTGAGCTATTTTCAATCTAAAACAAAGCTCTCTTACATATTGTAGTCTTAGCGTAAGTTTACAATGCTCCTGGGATGACACGTAATGTTATTGCCTAAAGGTCTCTCAGATAATATGCATTTTTTACCTATTTCCAACAAAGAAAGTATTTATATTGCTTCTTTAGGGTTTGCCCCAACATTTCTCTCTTTAAGTTTTCTTTTACATATCTTGTTCCATATTTAACTATGTCAACCACTGTGGCATGTGTCCTTAAATACCGCAAACATTTATCTGAATGTGTCTCAGCCTAGACTTAACATGGCTAGATTTATGCTGGACAATATTTATTTCAGCATTGTTAAAGTACAGTGATAAAACTGAGAACAAATAAATGCAGGCCTTAGCATTGCAAACTACCATATCTGAGCTCCATTTTCAGCATGTGAGTTGTCCCAATTCCTTCATAGCATCTCATATCTGCTCAAACATCTGTTGAACTTCTAGCACAACTCCTGCTTTACTCTCTAATAATGTTGGTATTTATTCTAATTTTTGTTTGTTTCTTATGGCTTTTGATAACATACTTCCAGTTTTCTATAAAATTGTCTTCTAACGCCACATCATTGTAAAAAATGGTGATTTGTCCAACCATATGCAATGATTCCTACAGCTTTTAAAATATTTTAATGTTATTACTATAATTCATAATGTGTTTAATAATGCAAAAAAAATCCCCTCTCGTTAAAAATAATTGAAAACACAGTGGGGACCTTTTCAAGGAATTGTCTTAATTAAACATCAGACATGATAGTGCATTTCTGCTCATTTATTTTACACTCCCTGGATTATAAAAGTCTTTTGGTTTTCCATCTGGCGATTTTAAATTCAACTCAAAATAAATGGAAAAAATGAATGGTTTTGTATTGATTGACTTACTGAAGAAAATAGTTTCGTACATTGTCACTGTCATGTTTTCTGAAAAATCCTTTCACCAGGATTTCTTCTCCTGGGAAGCTGAGAAGCCTCAGAGAAAAAGGAAAAGAATATTATCTTGTTTGTTTCTCCCTGTTTTGCTGCTTTTGAATGTTGTGGGATCTCAGCACCTCAGGACTGAGGTGCCGAGTCACCGAGACCACCCTTGGGGGGCTCGGGAGTCCTGGAATGTTGCCAGAAGTGTCTGGTGGCTGGACTTTGATCCTACACAGGAGACGACACCTGTATGAGGATAGGAGGGTTTCACCGGGGTGAATGGTGAAGGGATTAGTTAGTTAGAGAGTGAAACACAGGGTTTAGGATTTCTGTACAGGGGGGTTTAGAGAAGTAAGATGGAGGAATTGGAGCGTGTCCTGTCCTTCTTCTTCTTCTCCTCCATCTTCTGTGGTGATGGTGGCACTTTGAGATTGGTTGTTACTAAAAGTGCACTGGGCGATAAGGGTGAAAGGTATTGGGGAAAAATGATAAATATTGTATACGCAACTTTGGGTATAAAGATAGGTGACCGCCCGGAGGGGGGGGAGTGTGCTCATGGCTGACTGCTGAGCAGACCTCTGTCGGGCCGAGAGAAAATCTTTTAGATAAACAATTAATAAACACCGAGACCGAGAAAAGAACTGAAGCCTCTTCTCGTCCTTTGAAACGCGGGCTGCCCCAAGGCCACCCCGGGCCTTTCCAGACCATCGAAACAGCCGAAAATCGGACATCTGGCTTCCACTGGGTGAACTCAAACCCCCACCAAAACCTTTCGGGGGGGGAGCAGCCTCGAAGCCCTGAAGAGCAGAAGAGCCAAGAGGGCAGCTCCAACCTTGGACGAGCTCCCAGGAGAGCACTGATAACTCCTGAGGAAAGAAGCCTGAAGAAAAAGAAAAAAAAAAGAGAAGAAGAGAAAGGAAAAAAAAAAAAAAAAAAAAAACCCACAAAAAACGGCCAGGAGAGTCTGCAAAAAACAGCAGTCACTGAGAATTCCATCTCTCAGCTTCTGCCGAAGACAATTCGTAGCAGAGCAATCTGGACCGGAACCAGGAAGGCGCCTCTGGGACCATCTCTCGTGACCTGCTGGATGGAGATCGAGACCTCCAGACTGCCCTGACGATAGATTTGGTAAGAAGGTCCAAAAATAAGAACATGGGGGGCACACTTTCCCAGGAACAACGGGAGCTGTAAGAAGCTCGTGACTGTGTGATCGCAGAGGTGCAAAAGGCAGGTCTGGAAATCAGCGTTTCGAAGATTCAAGAGGTTGCACCTTGGAAATATCTAGGGTGGAAAATTTCAGAGAGAACAATAAAACCTCAAAAAATGGAGATCAACACCAAGATCAGCAATTTGCACGATTTGCAACAGCTTCTGGGAGAAATCAACTGGATGAGGCCGGTTTTGGGAATCACAAACAGTGACATCCCAGCGTTGCTCGATCTTTTGAGAGGAGACACAGACATTCGGTCTCCCAGGACACTCACGCAAGAAGCGAAAAAGGAGTTGGAGAAAGTTGCAGACACGATACAGAAAAGGCAGGCACATGGATTTGTTCCAACGTTGCCTTTTCAGTTGGCAGTGCTGGGGAAGAAAACACAGTTCCATGGTTTGATCTTCCAATGGGACGAATCGCAAAAGGACTCTTTGATAATCATTGAGTGGATTTTCCTACCACACAGGCCCGCAAAAACAATTCTTACAGATTTGGAGATGGCAGCACAGATCATCATAAAGGCGAGAACAATGTTGCTGACAATGGCAGGAAGAGAATTCTCAGTCATCAGATTACCCTTGAAACAAGACTATTTCGATTGGGCAATGCAACAATCGAAAGACCTGTTAATCGCATTGTTAGCGTTCCCAGGAACTTGCACAATCCACTTTCCACAACATAGAATACTGCAATCGCAAATATGCTATAAAACAAAACCAAGAATAAGTGAAGAACCTTTGGACGGGATCACAGTGTTCACGGATGGCTCAGGGAAGACACACAAGTCAGTGTCTAAAAAGTAAAACAAAACAATTTTATATGCATAAGTTAGAAAAGTTGTTTATCAGGATACATCCAGGAAAAAACTGGCTGTTAGTAATATGTTTTTCTGGGAGGAGCTATTTGTTTTTCTTTTATGGGAAGTCAGTGTTTTGGAGGAAAAAAGTATGTATTCCTCTTAAGTAGAAACAAAGGAAGTTTTGGTCTAAATGAAAGGAAAAGCTTCTTTTTGCCCAAAGAGATTGTGCAGTTTCCATCATTGGAGATACTAAAAAAGTGACTGAACATTGTTCTGGACAGCTGCCTTGAGCAGGAGGTTGGACACGATTACCATCTGAGGTACCTTCCAGCCTTGCCCCTATGTTCCCATGGAATGTTTATAGTCTGAAAATCCAATGGACTTTCATGTTTTCATTTGTCATGGGTAATTCTTGAAATTAAATTGTTTTTCAGTCCTACATGGGAAGAAGTTTTTTTCTATCCAAACTATTTGTATGTGAGAAACTGTTATTAAAAACAAAATTAATAAAAATATATTTCATATTAACTTCATAAGAATGGAAGGAGAAGGAGAAGAGAAAATAAATTCCCCTGTTTGCTTTTAACTAATTTTTCTCCTAGATTTTTTTTTCTCTTCTACTAGAGTCTGAGTAAGATCACAGAATCACAGGATGGCCTGGGTTGCAAGGCACCATAAAGATCATGCAGTTCCAAGCCCCTCGATTTGAACAGGGACAAGTTTCATTAGAGAAGGTTGCTCAGAGCCCCATCCAACAAGGACTTGAACACTTTCAGGGATTGGGCACCCACAGATTCTCTGGAAAATCTGTTTCAGTGCCTCACCACCCTTAAAATAACAAATTTTTCTTTCTAATATCTATTCTAAACCTCCTCTCATTCAGTTTGAATGCATTTATCCTTGTTCTGTCACCATGTGCTCTTGTACAAAGTCCCTCTGACAAGCACAACATCACTGTCTGTTCACTGTAGCATGAATTATCAAATATGTTATTCAAAACCAATACCCAGTAGATGTGAAATCTATCAAAAAATGAAGTGAAATATAAGCAAAGTGCAAACTCTGAAACACATTGGGATGAAATTGAGAGATTGATCTATAGCAGTTCTAATTGCTTTATTTGAGAGAACTGGAAATATTTCTTATATATCTGGATTACAGTCAAGGGAATCTTTGAGTTTTTTGTCAGACAGTAAGAGGTAAGCAACTGAAAAGTCATGAAGATGAATCCCTGGTATGTAACTTGTAGTGAAGCTTTCTGGATATAGTGAACTGAGAATGCTGACTCCTTCAGCTTTGGCTATGTGGTGAAAATGAGGTAAGGGCCATCTTGTTCATTATCAGATCAATATGTCTTATGAATTCATCTACACTGAAAAGATATTAAATGTGCCTCTGTATCACCTGAGAAAAACACCCCTCTGCACTCTCAAATGTTGCTCTTAGTGCTGATGTCATGAAGAAAAATGCATTTAAGTAAAAAGTCCTTTTCTTATGGAGATTCTCCAAGACAACTTTTCAAGTCAGTAGGAACAGCTGATGCTGAATGTCATGTTTCAGTTTTGCCACAAATATTCAAGATAAATCAAGATTGGGGTGGGGAGGAATAAACGACAATGAAATTATGAAAATAGGGAGAAACTGTCACACCGATTACTTTGATTCATTCCACCACAACACCAGCAGAGATTATTCATAGATGCCTGTGGAATCCATTTATAAATGCTTGCAAGTACTCATCTAAATTATAAATAAAATGCTTCATATGGTTCATTGCTTAAAATCTGAATACACTAACAAATCCTCAGTTCCTTTTTCAAAACATTTTTTTTTATTATTGTGATGCACACATACTGAATGCCATTCTGAAGTTTTATATAAGACTTCTTTTTGTGGTACTTAAAGGCTTCCCAGTAATAATGGTCATTAATATTGTCACAATATCAATCTCTTCTGCCATTCTCAGTAACGTGAATGAGCTATATAGAATGTCTCAGAGTAATTGCTAATATTAGTCACAAATGCAATAAAGGCTTTGAAAGGATAACTTTTTCCAGAATTGTCAGAAAAAATACATGCATATTAAGCTCTTTTAACAAGCTAATTTAAAAAGAGATGTCATGTATCTCACCTTAAGAAAGATATTGCTTTATTCCAGAGATTGGTCCTGCCTTGTCAGTACAAAGTAGGTGACAAGGCAATAAAGTTGATCTGATGAAATACCAAGTTGTTATCCTTTTCTCTCTGATACTGTATTTCACGTCATACAGTTATCTTTATCCTTTGAATTCAGTAGCCATATGACATTCAGAATTACACATCAAACAAGGCTGTGCTCTGCCTCCGTGCATAGTTGCAAACCATGATGAGATTCAGTATTATATTTTGATTTTTATAAATTAGATTCTCCTCAGAAATATCACATGAATAAATCAGAGATACTTGTCTAGAAAACAAATTCAGAAAACCAACCTGACTGGAAGTGGTCTTCATCACAGTCATACAGGTAGAGCTGTTTAGCTGAAATCTGAGAGATTTAAAACAGTAGTTAAATGGCGTCCCATCTAGCCAAAACATATTGCGTTCATGTGCACAAAGCATATAAAATGTCTAAAATGCAAGGAAATATTGATATGCTTTGGTATAGACAGAATAATGACCAAAGTAAAAGACTGAACCGTGTTCTTATATGGTTGGTTTTATTTTAGTAACCTTTAAAATCTTTTAAAAAACTATCTATTGTGTTTGACATGGAAAAAACCTTCTAATTTATTAATATAAATGAAATACTGAGATTCATTTTACAGTATTTGATATGACATGTATTTACAGGTTAGGAAACAACTTCACTCTTAACAGAACAGGCTAAAGGAAAAAAATTCACAGACACATGAAAAATGCCCCAAGTACACGAAGATTCCATCTGTCATCAGTAATGATGAGCTTTTAGTGCCTGGATATTTTACTGTCTCTGTAGATGTGTTTGTTAAGTCACAATTGTTATAAATACTAGGTATGAAGAGCAGAACACTTAAAACTACTGCATGCTGTACTGGTACAGCATAAACCCTGACATGAACCCAGGTGAAGTGCAGTAAGCCAAAGCCTGAAAAATACAACAATTAGCAAACCCAATAAGTTTAGGCAAATGAAAATAGATCGAAATTGACAGATAAAATAGGCAGGGTTATCCAATACAATCAGCATCTTTTAAAAGGCATATAAATGGATTTCAGTCCTTTGCAACATTGCCAAGACTTAATCAGGTAACAAAATGTCCGTTTACAATTTACTTATTTATAAGTCTGTGGAGTTAATGCAATTATGCCTTATCAACTAGTATGAAGTGCCAATTTAATTTTACCACATCCACAATACTGTAGTATGCTAAAAAAAAATCATCACGGACTTCATTTGTATCATATAAAGGCTCCTGCATCTGTATTTACATGTACATCTTATATTGAAACTTGTAGATAATATTTCATGGTAGCAAATTAAAATATATATAGAAGCAATTGCATATGAAAATATGCAATACTTTGTAAATATGTCAAAAGTTTATGATAGTTAGAAGTGTATTAGTTGTTTTATGAGTTCCAAATCCAGTTAATATGGAAATTATTTGAATAAAATTTTAAAAAATTATAGATCCTGACTCAGAGGGTTGTTTTTTAAGAAAGAAATCCTCAGACTTTGAAGATATAATTGTATAATCATGATGCCATTTTGTGACATTCTAAAAGGTTTATAAGTGTTAAATCTATTAAGGCATGTATATCTGAGATTTAAAGTTCATAATTTCAGCATCAAACCTATATAATGCTGACATAAATCTTCATTGCTTTGTTGAGGTGGATGGCTTCTGTTGAAATTTATTCAGAAGACAACACTGAAATTTAAACTGTGATTTCATCTCAGTCCTACTGAGTAGGAAGAAGTAAGACTCCAAAGGGAATATTCAGATTTTTTCCCTGTCTTTTAGTTGAATGTTTCAAGTGGCTTCTGTACAAAAATTTCTACTTTGGACTCTTGGTTTTGGGTTTTGTTTGGCTTTGAAGTGTTTTGGGGAATTTTAGCAAGGGAATTCAGTATTTCCAACTTTCAGGCTTCAAAAATGAATACAAAGCATTTAAAAAACCAGTCATGCCTGAGAAAATCACAAACTTTGCCACTGAGAAAAACTGGGAGGTTACATTTTCAAGTCTGCCTCACTCGCATTACCAGCAGCATTCTGTTCTTAACGAATACTCCATCTAATAGTTTGATCCCAGTACCTGGAAATTTGGAAATGCAATAGGCTGCATGCACAGGGAAAAGCAGTACTGGTTGTTTTTGGTGGTTTTTTCTTCAAAAATAGCACAAATATTTTGGAAATCTTGAAACTTTGGTTATAAGTCATGAGGTTGTAAAACCAAAAGTATCATTGTAAAATATAAGCTTTAAATTCACCAAAAGTCTATAAAGCCTGCCTGCATATAGACTTATTGAAATTCTTTACCATTATGTAAATAAACATACCTTGAAATTATGACATCCCTCTCTGTTACTGCCACTATTCATCTCTGTTTCTCTGTACTCTTTACTGAAGAACTGTGAAAAATCAATGCTATTAAGAAAGGCTATTTAACAAAGTTGTGTATTTTTATTTTTATATCAGGTCTCATTCTGAGACCTGATTTCATCTGTGAAATAAATTATATCAGATTTTTTTCCCCACATTTTCTTCCTAGGGGACTAATAAATCTCTAAGTCATGCACATAAGAATGCCTACACAGGTGTGTAGTAAGAAGAGAATGGGCACACTATGAATGTCCTAGGAGTGAAAATAGCTACAATTCCTTAATTTAGAATTGAAAAAGGACCAATCAAATTGTATCTTTGTTGTAGAAATTTCAGGGTCCATTTGGATACAAAAAGGAGGAGTAGGTGAATATGAATAAGCTAAGAAAAACACAGATGTAGAAAATATGTGCTGCAATGAAGTAGGGAGGATGGAACTTAGGAACTGAGAAAGTGTAGTAAGTCTGCTATTCACAGAAAGTGTAAACAAGCATGTCCAGTCACTGTGTTTTCAATATGAAAGAAAAGAAATTATTGCACGGGGCACTGAAGGGTATGTTTCACAGAGAGATAGGAAGATACTATCAAGTCTTTGCTTGGAAGCAAAGTCACAGTACTAGAGCCAGGATGCAAAAACACTTTCAGAAGAAGCTAGCAAAAAGAAATTAGCAAACAGACTTGTAGGAAGCCTGAACCAAAATGTGACTCCCCCTTGTTGCGGTCCGTCCCAGTGAATGGGTTATGCGGTGATTTTAAGGTGCAAAAATAACCAACCAAGGCACAGGGGATTTGCAGTAACAAAAATCAACAAATACAGTTTTATTGAAATAACCACAACAGAAAATGCGTTGGTGAGGGGAACCAGGGAAAAAAAGGAGAAGATAAGGAAAAGAGGGAGGAGAAGGGAGGGAATGGGTTATAGCTACCACAAAGTGGTGCTGCTTTGTTCTCCAAAGATCCAGCCATCAAAGCTCACCAGGCCACGTCCGGGGAGATCTCAAAGGCAAGGCTGAATTGCACCCCAGTTATACTATCTTTTGTTTGGGGATGGGGAATAGTTCCTCAGCCAAAAACAAGGTCTTCATGGGGGAAAAGAACAGAAAGAAGGGTACACAGGATCCAAGCCAGGCAACAGGCAAGAACCATTGTTTTCACGGCCCAATGCTCGCATGTACTCTGGGCAGCTTCCCCCCCCTCCACTACACACCTCCCCCGAGTTCAGGGGGGGTTCAGTCCCAGTCTCTGCAAGAGGGTGCGAGGGGGGTTTTCTTGCACAGGGGTTTCTTGTCTTGGTTCCTTGATGAAGGGGGCCTACATCTCCGCTCGTCTGTCACGATGGTTGAGAGCGGATGAGAGGGGTCTTCTCATGGAAGAGGGACCACCCCAAGCTCAAACCATCCAGGCCAGGAGGTAGGGAGAAAGTCTAAGTCCATTGTTCTCAAAAGAACAGGTTGCACCCTTCAAGTTCAGCGTGGCGTGTTAGCAAATAACACCTGTAGGAACAGTGAGCTAAGAGACACACGACTTCCCTCTCCCCACTGGCTCAACAGTTCAACTTTCTGGTGGTCTTCATGATAATCGTGAGGCAAGAATAGGGGGATATTTTGGACAGACTCTCACACCCCTCTTAAAGCATTGCCATGCATTATATACAATTAAGACCAGAATGACTCCATGAGGAGCAGCACCTAGGAAAAAGAAATATGACTGGATCACAGTTGCATCTTGGCTACAGCAATGAAGAATCACTTGTAGAGATAAATAAATCTGAATCAGATTTGGGGCCACAAGTGGTATAATAGGAACTAATCTGATCTGGTTGGGGAGCTCAAAAGAAAATAGGTGGAACATACAGCCAATTTCTCTTCTGAATAGACAAATTCACTTTGGGAATCAAAGCCTAGCTCCTAACAATTTTTATTTTTCTGATCAAGTGGCAAACTTTATTGTAAACATAAAAACCAGTTTTTTATCTACCCCTATTGGGCCCTATAAAAAGCTAATGAACAAAGAGGACTTAATCAAACTATTTGCACTGTCTCAAGATTTAGACGGAAACTTCTCCCTGTTCTGAGACTGATTATGCCCAAGCACATAAATTTTCATTATCAAGCACAGAAATTTTTAAAGGTATTTAGAACTGGCTTTTGTGGCATGTTCTAGAATAATACCTCAAAAATGTTTTTTAATGCTCAAAATTATTTTCTAAAAGTATCTTGCTTTTTTTTTTTCACCCTGAAATGCAAAACACTTGAAAATTTTCCAATTCACAGCTCAACTAAACAAAAAATTGGGTAGGATAGAAATAAAGACTAGACTTTTCCAGACTGGACTTTAGGGGCTGGTTTTTTTTGGTTTTTGTTGTTGTTGTTGTTGTTGTTGTTGTTTTTAACTTATAATTGCAAGGGAACAGTGGTCCTACAATACCCAAAAAGGACCAAAGTATTGACTTTGGGTAATCAGTCCTCCAAAACTTTTTCTGTCTTCCTGCCTAATATGATCTAGATCTAAATATGATATTCATATATGATGAATATATGATGAATATCAAAAATATGATATTCATGTTAATAAAATGAGGAAGGGCAGATGTGGCTTCTGAAGCATTGCTATGCACCGGTAAAATCAACGTGATTTCTTTTCTAAAACTCATTTTAATTTTCCATTTCTTTCTCTCCTTCTGTCTTTCCTTCATTCTTGTTAACATTTTCAAAGTTGCTATACAATATTTTTTCTCATCTTGCCATCTCCAAGCCTCTTCAGTGCTACCTTCTCCAGGAGACAACATATTCATGGAAGTAATACTGAAGTACTGCAGTGCTCACACTGACACTCCTGCAAGCTCCATGTGGGTGGAAATCTTCTGCCTAAAGCACCACTGACTTCCTGGGACAACAAAGCTCTAATATGCTAAGCAAAACAGAAGCATTGCCAATGGGCAAAATTTCCTTAGGCTTTCTGAAAAATTAGGACAAGACCTGGTGCATGATCTTTATTTGTAACAAAAGAGGCTCATAAGCTTTCTTCTCTATATCTGTGTTAATGGAGGATAAGATGCATACCATCACCCCTGCATTTGTTTAGTGCATGGCACTTCTAGCTCTGGGCTTGAATAAAATTATGTTTCTTTTAGTACTTTGAAGTTCTGAGAAGTAAATAAAGCATACTGTCTGATGGCTTAGTAACACACAGATTCTTAAAAAGGTGTCATGTCATGGCAAAGAGCAACATATTTCTACTGGACTAATTTTCCATCAAATATGACAGGCTCTCTTACAGCATTTGAAGAATTGAAGACAAAGCGGAATCAGACCCTTGCAAAAACATACTGCTGTTGTAACAGTGGACTTAAAAAGCACCTGCTGGTACATATAGCTTTTTCTAGATGTTATTACACTGCTGTAATTATCAATTGTCTTTAAAGGGGACTATAACATGACTTCCCAGCATTTCTTTCTAGAATTGAATTTGGTATTAAATCTCATCTAATGAGAAACTAGAACTTCAGTAATTTTCTTAAGACCTTGAAAGGGGTATCATTCTTTTAAAATGAGTACACAAAAATAGAAAAAAAAAAAGCGTGAAAATAGCTGGAAAATTACTAGGTTTGAAAAAAAAAGTACCCAACCATTAGATAAAATCACATTTTAGACCACTTGCTGTGTGTCCATGGTGTAGCACAAACTTTTCTATAGAAAGAACCTCTATTAAAGAGCTTTAAACACCAGAAATGGAAAGCTCCAATTGAAATAGAAAAATTGCTCAATGGCTTTCGTGGTTATAATTAAAAGGAGGTTTTTCAGCTCACTGTCCACAGTCCATGTAATTAGCACCTGAAATAACATTTCAATACAATTGAACTGCACAATAAAACTTCTTCACCCTGATAATAAGCAAGGTTAAATCTAATTTCTTTAGCACAGAAAGAAACCTTTAAATACCTTCCTATTAAGATTGAATCAAATCAGGAAAACTCATCATCAATAGAGGTATTTATTTTATATGTTCTTATTTCCATGTAAAACAAAACTACATCTTTCATAGAAATTTTCATAACCATACTCAAAAAGAAAAGTTAACTTTAGAATATGTTTTCAACAAAACTCTTTTTTCCTCTCTGTACTTTATTTAAGAATAAAAAGTACATTTCACACAAAACTGAAAAATGCCAATGTTATGTGTGCCAGATAATCAGTTGTATTAGTTTTGCATGGCCTGGTTCTGGTAGCAGGGAGGGGTCTTCTCTGTGAGAAGCTTCCAGAAGTTTCTGCCATGTCCAGAAGAGCCAATCCCTGGAGGCTCCAAAGATGGACATGCTGCTGGCCAAAGCTGGGCCAATCAGAAATGGTGGTAAAACCTCTGTGATAACATAGTTCAGAAGGAATCAAAACAAAAAATGGTGGCACAATATTAATTGTGACTACAGAAGAGCAGAGTGAGAACATGAGAGGAGCAGCCGTGCAGACACCAAGCAGGGTCAGTGCAGGAGGTGCTCCAGGCACCAGAGCTGAGATTCCCCTGCAGCCCCAGGTGCAGCCCATGGTGAGGCAGCTGTGCCCCTGCAGCCCATGGGGATCCACAGGGATGCAGAGATCCACCTGCAGCCCATGGAGGAGACCCACACTGGAGCCTGAGAGACCCTGTGGGGGACCCATGGAAAGCGGGCCCCTGCTCCCATGGTGGAGCAGCCTGTCCTTGGAGGACTGCACCCTGTGGAAGAGTGACCCACACTGCAGCAGTTTGGGAGGGCTGTGTGCCCATGGGAGGGCCTCACATTGCGGCAGCCCCAGGGAGGAGGGCTGTGGGAGGGACTTACACTGGAGAAATTGATGGAGAAGTGTTTCCTGTGGGAGGGACCCCACGGTGCAGCAGGGGAAGGACTCCTGTCCCTCAGCAGTGGGGGAAGCCGCCAGTGATGAACTGACCATAACCCCCATTCCCCGTCTCTTTGCAGTAGGAGGTAGAACTGGAATGAGGGAGATATGGGGGAAAGATGTTTTTAAGGGCTTATTTTACTTCTCATTATCGTGCCTTGATTTTGTTAGTAATAAATTCACTTTCCATCTCTGGCCTGTTTTGCCTGTGATGGTATTTGGTGAGTGGTCTCTCTCTCAGGCCCTATCTAACCATGAACTCTTTTTTAAATTTCCTCTCCTTTGACCAGCTGCAGAGGGGAGTGAGTGAGCAGCTTTTGCAGGTGCCTGGCATCAGGCCAGTGAAAACCCATGACATCAGTGAAAAAATTTTCTTTTCATCTTACAATTTGAAGACATAACATATTGCATGATCAAGTTGATTCATATTAGTCTCTTATTTAATGTTTTGCTGTTCCATGTTGACTTCTGTTAGACTCCTTTTAGAGAGCCTCTAGTTGTATGAGCAACTTCCACTTTGGGGGAGAACTTTTTTCCCAAATATTACAAATCTAGGCCTGAACTGCTGCTTCTGTCTCATACCCATAGCCACTTATTACCCTTTCATCTCTTTTTAGAATCTGGGAAAAAATATTAATCTGGACCACTGTGATATTTCAATAAAGCTATCTTTCAAAAGCTTCTATCAATTTAAAAAAATAGATAACATTTTGTGAAATAAAAGCAAAGCTTGATTTTTTTCCAATATACTATGGCTTTGTCTTCATCACATGTGCAAATAAATAGTCCTAGAAGTCTGACTAGCACTGTTTGTGTGTTGGTAATGATAGGATCTTTCCTGGATCAAAGTCAGTTCCTCAAAACTTTAAAGAATTTCTAAACTGGGGGTTTTAATCTATAATACCTAAACCTTTACATAAACTCTGGGACACTTCTCAGGCACTGTGGGATGTCTCTCTATATATGCACGAACTACAGACAGTATTTTTTAAAGACAGAAATTTTCACAGAAAAACCTTTAGGATTAAATTCCAATATTTCCTCAATTTCTTCTATTTCAATTGGGCCTCCCAGTTTTGGGGGGGCTTTCCCCTCCACCTGCTCCTTGGGCCCACTCTATGACCTTAAGAATTCCCATTAGAGTTTGGTCTTTGTGCAATGAGTTGGGCAGGAAAGCATCCCTTGACCATACCAGGGACTCTTGAATGGCAAAGGGAGGGGTGACACATCACACTATGTCAGGAGCTCCAGTCATCTGACCAAGGTGGGAGAAGAGAAATAATTCCTCTTCCCCTAGAGCCTAAGAAAAATACCTGAATTGCAGCCTCAGTGGAATTGTTACTGGACTTTTGAAAAATTCCATAATTGCTGACCTGTATTGTGGCCAGGATGGAATTTCACTGATGACTAAAGCAAATCACTTAATGACTTTATAAACACCAGTCCTAAGTGAGGCCTTCTGAGCTCTCCTGGCCCTCAGCAGACTGCAACCAGCATCTTCTTCCCTCAAACCTTCTGAACACACATGTGAGATCATCAGAGGACCATTGCTGAGCAGGTGATGGGCCTGGACCAATCCCCCTCACTGCTAGAGGCCCCACCCTTGCCCACTGAGAAATGTGAAGGCATTCAATATGAATATTTCATTGAACTCAAGGGGATATTTTAACTGGTATATACCTTTATATATGCATGTGTGTGTGTGTGTGTGTGTGTATATATATATATATATAAATAACTTCATGTCTGTCTGCATGACTGTGTGAATTATTTAAACACTTTCTAGCAAGTACACTATGAATGTTGCCATCTCACATCTATAATTAAGTCACTGTTGTAATTATACTAAATCCTATTTAATCACTTTGTAAATGTTAAATTAGCTAATCATTAAATGCTGCTAAATCCTTTAGATATAAAATGTTGGCCAAGTCTGAGACTAAGATTTGATTTAACCTCACCTAAGAACCATCAGGCAAAGGGACCACTCCAAACCTTATGACTAAACAGGAGGGTCTCCCTTACCCTTTTGTGTCTTTGCTTTCTGTGCAAATAACTTTAAATTGACACTAACCTGATTCTTCTTTGTATATTTCATCCATGTTGTAATAGAGGGAACTTTGCCATCAAACTGTATTGTTGTGCTTGCACATATTTATATTAAACCTACTTTTGAGAATACCTTTGTCAGTGATCCTTTAGGCAACCTAAGCCCTTCATTCATGAATGACAGTCAAACCTGTGTATCAACTCTCTATAGTAGCAGCAACAAGCCACCCTAAAACACAACAAGGACACAACTAAGTTTTGGACTGTATTGTTACTGGAGATTGGTTTTCCCCTCCTCATGCCATCTGCAAACAAGGTTTACATGACATTGCTTCAAGTGCAATGTGTTTACCTGCACATCACTACTGACATACCTAAATTATTTTAACTACTTCTGAATATAACACAAATTCTATACAAATTCTCTCTTACCAAAATAAGTCTACAAAAAAGATTAGAAATGGATCACAAAATTAAAAATAAAAATATTTATTTATGTAGAGTCTCTTACTATCATAGTATGAAAAAAGGAAGAATAATGAGTTAAAAAGTAGTGAACAATAAAATATATGCTTTTTAGCAGCTATGATTTTTTCTTAACACTTACTATCACATTCTGTTTAATACTCTTGACCCTTTTAGTATATTTAAAATTATATTCTTTAACTTATATCGCAGTAGTTGGCAAATGGCAAGTGAATCTAGCTATGTTTAGAGTTCAAAGCTGCTGATACCTGATTATTGTTGCACAGAGATGGTAAATAAAGTTTTATCTGCCATATGTTGCTAGTTAGTTTCATGAAGTTCAAGTAACACTCTATTAACTAGCAAAGTGGAATCAGATTCTATTACCAAGAAAAAAATGCTTTTCAGGGGAAACAATACACTTACTTTCATATTTGAAAAGACTTGAATTTTTTTGCCCTTTTCTGTAGAAGCAAAAGCATATTTCATATTCTCTCCCTAGGGGTTATAAACCTAAGATCGGTGTTTGTGCAAGTGAGCTGTAATTGAGATGCTTTAAAATTATCTAGAAAGTAAGACAAGTGGGAGGACATGAGAAGATTCAACTGAGAATGGAAGAAGAGAGACAAAAGATGGGAAATAATTACTCACACAGACAGAAAAGGGTTTCTATGACAAGGTTTAGGTACGTCTGTTATTGAGCTGCCAATAGCAGAAACAGTGATAAAAAGCTTTAGTCAGCTACATTTGGGTTATGAATTTTCACAGCAGTGGGGGAGTTGGGAGGGTGGAAATCTCTTTATTACTGCTGCAAGCAGCAAAACTAGTTTCTAAACTTCTTTTAAAACTTTTACTAGGGACACAAGTGCAATCTAGTAAAGACATCTGACAGCTGTATTCTAAAATTAATCATGTCCATTCTGCCACAATGCAGGAGGATGGACAAGGTATCTATCTCTTATCTCAAATTATGTTCTCTATTTTCCATGTGGAACCTGACATAATTTTCATTTATGTGAAATAATAAAAAAGGTGAAAAATTCTCTCACTCATTTTGTAGACCCTGAATGGGACTCTCCAGGTATTGCAAAAAGATACATGATAAAAAATAGATACAAGTAGAAATTACAGAGTGAGAACAGAATCATAACACATCTGCTGTTCCAGACTCTCTTACTCTCACTGTTGCCCCAAATCCTAGCATCCTGTGCCCTGCTGGCTAGAACCTTGTACCAAAAATTTTCCATTTCTGATGGATTTGAAAGTGGTACAGAAGGAGAGCATGAAAGAATTCAACAGTAGCACACAGTAGTATATTTCTGATAAGAAACCTGAGGTTTTCCCCAAAGCCTCAGTTGGAAAACAAAGTTCTGAGTGAGGAACAATAAAGGGGAAACCTAGTAAGTCTAGGTGAATGAATAAGCTATTAAGTCATTGAGTAATTAAAGTTTGAGAAGGGTTAATTTCCATAAGCCAAATTCCTGAACAGATGAAAGCTTCTTTACCCAATCTACATATCCACCCAATAAGGTGAGTGATCACAAAAATTCCCTTTTTGATTTGAAAAACTGTATACTGCATGACTAATCTTTCCAAAAGTGAAGAAGTTGTCTAGTTTCACACTGATACAGAAGCCACTCTTCCTTACTCAGGAAGAGCAATGACTCCAACCTTGGCCTGCAGATACCGGTGAAATTCTGAGTTCACTCAGACTGCAGAACACTAAAACCATAAAACTGACAGCAGTGTCACTGAGCAGCTATAAAGTCTGATCAAAACATGTTGTTGTGTAAGGACTGCTACTTCCCCAGTGTTACTGCTTATGGCCAGAAGATCACTGACTTGGAAGAGTGCAGGCTATATCAGCAATCCTGAAAAAGTTAGTAGCCCAGCCAGGCACTCAGTGCTACTTCAACCATGAAATGAATGAAATGTTCACTTCAATGACAGCATACATCCCTACAAGTAACATAAGATACTTGGGTATTGTTAAAGATATGGAAGAAATTTATGTTCTCAGTGGAAATTTTAAGTGAAAAATTATAATTTAGTATCTGTGAAAGGAAGGGCTACTGGGAACAGTAGCATGCATTTTTGTCAAGTTCTGTTCTGTAATAGGTGTCAAAAGAATACATGATGTTACCCAGGTATTGTTAGCTATTTTTACAATCTATTTATATAGAGGGACAAAGGAGAGCAAAAATTATTAATAGTATTGAATAATCAGGTCTCATCACCTTTTGTTAAAAGAAACTGTTTTAGCTAACAGCCAAATAACCATTAGCAAAAACAAAAGCATTTTCCAATGGCACGTGGACTGGGAAAGGTAGTGGCATAGCATTCCTTCTTCAAGTAAGCCAAAGAAAGCTGATCTCCTCCTTCTTCCCTGTCATTCCAGGGACTAACACTGCAAGGTGCTGTGTACCACGAGCTTGGTGATGGAGCTGTTGTCATGGCTCATGAAGAAAATTACCTCTATCCCAGCTAAAACCAGCACACCTGTTCAACACAATGGCAGAGGCAGGGAAAGAGTCATGCTCTGGAGCTGTTTTCTCCAGGGCCTGGTGGATTTAATAAAAACAAATGGCAGTATGGGGATGAGTTGAAAAGGCAGAGCTTCTGCCTCCTGATAATTAGTGTAAGACTCTATGCAAACCATTCCTCTGTTCAAGCCATATTTTTACAGTCCCTTCAAAATGAGTTTGATGTACTAGGCAGATAGCTCTTCATGTAAATGTTATGTGTAACTGAAATGAAAATGGTAAATAATGTGAAAATAAAATTGGCAAATTTAGGGTAAAGCCTATTTACTTCAGACTGCAGAGTCATGTACTGCTTTATTAGTGTTCTCACAAAATAAAGTGCCATTTGAAAAAGTGCCTTTGGCATATGTATTTTCAGTGAGAATGGTGGCAGCTGCAAATTAGTCTGTAATTTGCTATCTTGTCTACCAAATGTGTCCTGTACCAGAATGTATGGTGTATTTGGTCACTTAGACCTTGGAGCATCTTACAGTACCTAAAAGAGGCCAACAAGAAAACCAGAGAGAGACTTTTTACAAGGACATGTAGTGATAAGACAAAAGGAAATGGGTCCAGGGAAGCTGTGGATAACCCATCCCTGGAAGTGTTCAATGCCAGGCTAGGTGGGGCTTTGAGCAACCTGGTTTAGTGGGAGGTTCCCTGCCAATAGCAGGGGATTGGAACTAAATGATTTTTCAGGTCCCTTCCCATTCAAATCATTCTATGATTTCCTAATAATTAGGTCAGTTAATGAATGGTTTTGACACCTTATTTAGCAAACTAATGCACAGCAAAACATTTTGTTAAAATTTATGCAAAATCTCTGTAACTCTGATCACCTTCTGTGATGTCATGGAGTGCTGTGAAGAATGCCAGCATTATGAACTGTGTTAAAAACTGTATTATAACAGTAATATGAACTGCTGTAAAATGTGGCTATTCTTAAAGAAAAAAAAAAAAAAAAAAAAAAGAAGAGTCACTCTTTACGCTACTGTGTACTTTTTAAAATAGACAGTTTGCCTAAGGAAATCTGTGTCCTTTCTTCATTCTCTAGGGATTGTTGTTGTATCTTTTTCTACCCTTCTTGCTATATTTTTTATGAGAACAGAATCAAAACTACAATGTCTCATCTGTTTGGCTTCTGTTGTGTTGTTATTTTTTTGCTTTTCAACACTGCTAGATGGATCTGAGCAAGCTCTGACTAGAAACAAGAATTTAAGCTATTTGTTGTTTATCACACACGTTATTTACAAGGCACCCATCTATAGTTCAGATACAGAAGGTAGGCACATCACACATCTTGTCAGAATGCCACACTTGCTGTCAATTACCTGAGCTCTCATTCCTCTTGTGAAGGAGCAGATCACAAACCTGAAACTGCGACATCCCGATTCTGACAGCTGGCTGGGGAACATTTATATTCGTTGATTGCTGCTATCACACTATCTGCTTTGAAGACATGCACCCATGAACACAAACATACACAGAGAAAAATCTCTAAGACCAACCTACAGGCATGACCTGAGCTTTTTGATGACTCGCTCCTGCTTCTCCACCTAACAACCTGAACTGAAATACAATCAAATATTATTCATCCCAGGAATTAACAGCACATAATTCTTTGTAAATTTGTTTTTTATATTTTTATCCTGCATAATTGGTCAGATGTTTAGAATATTGGCAATACTGAGCATTTGGAAATCAGGACCAATTCCTTGAAATATCACGTGCCAAGGGTATTTTAAACAAAATCCTCCTTTTTGTCATACAACAATTCAGTATATCTTAAGAACATCAATATTCCTCTTGCAGTCACAAGGGAATGGGAAATCTGCTATATCGTAATACTTTTAAAGGGGAAGAAAGGTTATTACACATCATTGTGTAATTGCGGGAGAGAGGGATTTAAATTATGTTCTAAACACTAAGAAAAAGAAATAGAACAGTTATCAAAATAGATAGCACAAAAGTAGAATGAAGAGGATTAAATGTCTTTTCATTATTAGTAGAACCAGCTGAGAAAATTATAACATGGATAAATCTCTATACTCAATAACTGGAGGAGGAAGCAGAAGGTGTGAATTCCAGCTAAGGAGACAGTGCCAAGAAAAACCTGCACAAAATATAATTACAACAGACTAATCAGGATGTCATCCTGTCATGTAGGCATGGCAGAATCCTGCTAGAGAATCCTAACACATGGTGCTCAGAAGCACATATACCAGGGGAAAGGCAGCAGTTTTCTCCCTCCCTGCATTGGCATGGCTGTGCTGAGCTGACCTGTAGGTCACAGGAGGACAAAGGTGATGTGGCAGAGGAAGCCCTTCAAGCCTTACACTGCTGGCATCACACACCATTGCCTGGGACACCCAGAGCCAAGAGAGCTGGGAAAACAAGGTCGTTCTCTTTCAAACCAAACATGATGTCTTGGGATATCTCATGGACGCTTTAAAATAATTGTCTGCCCGGGAATAACTAATATTTTGTGAATATTCCTGTCCTTCAGAGGGTAGCAGGTAGAGGGAGAAGACAAAGAGAGTGCTTTCCATGAGTTGCACAGGCCCTTACCAGTGTGTGCAGTTACACATCTTCAAAATCCATTTGAAAAATTAATTCACTGAACTTGCAATTTATTCAGTATATATTCTTAAGTAAAAGGTTCCTGCTAGCGAAATGGTCAATTATCTAATCTTGGGAAAATAGGGAATACCTGTAATTCAATAATAGTGTCCCCACTTTAAAACCTTGTGGGACACATGTTCTAAAATCACACATGGCAACAGCTTCCATGGGAACAGTTGGGTTTTATACCGATGCCGTATAACCTTTCAGCTGCAGGGACAGGGTGGAGTTGAAGGCAGATGGGGAAGTGCTGTGCCGGCTGGGCACAGGGCCTGGATGGTTTTCACAGTGTTTCACTCCAACGCCCCACCCATAAACTAAGCCCTCTGTAGCAGTGTGTTTGCCACAGAGCCGAGAACCTTGTGGAGAAGAGTATGGGAATGCTCTACTGCGGCACCAGGTGCCAAGGGAATTTAAACCAGTTGGAACATGGGTAATGGGTATTCTCTGCCCAATTCCATAAGTGGTGAGGTCTGGGGTTACTGTGGAGATCCAGCAGAGAGCCCACAGGGAGTGAATGTGAATGTCCAAGGGTTCATGGCAGAGGATGCCAGGAGCTGAGAAACCTGTGCTGACTCTACCAGCATCTCCCTGGGCTGCCCTGTTCCCTGCCACATGTCAGGGATGGGCTCTCTTCCCTCCTAAAGTGGGCACCTCCTCACTAAATGTACTTTGGTACCTGGACTCAACTAATTCTTACACTGTCAGTTTTATCTCAGACCACAGCTGATGCCAGCATCTCAGGGTCTGGGACAAGCACTGCCACAGTGCTTCTTCTTGCCACACCAGCAGTTACCCTGCTGAGCAGGGAAGCAACCCATCCCATCGCATTATAATGCTGTTACTCATTTTTTTCATCCTCCTTTCCAGCACACCTGTACCTCCCTTTTCCCGCAGTAGGCCTCACACAAATGAACAAATGCCCTCTAAGTATTTTGCTCATTGTTCCTAATTTTGCTACATCTCTACCTAAATTTGACAATTTTCATATTATCAAAAACCAATCTTGTTTATATATATAAAAAGCACTACTTTGGCTATCTAAGTGGTATTAAACCCACAGGTGTCTATTACCCTGCAGGTCCTCAGTACTCCTCTTCAACTACTTGGGAAGTACAACTGCTTCTCACAGAACTTCCCTGTAACCACTTTTGAAATTCAGGAATCACTCACAGCACTATTTGTAATTTCTGTCAGTCTCTTGCATGATTATCTAACATGCCTGGCAATTTCTCATGTCATTCCTCATTGTACCTTATGCCCTGTTGATGCCTTGAGAGGCGTCCTAGAACAGAGGCTAAAAAAGGTTCCAGGAATAAAGTAGGTATTTATTAAAAAGGCCTCCAAAGGATACACCTTGGGCAGTACAAGAGCCTGGTCAGGGCTACATCCAAGATGCACCACTGGTGACACATTTTCACACTTTTATACTTTTACAAGTTTTGGTCCATTTCCATATTTGGTTAATTGTCCAGTTACAGCTTTAGGTTATGAAGTCCCATCCTCCCAGTTTGCTGTCCTCAATTCACTGTTGTTTACACTTTTTGGGCCTGAAGTTGCAATAGTGTCCTTGGTTCTTGGGCTGGAAAAGGATTGTTTTGTCTAACTAAAATGTGAATGGAACTTGATAACACTATATGAAGTTCAGAGTTATATACTAATGCAGTACAGAATCTGGAAAATATGGACTCTAAAACTTAAGGCATTGCTTAAGCTATGCCTTACTGTTAGGCTAACCTTAAGCTAAGCTTAAGTTAACCTAAGCTTAACCTAACCTTAAGCTAACCTGAACTAAGGTTAAGCTAACCTAACTAAGGTTAGCTTAACCTTAGACCAGAGACTAACCAGAGGCTTAGGCACCAGCCTGCACCCTAACAGCATGTATTTCCTAGTTTTTGCACCAAAAAACTAAACAGGAATTTAAATTACATTGGAAATTCAGGAAGACTCTATTTTAGTAGAAAAATATCTTGGGATGATTTATGTCTAAAAATTATATTTATCAAGGCATGGAATTATGTATATTTGAGACACAAATCTTGCCAAATAAATATTTTCTTTGCTGCACTTGAGGGAGAGTACAAAACTGACATTTAAATAACAAATGGATACCTCAGTGGCTTTCTGGAAATTCATCTAAGATACATTCTCTCATAGATCCTGAAACTTACATCTTAGGCAGATTTTTTGCATCTCTAAACCAAAACTGCCTTTCTTTGATATTTTAAAGCCGTTTAAATATTCACTTTCCTGATCAAGCATCACTGTTGGCCTGCTGCCTTTTGTGAAAGCATTTACCATGTATTGCCCCTTCACTTTCATTTTTTCAGTGTGGGCAGACTGAAAGAGGTGAACTGTTTGCTAGCAAGGGTTTACACTGATGCCAAATACTCTTTCATTTTGACATTACATTTCCTAATTTTCTCCTTATCAACAGCTTTTTCCACTCTGCCTGCTCTCAATTACTCTGTCTCGATCCCTCATCTCTTCTACTGGATATTATTCTGTCTTACACATAGTTGGATATATTTTATTCAAATGGATGAAATAATGATTATTTTTGAAAGTTGCTGGTTAGTTTTTTCCAAGGTGTTGAGTTACAATTCTTCACACTCATTCAAAAATGTGTTTCCCTACAAAAAAGAAACAGAATAAAGGGAATCTGTGCTCTGTTTTTTAAATCCATTCATTAAACTGAGTGGGCATTAAACTGAGTGGGATGGGAGTAAATGACATGGAGAGAAACTTGAAATAACAGCATAAACATATTTTGACAAACAGTGCCCAGCCTTGCCAAAGGAATATGAGACTTTTGAAAACGTAATATGAGGTTAAAATTGCTCCATAGGCAGAGGACTATTTGACAATCAACACAGCTAAATCATGAAGTTGGGGGCTTTGGCAAGTTACTACACTTGTAAAATGAGTTTCAGTCATTCTAAAGTCATGTGAGAGCCAATCATTTATAAAGCCTTACCTATCAGTAACACTCTCTATCCAATAGATATTATTCCTTTCAACACAAAACTTGAGTAGCAGTCACATAAAGTTGAGGACAACAGTACTTTATTGCAGACTACATTGGTTTTTTTAATAGTTAAGGTTCAACCATAACTAGTTTTGGTTTTGTTTGGATGGGAGAGGGAGGGTTATGGGGTTTTTTTTAATGTAAAATATTTTTCTAGATTTCTTTGAGGTTTTTTGGTTGATGGGTTGGTTTTGTGTTTTCTTTTTTTTTTTTTTTTTTTTACTCCACATGTTTTTACAAACAGCTAACCAAGCAGAACTAGACAACAATGGAGAAAGCAGGAAGACCTTTCTCAGTTTTAGAGAGTCCTGCAGAGGCTGGTCTAGCTGTGTTCTTGAAAGAGCCTCTGTCTCCAATTTTGTTTCACTTTTTATAGAAGTAAAATACAAAGGTTCTTATGTAGGCCAGAGTAGCACAAGGGTCATAATCAGAGGTGTCTAACCAGTGGGATTGCTGGGAGGTCCATCCTGGGACTGGTCCTATGTGAAGCCATCAGTGACCCAGCTATGGAGCAGGCAGCAGGCACTGGAGCGCACTTGGATCAGACTGCCAGAGGACACAGTCTGGGGAACACAGATGATATTGTCAAGATATTCTGCCACACAGACAGCCCTGGGGAGGCTGGAGGAATGGGACAATGGAAATGGAAATTCAGCAGTGAAAAACGCCAAGTGCTGCACCTGGGAAGGAAGAGCTGCTGGCAACAGTCCTGACAGGGGCCTGTCTGCCTGGGAGCAGCTCTGCTGAGGAGGGCCTGGGGTTCAGCTGGGCACATACTGAGCTGAGCCAGCTGGGAGCCCTGGCAGCAGGGATGGCCAACAACATTCTGGGCTGTGACAACAGAACCATGGTCACTGGTTTGAGACTATGTCTTAAAACCACATCCAATTTAAGTCTTATAGTACAGAACAAATGTTGCTAAAAAAGATAAAATTCAGTAGAGAACCACTGGGATGGCCAGATATTGTAGTACTTGCCCTGTAAGAAACGGAGGGACTTGAACATATTCAGGCAGTTCTGGGTAGGAGCAAACAGCAGCCCTGCAACATCTACAAGACTATTAGGAAGATGGAGTCAGGCCCTTTGGCCCTTGGCAGCAAGAACAAATTTTCACAGGGGAGCTTCTGACAGGACTTAAGGAGAAACACTTTGTCCAGGATGACAGTCCGGCAGTGGAGCAAGTTACTCAGAGTGGTTGTGCAGTCTCCATGCCTGGAGGTTTTCAAAATATGAGTGGATTATGTTCTGAGCAATCTAGTCTGAATTCATAGTTAATCCTGTTTCAAGTGGAAAGCTGGACTAGAGACCTCCTGAGGTCATTTTCACCCTGAATTATCCTGTGATTCTGTGACATTCTTGTGAGCAAAACAGAAGACCTTAAAACTGTGCAAAGCAAAAATTAAAATGGTACGGGTATAGTTAAAGTGCAGTTATGTGTTAATCCTATGTATCTCTTGGAGGATATTTTATTTTACTTGATCAGACAGTATTCTTGGCTGTCATCCTTTGTGACTACATTAGAAATATCCAAAAATCCCTAACTGAGTCAATTTGCCATTTAAGTGTAGGAAAAATATATGTAACCATGTTGGCACTAGGGCTTTCCTCAGCTGCTTTCCACTGTTGAATTAATTGCTTATAACAATTTTGGCTTACTGTAGCTCTGAGGCCACCCACATAACCAGAGAGTGCTGTGAGCCTCATAGTGCCAATCTTGACAGTTAAGGCAGGCATGAAAGTCATCAGCCTGAAATTCTGGAACAAGAAATGTTAAGTGAGACCCATTTATCTTTCTGGTTACTTTGCTCATTTCAAAGAGCTTGATAAGGTTTTTTTTGAATAACCTTGCCTCATCATTAGACAAAAAAAATTTCTAGGTTACATCTACTTATGGAGGTAACCGAATGAACAGTTACATTCAGAAAAAACTAGAAAATATTTTAGGCATATCTCCTTCAGTATTAAAAAAAAATCTTATCCTTCGCCACAAACCATGTTTGACTATATTCAGACCTTATTGTACTCACCAAAATGTATTACTGCTTAAACATTATTCCATTTATGGAATTAAAAAATACATATTACCTACTAATCCAAAATACAATGTTTTGGAATAATATTTCATTTATCTAAGATTTGTAAAACAAATCCTGAAAGGATTTATTCCAGATATAAATTTTTCAGAAGACCAAATATTTTGTTCCCTCCATTTTCTCAGGGATTTGCAATCAGCATTGAGGCATTAAGACAGCACTGGAGTTTTAACAAAAGTTTTACCTAAATTCTCCATAAATGCAATTTGAAGTTCCACACTGGCACAGTCTTAATGCGACTGAGACCTAAAGACAGAATAAATGCATTGAACTACAGGCTGGAGAACTCAAGGGCTGGGTAGGAACATGGGAAAAATTATGGGGCACTATTTCTGGCTTGCTAAAACCTGCCCATTAGTCAGTGCTGGTTTGTATTTTACCTGACTAAGGGGCGATCACAGTATGCCACTGCTCAAAACCAGCACTTTTGTGGAGAGCAACTAAAAATTTCTCTATGTGACAAAACCTGCCTTTAATATAGTCCTAAATATAAGAAAAATGTGGCAGAGCCAACAATGGGTGCCTTCTACAGTGTGTAGGGAAGGAGACTTATTAAGCCCTTTTTTTTTCAATTCTTGTCTGAAATTTTTATAGCACTGCTGATCATTGAACAGTTTGGGTAAAAGAGACCTTAAAAATTATGTCATTTCCCCCCTGCCATGTGCAGGGATACAACTCACTGGACCAGGTTGCTTCAAATTGCACCCAACCTGGCCATAAACACTTCCAGGGATAGAGCATTCATAACTTCTCTGGGCAGCTTGTGCCACTGCCTCACCACCCTCACAGTAAAGGAATTCTTTTACGTATCTGATCTAAACCTGCCCTTTGTCAGTTTGAAGCTGTTCCTCTCTTGTTCTATCACTACATTCCCTCATATGAATTTCCTCTACAGCCTTCTTGCAGGCCCTCTTTTAGGAACTGGAAAGTGCTCCAGGGTTTCCCTGGAATTTTCTCTGTTCTAGGCTGATCAACCCCAGCTCCTACAACATGCCATTTTATGAGAGGTGCTCCAGCTCTCCAACCACTTTTTGTTCCTCCACTGGACCTGGTCTAACAGGTCCATGTCTTTTTTGTGCTGGGGTCCCCAGAGCTGTACACAGCACTCCAAGGAGGGTCTCATGAGGGTAGTGGGGCAGAATCACCTCCCTTTACTTGCTGGTCACACTTCTTTTTATGTGGTTGCTTTCTGGGCTCCAGGTGTTTGTTACTGGGTCACATCCAGCTTTTCATCCACCAGAACCCCCAAGTCCCCTGAAGGGCCAATCTCAGTGAGTTCTTCTCCAGTTTGTTCCAGCCCAGGTGCACCACTGTCACAGACATCTTTTCACTAAAAATCCTTTCTTAGGATTTTTTTCCCTTCTGAGAAGCTGAGGCCTCAGAAACAAAATGTAAACCATGGTTATCTGCTGCTGCGGAATGCAACAGGTGGATCTGTGATTGGTCTCGGGTGGATGTTTGGGTTTAGTGACCACTCACAGCAGAGCTGGCTCTCTCTCTCTGTCCGAGCCACAGATCTTTGTTATTCATTCCATTCTATTCTTAGCTAGCCTCCTGAGAGGAGCCTTTTTCTTCTATTTCTCTTTAGTTAGTTATAATGTAATATATATATATTATAAAATAATAAATCAAGCCTTCTGAATATGGAGTCAACACTTCTCTTCCCTCACCTGAAGACCCCTGTGACCACTGTCACACACCACCTTGCATCCAGACTTGTTGAACCTCAGGAGGTTCTTCTGGGCCCTCTTTTCAAACTTGGACAGGTCCCCCTGGATGGTATCTGTGAGCACCACTCGGTTTGGTGCCATTGGCAAACCTGCTGAGGGTGCAGTTGATTTCACTGTTCATGTCATTGATGATGATAATAAACATCTAGGGAACATCAAAGACCACAGGAGAGAGCCCTGAGAGACACCACTCGTCACCAGCCTCCACCTGGACACAGAACCATTGATCACAACTGTCCAGCTACATCAATCCAGCCTGTTCCTTGTCCACTGAATAGTCCACCACTTTTACTCATATCTCTCCAACTTAGAGATTTCTTTTTGCAAGCTATGAGGTCTTGAATGCTGCCTGTTTCATTTTTACCATCTGTAAAACCCCATCTATTAAAAACCAGCAAGCAAACAAACAAAGTACCAAATTTGTGATTAGGTTTCAGTTAAGCCTTTGTCCTATCAACATGGTAAAAACATCTCAAGAAAATTAAAGATGGAAATTTTCATTATGCTATTGCTTTGGTCAGAGAGAGCGTATTTAACCAATAGAAAATTAATAGTGTATTTTTTCAAGCAATAGTGTATTTTTTCAACAATAACTTCTTCTTTTCCTTCCCCCACATGAATTAAATATTTGTAAACAGACAAGTATTAGTATAAAGTCAATCCATTCTTAAGAGAGTAAATATGTACTCACATGGTAGCATCTTTTACTACTTTGTTTTCATCTCCTTTTTTATTGCATACCTGGAGTATAATATAACTTTCTCAAAAAATCAAATAGAAATTACTTTTTTTTAAAGTACCAATTTCTACATATTTTACCAGGAAATAAGATAATTTTTTTCCAAGGTTAATAGGACAAAAGAGGTATATGAAAGAAGAAGTCAGTAGATAGGAAATGCAGTGATTATGAAGCTAAAGGCTGAACTGAACAGTGAAGGTTCCCTCAGGAAATATAAAGAGGCATTTAAAAATTCTGTATGTGAATGGATTTCCTATCACATTCTTAAAAATTAAAAAACAGTGTTATTTAACACAAACTAAATAGACCTGTACAGAAAAGCTATTTTCAGTCCACATAAGAGTAGAGCAAAAAAGCCAAATTGCATAAGACTCTCTAGGATAACCTGCTTTAAACTTGATTTTCAAAGTTCATCTGTGTGAGAAAAATCAGACTTTTTCAGTGGCTGTTGGATCATTTTTTCTGAGAATGAAAATCTGTCTCATAATGTAAATGACAACATTTTTTTAAAGCAGCTTAGCCAGTCCAAAATTGAACAATATTACAAATTATATTGCATATAAATTGCATTATTATGATCAGAGAGTAATAGCTGTTAATGTATACCAACCAGAAGGGTTTTGACCCTCTTACACTAAGTCTGAAATATTCTGCAAATCCTTGCCCTACCTCTGGGACTCTCTTTATTCCTTTTCAATTTTCTAATGACAGTGTAAAAATAAAAACTAGCCAATTACTAAGGCTCACTTTTTCTTTCTCTTTATACTTATGCAAATATATATTCTTCGGCTCAGTAGTAAAGTAGATGTGAAAAGACATGTGTTCATATTTTAAGGCACGTCAATTCAAGTGCTCATCTAATACAAGAAGTATTTGGAAATGAAGATAAGCATGGCTGGTAAATGCCTTCAGTTTCAGAATCTTTCCAGGCATAATGAAAAAAAACATATTCAATTAAAACTTCGGAAGAATAAAGTCACCATTAGCAGTTTTTCAAAGTTCATAAAAGCCAGCAAAAGAAGGAAAGGTCAAGAAAGTCAATATTGAAGGCAAACTGTTTAGCTGATGCCACCTCTTTATTTTAGAAATTTCTCACCTTGGTGACATGTTGGCACATTAGCATTATTTTGCTTTACTAAGTTCATTTAGATTTCCATCTGTCTTCAATGATGACTGGAACAGTTATAAGCAAGAAACTTCATCTCTTTCTCATCACAGAATCTGTATTCCTAAATTGTAAAGCATAAGACCTAAAATGCTTGCTATTGAGTTCTTGGATCCAATCTGTTCTTGGATCCAAACAACCTCTGCAAAAACTGCATGTCCTAAACTTCCATATTTGCAGTTAAGATTTCTCATGTACTTCAGGCACCACCTTTCAGATGAAATTTTTACAACAAAGCAGTGCTTAAGAATCAGCAAATTATAAGCAGAATGTTAATAGGTGACATCTGTCCAAAAAGACGCATTTTTTTCCTCTTGAAAAAAAAAAAAAATCAGCTTTGCACTGGGACTAAGTAATAAGTCTTTGGTGCCAGTTTCTTCTGAATCATCTCCTGGATTATGACTAGTTCTCTAAAGCTGCAGAGATCACACCAACCTGCACACAACTCTCCTGGAGTCCATGGCAGAGCTCACACTGTCTTCTACAGATTCTGCCAGCCCTATTCTTACTAATTTACATGGCATGGCCATTTAGTTCTCCTGCTGATGTTACCATGGGTCTGATTTTGGCCCTTTGACTCTAAACTCTCTGATGATGTGTGTAGAAAAGATTTACTTTTTTTCTAGTTGACTAAAAATAAGAAATAAATTAATGGTCCCAGTCCAGCATTTTTAAGTGTGCTGTAGAAAGACAAGAATGGTTTCCTTTTCTTCAGGAAAGGTTATAGTGCTATGTCAGATGTATGTTGGTCCCCATTCACCATGTGAAGAAGAGGCATTGAGGATGTGCTATTGCTGGGAAGCATAACTATCTTTTCTACAATCACCTTTGCCAATTTAAATTCCACCACACTGCTGGCACAGTAATAAGAGGAGTTTCTGAGCAAAAGGCAGAATGCCCAAAAGCAAGAGTATGTCAGATGAGCAAGGATTATTTGGTCTCAGAGGAAATCACATTAACAACTGTCAGGATACATATACTATTCTGAGTTAAACTAGCTGTGGTACTGGAAAGCTATGCTTTAATTTGAGAAATACACATTAGTGACCAGCTAGATCTTCTCCACTGACATGTCTGTCTCCTCTCTTATCTCATTCGGTTGTGACAAATTGGAGAAAACCATTGGCAGGGACAACTATTGAGTCATCCACCTTTTTAAATTGAATCTGACTTCATCTATGTTCTAGTGCTTTAACCTTAAACTATTTTTTATCTAGACGGATATAAAACATACATTTAGACACTTTCATTCCATCTAAAGTATAATACGGTCTGATTATTTTAAAAATCTTTCTGAAATATTCTAAAATAAATTGAAGAGGCCTTTTTTCTTTCTCTTATTTGTCTTTTTTTTTTTTTTAATCAAGTGTATGTATCTACTTGTTCCAGGCACAGGTTTACTGCAGGACTGAAAGACTATGAAGGGGTTGTATTAGGGTGACTTAGTTTCTATAACTGCCATTGCTGGTAACTGATAGTGACACTATAAAACCACTCACAATGCTGTCCAGTTTGGGTATTAACATCAAGAATTCATTCAGTTCTGCACAGGATTTCTGTTAAATGTGTTTTCAGCCTGTGTTCCAAATGGAGAGATCTGAGAAGACACAGTGTTCCAGCCTCCCACATCTGCTATTCCCCACATACTTTTAAAAGATCAGCATTCATGCCTTAACTTCAGAAGTGCATTCTCTACTCGGAATCCCTCCCTGCAGGAAGACGGCAGTTTCAGTAACTTTCCTCTTTAGAGTGAATGGCTCGCACACAAAAATTCCCGGTTTGTTCTGAATTCAGCAGGAGCTGTAAGAGCTCAGGAAGGCAGTAATACAGTTCAAAACTCAGCAGGATTCTTGGAGTCTCGTAGAGTCAAATAGAGTCTTCAAAATGCAGCCCTTCCTGTTTTCAGCTCTTGCGGAGTGCTGTGAATCCCACCTTCTGCTGAACTGGGAGCCATCACCCCATCTTTTTGTTATCTCAAGCTTGGCTCAGGAGTGTTCCAGTAGTTACCTTCACTTCAGCTGCAGCTCATTTCTTCTGGACAGATTTCTCCAGATAGAAATAGAAGCAAGAATTTTAAAATACTGCATGCAGTGGTCTTTGCACTTGTTTTTAAAAATATCATCCTAAATTATACAGCTCCACAGGCAGTAATTTACCCAAGTCTGAAGAATATTATAATTGCGTCTAAAATGGACAGAGAAAAAAAAAAAACAAAAAAAACAAAATCAAATCCAGAATTTTATTTAAAATGCCTCTGTCATTCACAGCAGAATTAGTCTTTTGGAGTTTATACAATCCAGTTATCATTTGAAGGAAATAGTGTTTTGGTGGTGGATCTAATATAATATCCTAGTCTTAAGAAATATCAATTTTTGGGGAAAGACCAAATCTCTTTTTGGAGACAGAGAAATGGGTTTTGAAAACCAATTTTATCTTACACTGCCACTGTTGAGAGAAATTGTGTGGCACCACAGCAGCAGTTACTTGCAGCCCTCTGTTAGAATGTGTCTAGCCTCAAAAGGAAATGTTCATCCACATGTCTTTTAATGTCATTTTGAAGTAACAAATAGTAAGATGGATCCCCCTGTTCTAAAAGGTTCAGTGCTACTTTAAATTAGTGTGATGGAACCCTGATCTTCTCATGAGCTGCATGCAAATTCACAAGAAAATTCACTTATATGGATAATCCATCTCCTGCTGATGCCACTTTGACAGGATTAGTAAATAGTATTTCATCAAAGTGCATCGTATGTAGAGTTCAGCCAGACCAGAGACGTTGACATGCTAAGTGTGATTTGCAAATCAAATCCAGATGGTGTGGTGCAAATATTTTTTTTTCTTTATCCTGAAACTCTATCATATCTTCTATAATCCATCTGGCAGAAGGACAAGTGTTTGACAATTAAATTTTATTCCATACATTTTAGATCAGTAGATCAATCTCCAAGTATTTCACAGGAACCTGTTTCACTGTTTCATACCTTAGACAGCCAGTGAGAAAGCTGTATTTAACAAATGTTTGTCCACCTTAATCTTTATGGTGTGAGTTTAATTAAATATTTTTCTTTAATGTTATTTGAAAATTTGTACTACTCTCTGGCCATGTGTCTGAAGAATAGATAAAAGCAGCAGAATCCCATGGTTAACAATAGAAGCCCATTCAAGTAGTTGTTCTGTGTGATTTTAGAGTACATAAAAAATTTTATTTTAGGAAGTTGTAAACTGGAACATTTTTCTTGCAAGATCATATTAGCATCAAAATAAGGAAAATGTGCTTTTCAGTAGCTGCCTAAACAACATTTCCAGATTGCATCAGTAAGAATATCCCCTTCCAAGGACAGAAGAAAAGAAGGAAGCTTTGTTTTATGCCTCTATTACATGTCTTCTGACAGCAACATCTAGGAAAATATTAAAAATTTACACCAAAAATGCTTATACAAAACAGAGCATAATAGACCTGTCTAAAAAGTAACACTAAACTGAGCTGACTGATTTAATGGTAAAATGACTTAATGCTGCTCTAATTTTTTCTTTTAAAGCATAATAAATTTAACAACAATTCTAGGAAATTCAAAGAACTTTGTCAATAAGACACAAGTGGTTTTATACAAGCTCTTCTTATTAAAAAATATTTAGGAGAACAACCATTGCTCTGTGACAAAAGTCTATTCTTCCATTAATACACAGAGGATTAACATATATAGTTCAAGTAAAACAGATTTTGACAGATCACTGTGCATCTATAGGAAATTGTTTCTTATGGACTTTATACTGTAAATAGCTCAGCAGAGATTTATTTCAGCAATGTAAAAGGTTTCACAGAACATGGTGCAAGGTCATGAACTGAATGGACACACTAGCAGTCAGATTAATTCATATAGAAATATTTCAAGCAGTTAAATTAATAAAAGGCTGTTCTCACCCCTGAACTGTATTCTTGTGGTAAGGTAATCCTGTTTTATGCCTCCAACAGTCAGTGAAAAAGCTGTATTTAACAAATGTTTGCTAACAATGTTTATGGTGTGTCTTTAATTAAGACATTATTTTTCTTTAATGTTATTTGAAAATTTGTACTACTCTCTGGCCATGTGTCTGAAGAACAGATAAAAGCAGCAACATATAAAAAAAGGAAAATCAATTTGTATCTCACTGTGACTGTAATTTCAGTATTGCCTGAAAAGCAATAAAATGCTTCTGATTTCTGTAAAAGAACTGCAGACTAGCACAAATCTACTTAAAAGATTGAATTCCATGTATAGCTTACTGAATTGACATACTTAGAGAAATCTTACTTGTTATATTTTAAGTCCTAAAGTACAAATTTATGAAATTTAGTGGCCACTATTAGCTCTTCATAAGACTATGGTCTCCTTCCAGAACATTCACATCTACCTCACCAATGTAAAATCCCCTTACTAACTAAAATATACAAGAACTGATGATTGTTGGGTACAATTTCTGGGCTACAGAGATAATAGAAATAAAAAAAATAAGGGCACTCTTCCAAGAACAGTAAAATCCTTTGGACGTTACAATTATTGACTCACAAATAATTTACATATGTTAGCAAGGAATGGGAAATATTGTATTCTAACACCACAGAGCTGCATCCTAATGTGAAGATTCAAAATCAGTGAAACTACTTTGTAAATACCCTTGTGAAACTGAAAATAAGAAGACCATGCAGCAATAAGGAGTTTACCACAATCTGTTGATCAAAGAAACTGAAGCCACAAAAAATAATTTCATCTTGATTCATGAACTTGTGTCAAAATCTGACTCTACCAAGCCTACCAAGCCCTGCTTGTTTGTGTTCTTACTCCATCATCACAAGTGGCATTAAAAAGCTGCTCCGTATCCTACTGCTCCTGCCTGGACTGTCTGTGCCCTGTGCAGCCCCAGCTTCATGCTAATGCTTCCTGCCCATTTGGACACGAGTGCTGCTCAGGGAGTATCACAACCTAATAGTTATTAGCCAGAACTAAAGTTAGAGAATGCTGCCAATCATTCTTACGTTTTCCTTGGAGCAGAGCAGATTTTCAGGAAAAAGTTGCCAAGTGAAGGAATTGAAAAATTGTGTGCCAGCATCTAAGCAACTGGAGATGAGGGAGAGTAGCAGATTCAAGTGACTTAACCTAGTGTCAGAGGAGGTCAGGGTTTCATGATCTTTATCTACCATCAGCTTCTCCCTTCACTGGCAAATATAAAATCCTATCTGATTTCACTTCCATCAGGATTTAAAAGGTACATGAAATGGGACATTCATTTTTGCATGCTTTTCCCCACACTGAACTAACTTCTTCCATTCTCCAGAGGAAAAATACCCAAAACCAACAAAACAACAAACAAGCAGCAAAATCCATTATTCTATCCTTATGAAAAGGGACAGTAAAAAAAATATATTATCACCTTTGAATGAATCCCATGGAGGAGATGTAATAGCTTTCTAGATGTAGTAGTTTGTAGGAACCAAATATTTGGGTAGGAATTAGGGTCCCAATCAGAAACAGATTATTGCCAACATTAAATGCAAATCAATGACATACCAAAGCAGGAGTTGTGTTTCTGTGTTGTATACCAGAATCAAAATTCTGCCCAGACTAGTCCTGCCTCTGTCTAGCACATGCACCAACCCATCCTCACAGCTGTTCTTAAAAGGAATTCTAGCCAACACTGGTTTACAACTTGTCCTAATTCACATTCCAGTATCTGTTCTACACTTATGACCTGCACACAGAGATAGTGCTCTATTTGACAGATCTCATAAAACCACTGGAATGCAGAGGAAAGCCCCAAGTTAATGCTTAACTTGTGATTCTTTAAAAAAAAAAAGAGTATTAGGCACCTAAGACGATACCGTTAAATTACATTTTAGTAAAAGAACACATTCAAACTATTAATTGACCGTAAACAGTAAAACTAGGCAAGAAAGGTAAATATGGAAAAGTCAAAGCTCTAAGAAAACACAGGGCCAGAATTATCTCTGGGTATAATACCAAAATTGATAACCTGTCTTTTCACCTGGAATATTTTCTTTGTTATTTTTACTGAGATATCAGGTACCACAAACCCTAACCCCACTGCATTTCATGCTTTCCCTAACATGTAAAGACTCTTGACATCCCAAAGAGGGTTACAGACTGAGACAAGGTGTGAATGCAGATGGAAGAGGGAAGAGTGGGAAAGGCAGTGCAATAACAAGCTGAGACTGCTTGTCACCCATTGCCCCTAACACACTTAATCACTGATGAGAATTACAAGAATCTGTTGGGTGGCCTTTGCTTTTGTATTAATTGCAAGATTGATGATTTGATGATTTTAAGATGGTACCCCAAATGATAGAAAGCATAAGCTCCTACACATAGGAAGCATTGTAGTTGTTGATTATCTTGTGGTGTTTTTGCAAAGCCCCCAGAGCACTCAGAATGCCGGTCTGAATGCTGTGTAGTGCTGTGCCTTCCCATAAAGTACCAATGTGTTTACTGAAAGGCACTGAACCCTCTCACTGGAACAGAAAGATCAAAACCTTTTTTGGGGATTTAGAAACTGCAAAACAAATCAAAGTCATTGCCTTCTCCTTTTTTCCTGTTTCTTCACATTTGCCATTTATCTGTCTACAAAGAAAATGAAACTCAGAAATACCAAAAAAAATTCTTCTGTTCCCATAGAGAGTTTCAAAAGAAAACTAGCTTTTAAAATGTAAATCAACCACTGTATTAATATGAAGAGAAAAACAGGTACAGGGAAGCAAAAATGAGATGAAATAAGATAATATAAAATATCTCTTCTTATAGCTAAAGTAGGATGCAAAGGGATCAGTAGATATAAAAATATTCAGTATACAAATTCTTCAGCATGCTCCGATCTTCTGATGGATAGAAAAAGATGCCTGGTATTTCTGAGAAGAATGTGAATAAATCAGATGTCTCAAGTTAAGCAAAAGTAATTTGTGAGTCTGGAAATCTGTCAATAGATACAAAAATAATGTATGCAGTAAAAAAATTCCTCTATTATTTATAGCTGTAATTGGGGACAGAAACAGGGAAGAAAAGTTTATTCAGACCATGGCACAAAGAAGTTCTGGGTAATTAACCTAAAATGCAGAAATGGTTGTGATTTTCAGAAATTACTGTAATAGAGAAATAGACAGCATTAATTTTAATGCGTACTAAACGTTTTAATGATCCTAGACAGCTTTTAAAATCTTGCGTATTTTTTCCTGTCATGTCTGATGGCTCTAAACAAGGCCACAGAGATAACTTTAAAAATTTACAAATAAGTATCCTCAATGAAATTTTCTTCCTTTTTTTTTATCTCCAGCTTTTTAAGGCATCAGTGAGATGATGTTTTTCAAGGCTTGAAGATTTAGGGAAAATTCAAGTGCTTAACAGCATGAACAGCAATGCCACAGAGGCAGCAAGGATCTCTAAAAAGAGCAAGTGAAGGTGCTGCAAGTGGCAGCAAAAGAGACTTTAAGGAATGGTTGATATCAAGTAGCCATCACAGATGTAGGTGCCTTCAAGTCCATAGCCAGATCTAGCCTTGTACTAACATTACAAATGATTGAGAAGAATATATCTGATCATTCAGAGTTCACACAGAAAAGCTAAAAGGAACCTCAGTGCTCCACAGGCTAGAGCTGTACTTCATGTGAATTAGCACATCTCCACTGAACCTGACAGAGCTACCCCAGTTGTCAGGACTTAAAGAATGCAGCTGAAACATCTCAAAAACCCCATAAGATAAACCACCAGAACAAACACAGGTGGAAAATAAGAAGGTGTTAATTTCAGGCTTACACAGAGATGACAGGTTTGGAATTAACACACCAGACAAAATTGCAATGTGCAGACTCTAGGAATGCAGACAGCAAAACCAGGGAGAAGCAGATCTGGATAACTTATCCAGACAAAAATTCCCACCATGGCAAACTGTAGGGAAAGAAGCAGCTGCTTACAGCCACACCATCCCAAGTTGTGGGAATGACACCTTATGTCTCTGGATACCTGGGACTTGGGCTGTACTTCCAGAAGGACGCTCTGGAGGCCCCCACCACTGAGGAGATTAGAAGGGCCAGTGCCGGCACCCATGTGATGGTGATTGTAATCTCTTTCTCCCTCTATCACTGTCTTTTTTTCTTCATTTCTTCTTATTTCTCTCTCTCACACACACAAAATTACTGTTAAATAAAGTCCTTGCTATTGACTTTGGCAAATGGTCTCGTTTGCTCCTTAATTCAGGCAGAAGTATCTTTTAATAATTGGATCCTAACATCACTTCAGAAGTAGGATCCTAAACTAGTTTATCCAGACAAAACAACCTCAGTATGAAAATGAGAGTCAATGACTACAAAAGGTTTGGTATCCACAGGACACACAAACTCACTGGGCTTGTAGCACAGGACACAGTTTTAGAAAGCAGCCCACATGTTCTCTGAAGGAACATTCATGCTACCTCTCTTTTGCCATCAAAACTTTGCACCAAAGGCACCTCCCTCTGTGATCAGCAGACAACATGAAGCTCATCCAGAGGCAGTTCAGGTAGCATAAGAGGTCTTCTGCCCTAAACTGAATTCTGGACTTGCATACTTCTCCTCTGTGTGGCTGCACACAGACATTACTGCAACCATCCTCTTGCTGTGGATTCCCAAAATTAGATTCTGTGACTCCCTGCCTTTCTTTGCTGGAGAACACAGATATTATCAAAAGAAACCATTGCCCAGCACAATTTCCTTAAACTCACCAGCTATTCACTCTAAACCAAAGTGCTATTGCACAGTATTCAGCTGAGAAAATTTCAGAGTCAGCAATCTCCTTTTGTCCTTCCTCACACAGATATCAAGATATATCAACCCATCTTTCCTATTTTTCTTTTACCACAAAAAAAGCCAAGTCAGACTAAATTCACAGGAGGTTTCTTGAAGAAGGATGTGAGTTTTACATTTGGAATAAAAAGTAAAAAAAAAAACTTGGAGAAGAGCAAAAGGAAGGTATGGCTGTGAGGAATAAAGAAGAGGTAGACTATTAAAAGTTTTGCAGAAATCTGAATAATCACGTGAATCTACTGAGACAAATTCAAACAGAACTGTTTGATGTTAGTCCCAGTGCAGCTGGGACAGGATATGGTAGTTGGCAGCAAATTCATTATTAGAATGTTACAAACCCCTTAAATGACAAAGTGAGAAAGGGGACAAAGTGGTAATCCAAAATGTAGTATTGGATAAACCATGTTTGTTGAAGCTGAAAACAAAATATGTGGTCTAGCCCACTGAAAAATAAAAATACTTTTAGTATTAAAAGTATTGATCGGGTGAAAAAAAAAAAGCGCTAATAAAAGCTTGATCAGGTGAAAAAAAACCTGTTTATTTTTCTCAAATATAGAACATGCTGCTGTTTCCATTATTAACAGGGTGATCCGCTGCAGGGTCAGGAGTTGATCAGGAGTAGATCCTTTCCAACTCAGCATATTCTGTGATTCTGTGACAGTGGCACCTATGGTAAGCAGCTACCAATTTATGTATTAATTCCATGTGCATCAAGATGAATGTGCGTGTCCTTTTAAAATGACAATATTTTGGAGAATCAAACCATTTTAGGGATACACGTCCAAAAAATTGTTTTCCTTTCTTTCTCTTTCTTTTTTTTCTTTTTCTCTTTTTTTTTCTTTTTCTTGTTTTTTTTTTTCCTTTTTCTTTTCTTCTTTCTTTTTCTTTTTTCTTTCTTCTTCTTTTTTTCTTTTTCCTTTTTTCCTTTTCTTTTTCTTTCTTTTTCTCTTTATCTTTTTCTTCTTCTTCTTCTTCTATCTCAGTCTTCTTCTTTTTTCATTTTTTTCTTGTATTAGTGACATTATCATAGTTCCCACTAAAATTACCATACTGTCAAAAATTGTGCACTCTCTCACTGGGCAGGGAAGAGGCAATTTTTTGGCTAAAAAAATACCCTGAACACCCTGAACAAAAGCAGCAACTTTCATGCATATCTAAAGATTTTTCTCTGCTTTCATGTGTTATACCACGACTTCATACTCCAGTTTTAGTGACTATTCAAAAAGGAGACTGTTTGGACATTTTAAACTGTTCAAAATTACTGCAAAGCACAATTTTGCATACTTGCGTAACACTGTATGCCAGACTTCACTTCAGCTCCTGTAAGGAATGTTCAAAGACAGTCTCTAAAATATAGAAAAATCAATTTACTCACCATTTATACCTTTTGCTCTTGTATGATGGTCTGAATTTATGAAACTCAGTCACAGATCTTCCTCTATTTTTTATTTACAGTAACTCCATTTGCAGCACCAAAGGATGTCATTCATACAGAAAGTAGGTGTGATTAGAGCAGTAAAAAGAGCAGTTTTTGCAATGGAAAAACCGTCAGAGTCATATATATAGAAAAAGAAAACCATGAAACAAAAAAAAAAGAAACAAACAAACTAACTAAAAACCCAACAAAACATGTGTCTATATGGCTAGGTAACGTTTTCTGGGTCTTTTGCATTGAGAATTTCAATATTATCACCAATAATTTGCAATAAAGTGGTCAGCTCCTCTGCTAAAGAAAGCTGCTACTTGCACTTGGCAGTTGTTACATTTATTAGCATTCATCAGAGGATGTTATGTCTGGGTAGAGCTGAGTAAACAGATGAGTAAACACTGTTTGGACAAATAATTCTGAATACATATTTTCCTTTTTCAAAAAAAATCATCCTTTGAAATCTGTGGGTCTTTCCTATTTTTCATGTTCTTGAGATAGGGAGATCTTTTTATATCAGAAACTTTCTGTGTCTTATTCCCTCAAGCAATTGTGAATATTAATATTCACATGACCAGTGAAGAAAATCTGTAGACTCCCTAGGGCATTCCTGAAGTGTGTGAGTTTCAGCTTCACAACCCTAAGCAGAATATTTGGTATAATACCACCCTTGATTACCCTGCTGATGTAAAATACAAATTTGATCCAGTTTTCATAGCCTCTGCCTGTTTTATTTACTTTTTATCTGTCTAATCTGCAGTTTTTGAAGCTTCATCAATGTCCTTCTCTGTGTTTTGTAGCCTCAACTTGAAATACCAAGTCAGAAGAGACAACATGGGCTGCCACAATAGGCCAGTGTTAACCTCCTAACCCAACAGTGTCACAGCTTTGGAAACAATGCTTCAGTATGTTAATAAATGAGGAAAAGTCCCAAGTACCTTTCTCCCCCTCCTACAGCTTTTCACAATTCATAAACAAGACACCACCTTTATGTGTTCTTTCTTTCTGCTTTGCAGATGATTGTCTCTTTGCATCTTATGTTCTTGAAGAGAACAGTTCTCAAGAGTTCTCATAAAACCATTGAGTTTGCAAAGAGGCAATGTCACTTTTTCTAACTTTCTGGAAACACATTCTTTTGCAAGTAAAAGCAGCCTTGATAGATTTTTCTGTCTCAGTGTTGTCTTAATTTCTTTGGGGAACTTGAAAAAAACTCATCTCACCTAAAATAAACTTTATTTATTTAAAAGTTATACTTATAGCTAAACTCTGTATGTGGTCTGTATGTGGTCTCTAAGCAACCAAACCATATTTTTTTGTGATATTACTTGCCCACCAGGTAAACGTATTCTAAAGTGAGCATAGGAAATATGATTAAGCCTGACTGAGTTAGACAAGATGCCTAACCTTAGATGCTGAAGTTAATCTCACCAGTATTCCCTGACTGCAGTCAGGCAGTGCTTACTGAATATTAAATATTGTCTTTGCAGCTTTATGCATCTTTGAAAACAAGAGAGACACAGATGAGTCCCAGAAGGAATTTCTAGAATCTGAACTCTGAGACAGCACTGTCATGCAAAACACTTCTATTGCTCTGGAAAGCAGCACAAGAAGCCATCAGCTGGGTTTAACTAGAAACTACAAAGTAATACAGTGAGTCCTACTGAGGAACACACTGTACAATGTCTGCTAAGCCAAAATTGAAGCCTGTTGCCCTCTGAAAAGGACAGGAATATCATGAAAGAGAGGCAGTACTATAACTGCCTTGATGATGCTCATATATAATTAATTAGAAAGAGAATTAAATAGTGCGTGCTACACTTTTCCTCACTCAAAGTGAATCTTTCTGCTTTCATTGCTACTGCACTAGTATTGGGAAACTCTGCTTTTTTTTTTTTTTTCTTGGTGAAATAAGTCTTATTTATTTTAATTTTAAATTATCAAGCTCCAACTGAACTATGATGAGAATTTCAAAAATATCTGTTTAGAAAACATTTTTCATTGTCATTTTAGGGGAATTCTGCTTAAAATCAGATGCGTGTGTTTACAAACAAGTTTATAAATGCAATATTTAAGTACAAGTAATTTCCTGGCTGAAAACCCGGTGCAGAAAACACACAAGTTCTGTGTGATTGAAAGTGCTTAGGAACTACTATAGATGGCAAGTGGGGATTATGACATGCAGCTCCTGCTACTGTCACACAGAAATGTAGATCAATTTCTCGCATGCTGTGCTGAAAGATAATCTCCAAGAATCTGATGTTCTCTCTTCAAATTACTTTATAATAGAATTGACTTGTGATAGCCAAAAAAAACCTCACCAACTCAACAAAAAAACCCCAAACACTTGGCAATCCAAAAAATTGCATCACTCACATTAGCTTGATTACATTAATTCTCCTACATTTTCTGGTGGTTTTTTCTGCTTTTTATTTCTGTTTCTCCACTGAAACCTCATCTTTTGTTGAATTCTGGCTTAAAAATGGGTGTTCTTACCATCAATTTAGGTATAACAGATATCACTTAAAAATATTACAGTCTTGTGGAACCTGTCTTTCTGAAAAGTATATATTGGGAAAAGTACAGAGAAGGGCAGGCTAGGCTTTTAGGAAGTTTAAGTAACAGATCTAATAAGAAGTGATGGAAAAGAGACTATTAATAAAAAAACCAAGGGTATTTTACAAATATTTGAAGATATATATGTAACCAGATCATAGAAGTAATGTTTAAAGTATTTTACAATTATAAATTACATTACATTTTGATATGCAATAAATTAGATAATTTCCTAATTTTTAAAAATTTTTATCTGCAAAATAGACAACAAAAATAGACAGCAGAAGCATAGACTCAGAAGATGTCTAGATGTCATCACAGTAATTGTGTTATCGTCTCTATATTGAATTTCTTCCATGTTTGAGACCCATAATACACTGCTATCACATTGCCTGTGAAATTCTGAAAAATACTTTCATAGCACTATAAAAAAATCTTAGGCCTGTTGGTGGCAGTATAAATTTCTCATTTTCTGACTCTATTTCTGTCCTTGATATCGTGTACCTTTTTTTTTTTCAAATCCTACTGAAAGAACAATTTTCAATCTTTCTAATCTTTCACAGTTTACTCTTCTGATTTTGTAATCTATTCATCTATGAAATATTGAAAAACATAATAACTATGGAAATATAATAAATTAATACTATATAATATAATTAATTAATTAATTAATACTAAATTTTAAATATCTACAAAAATAGATTAGTATTAAATGTAAGATTAACATTAAGATTTTTAATTAAAGTGTGACTTTTCAATCTGATGTCACTATGCTTGAAGTTTTTTTAAGAAAATATTAGTTGTGAAGCAAATGAAAGAAAATACTGCACTTCACATATTCTAAGAAAGAAAAAGCCTTATGACTTTTTAAATGTAGAAGAGATTGGTTATGCAAATGTGGCATGGAAACCATCAAGGACTCCTGTTGTCCTCATCCTTTTTGCAAATACTTGTTTTCAAAGGCTTCAACACATCTTGTTGCAGAGCTTCCTTAAGCTGCTTGTGGAGTGATAGATTAATATTAGAGGATTCTCCCCTGTAAATATTGAAAGCTAAAAATTGTGTAGAAAAAACATGTAGGGATCATCTTCAGTATAAGCAATAGACTGAGTTTAGTATATTTGAGTTACTGCAACCTTTGTGTAGGCAAACCCTATCAAAAAAGGAAAAAAATTGGAGAGGAAATGCAAAAGCCATGTAAGAAAATAGATTAATTTCATTACGGTTATCAAAGCCAATTAAATTTAATTTGAGATAATTATAGGCAAAAACATTTAGCATGCTGCTAAACTGATTCATGAGTTGCAGGAACATAAAACTGAGTTTAGACAAAAGGTCAGTGCAGTAAATTAAAGTGAGTTCAAAATAACAGTAACAGGTCAGGGCCCTGCCCTGCCAGTACCATACACCCCCTAATATGGTCCATATTAGCCCCATTTCAGCCCTGCACTGGTGCCCCAGCTGCCCTGCTCCTGGCTGGGAAGTGGGATGTGCCCTCTGGCCACCCTGTGGAGAATGCACTGCTCCCTGAAATATACACAGGGAGAGAGCTGCAGTATAAACCTCTAGAACCAAATAAACAGTGTGGAGCAGAGTGGGAGCCAGGAGTTCATTCCACCTTACAACTCTTCATGAGCTTGCATATGTTCCTTAACATCATTCACCAGAGAAATACAAAAATGTGTGGCAGAACCACGGCCACACGCTGTTGCCAAATACATGCAGAGTCTCTCTTCATCCATAAATCCTTATAATTTCGATCTGCAGCTGTCAACCAGTCCTTTGGTTCATTTCACTAGGAGTTCTGGGAATAAAATGAATTACTGACCTTTTAAATACTTCTGTATTTCCATAAACCTTTGTATTTTTTCTGCTTTTAGAATGAATGAATGTGGCAAAAGACCTTAAATTCTGTGTTTAGGAGAATACGGTACAATTTTAAAATACAAGCAATTTTATTGTTTCAAACAATAAAAAAACAGCCATTTTAGAAAACCGAATGATCAATTTGACCTATAGAGCTATTGTTCTTTCTTGTAAAGCTTTCATGAGTAAACAACAGGGTTGAGTCTTTAATGAGTCAGCAATTAGTTGTTGGTATTCAAAGATGCCCATACTGTGATAGTGTTACTTTTTTTATTACAACAGCACTTACATCAAACTGATGTTTATAGTCAGAAGCACTTGTGTTTCTAATCACTCTTTTCACACCCTCTGTTACATAAAAGGACTTCTGCAGGATGATTGTCAAGGCTGGACCAACTTAATTGAAAATCTGCTCACACTGGAAAGAGTGATACATTGCCATCTACTACAATCACTTATTCCTGTGCTTTTCATTTTTTCTCTTATTTCACTTGTTTGGGGGCTTTTCATCTAATCTATCTTTAGATATCTACTGCAGAGATACCTACCCATGACCTTCCCCCTCTATGTTATCTTCATAATTAGTAGAAAGAAATAGACACTCTGGGGCATGATTCATGTGACCTACTTTAGGCATCTACTTTGGGAGGAGATAAATTGCACTCTAGAGGTGTCAATCCCTCCGTTGATTATAAAGAGTTTTAGATCACTAGCCACACGTACAAAGAGATGTCTAGATTTGGCCAGATGAATCTCACCCTCAGTGACATGACTAAATAGGGTCTGAGCCAGGCAAGCTTTCTCTGAAAGCAGCTCAGAACTGGCAGTAGCAGAACTGTAAACCAACAGTGACCTTGAGACATCCTGTTATTGTAGTCCAGTATGTAAAATAAAAAGAAATGCTGGTATCTTGAATGTATTGACTGTATTTTGAACCTGTTCTGTCAGATTGAAAAATGTATATGAGATTTATTGCCGAGTATAATCCACCTGTTTTCTTTGATCATATTTTCAAAAGTGTTGTGCTCATAAATCATATAGATGTTGTATTATGTACTGGATTAATATAGCAACTATATTTATTCATGTCAAGTTATTTTTCGTTATAATGAGTGTTGCAAAGGTTTTTTTTAATATTGCTTGTGGTGTCTTGTGGCTCTACATATCATTTCAGAGTTTTCATATTTTTCACTGCTAAGACTCTGTTGAATGCAAAATGCATTTTATTCTGCACATTTGCAGTTTGCACTGAGTGCATATTACAAGCAATTATTCCTCATAACAATGTAGCTGTCTACTTATGCCAGACCTCATTACTGTGTCTTAGAGTCAGAAGTCTGGTACCCAGGAGTTTAAAATATTTGAATACAAAGTAAGAAACCCATGGATCAACAATCTTTTGTTTATTTTTAGCATGCCATTCTCATTAGACTGACATTTTAAAATAATTTGACTCCGAGACCTTGACTTCCTTGCTCTTGGATAGTGGGATGGTAGTGCTGTGAAATGAAATATTATGTTTACTGAAACTTATGCAATTAGCTTGGTTTATCAGGAAAATAATTTATCAGATTGACTTTAATAAGTTAGAGAATAACAATTTTTACTTCTAAAAACTACGTTCTGTCATATACTTTATGACTACTTATAAGTCTACAGTAAAAAGTATCAAGAGAATTTACACTGAATCATTCTTGAACAACAGGGATCCAGATATCACGTTCATGTAACTACCAGGTTAGTGAACCAGCTTCAAAACTCACTTTTAACCTTAGCTACTCAGAGAGATTCTTGAGATCTCTGAGCATCCTCATTTTCAACACAGTTTCATAGAATCACAGAATCATAGAAGAGATGGAGCTGGAAGGGACCCACCAGGACCATCAAGTCCAGCTCCTGCTCCTGCACAGTGCCATCCCTGAGAGTCACCCTGTTGGGATTTATAAAATTAGAGGGTTTTGTGAAAGTGGTTAAAAAAGCAAGCCTCACACAGCAGACTTGTGAACATTGCTAATACAGCGAAAAGTTTTCTAAGCAGTAGAACAAACGTGAAAAATAGAACAATAAGTGTCCGGTTTTCGGCTGTTTGAAGGGCCTGGAAAGGCCCGGAGTGGCCTTGGGGCAGCCCGCGTATCAAAGGACGAGAAGAGGCTTCAGTTCTTCTTTCAGTCTTTATGTTTATTAATTGTTTATCTAAAAGATTTTCTTTCGGCCCGACAGAGGTCTGCTCAGCAGCCAGCCATGAGCACACTGTGTAGCCCTCCGGACAGTCACCTATCTTTATACCCATTGTTACGTGTACAATATTTATCATTTTTCCCCAATACCATTTATTCTTATTGCCCGGTGCACTTTTAGTAATGACCAATCCCAAAGTGCCACCATCACACAGAAGATGGAGGAGAAGAAGAAGAAGAAGAAGGACAGGACACGCCCCAATTCCTCCATCTTACTTCTCTAAACCCCCCTGTACATAAATCCTAAACCCTGTGTCTCACCCTCTAATTAACTAATCCCTTCACCATTCACCCCGGTGAAGTCCTCCTATCCTCATACAGGTGTTGTCTCCCGTGTAGGATCAAAGTCCAGCCACCAGACACTTCTGGCAACATTCCAGGACTCCCGAGCCCCCCAAGGGTGGTCTCGGTGACTCGGCACCTCAGTCCTGAGGTGCTGAGATCCCACAAATAAGCCCTTGTGATGTATCCTTATAAGTTGCAACAAGTTTATTTAAAGTATATCTTTAGAAAGTTAGTATGAATGAGTGTCTGTGCTTTGTCTCTCATAAACGTGTTAGAAAATAAGTCCCTATTTTGTTAACTACCATTACGTGTGTTTCATATGATTGGATAGAATTATTGTCAACATGTTTTGCTCTATGTGTGATTGGCTGAAACCTAGGCTGAGATGGCTTTATGCTACCCTGTAACGTGACGTTTCCTTGGCATTCCATTTGAATCAGCGAGCTGTGAACATACTCTGTCTCCATTGTTCTAACAATGTACTGAGACTGATGTTTGAAATAAAAAGCTCACGACACTGATTCGGATTGTCCCATTCCATTCGTGCTTGTAAACGGTTGCTAACCTAGCATCACCCCACGGGCCTGAGAGCTCTGTCCTGGTCACTCTGCTCCCTGAGCTCTGCCAGGCTTGGTGCTGTGACCACTTCACTGGGGACCCTCTTCCAGTGCCCAAACATCCTCTGGGCGAAAAATCTTTTTCTAAACTGCAACCTAAATCTCCTCTGACACAACCTCATGCTAAGGAACAAGAGTCTGGAGAGCAGCCCAGAAGAAAGAGACCTCAGGGTCCTGTGAGCTAGCAGTGCCCTGGCAGACAGGAGGGCCAACAGTGCCCTGGGCTATCTAAATTTCCAGCTATCGATACACACACTACTATGAAGTTTACCACAAATCAGATTTTGTGTTGGCTTTCTAGGTAATCTCTCGGTAATCTTGAATTTTTAGATCTAAAAAAATAAAAAGCTTCCTTCAATTGCTGTTGTGGATAGCATGAAGCTAAATAAAAGATATATATAGGCACCAGCATATGAATTGAGGTAAAAATTTAATAATTATATAAAAAAGTTAAAAATGTTAAATTTAGTAACCAACTATGTTTTTACCTATGTGTGAATGCGTACACATACACGTATGTATATGTGATATAGGTATTTTATGGAAAGACATATATCAAGAAAGAAATTCATGTCTGCAGAGATCTAAAACAAAGAATCTCAGTGCATTCATTGTGTATTGATTAGTTAATTATTGATCACTTCACTTTGCCAGGGTGATCCTGGCAATGTTCCATCCAGAGGAAAAAATGTTCCTCTAAGTTATTCACTGGTGGAAGGGAATAGGAGTTTACCCTGTAAATAAAGGCTATGGATATAACATATTAGCTCTTTGTACGTTGCAACAAATTATTTCTTTGTACAGCTCATATATTAAGTACCCCAACAAAGTCAGGCTAAAAATATCAAAAAATTATGAGGTCCACCAAGCACAGGAGATATATGAACCACATGCAGCAACTGCATGTGGCACAAGAACTGCTGGCACAAGAACTTGTAACCCTCTGATTGTGGTTTTTGTAACAGCTGAAAGGATATTTGAGAAGCTGTCCTCTTCTCTCCTGCTCAGGACAGGAAAACACTAAGGTGATGAGATGTAAAATCTTTCCCACCCCAAGGTACCTCATCAAGAAAAAAAAGCTAAAGGAAGCATGAGTTGCTAGCCTCAATTTACTAAAAATATTGCTTTTAAGTGCCAAAAGAGAAAGAAGCTGCAGAAGAGAAGAAAGAAACCCTGTCAGCTGCAGAGTATAGTCAAGAGAACATGCTTGTTCAGTAGAAGTCTTTGAAAGGAAAGCAAGGATATAAATGTATATTGCATACACCTATGAGTTTTAATGCATATCTGACTTCTCAATGTTTGTGGTGCTTTCTTTCCCTGTTTATTTCCCTTTCAAGTTTCTTCTTTCATAGCTGACCTAATTTTTATACTCTGTCTTGCATTTCTCATTGTATGGTCATTTGGCATTTGTTCCTAGTCTTTCCTGGTTAATGTCTTAGATGTTCTGCATTAGGTCATCTTCAGAAAGGATGGAGATGCTGCATCTCCCAGAAGCCAGTAAACAAAACATTAATAGCTGTCTCAGGCACATGCATGCTGCATGTTCCATATTTTCACTCAGCATAACAATTTTACACTCATTGCTCCATTTAAAGCTGTATCACTGAGACAGATCTGTCATCTCTCCAGGCAAAAAGCCCAAACTTACAACAACAAGAAGATGCATAGCACCATTGTCCTTAATATTGATAAGTCTGGTATCCTGGGAGGACACAAAGCACCTGTCTCTGGGCTTTTGGGCACAGTGCCCTGCTACTCTGGAGTGCCAAGCTGAGGGGATGGGGAGAGGAATCACATAAAGCTCTGTGCAGAAAAGATTAAGTTAAAATTAAAGGGGGGGAGGGGGAAGAATAAAATTAAAATAAAATCAAATATAAAATAAAAAAATGAAATTACATAAAATAAAATAAAATAAAATAAATATTGTTCTGGTAGGCTCCATCGTTTCAGGAAAAAAACAAAAACTCCAGAGGGGTTCTTTTACTATGCTCATCTTGTGAAGTCATTACCCAAATAACTCTTTCCATTGGAGTCCGTTCTGTCTCCTTTGCTCAAAATGAGGAAAGTATGTTAGGTAAGCCGTAGTGCTGGTGCTAAAAAAAAGAAAAAAATAATTACTCAGAACAACAAGATATCTGAAAATCTTTGCTGCTCTGTTATCAATTCCCATGACAAAATATTTTAGAATAATTTAAAAATTTTTAAATTATTTTACATCACAAAAAGAAACCCATGTTTTCCCTTTGCTGTGGAAACATTAATTATTTAATTTCTTATCTTGTTTTATTTTGGCAATTTCTTACTCTTTTCACCATTTGCCTGCAGTCTGCTACACTGCTAACAAAAATACCATACATATTTAAACTGTTTATATTTGTGTTTAGCAAAAAGTTCAGTAAAATCAAATTGATTTCTTTTTAATAAAAGGATGATTTGTTTTGTGAACAGGAACATAAATCTTTTAAAGATGTGAACCAATTGTCATGACAGAAGAGGTATGGACTATTACTCTGTTACATAATTCTGAGGTTGCATTTTGCTACTGAAACCTGTGTTTGCATTTTCATATGTAAAAGTACTTTTATAAAAACAATCACTTTTATTTTTAATCTTATTCACACTAGGATGACATAGAGTAAGTGTATAGTTGTTAGAATGCATTCCCTAGATGTCAAAAGTGCTTTTCAACCACAGTAAAAGTTCTCTTGACTGAGCTTTTTGTGCTGGTATGACCACGGCAAGAACCATTAAACTTCATGTACACTATCCTCTTCTCAGAAGTAAAATATTTTCCTTCAAAAAGAGCAGAGACACTTCCTCTCTATAGAACAATCTATCAGGTAACCTTCAGAGCATTTTCTGCATTTCTCTCTTCCAAAAATTTGTGGTTAACTTTACTTTCACTGAAAAAGACATATTCATAGGTATCTTCATAAAAACTAATGTCTATTTTACATTAACTCGTATTGAATAATTTTAGTGCGAACTTTGTGAATTGAGGTATATGGGGGCATTACTTGTTTATTGCAGAACCATCTTAGAAACGCAGAGTGGTTGGGATTGAAGGGTCATCTAGTCCAATCCCGCTGAAATAAGCTGGGACACTGCCAACTAAATTAGGTTGCTCAGAGCCCCATTCACCAACTTCAAATATTTCCCAGGGAAAACTACAACTTCCCAGATCAGTTATCAGGCCCATGATATTGATAGAAACAATGTAAAATATGGTATAATAAAAGAGTGAACTTTAGTCTCTTGAAAAAATCAAAATTCAGTCTGCAAATTCCATCTTCTCATCACTGAATTCAGTAGCAAATTTGATTATTTTTACAAAATAGAGGCAAAAAGTTTTTTTTTTTTCTTAAAATACTTTCAATGCAACTAGAATAATTCAACAAATTTGTAAAATGGTCTTAAAAGATCCTTATTCAGGACAATAAGTTGCCCAGGTACCCCTTTGCAACAATGTCAGATAAAGAGTATCTTAAAAAGACAGTGACAATTTATTTCTTCTGCCAAATCTTGCGAAGACCATCAGTTCATGTAAAATTGTTATCCATATCTTTGATAATTTCCATGGAATCTTAAGACAGAAAGTTTATTTCTGAACAATACATTCACAAGTCCCTTATCAACAAATTTCTTTGTTCAGAACTTTTCCCATGGAAATAGCTTCATCTGAATTGAAAAACTACATATTGTTCTTTGAAAAGAGTTTGGGAAAGAAATAGAATGCGGAAATTATTACAGAATTGCAATTTTCAATGTTGCAACTACCACTAAGACTAAACTTCTTCATGTTTTAAAGAAATAAGGTTGACGACATTTATTACAGAAATGAAAGCATCTGATGTTCGAAAGAGACATTTCTAGTGCAATCATATATCTAGTTTAAAGAAAAGCTATCTTCATTCTCTGCTTCAAGAGAACCATATTAATCATTTCATAGACTATCCATTTATTAACACAATATTAAATATATGCTTGAGCTCAATGCATCATGTCCATCAAAAATTATGCTAGATCTATCAGAAAACTGGAAGCAGTGTACTGAATATATAATTCAAAATACTATTTTTGTAGAGCTTATCAGGGACTTGTTATCATAACAGGCAACTTGAACAGAGACAAGTTTCAGTGTTTTTTAGAGAGCACATTCACTGAATATAATAATCTACCTTTGCAACAGATGTGATAAATATAAACTCAATATAGCTCAGTGACCCTGCTTTTACTGTTTCCATAAAACATGATTAAAAGCTCCATGACATATTAGAAAAATAGTCTCTCTTCAGTGTTTGAACAAAAGGTGGAATAATCTTACAATATTACAAGTAAAATCATCCAAAGTAGATTACTTAAACTAAATCCCTTAAAGGAACTAATATTTTGGACAAGATGGAACTGTTACAGTGTTTTACTTTAAAATTCAGATATAGGTTTCTTAAGTAACTTTCATAAATAAGAATAAAGGAAAATATATATGACATTTCATTTCTATTACTATAGATAAAATGCAGATAAATGTTCTCTACAAGTGAACTATGCAATGTTCCATAAATAGCTTCTATTGAAGATAGCCTGTCTGCTTAACAAAGAATTATAGGCCTACTACTACTACTAATATAAGTAAGAGTTTGCAGTAGGAAGAAGAAACCTGAGTTTACGGCAGCAGGCAAAATTGCCAGATAATTTAAATACAATACAATAACAAAACTCCATTAAGAAACCATTGTGATCTTAAAAAAAATACAAACAAAAACACCCAAAATTTTGGAAGATTTATGCAAGTTTGGAGACGTTAAGAGAATGAGTGGGCAAGTAAATACGCAAGGCTCAAGCTGAATTTCAGTAATAGGAAAGAGACCATGTTCCAGTGGCTGAAAACATCAATTAGGCACTCCTTGGATGACTAACCAAAGGAGGTGGATGTATACAAACTCAAAAAAGAATTTTTAATTTAAGATTTTGCTAGTATTTCATTCTAACAGTAGATAGAAAAGATTTTCAGGGAAAGAACTAGAATTGAGTAACAGGCAGTATGAATTTTACCATGGAATCAATTAGATTAAACAAAATTCATTTAATTAAGCAAAACTATGCAAAGATTAGAAAAAATTTCCTTTGTATACATTGTTATAAGTTGTCATTTTAATTTTGAACTGTTATTTCTTATTAGCTTTCCTGCTAATACTTTGGTTTTTGTGGGGACCTATTAAATTGGAGTAGTCTTTCACATCACACGCAGTATTTTTTATTGCAATTAAATCCTATTTTGAAATAGTTATATCTTAAATTTCACATGTGCAAAATGCAGCAGACAATTATGATGCAATTTTTAAAAATGAAAATTACTAAACTACTAAAGGATATTTAGTATTTCCTAGTGCATTATCTGAGGGCCCATTTCATTCACCTTAATATCAATACCTGTATAACCAGCCCACAAAGATGCTCTAAATTTTCAATTGAATCTTGAAAATTTCAAATAGGTCTATTTGTCTTCACAGTTCACCTTATTTAGATTTGCTTTTTTTCACTTAGAAGTCTAGATTTCTCAGATTTATTTTAAATGCTAGTTAAGCTTAAAAATTGAGCTATATTTTGATTTAGAAGGAAGAGACTATGTTTCTGAACATTCTGAAATGGAATGTTCTGGATGATGTTCTATTATCCAAATAAACTTTGCAAAAAAAAAAAAAAAAAAAAACTAGAAAAATGAAAGATAAACCTAGGAATTTGATTTTTGTTTGCTAGTTTGTCGTGGTTTTTTGGGGTTCTTGTTATTCTTAGCCACTGGATTTCCCTCTAGCTGGTTTAGGTTTCCCCAAGATTAAACCAACATGGAGTTGTGTCTGTTCAATATCAGTCCAACCTCATAGAACTTAAACCTCCTTCACTGTAGGCAGCTAAAGCTCTTGCACCTTCTCCTCAGTTTCTCAAATACAGAATTCTTGCTGCCTCAAGATGATCTTTCAGATCCCTTTCTCATAAACTTATGCAGCTCCAGTAACAGAGACAACAAACCTTGTTCTTCATTCTTTCCTTTTGTGTTACAAACTGTTGATTTAACAGGTAGAACTTTTGTCCTTCCTCTGGGCTCCTCAAGATGTACCCTTCCAGTGTGTGCAGCAATTACTACTTTGCTTTCAACTTTAATAAGCATAAAATTTGATGTTTGTGTGTACCCCTTTCCAAAATCATAGCTTCAGGCTTACTTTGACAATTTTACAAAGACAACAAATGATGCTTTAAAAAGAAATTTTTGTATTGAGAGGAATTTTTCCTATTCTCTTTTACACAGTCTCATAATTCTATAAATTCATACCATCCAGATTATGCAGTTAAGATGTACCAGTGGCTTAAGCCTGCATTTATCAGTTTTTGCCAAATAAGTGATATTTCTTGAACAGAAATGTAGAAGTACAAGCTCTTAAAAAAAAAAAAAAGAAAAGAAAAAATACAAGTCTTTTGTTTGTTATACTGCAAACTACTTAGGATCTCCTGAATAATAATGATACTACATTTTATAAATGACTAAATGTCTTAATTTTGTTTATTCCAATATTTGACCTAAAAAAGTAACCCTAACTTTCAATATAGAACTTTATGAATCTTAGAGGCAAGAATAATGAGGGGAAAAAGCCAAAAAAGTGGCTGAGCACTATTTATTTCTGGCTTCTCTGTTGGCTTTTTTTTAGCTTACAGTAGAAAATAGGATATTAGTACAAGAAAACATTGTTACCCTAAAGGAGGCATCAGATCTCTCTTTTAATGGAGAACTCATTAAAATTAAAAGGACAGAGGGAACCCAGGATACCACATCTGTCCAAGAAGGTGCAGGACATATGGCTCACCTTGTTACAGAAGCAACATTCACTCTGCTGAACATCTTAGGTGAGGAAGCTCTAAAACCAGGCTTGTTTCCAGAGGGCATAGCATCACTACTTTTAAAAATTCCCTTGAATGAAAAATTTATCCTTCATATGCTAATTGATTCAGTACAAAGATCAACTCAGTTATTAAAAGTAAGAACAAAAAAGGAAAACCAGAGGGTGGGGATAACATAAGTGGCATTATGAAAAGAATAAAAATAACTGTCAAGGTAAATGCTCCATATTCTCATTATAAAACACATCTCTCAGCTACTCTGGCTTGAGGAAAGGTATGCAGTGGAAGAAAAGAAGATTAGTTTTTGTCACCTGACTGATCATGGCTGATGGACTACTTTGTCAATACCACATGTGAAATAGTAAACATTTTAAGGCTCATAAACAACATATAAATGACTGCTGGAAGAAATCTTTCACTCTGAGGGAGTGTGGAATTTAATTTCTTCTTGTGCCCATGTTTTTATTTGCATGCAGTATCTGCATTTAAATTTACCTACACAACTTCTTGTTGTGACAAATAAATCAGTCCAGTTAGCCTTGGGCAGCCTTTAAAGTGTTAATAAGTATATTGAAGTAAACTTCAACAGACCTCATAGCATATAATGATGTCAGCAGTTTTCCTATCCCAGGGACTGTTGAAAGAATTAATCTCATGGTAGTGATGCCTTCATTATTTCTCTGGGGTGTGGAATATCAAAGCTTCCATCACGCTCCCATGGCATGATGGCATGCACTTACCTTCCAGTACTGGCTGGTATCACCAACAGTCTCTCACTGCAGTTTCTCAGTTCTCCATTAGAATTAGGAAAGGAAACAGGGTTGTAGTGTGAGATATCATCACTTGTGTCAGTGGCAGATTTCTTTGACCTACTAAATACCTAATCTTTATATTATACAATAGAATATTTCCCAAACAAGACAGACAGTGCTTCTTATACAAATAATATGCTGCTTAAAGATTATTGACTTGATCCTACTTGCATCCTGAACATGCCTTTCCCATATACTGAATGGGAAGCTTATGGTTATGCACTACAAATTATTGGAGTGCTATCCTTTGTCATTTGAACCATAAAAATTTAATGTGAACCTGAGAGATAGTTCTTTACTTGATTACTGTGGAACTGTTCCTTTTGGAAGAAAAAGAGTTTTCATTTATAGTTCTAGAATTTTATCACAGAAACTGGATACTCAAAAAATGCTTGACAAGCCTTAAATGGAATGTGGTACAGAAGTTCAATAATTTTATTAGCATTGCTGTGAAAATGAATGTCTAAAAGTTTCCTAAAATGTTTTAATAATCTTCATTTTTGCAGATGGCAAGAGAAAAATTCTATGAGAGCTAATGTAGAAGAAAACTATTTAATAATGTGGTTATTCCATGTACCCACCTTGCTCCCTATCCATGGACTGATGCCCTTAGATGAGATGATAGAAAGGGAAGAGCAGCATGGGGCAGAGTTATGGCTCAATCTTCTAAGCATGAGCAGGTGGGAGGGAAGTCAATTAGCACCGTAGGATAAAGACTTTTGAAACATGAGATATTCAAAAGCAAGGTAGGACACAGGTTATCTGGCATCATTCCTCTGTCATCAGTAGAGCTGTGATGACTGAATAGAAATTTGACCCAGACATCTATCACTAACTTTCCATTTCATGAACTCAAAACCAGATCTGTGCATGACCCCATGCTGTGGGAAGGCTGGAGAGAGCATTTCAGGGATCTCACTGAATATCTACCTTCCTTTCCTCTCAAAGTCCTAGGACTCTGCCTCTACACTCCCATCCCCTAGCTCCCCTTCTCCCAACATTCCCCTTTTCCATGGTTGCTTTTTCTCCCAGGAATCTGGTGTCCTCACTGTCACTGACTATTCCTGCTTCTCTCCCTTCACCAGGTTCATCACTGGCAGGTGAAGATGACCACAGAAGAGGATGGGGGTTTTTCATTAACATGCATGAGGAATCTGCAATGTGAACAGTATTTATAATCTCAGATCATTGGAACCAGAAATCAGAGGAAAAATGCAATATAAGTTAATTGTTATCTGACTCCAGAAACACGACTAAAACTCTATTTTTCTTCTGTCTTTAACAGAGGTTAAATAAAAGCCTTTGAAAGTGCATAACATACTAAAATCTCAACATTTATAAGCAAGTCTTATAAACTGTAATTCTTGTTTTTGAGTAGAACTAGTATTTCTGATTTCATATCTCAAAGATTCTCAAAATAATACCCCTGTCATATTGAAGTATAATTTGCTTTTGATAAAAAGATTTTGCTTATTACCAAGACATTTCCTACAAGGGAAGAGCTATAGAAATCTCTTGAACCATCAACGCGTGACTAATTATAATTAATTGTTGTATGAAAGTAGAGGAGATATGCAAAAGCACCTCAATGCTTCATTGTATTGGGCAGTCAATTCACACACACACAGAGCAAGAAACAGCCCTTGTCAGGCAGAGATTCTGATCTGAACAACACAGAGGAACAGACAGTTAGAGATGAGGAACGTGTACAAAGTCACAAAGTAAATAGGCACTGGACCTGCAGCCTGAATCCCTAACAGAACTCGCCTTCCATGCTGCTTGATTGTATGTGTGAGAAAAATTTTAAAGGACCCTTTTCTAGGCATAAAGAATTTTCATTACAAAAGGTCACCCAATGTTGGTCCAATAGTAGAGACAGAGGATCTGAACAAAAATATAAAACTGTGGATGCTTTTTTTTTAACCTACATCTTTCAGAGCATGCAATTCACCAATTTAGAAGACAGTAAATGAGGCTGTAATGAGCAAACTAGTCACTACACTTTTATATAGTGTCTTTTTGAAAGGATGTATTGCATCAATGACTTTCAATTAGAGTTATACAGGAAACTTTGAACTGCTGTATTATAAAATCAGACCCATCACAGGAGAGTAAGAAAAAGGTGCTGTTCTATTAAGAGAAACAAAAATTCTGAGTGGATGTAATTTTCAAGGAAAAAATCATATAAACTGAGTTCAAAGCTCTTGGATGAAGGATTTTTTTTAAGAAATGAACTAATTGTGCTATCAAAAATGTAGCACATTTCTTATTCAGAACACGAGAAACATTTATCATTTTCTTTAACATTACACCAATATAAACTCCAGGAGGATCATCAATCTCTAGAGGAAAGGAATCTGTTTTATCAGGTGGGAAATAATAAACGCCATCACAAAAAAACAACAAGGCAATTATATTTATCAGTCTGCTGACACTCACTGACAGAAATAGTGTCAGAGTTTTTTATTTTGGAATGACCTACAGGTTCATTTTAGAAAGCATCTTTTCAGAAACCCAGTGTTTTATCTCATCAATTTGTAGTAGCAGTAGTAGGAATAATGAAGTTCTTGTTCCTTGTAATAGAAATACATCGAACCATGTTCAATGAGGCATGGACACTGTATGTTTCCCCTTGGAGAATGGCAACTGAAGCAGTGAAGTGAAAACTTCTATTTGCTGCTTTCTCACCAAAAAGAGCCATTTCTCTGTGTATTTACAGCAGAGCTTGGGGGTGCAAGATGATTGTTAAGAAAGCCTCTTTCTGCTTGGCAATTCTTAACTGGTAATGGTAAGAAGCAAATTATCTGCTCTGGTAAAAGCCAGAGGGAGGGCTCTCTGATAATGAAAAATACCAAACCCAATGATATTTAGTTTGGAACAAGAAATAAGAGGTCCATTTGAAAGGTATATAAAAGTGAAGAATTATAGTAAAAAATTAGCATCTTTTTATATTTTTCTTCTTTTTTGGTCTTATTGTTTTGTTGGTTGGTTTGTTGGTTTTTTGTTTTGGGGGTGTTTATTGTTTTGTATGGGGGATTGTTTTTTGGTTTAAGGATACTATGCTATGTGTTGTGGTTTTGTGGGAAAACAGAGCACTGAAGATGCATTTAGTACATTTCAGGAAGCAGATGCATTTTTAATTCCATTATAAATAATCTAGATGTCTCAGAACAGTGCCAACTACAGGATGGACAGCAAGAACCCACACGTCTAAATGTATTGCTAAACTCTAAAACGTTCGAAGGAAACTGAGAAGTAGAGAATACATAGCCCTTACACGAACTTGTCAGAGAACTTTTACATTATTATAAAGAGCCTACAAGTCAGGTGAAGAGGAACTTTTAATGAGGGCAAGTGGTGATAGGAGGGGGAATGGCCACAAATGGACAGAGGTCAGATCTGGATCAGATATTAGGAAGAAACTCTTCACTTTGAGGTTGGTGAGGCACTGCAAAGGCTGCCCAGAGAAGCTGTGGGTGCCCCATCCCTGGCAGTGCTCAAGCCCAGGCTGAATAGAGCTCTGACCAACCTGGTCTAGTGGAAGGTGTCCCTGCCCACAGCAGAGGGGATGAAACTAGGTTTTATTTAAGGTCCCTTATAAGCCAAGCCATTCTGCGATTCCATTCTTATGTTCCAGAGCTTAATACCTGCTTTTCTTCAGACTACAGGTTTTCTCAATAGTTTAACAAATAATTCATCATCTGCTTTACCTTCATATTATAGTTTCTATTGATTCCAAAATTTTTGTCCCTTCTTCCTTCCCTCTGCATAACTTTGAGAAAGCTTTCTTTTTCTCCAACAAAACTAGAAGACAGAGAATTCTACGTAATAATTTCATTAATTATATGTATGCATACATATATTCTTATATTGCTAATGATATTTTTCCTTTAAAGGCATTATATAATTTTCTCAGAAAGGATATAATGAAAATTATTTCTGGAACAAGTTTTAGTTAAATTGTTCAAGGTTCCTAATTGAACATGCTTTTTTTAAAACTGCAAACTCTAAATGTATGCATTTTTTTTTAAATGAGGCATGAGACAACTGTTAGACTAGGAATAGTTTATGAAAAAAGCAGGAGAACAGCAAAAGATCAGAATTCTTCTCCTCTCTATTTTCATTTAAGAAGAAAGGTAAGCAAGCAAACGCTGCAGCATTTCTCAACTGAGACCCTAAAACTGATGGGTTTGAAAGCCCCTGAGAACCATTTATCTGCCTGCAAAAAGAATATCAAAATACCAGCTTCAGAGCTGTTGTGAAGTTCAAAGTCTTTTGAGGCCTTTTATTGAGGGATATAAAACATTATTATTCACTGACCAATTTGCAAACATATGCTGTTGCTTTAAACTATTTTTATTTTTAGTGACTGGAGCAGGTAAGTATATGTCTACTAAAATTAATGTTTCTCATAGGGCCCTCTTTTTTCTTTATCAGACAGCTCTGCACCATATCATGAAGCAAAACCTATTAAGATACGGTGCCACTATATCTGACAAATGGAAACAACATATTTTCCAGAGTTCACTGTTCTTCCACATTCTAAAATTGAACCAAAAAATACTTATCTTGCTTACAATCTGAAAGAAGACATTACAAAATACCCTAAAAAAAGCCAGATTCACTTATATTTTTACTGCTATAGAGTTAGTTGATATTCATTGATCATATTCTGTCTATTGATATATTCTATATACACATTTGTGTGTACAAACATATTTTCTCATTGTGTTGGGTTATTTTATTCTTTTACCCTCCTATTACCTGAAGAGTAAGAAAATATTTCTACTTTGCTTACATGGTACAGAGATGCTATGAAAACCAGGTCAATGTGCCATAAACTGCTGAAAAACACTACAATCAAAATTGGTTCTGTGATCAGGGAGCCATTGTGCTCAGAGCCCAAAACAAGCTACAGAACCTGCCTTGGGGAATTTACAGAATTTATCCTTGAGCTAAGTTTGACAGAGATGAGTCTCCAGAGACTCATCTTCTAGCTGCAGGCTAATGTCAGACAGACATTTCTTGCATTCCTGCTCCATTTCAATAGAAGACTTGTTTTCCTACTGGATTTAATTGCACTGTCACCCTGTAGACTTCCTGCACTGTTCTTCTCCTGCACAGCAACCACAGCTGTTGCCATCTCCTCCTCACCTTCCAGCACCTACCCAACACCACCAATCCATCACCCAGAGGCGTCTGCTGGGTTCCCCTCAAGAATATGGCTCACTAGGCAAGTTTATTTTCTTCATCAAAAGAGATTTACTGAAATTGCATTTTTTTAGTCTTACTTAAGTCTATACATGCTATTTGAAAGAAGAGCAAACTTTATTTAAAAGATCAAAGGTCATGTCAAACTACAAATGGTTTACACTGTTCACTTTTCTCATATAAAACAAATTTTAAAGATAAACTTGTGTACATATATTCCCAGACCTCAGGCTACCAGATATTATAAGAAAAGTAAACCAGGATTTTTTAAAAAAGCATATTTATTTTGATATTCTATATTACAAATTGCATAATTTCAGAAATTAACTGTACTGCCATGGAAAATGCTTCACACTTATTCCTGTGTATCTCCTTTCCCTTCTCCATTTTTTTTATTTACAATACCTTTTTTTTTTTTTTTGAAAGCCTTTTATGTTAGAGAATGTAATACCAGATGATGTTTCCTGGATATTAGTTTAACAGTTTTATCTTCTTACCTCACCTTTCTTTCTTTGCAATATTTTTTGCTCAGGAGAAATAATAATAAAAAAAATGTAATTTAATATTTTCATGATAGTTTGAATATTATTGGTTTTATTATTTAGTTGTTCGAAAAAGAGAAATTTCCTTGGTTAGCTACATTTCCCTGCAGAGGTGTTATTTAAGCTTCTGGATTCACAAAATATTGTGTGAAAATTTTTTAACTCATGATGGCTTTGAATTTCCTTCAGCATTTTGTAGCCACTCCTTTAATCCAGATAAAAACCTTCTGGCTAAGGTCTCCTGCACCTAAGTCATAGGTGATTCCCTTGTGACATGAATTTAGAGATATCACACAGAGAATGTGTGAGATTGCAGAAATAATTGTTTTCTGCTCCAGCTGATCCTGTAGAGGTTCCAAACAGGAAGAGTCTGAGAAGGAAGAAGAGTCATATGAGCATTTTGTTCTTTCAAAGTACTTAATGGTTAAACAGCTGTCATGTGAAAAGGGGATTTTTCTTCAGCCCTTAGTCTGAGCAGATTTCCTTGACCCTGAGTGTTTAATTTGTCTGTCAGCACCCCAGGAAAGCTGAGCCCCTTGTGCCTGACCCGTCTGTCAGTGTCCCATTATGGGGACCCTTTGCTGAGCAGTCCTGCTGGATGGGAGGGCAGGACTGACCTGTTCAGGGAAATGCACCAGCAGCAAAAGCAAGGCCCCTCAGCAGGTGTTCCTCTGTATTTGAGTCTGTTACTGCCAGTGACTGCCAGTGCCCATGAAGGACTCACACCTTCACTCTTTACAAATATAAAATTGTGACAGATTAAGTTTGATAGGTGATAGTATCTGATTGCAAAAATGTATCTAAGCAACGCACAGACAAGCTCTAATCCCTGATAAAAATATCCAGCTTGCACAGAGTGTGATTGTTACACAACAGGTGTCCCTACAGAAGACAGCTTCAGTGCATTGACTGAACCCAGCAGTTAAAATGGAGTCTTCCCTGACTTTCCCCTCATTCTCAACTTGATTTTACACTATTTCTCTATGTTCTGGTGGAGTTTGAGTGACTCCAGTCATCCATGTCTTTGTTACTGATTGGTGTAAAATTTTCTTCCTTTGCTTTTAAAGACACAATCAAAAAGAGTTTTGAGCACATGCCCAGTGAGGAGTACCATGGAGATGAGTGACTCTGGGATGGAGGTGTGGGTTGATGTTACAATTAGGGTACAGTGAACCAAGTTCATCTGAGCAGAGAGATTTCGCCACAGCTGTTGGCTCAGCAGCAGGATATCTCCTCCCCTGTCTGCCCTGGCTGACAGGGGTGCTGTGGTTTATCAGCTGCAAAGCACCAGGTTCCTTTCCCTTCAGGGATTTCAACAGAGCCTGGCCACGGTGTCTCCACTCTGCCCACCCTCTCTTCCATCCCCTTGGCAGGTGTGTGTGCATGGGGAATAACTGTGGAATAGGTTTCAAGCACAGCAGCTGCATTCCAGATGGGGAACAGCAACTGTATTTTACCCCAAAATTACTCTACCATTATAACTTAGGATGTAAATATAACTCCTTGTTTTCCTCACTTATTTTTTTCCCCCAGTCATCCTTTCACAACAGCATTATTAAAAATTAAATATTTCATCTTTTCCTTTCTACAGGAAGCAACACAGATTCCCACTGATAGGTCTTGCAGGTCAAAGCCTGTGTAGCAGGAACAGGTATGCCTAGATTTTTAAGCTCTGTCTTCCTTCTCAGATTTTAAAATAACAGGATTCTCATCTTCATGGCCAGGTCACTATTGGAAGACCAAAGACGACTCCAGAAAACTGAAGTTTTCTCTCACCTTGGAGCCAGATTTACAGAGCCCTCTAATGTTCATGATACTACTTCAGAACGCTCTCATATAAAACAAATTTTAAAGATAAACTTTTTGCATTCAGCAAATGTTTTCAAAATCCTTTGTTCTCAAAGTGTTTGTGACTTAGGACTCTATATCAGAGAGGTATTCAAGAAGCATAAAGCTTACTCAGGTGTGGTATTTTAACTTTGCCTTCAATAACAGTTAACTCTTCAATTTGCTCTGCTATAGTTCAGGGCTCATTAGCATTTCTATTAGAAGCCTTGATTACTCTGGCTAAGGATATCAGCTGTTCCCAGCCTCACATTTGAAAACAAAGCAGGTTTTCAGCCTTGAATATATTTTAATTCATTATTAGAAAGTTTTTAATGGGTGACTGGTTGAAAAAGCACTTTATTCAAGAATAAGATGCAGTGATTCAGGTTCAGTGACATATATAAAGATTTGTTCCTAATACAAAAGCTTTTTTTCATAATTTCTAACTAAACAAAATTGGATTAAAGAATACTATAAGGAAAACATGTAGTGTTTTTTTAAATTTATGAGAAAACACAAAAGGCCAGACTAAATGTCTACTTGCTGCAGGGTCCTGCCTCTGACAAGGAACAAGAGAAGATGTTTTTGTGGAAGTCTACAGCCTCCACCCCTGATGGAAACCATTGCAAATGTTCAGCATCAGAGATACTTAAGTAATTTCCTCATGAAAAGACATACTTTAAAAGTTCTCATAAATCTACATCATTGGTTTGTAGAACTTGGCAAAGGCATGGATTTATGAAGGCAAACCCATGCTTGACCAGCCTGAAAGCCTTCTATTATGAGGTGAATAGATTGGTGGATGAGGGGAGAGCAGTGCTTGTTGTTTACCTTGAGTTTGGTGAAGGCTTTGACACTGCCTCCAGTCATTTGCCACTGTGTCCCTTAACAATCATCATAAATAAAGTATGGGTTACATAAGGGGACAAGAAGTACATTGAAAACTTGCTGAAAAAACAGGTCCAGAAGGTTGTGATCACTGGTACAAAGTGCAGCTGGGAGCAAACCACAAACAGTGTACCTGCTAAGGGGTTGGTGCTAGAACCAGTATAGTTCAGTATCTTCATTAATGACCTGTGCTAGGGAACACAGTACACCCTCAACAAGTTTGATGACACAAAAGTAGAAGGAGCACCAGATGGTTGTACTGCTTTTCAAATGGATAGTCTGGAGAATTTGGAAGAGACCACTCTCGTGACATTCAACAAGGGTAAATGAAAAGACCTGAACCTGGGGAGAGATAAATCTATGTGGCTACACATGCTGGGGCCTGATCACTAGGAAAGCAGTTGAATGGAAGACCTTGGTATCCTGGTGGACAAGTGGCCATAAGTGGCAAAAAAGGCCAACATCCTTCTGGGCTGCATTAGGCAGAGCATTGCCAGCAGGTCAGGGGAGGGGGTCAGTCCCCTCAGCCCTAATGTGGTTGTACCTGGTGTGTCCCCACCACAAAAAGTAGATGCACTTAGTAGGGCAAGCCCAGCACAAGGCCACAAAGCTAATGAAGGGACTGGAGCACCTCCCGCATGAGGAAAGGCTGAGGGAGCTGGGAATGTCCATCTCCATAAAAAAAACGGTCAGGGGGACCTTAACAGTTTGTATAACTCCAGATATGAAGGAATGAAATCAGAAAAAGGAGAGGAAATTGCTCTTCTCATTGGTACCTACTGGCAGAACAAGAAGCAACAGGAACAAATGAAAACACATTTGTGAAAATATATCTTCTGTCTGAGCAGAAGAAAAGGTTTTTTTACTCTAAGGGTGGTCTAACACTGAAAAATACAAAGAGTCTTGGGCTCTCTGTTTGGTTCAATACATCTATAACTGTTGATATGTTTGAAGATGGATGAAAGGGAAGTGTTGGATAAGATGCACCAATAGGCAAGCTTGCCTATAGGGTTTGTCCAAATACAGCAGAAATCCTAATTTTGAGATCTCTCACTTCATGATCTGAAGGATAGTTCTTCAAGAAGATTTCTTTTATGCCCCACAGAAAATTTGTGTAGCTTCTGGGACTGGACTGGGAAAAGCTGCTGCCTAGAGAAATTAGCTACATGGCTCTTTAAAAACAGAACTTCATAGAGATTATATTATGGATGATGTCTAAGCATCTAGGTATGTTACAAGGCAGACACAGACAAAGAATCTGGGTCTGTATTCAATGACAGATTACGACCACAATGATTTCAAGGTCACAATATTTGGAAGTGGCAGAATTTCCCAAAATGAGTTTTACTATTTTATTTTCTTTAATATAAAGAAATTTCAGCAATTTACGAAGACAACTGGTCTTTGGAGTGACTTTGGGTATTAGCCCTTAGAGTGCATTAAAGCTACATTTTAGATGGAGATTTTCTACTTTTTTTTTAAAGTTTTGTGTCTCATCATGTCTCCTCTTTAATATTGCAGTACTTAAAATTCAAAACTCCCAATATAATTCCTTGCTGGTGTTTCCAAGTCAGCAAATTAGCAACACAACACATGTTATATGGGGAATAGCTCAACAACAGAATCAAGGCTGCTCAACATTCTCCTTTTTTTAGATTTATTCTGGCTTACTCTGCTGATGTGAACCAAATGACACATCATAAACCTCAGAGACTCTTTTGTAGCTTCTGCTCAGACTGGAGAGCTCCATCTGCTCTATTAAGGTTCATTAACAACCAGGAAAGTATTCCAGACAGTTTCTGTGAAAACTAAAAGATAAAATTATTATATTATTATAATTAGTTGGGTTTTTTTCTCATTCAGCCAGAATAGCTTTAATCAGCAACTGGCAGAGGAAAGTTCCATGGGACCCAAAAGCAGAGGGGCTCATCAAATTACATTGGGGGAATTCTGCATGTTCAACTCATGGTGAAAGTTATATGCTGCTATAACAGTGAATCATCTTTGGGACCAGAGGATAAATTGTTTCACATTGCATTTTAAGGAAAAAAGCTTATTCTATGAGGGGAAAAGTAAAAAAAAAGGGAGAGTCTGCAAATCATGTCTGAAAAACTAGCAAACATACCCACAGAGAATTCAGAATCACACATTGCAATAAACATTTACATCTCTAGGATCTGAATATAGAAATATTGTATTTACCTGTTCTGAATAATGTCTCCACTTCTTCTCAAATGATATTCTCAAATGAGCTCCACACTCCCTTCAAATTGCACACACTTAGTTCTTCACTTAGAAGTTGCATACACTTTTTCAAACTTAATATAGATGATATGTTATATGAACATGTGTATTATTATTACCTGAATACAATGTTTTCAACACTTTATCATCACAAAGCTGGAGAGTTTTTCTTTCAAAATCCAACACAGCTTTTATGGTTCTTTCTATCATTAAGGACTTCAGCATATGGGAGCCACTCCTATAGAATATATTTAGCAACACAGTCTCAAAGAAAATGAGTTGCATGACAAAGATGTTCCTTTATAATACTAATAGGCAATTAAGTCTCTGAATATGCAAGATGATTCAGGAGGAAGAAAGGATACAGGATATTCTATTGTTTATGCACCCCAGAAAGTTTTTGTTAGACAAGTTATTAATTTATAATTTTATTTCTTTGCCAAGCAAGCATGCAATTTTCTTCATGGTATCTTGTGAATAGCAGGAGTCTTACTATTTGTGAAAATTTTAATCAACAGTACTTCAGAGTAAAAAGGGCAGATTAATTAATGTGACCGGTTCAATTGCAGTCAACTAGTAAAACATGATTTCAGTATGACTTTCTTATTGTTTATTAACTTTAAAAAGGTTGCAACTCAGTAAATTTCAGCATTTTTTATCACCCAAGTAATTATGTCCACATCTGTGCAATAACATATCTGATAAAAGTTAAAGAACTTATCTTCCTCATCCACAAGAACTGGCAAAAACAGACTTGTAAGAATGAATTGTGAAGTGATCATAAACATATCGCCATGCTTACCTTTCTCTTTTGCTTTTATTGAGAGATGTTAATTTCTTTTTCTTTTTCCATCCTAATGAGTTCATAAGAAAAATTTTCAAGATAAAACCTTCAGGTTTCTAGGAAGAGTACCATAACAAACACTGGTGAAAGCATTTTTGCTTTAGCTAATATGAACAGTGAAAAATCTATTATAGTTCTGAAGTCTGGAGTTTTTCTTGTTGGTTGTAGTAACCTAAGCATCTTTATCAAAAAAAAAAAAAAAAAACCCAAACACAAAATTTATGATGTTGTTTGATTGTCCTAGTGTTCTGTAATAGTAACCCATGCAATCACTTGTTTACATCTCTATATCTGAAGAGTCAGCATGTTTTCCACACATGCTCTCTGTTATTATGAAATATAAAAAAATACAATATCCATCTTAGGAAAGGTAAAATTTCTTGAAGGTTTTATTATAGAAATTTCAGGATTCTAAATTTCAAAATTCACATTTAAGAAGCCATATAATTAATTTATATTTAGATTTCCCATTTTCCTGTGCAAATTTCACAGAAATTTGGAAAATGTGGAAATGGAGATTACCTTCTAATTTAGTCCTCTTTATAATGAAATTAATGCCAGGTTTACATGATAAGCTATGATTATAAATAGTGGGAAGCTAGGAAGAGTCAAAAATACAAAGTATTGAAACTTTTAGGACAGACAGCTAAATATTAAGTAGGAACGTGGAAGTTCTTCATATAAGATTTAGAAATAAGGTACTGAAGGAGAGCTGTAGCAGAAATAAAATGACTGAACCTCACCTAATTAACTGTTAACTCAGATTTTTACCATTTTCTCTACTTGGTGGATAGATTTCATTTCAAAGAAACTCACTTTGCTTAAGTAGAGAAGAGCTTCTTTTAAAAAAGCAATCAAGACAGCCAAGAGACTAGAAGACATGCTCGACAAGTTTTCCATCTCTAGTTCCTGAGGGAGGGGATAACAAACTGTTGAGTTCTTCAGAGGTGATTATTTTTTATCAACTCATTTCCTTTCCTTTGGTTAGAAAATCACATGCAGTCCACTTAAACCAGGCTTGATTGTCTTTGATTGTATCCATTATTCATGAGCATTCACTAAAACATTAGATGAGTGTTTTTCAGAGATGGCTTGTGGGCTTTGGGTGTTTGCTGTTAGTGAGATGCAGTGGGCATTCAGTCACGTGGGATGGTTTCTGCTCTACAAATGGACAACTACCCTGTTATGAAAATCACACAATGTCACATTCCCAGAGCATCATGTTGGTGACAGTTATTTGTAGTAAAATGTGTTTGAATTTCAGATGCACTATCCCTCCTAGCCCAGAGAATTTACTGAAGATAAATGAAAATGAGTATTGATGATCTAAGAAAGTAAAAAACTACAATTTCTGAACAAGAGAGTACATAATTTTGGCTTTAAAAGTTCATACAGAATTTAAAATTTCTTGTTTGTCATTTTCCAGGCTTGTCACTGATATCAGCTTTAACTTTGCATTATATTCCTATTTAAGCCATTAGAGATGTCCTATAAGGACTTGTGCATGTCTCTGCCTCATACATTCATTGAACTAAAATGATGATAAGTATCAAAGTCACTCAAATGATCATTGCATGTTGCTGCCTGGAAGTGTTCATTCTTTGTCAAGGTTCAGAAATTTTTCAAAGATCAAGAAATAATCCATCTAGCCACAAAACCAGACAATTTCCAAACTGGAATTAGGACTGGTCAAAAAAATGTTAATAATAATAGGAATGAATAATCTGATTTATTTCCAAAATAATATAGAACAAGTGGTCAGACCACTGGTACAACCATAGGAACAAATTAAGGCAACAGATAAGTCTTATTAAAGATCAGAATAAATCATTCATCATGCATTCCTCACACAGATTTTTCTTTGTTTCTTCTTTTCTTCTTTTAACAAAAGAAATATTTATTAGCTAAGATCCAGAATATGTCCAGTGCATTTCTTAAAAAAAAATATTACTAAGAATAAACAGTAAATGATCAAAAGAGAGATAGATGAAACTAAAATTATTTACTATGTTCTTTGTTCAATAAAGTAATTACATGTTCAACAAAACCTATTGATAAAAAGCAATTCTGATTCCATAACAATTTATGAAAAAAAAAATCTAATTTTGCTTTAATCAATTGTTTATTCTGAATTAATTCTGCTACTGTTGACAGAAGACTGATAATCACAGCTACTTTTGATAGAATTGCATGAAAGGTAGCGGCTTCATTCCAGAAGAGCACTTAATAATCATGCAAAAAAAACCTCCAAACAAGTATTCTTAAAAAACAGTGCATTCCTATAAACTTTAAAAATTGAAAGCATTTGAAAACCCTTTGCTCAGCTTCAGCTGTATAGATATATTTAAGAATATAATTAGAGCAAGGTTGTCCTTTGAAGGACCATAATGAGACAGCTGTAAATGCTCTTTTTAGTGGAGCATTTTACCAGTAAATGAATATTGTTTTTATTCTATATTCATTTCATACACAGAAAGACAAATTTTTGCATTATTTTTATAAATATTCATGCTCCTTAGAGACAATTCAAGTGACAAGAAGATTTCCATTAAGTAACTACGTAAAATATGGCAAGCATATCCTGGAGCCATAAATCCTGGTGTGCCATGACCAGATGCACTGATTCCATGGCGGGGCCAAGGTGGGTTGGGATGCCTGGTCTTCAGGCACTTGCTTCTATCAGAAGCCCACCTGTGTCTCAGCGTGTTAGAGCCCTGACATGCAAAGTCATCTGACATTTCTAGTACAAAATTTGTATTTTCCTGAAAGATTTTTGGTTAGTTTGCTCAGGATAATCCTTCTGCAGGGCCACCTTTCCAATTCTCTGTTACACCACTGGTCACTGCAGCCCACAACTCCATAGAAGGTAGCCAGGATGCCTGAAGGTATCACTGGTTTTGGAGGGATGCCTTCTGCTGCCCCATTCCCACTTTTAGATCCCTAACACCCACTGTGCTCCTGCTCCCTCAGAGCAATGTCCCTGTCTCTTCACACAGGACAGTGAGTCACAAACCAGCTCAAACCACAGCAGGACCAGGTAACTCACAGCTTATTTCTTTTTTCAGTCTCCATTAAAAATAGAGTGCCTTTAACAGTGGCTTCAAAGCTAGTTTGGGATATAATGGATTAAAAATAATGTGTCATTTTGGTTTTTTTTCAAAGAAAAAACATTCAAAGATCCAGAGGTCCATATAATTAGCTCTATGGTCCTTCTTTAATGATATAGAGAACAGGGTAGTATAATACAGAGATTGACAATACTGAGGCTGATTTTTTGTGATGGTGGACAGCCACAGTCTACATTCACTTGATACATAATTGATAATGCTCACTCATTTACCAAGTCAGATATACATGAATAAGCCTGTTGGACAATGCCAGCTTTTTATTTTCAGTCATATTAAGGAGTGTATGGAGATTGGCTCTTCATTAATTAACTAGACTGAAATGTTTACTGTAGAAAAACTTAATTATACTTCAAAGAAATTATTTTTTCACATTGAATTGTGAGGAAAATTAGCAGCAGACACTGAATAGTATAAAGCATAAAACAATACTAAGAAACAATATTTGATTAAAATTATTAAAACCTCACATGTTGATTCAATTGAATGCCTGTTGGACATCACGAAAATAAGGAAGGAAATAAGCTGCAAGAAAAATGTTCAGCACACTTACAAAACTTTATGAAGTCCTGATCTAAAACTATAATTGCCATTCAAATAGGAATTATTTTCAAGAGGGAATAAGAACTTAAACATGTAAAATTTCAGGTTTTTCACATAACAGTAGGAACAGTCACCACTAAAGTGGCATATCAGCATGCTTTGTACATGCTGTGTATGTTCCAATTTGTATAATTAGAACTGACATTACTTTTGACTATACTTCTTTTAGATTTTAGCACTGACTACTTTGACTACATTTTTTTTTGTCTATCTGTTAATGTCAATGTGTTATAACATGGTTATATAGAATAAGCCCTCTTAAAATAGTACAAGACACTGTTACACAATAGTGCTTTGCATCCATAATATATTACATACCCACTGATTTCACTGACACCTTCATCAGTTCCACTAATTAGCTTGTTTCTATGTATATTGATTCTTTTAATTGACTGTAGCAGAATTCTACAAACTCATTTAGTGTCTTAATAGACCATATATTTAATAGCTCAGTAATTTATTCAACCTGTTAGGCATTGCTCTTTGACATTATTGTCTATTATGTACTCCCCATAACAAATTCTCCTTACTTGTAATCAAATGGCAAAGGCATTCTGGCAGTCTAAACCAAATATTAAAGATTTATGTCAACAAGATTAACATTTATAATCCCTGTAAATGGTATTTACACATTTTTCAGATTAATGGTTCCCACTTCTACATCTGCAGATCTCTGAAGTTCCTTCACAATCAACTTTATTAGGCTTTACATAATTGAAGATAACTGCTCTATGCAGCTGTTCATGGCATCAAGCTGTGAAAACTCCCCCAGTCATAAAAGGGGATGGTCCTTGTTTGTCCAGGGCTGGTATGATTTAGCTGAATGGTGCAATTGGTAGATATGAAATAAACCCACAACTTCATGAAAGTATATTACAAAGTTGAAACGTACTGCCCTAACAAAACATAAAGCGCTATTTTCTTGAAATTGCTGCAACTCTTAGCTGCCAGAGCATCTACCAGTGATGACATCTCATTGGTAAAGATACAACAAGAAGAAAAAGACCATTACAGAGGTGAATTAAAAGAATTTGAGAGACAATTTTTTTTTGTTTAATTCCCCCAAGGTTCCTTTCTTCAATACTAAGCATTAAACAAGGTAGGAAAAAGCACACTTTTCCTAACACAAGGATGTTTTATTATCCTATTCCATCTAATATTAGTTCCTTATGTGCTCTCCCAAAGTTATCCACATGTAGTCAAAGAAAAAAGTTACTATACTTCTACTCATTAACAGAGCAAAGCAGAAATATCACAAATCAACTTTCTTTCATTTACCACAGCCTAAAAGAACACACATTAACTTTTGTCATAGTCGTCTTTAGAATTATCTTATTTTTTCGGCCACCTGCAACCTGATTACTGGGTTACAGTTTCATGATTCTTTAATGACTTGTAATTGCTACAAAATGAATCTCTGTGATCTCCCATGTAGGTCAAGTTGTGTTTATTATCATCAATATTAGAAGCTATGCCCTAGGTTTTATTAGTACTGCCTTGTTTTATCACTCTAGAGCTATCACTTGTTGGAAGACCCCTTTTTCATATTAAGGAGCATGCAGATACAAGGAGATATATGTAGATACAAGGAGGAGTGCCATACTGCCTCACAACAACTGTCCTTCTGTCACAATAGTGCTTCCCTGCCAGGGGCCATAGGGGATATCACTCAGGGATAACCTTGTCAGCACCTCAGGTCTATTCCTGTCTTATTCCTCCAACAGCTATTTTTAGATTCCTCACAAGACATTCTGATACCTGAACTTTTCTATGTTTCTCTGTGGAAATATTATGTTCATGTCTGGGCTTTTGAACTGAGCATCTTACTCTTCTTCCTCTCTCACTTTTTTCTACCTATTTTGAATACTTTCCCATTTGTTTTTCAAAATCTTTCCAACTTTATACTTCAGAACTGGATGAAATAGTTGCAGTGATGTAATAAAAAAAGGTATATCACTTATTTCTTCCTGATGTTCTGCTGTTCTCCTAAAGCTCCTGCGCTCTCTAGCAACACAGAGAGATCCCCTGTTCAGCCAATAGTCCATTACTACTCCTCAGATATCCCTTTGCAATGGAATGACATGCAACCTTCATTCATTGGTAGCCAAGTCTATTCTTCTGGAACATTGATCTATGGTCTCCTATATCTCAGTGGAATGCAGGCTAAACTGGATTTGATATGTGAAGTTTACATGTTTGTAGCATATTTATATGTTACTTCTCTCTAAAGGCTTTTAAAACTTATTTATACTCATTAATTTTCTTCATCTTTGAAGTGAAATTGGTTAAAAGCAATTGTCTTTTACAAGCCAAGCTGTCATGTTATTGTTCCAAAATCAGCTAATCCTGATTACTGTTCTGCAGCACACTACCGTGAGACAGCATAAAGTTATCTTGTCTTCAAGGCACAGACGTCTTTGCATTTGTTCCACTGAATTTTCAGGTTTCTATAAAAGACAGGTATTTCTTAGAATTCTGCTCAGTTCAAAGAATGGATCTATTACCTAATACCTCTTTTACTTACTGGTAATCAGTTTTGTTAATGTAGGTTGAGGATATGTATACTGTTTTCTTAAATAAGCTGTTTTAAAAGAAGGACAGACAAATGTGATAAGATGGATGAAGGAAATGCAGAAACTCCAGATAAAATTAGTTATGACTGGATATTTTATTATTTTATTTCTTAGTCTATTAAGATTCCTCTTGCTGATGACCATTACTGAAATCTCTTCTCATTTCCAGCTTGTATAAATCAGCATGATTTATATTATTTAGGTCTTGTCTTCTCCCTGTTTTCCTCTTACCTGCTGAGCTGTTTTCAAATGTCCTATCTCCAAACTACCTTCTGCACAATATTCCATTTCCTGCACCCATTTTCTATCACTTCCCAACTGCCATTTTTCACTTTGCCAAAGAACCTTTCTTCATTCCACACTTAATGCTAGTGACTTGTACTTGTCAGTTTTCTACACAGTTTCTCTTTAATTGCTGTTCCCATTAGCAGGAAGGCAATAGTGCAGAATATGCTCAAAGTTGTGGAACAAAAAGATCCAGCATATTTTGCAAGGATTTAGGGTAGTAATGTAAGAGCCTCTATTGGTATCTCCAGATGCAGAAATTCTTCCCCCAGCATGTTACCCTCGTAACCTAGACTTATTCTGAAATAGCCTTGTGGGGTAAGATAAACAGGATGGTTACTCTTCTTTCTTTCTAATGATCTTTTTCTTTTTCTTTTTTTTTTTTTTTTTTTTTTTTTTTTGTAGCTGTAGGTGTGAGCAATTCTCGAAAGTAAGCAGAATATGAAGAAGGAATGGTCAACCTCCAGGAGCCAAAGGACACTCTTTCTTTTTTCACAGTTCTTCAATGTCTCCCCCAGCTACAGATTGGATAGAGAGGATGGCAGAGGCAATGGCAGGTTCAGCTGCACTCTCTGGGTAGGTGAGATATGTCACTGCATGTGACCAGCTAGGCATTCTCTGCTATGGCTTGAAGTTTAGCTTTGACACCAGAAATTCTTCCCTTCTGCTGTTGAAGTGTGGTATCATGCACTTTACTATTGGTACTGTAAACTCACTGCATGCATAATGTTCTTGTTTGTCCTAGTGCAGAAGAGGGAATGACTGAACCACTGGAAAGATTATTCAGACTAAATTTGCCCTTAGCATCCCATAAAAGACATGAAAAGCAGCTGCAGGCTACTTCTCTGACAAAGTTTTAATCCAACCGCCTTCATGGTTTACAAAGTATACATCCCTAACCCCTAGACTTTTGGTTAACAAAAACAAGGAAATATTCTCTTCCTTATGATATCTATCACATATTCTTCACTTTCCTGAGTATAGTAAGATCTGACATAGTAGCTCTACAAATAGGAGCAATATAAATCAATATTTGGTAGTTTTATAGCACATTAGTGCTTGTATATACTGCTTATCCCAGGCAATACTTCTTTCATCAATCAACTGCTCCTCTTTCTATCACTTATGTGCTCTTTACAGCATGCCTGTATGAGGCAGTGAAGCTTTTCCCTCTCAGTTGAAAGTAATTATACTGATATATGAAACATCTAATAATGTGCAGCAAAAGAAGCTCAAGTATTGAGGATGTCATTTCTGCCTAAACTGATCCCTAATTCTGCTTAGATTCTATAGATGAAAAATGCTAAGTGACATGCTGAACTTAAGCAGCATATGCTTACATCTGATTTCTTTTTGTCACCAACTTCACAGCATCATAAGCCATAACAAACTCACCTCTCATACAGTACTAGCTCAATTGCTAACCAGGGTGCAAGAAATACTGAAGGAAGAGCAATACAATTTTAATTGCACAGCCTGCCCTGGCTGTAGCATGTTATGTTAATGAATGTCTGTGTTAAGACAGCACTTATTATACCATATCACATTTCAATTTAAAAGAAATGCTGCTTGAGGGTGTTAGGATACTAATAGCCTTGTCAACAAGCTTTTCTGAAAGAAAAAAAAATTAATTTCTGAACATCTCTGTTTGACAAATGTAGAAAGTGCCAAATGTGAAAAAACAATGAAGGTCTTATTAGCTTGTGTAACATCAGTCTCTAGTATCCATATTCATGTTTGGTCTTTAATTGCAAGCTTCTCTGTGCAGTCCTTTTTGTTACATATTAACTGCTTCATAGATTATACAGATATTATTATCAACATTTCCTTGAAATCTTTTTAACAGGATTTACAGTTTCATACAGCAAGTGAATTACAATGATACATAAAAACTTCCCAGAGAAACACTGTTTCCTTGATCATTTTGCCCAAGCCAACCACAGCGACAATGCCTCTCATGAAGCCTAGGTAGCCATATGTCACTGCTGTCCCTGCTGTTTATATTCTCCAACTCCTTTTTCACTTTTTAAATTTTTTCTCCATTATATTTTACTTCATTTCTGACCTCACTCATTTTTCAAGATTGTAGAGCACCAGAGAGCCCTTAACAGCAATGTTTCACTGTAGGAGAGCTCAGAGACATTGGGAAGCAAGTGCCAAGGGCAAAGAGGTACACATGGACCAGAAAAGGGGCCAGAGGTAAGACTGACACCACAGGGCCCAAAACTCAACCCCGCGCACAGAACAGGTGTCTCAGATGTTGAAATGCTGCCCAGTCTATCTGGTAGACCTCCCATTACTTTTGCGTTCCCTGCAGGCACCAACTGCAATCCTCATGGAAGTGATAAGAACCTCTGACTACTTAGTTTGTCTTCAGTTGTTTTCTGTGCAGGGTGAGACTTAAAAAATTTCTTGTCATTAGCAGAATTCAAATTGAAGCAATTTTTCATCTTTCAGCATAGCCCTAAAACCTATTTGAATAAAATAACAGCTAAGATGTTGTCATTACAGAGAGTTTTTAATCCTGTCTTCAGAAAAAAAATCCTTTTAAATTCTCACAGCAACAATAAATTTAATTTTGATGTCTGCACCTTTTTCAATAGCAGGTGATTATTTTTTCTTTAAAAAGTGATGAAAAGAAACGTCATGCACCCTGTCATAAGAAGGCCACAGAGATCTCTTACTGCACACACTTCTTCATTAATTTTACCTTAATTATTCTATTGAAGATATAATACTAATGGATTTGAAATGACAGTGGACAGTGGGACATTCCTGAAATTCATAGGATGAATATTACATATGCACTGAGTAAAAAAAATTATGCATTTTACTTGGCTTGCAACAGAGATACATTTAAGCCAAGAAGGAGATTTTCCTCATTGCCAAAATTTAAGCCACTAGCTTTGGCACATTTTTATCCATTTTCCTCTCAATTTTTATCCAATTTGCAATTTTATTGTATGTGATTTGCAAGCTGGACTATATATTAGTATTATTATTTGTTATGAAAATAGTGAAAAATTCTTTTAACAGCACTAGAAATGTAGCATGTCCTTGTTTCTGTATTATGAGACTATATTTTTGGGAGTGTGACACACCACTGGTTTTGAAAGTTAGAAGAAAGATTCTTCCTATCTTTCTCTGCAAGTATTCCTGTTGAACTGTCAGGAAAGATTACTGTGCAGAAATGAGCAGCTGTGTGATTTATTCTCTGCCGATATAGCATAATATTTGGCCATTAAAAAAAGACAGAGATTCTGGAGATGGAGCATTAACTTTGCTTTAAACAAGTTTTGGCATTCCTTTTTCTTCTGCAAGCTTGTTTTTCCTGGAAAAAAACCCAAGAAAAACAGAGCTGAACATTCTTAGATTTTTTTAAATCAGAATAAACACAATTATAAAAATGAAAGAATGTTAGTAATTTGATCAAGGCTTGATCTAAAACAAATAAATTCATTTAAACATTTTAGATAAAAATATATTCCAGTTTATATGATATGTCATGAAAGTTATTGTAGTGTGTTATAATGCAAGGATAGTTCATCTCTTGTATCAGCACTTATGAAATCAGCACTTTTTCTGGCAATGAAGTTCAGAATGAAAATATTTTAATGTATTCACTATGTGGCTTGAAATCATTCATAGACTCTACATTGACTTCAAAGCTCCTAAATATGAATAATCAGGATTTTATTAGGCTTTTTTAACATTTTTCTTTAAAGAAAATAATAAAAAATGAATCATCCAGCAGTGTATCAGCCATGTCATACCACAGCCATATTACTGAAAAATATAATTTATAAGAAGCTGTAACACTTCTAATTAAAATAAATTTTCATTTAAAAGGTCATATAGCAAACCTAATGCTCTTTCTAAACAATCTAAATGGAATTCTTCTCTTGGAAAACTGTGAGAAAAGATTTGAGATCAAATTCTAATGAATTATTTTCAATACAATTTCTAAATTTCCACACTTGGTAAAGTGTTCTCTACATAGGATTTCAGGGTTTCCTGGCTCCTCACTGGTTTTAGGAGCCCAAGACAATATGAAACACTGAACACTGAACATTGAAGAGCTGCCAAAAGAATTAATGGATTTTTGGAAAAAGTGGGGTGAAAATCCTCATGATCCCAGTTAAATCTAACTCAGCTGAAAAGCTGGCAGCAGAATGGAAAATGAATAAATTAGGTGGTTTCTCAAAGTCCCACACTAAGCCAAAAGAAGAGTCACTAGAACTCCATAACCCTGCACTAAATCTAGGTGCTTAATTAATAACAAAATGTGATCTTTATTCCTAATTGTATCTTCCTCCTTTGCACTAAAATCACTTTGAATAAAAGACTAGGAGATGCATATTTAAATTATCGAAATTAAAATTTTCTACCTTCTAATATTTTCTAATTAAAATATTAAAATACATTTTCTACCTACACTAAAGCATAGCTGTCATCATACAATTCAAGTGTTTTGCATAGGAAATATCTTTACATCCTGTTCAGCCATAACTTGAATATCATAAGCTGTTGACTGCTGATGAGATTTAATGCTATTCAAGGTACTCTAAGTTCACGTTATTGCTCTGCATATGTTAATATTCAAGTGCAAGTCTATCTACTATTTTAAATCTCTTATTCATCACTTGTGTTCTACAGTTTTCAAGAAAACAAAACAAAATAAAAACCCCACAATTATTTCTAGTTTATTATGTTGCTCATGCAAATACGAAATGAGAAGTTATGGAAAGTTTTTTTTACCATTGATTCAGCAAGGTCTTACACTTTAAGAATTTAGATAACCTGGACAACTATCCAGAATCTGCAGTGCTCATTATATCTGCTCTTCAGGGGTCTTCATCATTATAGAAAGCTTTTCTATTTTTTTTCTTTGAAACTTGTATGATTAAAAGTCATGCAATGTTTCTTTAGTTATAGTGTTTAATAGTCATGTTTCATTATATATTGTATTTTCATAAATACTTCATAAAGTCTTTAACATGAAACAAGTTATTCTTTGCCATATAATTTTTTAACATTTATCTCAGCTATTCTACAGGAATAGAACCTTATAGAAGCTTCAACTGTCCTCCATAACTCCTGTCCACACTCTAGGCTCTTTAATCCCAGGTGAGTGTATCTGTTTTCATTGTCTCTTGCCCTTCAAATTCCTGTTGCTGTACAAAAAGCTCTACTAGCTGTCCAGCTAATCTATTTGCATGTACACATATATGCACTTTCAGTGAGCCCTCACTTTGCACTGCCACATACAGGACCATACAGCATCCCCACAGATGTCCCTACTCCAAGATGATCACCAGAAAGACACAAATCCCAACACAGGGTTAAAGCCATGATTCTGAATGCTCTGCTCCTCTCAGAGTTCAGGAAGTCATCACAGGGACCAGACACAGACTTTAGCCAGGCATCAATATCAACAAACTTTGGCTCTGAAACATGCATATTATTGGACAAATTCATTAAATAAACCCCCCAAAACTTAGAGTTCAGCATCTCTGTTTAGGAAACTCTAACCCCTGTGTGAATGGATGCTATAAAAACATTTTTTCTGCAGTGTTGTGTGTTAACCCCAGCTGGTAGCTCAGCCCCACACATCTGCTCTCTCCTCACCATAGTGGGATGGGGGAGAGAATCAGAAAAGCAAATATGACAAAACTCATGGGTCAAAATAAAGACAGTGCAACAAGTGAAGCAGAAGCTGTGTGTGCATGCAAAGCAAAACAAGGAATTCACAGGCTGCTTTCCCGCAGGCAGGCAGGTGTTCAGCCAAGCCCAGGAAAGCAGGGATCTGTCACATATAGTGCTGACTCAGAAAACAAATCCCATCCCTCTGAACATTCCCCACCTTCCTCCCTCTCGACTATGGGATATCCCTTTAAAACTGAAGTTGCTACAGCAGGTACACTATACAAGATAATGACAGAAAAAAAGGGTCTCAAATCTGTTTTAGCAAAGCATTTGGGCCTATGCTTTACATTACTAAAGACATGTGTAAGAAACTTACACGTAAAGTGTGAACTTCAGCTCTGGAGAATATTTTTTCAACCTGTATACGTTTGATATTTTTTCATTATCTCTACAATTCAATATCTATACAATCAGTAGTGCTATACTGCAACAGAAACAAATCAATGGTTGTAAGTATAATACAAGACATATGTCTGATTTTACTGTGCAGGATGATCTGGTTTGGATCTAAATAAAATTTTTCCAAATTTTTCTCTGAATATAGGGCAATTGAAACCATCAAACCATATTTTGCTTGGTACTTTTAGTAATTTTCCTTTGGCAAGCCTAAATTGAATTTCAGGACACTATTCCCCAACCAAAAGTAAATTTTTTGAGCTCCCTTTTAGCAGAGAAAAATAATTTTAAATCCTACAGCTAGCCAGCCAGCCAGCCAAACAACCAACAAGCCAACCTAAAACTGGGAAAAGATGTTGAGAAAAAATACTTTAAAAAATATACAGCAATTATTTTCTGTATCTTATGTATCTCTTTTAAGGGGACTAATCTCTGTTTTCTTAATTTACCTGATAAGTAGGAAGATACTGTTACAATTTTACATGTTTATTCTCAAAGTTTATAGCAAAACCATAGTCTTGCTATCTTTCAGAAGGATAAGTTAAGAGTAGATTTGCACATGAAATGAGATGCAGTTCAAATTCAACAAATCATTTGCTCAAAGGCCCCAAGATTGCACTGCATTGTGTTAAACTGTCTTTATGTGTATGCATTTTACTCTGATCCTGGCAAAAAAAATATTTATGCAAATGTTACCAAATAAAAAAACCTGGAATTTTACTATTAATATTTTTTTTTAAAATTTCATTAGGATCTCATCTATATAATCCATGTAATTCTTTGCTTATAAAATTTTTAATTTGACCATTATTTCAGCGGAAAATATTAATCACGTTTAAATTATTGAAGATTTTGAAGGACAGTGGCAAGTTAAACATGTATCTATAAAAAGAAAACCAAAAACCTGAAAATTGTAAAGTCATCTATATTATATCTGACATTATTTCTATTATTATCTACACTGTGTCTAAAACCTAGTTCTTTGCTATATCAAGAAATATGATTCCTGTCTCTGTTTGTGATCCATCCTCATTTTCCTCTGAAAAGACATAAATAAAGCATCAGTTCAGCAAATCTGCTGTTCTTTCATCCTTTCTATCCCATTTCAGCTACAATTTCAGTGCAGCAATTTTCATTTTATCTTCAGTCTCCCGTAAATATATTTGCAGAACAATTTACTATTAGCTGAAAAGCACTCTGCAATTCAATGATAAATGTATTTTTGTGTCCCTGATTATCCTTTTAGTATTTTTCTGATCAGTTTTGTGTCTACTTAGCAGACAGCTTGTAGTTTGAAAATCCTGCATTAATATTTTATTCTGAAGTCAAAAAGCTCTGCTACTCTGGATTCAGGATTTGAACTCAGCTCTTTCAATCTACAACTCTCAGGGGGAAGAACAGCAGTGTTGTGCTCAAATATAAAAAAATCATATATAATTTTTAGTGTATCACCTATTTGTATATGTAAGCATTTGTGTAGCTGTTACCATCTCAGTATTTATCTGCTTCCCAGCCCTTTAAACAGAGTCACATATCTAGTAGAATTTCTCTTCTTGTATCTCTTCTGAAGGAGGCACAGCTGGATGGCCATGATAGGATGTTACAAAGGGAAAATAAGCAAAAAAATAAATGCTGGTTTTGTTAGAGTATATGTGAAAATTTAAGTGATTTTTTTTTTTGCTGCATCAGTGGGGATAAATTCTTGTCCAAAACGAAAGCTCAGTTCTCAGAAGATCACGAGGCTTCCAGGACTGGCTGACCTTTCCAGCTGTGCCAACAAGTAGAGCTGAATGGAAACAGAAGTGATCTCTGAAGTTGTGAGGGACTGGTCCATGAAGAGCTCAATCTTTGAACTGCATTTTACACTTTTCCTTCTTTGTCATATTCATTCCATTCCTGGAAGTGGTGCTATTTTTTGATCCAGCAATTCAAGAATAGCTCTGGAGAATCATCCTATGTAGTCCAGGAATTCTCATTTCAAGGAAAAAAAAAAAAAAAAAAAGGCAATCTCCTCACCCCCCTCCCTCCATCCAAGCCAAAACTCAGACCCAAAATTAAAACCCAACTCCAAAACATAAAAAACAGCAAACATGCCAAAGATATCATGGTGTCAACTTTTTAATTGATCCAATGTACCAGTTAAAGATATCTTAGGGAAGACTTCCCGTGCTTTAAACTTGAAATGTAGAGTTTTGAGAAGTTAAAAATTAGGGTAAATACCTGCAACACAAAAAATAGTCACTGTTTATCATGGTAAACTTTCCTTATATGCCGCAGTCACAACAATTTTAACAGTTTTTGCCTAAAGGTTTTAAGTTTCATTTTCTGTGCGTAAATTGGATGGGTCAAATACAGGATGAACTAATTCACTAATATTATACAAAAGAAATATCTTACTGTTATATGCTAGCTCATATTATTTGTTATTTATGACTAGTTATTTATTGATTAAAATATTAATAAATCCTTAAAGGATTACAAAGTTAAGCATAAACAAGGGTGTGCCAAAAATATGCTCTAGTTATGTTTTGTTTTCCTTCACTATCTGCCTTTTATTATTCTCTGTTTTTTAAAGAGGTTCAGTCATCTAACTAAAGAAACAATATACAATTTGATTTATGAGACATATCGCACTCACCAAGTAGTCAGTATAATAGTAAAGAATACATATCTGAAAAATTTTTGAGAAGTCATTTATTTAGTCAGTCTGAATAATGAATACATCAGACAGAAAGAGTAGGGTAGTTTTGCATAATCTTTATAAACAGGACCAAAAAAAGCAGACTTAAATAGAGCCAAGAATTGGTTTCCAAAGAATAGTTTAACCAGAAGCAGTAATGACATTTGAAGAATTGCAGCATATTGTAATTCAGTATTGTTCCCCCCTGAGTGTTATATTTGTCTGTTCAAACGCTATCAAAACTCTTAAGCATGTATTATGCACAAATATATATGGATATATAAATTCAGAATATATTCATGGAATATATATATCTTCAGCTTTTACTAGCTATTTTAATTTCATTTATAATTTTTCTTTTTGCCTTTTGACATCTTCAGAGAATTTCTACCAAAGAACCTACAGATCTCTGGTTACAAACTATTGTTCATGAAAAGCTCCAACAATAAAGTTCTTGAATTTGTGCGAGCATATTTTTGCACCTCTGTATTACAGACAGTGTAAGTCAGCAGTAAGGGCAGACAGAATGCCATAAATTATTGATATGGTGGTGATGATGAGCAGAAGCTGAGGCTCTTGTAAGCTAAGCTGAGTTACTTTCAGGGTCTCTGTTTCTCTTCTGATGGGCATTACAATGAAAATCATAAATTATCTATACATAGCAGAACATGGTTCATATTGTTTTATCCTTATGCCTCCCACACAGTTTCAAGAGCTGTTGCATATAGGCATATGTTCCTTTATTTGGCCCCACTGTTCATTTTTCTTCCACTGTTCTTGATTATTATTCTTTATTTCTAAGAATGCTTTTAAAACACCCTCTTCCCATGAAAACTGTTAAAGAAACTGTAAAAAACCAAAGTATTGCAACCTATGGAAAAATCCAAACTTGTCTATTCAAAGGCAATCTAAATTTCTGATTTCTTTGAAAGGTTTTCTTCAATGACTTTGAATTGTTATCACTCCTCCAATTACTCTGGGAATAAATTCTAGAAATACAATTAAATAATATATATTATTTTTAACATCCTTCAGGAGACATTATTATTATTATTATTATTATTATTATTATTATTATTATTATTATTATTATTATTAACATTAACATTAACATTAACATTAACATTAACATTAACATTAACATTAACTTCTACTTAGATTTGCCTATTATTTCAACCTAAATATTGATATATCAGCAGCTCACTACTCTACTGCATCGAATTTGCTATTTCCTGTTTTATTTTCCTCACCCCTTCAGTAAATTCTGAAATGTGGTATTTCAAACCCCTGATGAATTTCCACTTCAGTGTCCCTGTCATTCTAATATTAATCTCATACAGTGCTTATCTTTGAAAACATGAAAAAAAGATGAAAGAGAAAAAGACATTAGAATTCTCTTTAATATATTATGCTATGCTATACCAGCATAAGGCTTACAGTTTTACTGCTGTCCTTAGTGATGAAACAGAATCATGTCTACGATTCTCCTTGTTTCCACAGTTATCTGCCTTAGGGATTTTGTTCAATTTTATTTTTAAAAATGTTAAGCTTTCACTAATGATTTTTCAGTTTCTACCCTGTTTCTGTCAGCTGCAACTGCAAATCAACTCTTAAAGGGTTCTTAGTTAAGACCTGCCAAAGGTTGGGCTCTTATTGGTTTGATGTTACATGACCTCAATTCAGCAAAACACTTGAAGTAATTACCAATGTCCTGCGTGCACAGGGCATAATGACTGACTGAGACTACATTCCTGTCTGAAATCAGAGACCGACACAAATCCTGCACTACATTAGGTGTATTTGAAGAAATCTTCTAGAAAAAGCATTCCTTTTTCAAAGAAAAATGAAAATTTCAAGAATTCTACTCTCCTTTTGAGTTCCTTGGGAGAATTTTCACAGTGAAGGTACAAACTTTGCAAATTGCTGTGTGAAAGTTGGTGGTAGGACTAGAGTTTGCAACTGCTTATGCCTTTGCAGATATTCTGTTCTTGACACACTCAGGGCATTTTTTTACTTGAATCACTACAGAAAATTATACATTTGGCTTTTTCTGCATCATTGGAATGCAAACTTTTCAGAAATTCACAAAGCCTTATGTCTTTAGGCAGTTTATGGCAAGTAAAAGTAGGTGGTATGCAGAAACTGGTTTCCACTCATGTGTTGATATTGTTTAATGAATATGTGATAAGGCTTCCCTGCTTGTCGCTTTTATTATTCATGTTGCGGTGGTACTGTGCAACTCTTAACAGAAAAAAGGCCCTCCTATACCAAGAGTATATTCTAGAGCCATGCTGCATTTATGTCCCTTAAAGAGCCGAAAAACCAAAACACAGATATCCACCTCCTTGAGTCTGTAGACTGGAAAGCACTGACCTCTGCAGGCAGTTTGCACCTCCAAAGACGGTGCCTCTGGCATTACCACGAAGTTTGCAGGTGAGAGAAGATTCCTGATGCTATATGATTATGTTGCTATTACTTCAGTCACACAGATTCTCTACTGAGCCATTTAAAACAAAAGATAAACAAACAATTCAAAAAATCATTAGTTTTCAGTCTGGAACTAGGGTTGCCGCCATCAATAGAATGCTTGTATCACTCAACATGTGGGTTTTACTATCTCTTCCATATTTTAGATACAGAAATTTTTGATTAATTAGATTTCAATACATTGTGGCATTAGCATAGGATCAGGAAATATCTTGAAGAAAAAATACATTTGGAATTTGTTCATGAAAGGAATTTGTCTCATTGTGGATTTTCAGTTTAGGAATACAAAATCACAGAATCATGGAATGGTTGGGACTGGAAGGGGCCTCTGGAGGTCAGCTTGTCTAACCCTCCTGCTTGAGCAGGGCCACCTACAGCCAGTTCCACAGGACCACGACCAGATGCCTTTTGAATATCTTCCAAGGAGGGAGACTGCACAACCTTTCTGGGCAACCTGTGACAGTGCTAGATCCTCACAGTAATAAAGAGTTTCCTGATGTTCTGATGACACCTGTGTTTCAACTTGTGCCCATTACTTGTGGTTGTGTCAGGAGGCACCACTGAACACAGGCTGGCTCCATCCCCTCAGCTATTTACATACATTAATGAGATCCCACTGAGTCTTCTCCAGGCTGAGCAGTCCCAGCTCTCCCACCCTTTCCTCACAGGATAGATGCTCATGTTCTTTCATCATCCTTGAAGCCCTTCCACGGACTCTCTCCAGTATGTTTCTCTGTTGTACTGGGGAGCCTGGAACTGGAGACAGCAGTCCAGGCGAGGCCCCACCAGTGCTGAATAAAGGAGAAGGAACACTTGTGATCTGGTCACAATGCATTGTTTAAGGCAGCCCAGAGAGCCTAAGCCTTCCTTGTGGCAAGGGCACACTGCTGGCACCCCCAGGACTCACTACACTGGAACTTCAATAACCTTTTTTATCCCCCATACTGTAAAATAGGTCTTGGTTTTTAAATAATTTTTTCGGCTAGTATAAGATATTTCGGTATAGCAGCTTTGAATTACATTGGACTTCTTAAGCAGTTAAAAATAATATGGTATGACTTCTGAATAAACAAATGACAAGGAGAGAAAGGGAGAAAGGAATTACTTTAAACAAAGTCAGAAAGACCTGTAACATCATGTGACCTAATTTGTGACATGGTCTAATCTTATAAATTGACTGAATAAGAAGAAATTTAGCGTATTTAGTGCTCTTGTCATATTCAGCTTTCAGGCTGTCTTCTAGTATATATTTTTTCATTAGCTTATGGACTTCTACTCAGTCAGAAACAGCACTAGAGGAAATTCATTTTCATTAATAGACTTTGTGGCAAAGTTATGCAAACTTGCCTACGACAGATTTCAATTTCTTTTTCCTTTCTCATTTTTCAGCAAGCCAAAGTCCACTATTAAAATAAACAAGCATGTATCTTCTCTCAATGCAGTGAATATTGACTAGTTATGTTCACATTGGCCACATATGATTCTCCTTTTGGGGAAAAAAAAACGTGCTCTCCATCTGAAAACATGGTTTTGGTTTTTGAACTTCAGCATAAGATTGTGTCTTGCCAGTTTATTAACTTGACATATACTGCCAAATTTAAGGGTGTTTCTATAGGACAGAGCATCAAACCAGGGTAGGATGTCAGATCAAATAAAGCAACTGAAGACTAAACCAAATAGCACCAACAGAATATGTATTTCCGTTTGATGCTCAGAACAAAACTTATGAGAACTCTAGATAAAAGAGTGATAAGGTTTGCATGTCTGAATTAAGGCACATGCACAACTAATGGCTTTCTTATTTTCAAAGTAAAGATGGCTCCACCTATTCTGCCAGTCATGAGCAGTAATTGGTTGCTACACAGTTCTACACATGTCAAAGTAATACCCTAAAATCAATCCTATCCAGCCCCAAAGATTTGGATTTTTTGAAATGATCAGTAATTGATCAATTACAACTTCAGCTTTTACCTTTAAGGCCTCTCACGTTATCCTGCTCTTGTACTTCCATGGCCACCCTGTCCTTAGACTTTCCCTTTTGTAGTCTCTAGTTTTCCTTACACAGCCTTGAAGAGGTGAACTGCTGCAGACATAACTACTCTTTGATGAGCTTATTGTTGCTCAAGAGTCAGTGGAGAGTTCACCTCATAGACGCAGTGGACTGTTAGGAAATACAGATATTCACAATACTTGGGTAAGCATCATGAACTATGGAAATATGTCTGGCATTTTTCTAAAACTGCTTTCCAGTGGAAGCAAGCTGCCATGGTTTGAAGTGAAGGGTCAGATCAAAATGAAAAGTTGCATGCCTGTGGCTGAGCATACCTAATCTGAGAAACAGGTTACCAGAAGATTCATTACTAGCACACCTCCATGCTGACTTTGAATACAGGCAAAGCTAGTGCAGACACATCTACAATAGAAACAACGTCAAGCTACCCTACAATTTTCTTCTTAAGCAACCTGGAGTCAGAAACAGTTCTCTGAATATCTTCCACACATTACAGGTTCTTTAGATGTACTAATAATCAAGATGTCATCAGCAGCCATCTTTAGTTGTCTCATAATATGTGCTCTTGAATTTTTCAATATTGCTCCACCAATTGCTCTTCATGAATGCATTGTACAAGCTGCATTTTTGATGTAAAATTTTTAATTGAATTTCTTTTACATATATGAAAATGTAATTTTCACTGTGTGTCTATTTTCCTCACAATGTTAATGGTGAAATATTCAATATGGTGCATTTTCTCACTATTTCTTGGACATTCATTAATGCACTTGACGTTTACTTGAATATTCAATACACTGGTATATTCTGGGTCTTATATAGTAGCTACTAGATAAAAGAATTAGGATCATTATACAAGATGTTTAGCTCCAACAAAAGGTTTACTTCCATGTGTACACCTTGATAACACAGGACAATGTGTCATTAACATGACATACAGCAGGAGACAGAGCACTTAACATCATAATGAGGACAGTTCTTCAGCCTTCATCCATATGCTCCACAATCCCAAATGTCTTAAATTGATCTTTTGGTGATTAAACTGGGAATAGTCACTATTGTATCACAGTTGTCTGACTACAGTTCCAGGATTTTCATCTTGTGTTATTGCACAAAATAAAAGTCTATAAGGTGATAGCAGTGATCCTGACCAGAAAACCCTTGTATAAGCCTGATTTAGTGATCCACACAAACTATCTGGCATTTTCATATTATGTTGAGCTGCACAAGTCCTGCGGCTGCATGACAGGCTCAGCTGTCTCCTTGTAACAGAGGAACCTGGAGACAGCTTCCACTTTATACCAGCAATTATCCCACCTCCATAGTCTTGCCTTTATCTAAAAGTGCAGCAGGAAGTTCTCATGTGAACATCTTAATGCATAGTTATTTATTTTTTTAAAAAAATATATAATACCTCAAACAACTAAAAGGGAGGGACCTGCCCCCATGGACAGGGTCTGCAGTGTGATGTCACAGACATCTTTGTGAAAAATCTTTTCTTGAGATTTTTCTCCCTTCTGAGAAGCTAGAGCCTCAAAGACAAAATGTAAACAATGGTTATCTGCTGCTGTGAAATGCAACAAGTGGATTTTTGATTGGGCCATCTTGAATGTTTATAATTAATGGCCAATCAAGACAGAGCTGTCTCGGACAGAGTCCGAGAGAGCTGCCTTTTGTTATCATTCTTTTCTCTTCTATTCTCAGCTTAGCCAGATTCTGAGGAAATGTTTTCCTTTCTTTTTCTTTTTAGTATAGTTATAATGTAATATATATATCATAAAATAATAAATCAAGCCTTCTGAACATGGAATCAACATTCTCGTCTCTTCCCTCATCCAAAAACCCTTGTGACCACGGTCACAGGGTGACATGAGAAAGTCCCTGTGGGGTCTGTCTGGTGCTGCACTGATGCCCAATACAGATCCTCAACAGATGCCCAGCATCTAAAGTTGCATAAGATTGGCTTGGTTTTTATATTCCTCTTCTTACTCTGTCTCAGTAAAGCCATTAACTTACTAGCTTTTGTTATTGGGCCTTTGTTACTGAGCATCATTAGGAACCCTGCACCAGCATGTGCGCTCACACTTCCTCTCCCTCTCCCCCCCCGCACTCCTCTCTCACCCCCACACCAGTAAAGAACCAGTGGCATGATATCTAATCAGTGCAAATCACATAGGCACTAAAATTAGTAGGCAACATTTGTTTGTTTCATCAAGTTCTTGTATTAAGGCAGAACAAATACTGTATTGAAGTGTCACAATATTTTTCAAGTACTCAGAATGAGGGAATTTTGAGTACCTTTCCCTCTTCTCTCTGCTCCTGAAAAACATTTCCAAGGTGCAGATTTCTCAGCATTATGTGTAGCATCTAGGTACATTATGCAACCATCTTTCTAAAGGTTAGTGGAAGAATACACTTACAACCCAGCACCCAGGCTCCGTGAAGTTCTATATATGGTACTTCTTAGTTTAACATAGAAATTTTATTCCATGGCATAATTAGACTGCTGCTGTTACTCAGTTCAAAGTAGCACTTGTGATGACATCTGCTAAGTGCATCTTGAGAGAGTCCTTTATAATTAATTACTCATTTTCATGAATCATGCATACACCCAAAGTGTACCTGTTACCAGCAAGATGGTGGTAATGGAAATTTGATATAATTTTTTGTAGTGCATTGCAGAGTTGAGATTTTAGTGCATCTTTGGTGGACATCATATGTGAGTTATTTCATTCATATACCCTGACAGCCTTGATTCCTGGGCTGTATCTATATCTGCTAAATCACTGTATGTTCAGACACTGACAACAGGCTCAAGTTGGCAGAGATGCACAGGCTGAAAAGCTGTAACCCTTCTTTTCTGAGAAAGAGATGACTTCTGTGTTAAATTGCTACTGAGTATAGGTGACAAAGGACAAGACTTACAGTACACTTTGCCTGTGTGCTTCTAGCACAGTTTCAAATATCATATTATTTTCAGAGTACAAGGAGCATATAATTTTGCCTATTTATATTTGGTTTCTTCTTTTTAGGAAAAATTTCTGCTAATCCTTGTATGTATAAACCTTATTTTATAGTAAATAAAATGTTTGTTTAATCAGGCTATAAGGATGGGGGTTTTTTTCAGATAGAGGAATGTTTTGCCAACAATTATTGGGAGTACACTATAATTGAGCAATAGTATTTTATATGCAAGATTATCATATATAAAACAAGGTTTTTAGATATATGTATCTTCAAAAAATATTATTAGAAGTTTCTACCTAAGGGGTAGCAATAGTAGAAATGTTTGCTGGTGCTGACTAATAGCTGTTTGGTGAGGAGACAGGGCTCGTTTTCACTGTTAAGAGGTATGTAGGTCTCCCACATTTCTTTCTTATCCTCCAGTCTACTTTGTTTTTTAAATAGAGCCTTCCAGAGCAGCCTACTTTTTACTTTTTGTCATGTTGGATGCAAGTGGGCTAACCAGAAATGGTGCTGTTCTGTGGTGTCTACCCCAGAATACTTAGTTATTGAGAAGGAATCTGAAAGACTATTTTGCTTTCTTAATTTATTGGCAGAGTGATTTCTGAACTGCAAATTTCATAGTATCTCTAGCTAACAAAGGCCAAGAAACTAAATTAAAAAATATAAAATAAAAAAACTTTGAAGCAGTTGCAGTTATTGCAATGCAGCTATAAATAAATATCTGTGCAATCAGTGGTATCTTTTGTCCTCCTTTATCTAATGGGAGAATATAGAGCAAAACAGGCAAGTATTTCTTTGGAGTTTGTAGCAATGTGACAGGGGGCAATGGACACAAGATGCAACAAGGGAAATTTTGACTAGACCTATTTTCACCCCCAGTGTGTTTAAGCATTGTCACAGTTGGTCCAGAAGTTTCATAGATCTCCACCTTTGGGGACAACCAAAGCTCATCAGGATGAGGCCCTGACCAACCTGCTCTGACTCCTCTTCAAGCAGGAGGTTTTATTAGACAATATCCAGAGGTCCCTTACAAACTAAATTATGCAATGATTTTGTTAACTACTCCCTGTCCTTTTTCTTCACCGTGAATAAGTTTTGTCTGTGATTCAGTCAGCTTTTCTAAAAGCTACATAGTCTGACAAATCAGTTTCAATTTAAATGACTACCTTGGAAAACACGTGAATGTTATGACAAGTCTTAAAATGCGTTATAGCTTTGTAAGGGCCTTGCCTTGGTACTTAATGTGGTAAAGTTTTCTGTAGTTTAAAAGTATAGTAGAAGCTATTTCTAGTATTTTAATTAACATAACTTAAAGACCTCCATTTAAATACTTTTTATTCTATAACAATTAATGATATTTATGTAGATCTAGTACAGGTTTTCTGCTCCTGAAATTTTGTTTTAAATGAACTCCAATGATCTGGAAATGTCGCTCATTTTGGGGGTATGTTGCAGAACATAGAAGATTTAATGCCATGCCTAGAAAAGTTATAACTGTCCAGAAAAGTAACTTTGCATCAGTAAAGGAATAGTAGCCAGATTTTGCATTCCCTCTTCCTATAGCTCAGTTTATGCTCATTCTCTTACTGTCTTGCAATATCATCAGTAGCTAATACAAGCTTGTCAGCAAATCATCAGCAACTTAAATTTATACACATATTTTTTAGGGTGTACATGAATACAAGTTTCATGGCAAATAAAATTGTAGTTAGCTGGGGAGCTTACTGCCAACTGCTGTGCACATTCAAGTCACTGAAGTATTTTCTAGGCTCTTGTGCAAATGTATTCAGTCTTTCAAATATTTATATTTTCTTCCTTTTTAATTAATTAATTAGAGATGCTTTTTGTATGATTTGTTAAGTATTTCTTATGGGCTCTAGATTCACAAATCCTGGCACAGCGGATAAGTGTAGAAAGATCTCCTCTGGGACACAGTACCACTTTGGATTGAATGAAATATCTGACACTTCAATGGTAATAATAATACCTTGACCAATTATGCTGTAATAACTGTACAAATGTTACAAATTCACAGGCCCAATGTGGGTAAATAATATTTATTTCAAATCAAAGCAGATAAAAATAGAAGATAAGTTTAAAAGAAGATAGCTTTTGAGAGAGAGAACTATGAATTATTTTGATTAGTGATCGAAAGTAATCTCAAGTAGAAAGCTTGTCTTCTGCAGTATAGAGTAAAACTTTTGAAAGCAAGAACAAGTGTAATTTTGGCATTTGCCAGTAATGATGCCTGGACTCCCGTTCCCTTTCAGCCAAGTGATTATATGAAGTCACCTTCCCCTTGGTGAATTCATGCAGACTCATGACATTCTGTTCTTCTACATGCTTGGTGATGACCTCCAGAAGGATCTGTTCCACCACCTTTTCAAGAGTGGAGATTTTGCTGACTGAACTGGAGTTTCCTGGGTCTTATTCGTGCCCTTTTTGAAGATGGGGATAACGTTGTTCTTCCTCCAGTCATCCAGGACCTCTCCTGTTACACTTTTTCAAAGATGATGGAGAGTGGCTTAGCAAAAACATCTTCCTCAGCACCTGTGGGTGCATCCCATCAGGATCCATGGATTTATGGGTGTTAAGTCTGTCTAGCCAATCTCTAATTCAACCCTCTACAAAAAAGGGGAAACTTTGATAATAAATATTATACAAAATAAAATTCTTTAACTTCTGAAATCTAAAACTACTTCCATGATGAAAATGTTAGCAAGAGTGGTCAGTGCTACAGAGCAGCCTCAATAGCTGGAAAGACTATTAGTAATATGTGGAAAGACCATCATTGAAACAGACTTCTGCACCAAGAAAAAAGCCCTAAATCTGGGATACAATGAAAATATAGAAAACACAAAAGATGAAGAAAAAAATCTCTTTTTGTTTTGTAGCACAAAAAGCACATGACACTAAAGAAAAGGTCATGGAGTAAGTTTAAAATGTTCAATAGCCATTAAGTTTCCTTACTTGTTTCTTTTTTCAAATAGGCTATCACTAAATTGTCTCCTTTACAGGATCTCACTCAAAAGTATATATGCTGTTTAAGGGGATGGGGCACTCATATAAGATGGGATTCAGTCATGTCTCTGAAGGATAATGGGCCAGAGAAACATTTGGATTGCTAATTCTCTAAAACTCAACTTGGTCAAAGACAGGAAGTTTTATTGAGTTCTAGATATCACACAGTTCTTATATTCTATCCCTAAATATCTGCTGCTGACCAGATGTGAGGAGGTATAAAAAGTATTTTGTATGGGGATTTGACCTACCTGTACAGATCAAAGGCTGTAGCTGGAGAATACAGCTGGAGAACGTAGCCAGAGAAAGCCTGAACCACAGGAATTTTACTTCTGTGCTGCAGATGCATATCCTAAATTTGTAGGCCCTGGATCCAATAAAACCAGTTATTTTCCTCAATTTTTGTTATAATAAAAATATATATTTCCACAAACAGTTGAACAACTGATGTTTGATTTTCTTTAGATTTGTACCTCCTGGTCAACTTTGAACTTAGAAAGAATACAGGCCATCCTTGTGACATTATAACACACCAGATCAATGATGTCTAACTGTTTTTCAGTTATGGCAGTAGTAGTTCTTTTCCTTATTCCATTGTTAGTTTGTTTTTTTTTTTCATTATTATTATGCTGTGGCAATCATTTTAACATCCTCGGCTCTTGCTTACTGTAATAATCTGTAGCAATTGCTCAGTGACACATATCTAACATTTTTTCTTTCCTTTGACTGTTCACAACCACTACCTGGATGTCTAAGATCTTTCAAACATTCTGAAACAACTCTACACAAATAAAACAGAGATTGTGATCCCATCACACTTAAGACAAAATAGTTCAATATTAAGTTATAGCCATTTAAAGCAGATTTTTATGTTCAGTTTCAGCGACTTCCATATCATTTAAATGACCCTCAACATTCAGCAATTATGTATTTTTGACTAAATCAATCTAATATGCATAAGCAATACTGGCAGTGAGTCTGTCACCATTTGTTTTCAGAATTAGCACACCAGTAAGACAAATATAGGAGTACCCTAAATTTCAGCTATATGTTTGCTTTCATCAACGACTCAGAAATGTTTAATTCTATTTTATGAAAAGCTGAACATACGGGAAAAGGAAAGAAAATATAATTAGTCCTATTTTCATGTGCTCCCAGGCAGATTTGGCTCAGAGATTTTTGGTTCTGCAGGGATGTGATTTCTGAAGTTTTCTCCTGCCTGAACTAAGATGATTATATCGATTTATGAGAATTTACACTTTATAAATGTAACTTATTTTACTCTTATATTGAAACCCAAAGAGATGAGATTGCCAGACAGTTAAATGCCTTGCTGAAATAACTTCTTTTGGTAGAAGACTCTTCTGTTTATTCTGGCAGCCGTATTGGTGAATAAATACTCAGCTGGCACTAAATGTATAAAAGACAAGAAAATATTGTGAACAAAATTCTCTTTCAGTGATAATCTCTTTCACTGCTGAGTACATGACCTTTAATAGCCAATTTTCCTCAGTTGTACTATGTCTTTGCTTATTTTATTTGATTCTTTGTGGTCTCCTGCTGGACCAAATGAGATCTTCCCAGATATTGGAATTACTATGCCACTGCATTTAAGGTAATTCCTGTAGTAAAGTGCAGTCATGAAAACAGCAGTGAAAATTATCTTATTTTAGCCTGGGTCCTTGTATCTCTATGTGAAGAGCTTAAAAGTCAAAGTAAGAACAATTTTGCTTAGAAGAATCAATTTAGGACCTTTTGAGAGCTTGCAGAGCAGTTTTCATACTACTAATCATTCAAGACCCATGAATCCCAGCTAATGAATTTATTTGTGGCAGACCCACAGTGAGGCTCAGCTGGCAGCAATCTGTCTCCTCACTTCTCAGCTGCTCTCAGCTGCTCTCACTGGAGGAGAAAACAGAGACATGACTGCCTTCCATGTGCTCTGACAGCTGAGGCACAGCCTTGTGTGGGACTTTAGTCAGCACAGTCAGGGCTCATGCTCACCCCTTTCCTGTGATCCCTGAAGGATGGAGATTTCAGAGGAAAAAGACAAGAGCTGCAACTACCTTTTCCCAGCCAAGCTCCTTCTTCCTGTTGGAGGAGGAAGTTATCAAAGCTTGGCATTGATAGTACGCCCTTTATTCCTCCTTCAACTCCAGAGCTACACAATGAAATAACTTTTCTTCAGAAAAAAATTGTAAAAACTTGGCATTTGAGGCTGCGAGATGAGTGGTGTGAATAGGCCATGAGACAGACAGCAGTTTCATGCTCCAGAAATGAGTGAGGAACTCTCCATCCCACATCTTTCCACCATGACTATACTGCTGCCATCCTGAGCTGAGCAGGTCAAGGCAGGGGATTCACTGAGCACTTCAAGGAACCTGAAAGGAGGAGACAAGGTCAAGCCTTCATTAATTTCCCCAGGCCTGTTTGCTCCTTTGCTATTAGTCCTCCATCATCTTATGTTTGTAGTACTCAAGAACATACATAAAAAATTATCTATTAAAAATGTATATAAACCTGTAAAAATTTATTACATTGAATGATCACTGGAAAAATGGCAGCAATATACACTGTATTGCACTATAGACACTCACATTGAAACAATTGTCTCTATGGACATCATGCAACTTTGCTTATGTTTTTTCACTCTTAGTCTATAGTTTTAGGTACAGTTTCTAATGTAACCTCTGAGACTCATAACAAGAGGGGCAGAAAAATTTCTTTAAAAATTGTACAATTTTTAATTTATATTCTAGAATATTAAAAAAAATGCATTAAATTGGTTGTTGAGAGGTGATCACAGTCTGCGAGAGAAATGAAATTTCATAAGGTTTAAGGTTCAAATCCTTTTTCAAGTCTGAAGTTAAATGGGAATTAAATTATTCCAGAACAGGTAACTATATTTAACTATTATTGCAGTCACTGACATATTTGCAAACAAATTATTTCGGTAAGAAATAAAAACTGCTTTGGATTAGTTTAGCTGGTCAGGCCAGCAAAGCTTGTGAACAGCCAGAACTGATGAAAACTCCTGTGATATTGAAAAAGGAAAGTCAGGTCAGTAATTCCTTGCAATTCATTCTGCCCTGAATTAATTATGTGGATAAGTAGAAGCTGTCTCTAACTGTCTCATTCCTTATCGTGATCTTGAGACCAAATGCAGTGGGTGAAGCCTGCTGTGGTTTCTGACCTGTTCCCCACAGATTTTTGAAACATAGAATATTCTTCTGCTCAAAGAAACCTAGATAACTGCTTTTCTTAGTACAAGTTTGTTATGCAATCTGATTTGTTGTTTAGGATTTCTTGTTCAGACCTTAGTTTTGCTCATTCCTACCCCTTTACAAAGCAGTGATGCATCTAATTAATCCTTGCTTTGACTGAAGCCCTGTAGTCATTTTGCCTATGCTTCTTGCCAAGATGGAAAAGAGGACTTCAGTAGGTAATGAGACACAAAGTTATCTGTTTATCTCCAACACTGTCACCAAAAATAAGCAATATTGGCAGATATACAATATGGCATTTAAGTATTACAGATGTATAGAAGAAAATTAGGCTTGCTTCTGAAAGGATGACCAAACTACCTACCAAAATTTCTTTTATAGAACATGAGAATGTCAGTCGTAGAGTGTGATCTAAAATTTCATTTAATCCCCTTCAATTGTTGTATTCATCTTATTATATTGCAACAATTAAGAAAAATAAGATACATAAAAAATTCCAAAGGAAACAGATTGCTAATCCATAAAAGCATTTAATAAAAAATTTGTGCTATCAATATTAATGTGGCAGCTTGACATGCAGCAGTGATGTGAGCTGAAGTGCAAGGCAGGCAGAGAATGGGATGGCAATAACATCCCTGCTCTGCAGGCAAGGAAAGGAAGGGGCAAAGCACACAGACTAGTGTGGGAGAAATAAGGAAGCAGGAATAACAGGAGAAGAAAGAAACATCTGGTCTCAGTTTTAGAGGCAGAAAGATTACAAATCCCTCATTAGGAAAAAAGCATTCTTTTTAACAAGCTTTCCTATTTCTTTCTACATATTTGCCACTTTTTTGTGCTTCTGTTGCTTAAAATAAGTATTCATAGATGTTTCTTGTGTACTTTATTTTTAGAGAACTAGCAGCAGATAGGATCCTCCTTACACCCATATTTCTGAGCTGCTGCTGCAGGTTTGACTGTTCAGCTGTGAATTCTATGGTTTGAAAATTTTCTGCTTTGACACTGCTCTTTTAAAGAAAATCCCATTACTGAAAACAGAGATGCTTGCAAAAATTAGCCAAGGGCATTAAATGAAAGGAGTTGCTGTTTAATATTTTTCTATAAATAGCATAGTGTTTCTCTTCTCAAGAGACCAGCTGCTGTATCTGTTTGAGAAATACACACCTATTAGACAAAAAGCTGAATAAATAAATATGATAAATATAAAAATGTAAATATATGTAAGTGTATATATATGCATATGTAAATGTATCTACATGTATATATACATGGACTATATGAAATTTGTTAATTGAATTTGAAATACATAATACATTTCAAGATTATATCTCAAATATATTTTAAATATGTCTGTGTATATATGCGTGTGCAATATATTCAAAATATACATGTTTCAAATTTGGTGCTTGAAGGATTGGACTGACATTACCACAAAAGAGCTTTTAACCTGTGACAGGAATTGGACTTGTTAGAGAGGGGGAGTCCCCAGGGCACCTATTCAGAATCATTCTTCTAGGGCTACTTGGAGTTAGGGTAGTTTCAGACTAAATACTTGCTCTACAGTTGGTTTTCTAGGAGAAATTGCTACTTAACATTAGCTGCAATGGATGAATGTAAAAATACAAATACTTTTATGCCACTGGTAGAGCACTGGCATTTTTGGAGGTTGGCTGACTTCAGCAGTTAATTGGCAATGGCTGTGCTTGAAATGGCAAAGTTGTAATGTCTGTTATATGAACGACTCCCACAAGATTTCCTCAGCACTTCCCCTTCTTGCACAACACATTATCACATTGCATGTGAGTTGGCATATAGAATAAAAGAGGTAGCTTAAGAGAACCATTTGTTGTACTTAGTTAGCTGCCTATGTAACAGTAAATTGTTTATGTTTCACTGGAACCTCCAGGAATATTTTTCTGAAATTCACTCAAATGCAGGGGCAGTTCTCCCCTAGGCAGCAGTGGGGTCTAGTCCCACAGGAGCTTCCAAAACATTAATAAAACCTTTCTGACTTTTTGCTTTTCCTCCTTGCTGGAGGCCCATGGATGGCCCATGTCAGCACTGAGCCCAGCACCATGACACTGCAAGACAAGATGTTCACACTGACAAAAGTAGATAGTACTGCCTAGCAGGAATCCCCAACAGGTAAAGATGTCTGGAGGCAAAGTTTCAGTGATATTTACCTAGGTGTGATTAGAATTATATCAATTTTTCAATTGAAATTCCTACCTTTAGAGTTTTTAATGCCTGCTTCTGCCATTCTTAGCATGACTATATGAGGTAAAACATCCAAGCTCACACTTTCTCCTGCTAAACCAGTACTGCATTTATGTACAACAGTTGCATATACCATAAATTTCCGAATTTATATTTCTATCCTGCCATGTATAGCTTCCTCAGAAGCCTATGGCTGTTAAAGGATGGATCAGAGGAGCTCTGCAAAGATATGTAAAAATCTCTGAATATACCAGATTCAGCCCCAGCAAAATCCATGTTGCACAGCTACTGGCACCCCTCCTCAGCAGAAGGTTAAAGAGAAACAGACTGATATGAACCCTTCTTCAAAGCCAGGGAAAGCCATACACATTTAGACTAGAATAATTTTCTGGCTTTGAGAATTTAGAAAAGGATCCAACACTTTTGCAGCTGTAATCTATACTACATCAGAAAATATTCCAGGTCTCTGTGTTTCTATATGAGTCAGGAGAGAACTATCTACCAGACCCCAGCAGATTTTGGGTCCAGGTCACATAACAGATTTTCCAAATAAATTATGATTGCTTGAAAGAAGTGTGCCTCTTCCATCCCCCCTCCAAATTTCAAGGCTAAACTTTTAATTGTTGTTTGCTAACAGCTTCAGTGGCAGAGAATGGTACTTGGCATATTTAATTTGCTAGTATTGATATAGCCAGAGGGTCTATGAAGAGTGTTGTCAGGAGCACAGCAGATTTGAGACATCATCTGAAGTACCATTATTTTTTAGGCTCATAAGGATTGTAATACAGAGTGCCAGTAATTTAAATAAGAAAATGTGAAATATGGCTTGAAAGAATCCTACTGATTTATTTCAAAATCTATATATATTGATTATAAAGCAGAGGAACAGCACTCTAATGTAAAACAAAGTAGAAGTCCAGTAATTCTGCAGAAAATTTTATAGCATCGTAAGTACATATCCCATATATCATGCTCATATTTTTAAAGATAAGATTTTAATTGTACTTCAGCCAATGAATTATTCTCATACAAACATAAAGCAATAACAAAAGCAGCAATAGGCTTGCTAATACTTACAACTTAAATTTTCTACTAAAGGAAAATAAGGTCATTAGTGAGCTCAGAACATCGTCCCTCTGGAGTTAAATAAACTAGCTTAATATTCTTGGAGCTGCTTAAAGCACAGAGATACTGTATTTCCCCAAAATTAAAGTATTTTCATATCTTTGTGCTGGAGAAATAATCCCTCAAGTATTTATAATGCATAGATGTATAAAAATGGGTAACTTTTGTCTAATGGTGCGTAGAAAATAAGGATAATGGATTTTTGAAAAGTAATATTAGGCAGCTTCAGGGACCTGATGAGGCAATATGTAGTCAAAGTATTTGAATGGCTGCTTAAAATTAGCTTCCTGGTTTACACAGGATGTAATAGCCAAAGACTTTGCCCACTGATCTTATCTCCCCATTTTAAAAAGTTGCTATCCAGGTTGGTAGCCTAACTGCTTGTACATTACAGTCCTTTTTCTTTCACAAGGACCTCAGAAACTCCCTAACTGTGATGGTAGAGCAAAAATCACAGAATGTGTAGAATTGAAGAGAGAATCTTGAAATGCTAGCATGGAAAAAAAAGCAACTAAAATGGGGAAGTTATTTAGAATTCAAATACAGGACTGGGAATGCAGGTGAAATAAGGCCTGAAGAAACCCAACTGTTAATTTCTCCATGATAGTGAGAAGTCATTGAAAGCAATTGCATAAATATATTTTCAAAGATAAATTGCTATCTTGGAGACATGCAACTACCTCCAACTAGGTCAGGAAGAACAAGTTCTCAGATAACGCCACAGAAGTTTGCAGATCACTGCACTCCTAAGAAGAATAAAGCTTTTGAAAGATCCTTCTTTAATCTCATAAAGCAAGAGAAAGTAAGAATATAAAATATTTCAGTCAGATTTTTGTGTTATTTCGTTAAACACTGAGCTTTGATGAATCTTAAGCTCTGCGTGGGATCAGATTTTCAGGGGCCTCAATATCCCAAGAGTGAAGCAGTGGCACTGGAAGCGGTTGATGTAAGGTAGAAGCCAGAGCAGTTCAGTCAGCCCAGATTGCATGCTCTGGCAAGGTAAAAGGGAGCATTGCATTGCAGAACAGAAAATCAGGCTCCCACACTTTACTCCAGCAAGTGCACAAAATACTAACATCTTATATTTTTGGCAAGAGACAAGTACCACAGTAGATGTGGAATAAAACACCATTACAGTGTCTGCCTTTAACTGGAACTGCTGTAAATGTTTGAACTAGAGTGCCAAAGAACCTCTTTGCAGAGAGGAAGCAACACAGTCCAGAACAGCCACAGGCTGCATAAAGATGGGAGCAGCAATCAAGGAAGGTTCTGATCACCAGGAATGATTTTAGATGCATCAGCATAAACAGCACCTCTTCCCAGAATTTGTTTGGGAAACTAGCAAGATTGGATCTATCTCATCTAATTTTAGGCTTATACTTGATAGATATCTGAGGTGCTTCCCACAGGCTACTCAGGCTGTTAGTGCAGAAAGATATTTCATCCTAAAAATATAATTCATTTGACTCCTTCTAAATGACTACTCTATGAAAATATGAATTCTCCCTTAGAAGTCAATTTCTTTCCATTTTTGCCTCAGCTGCAAAAGTCCATATGAATCACACAGATGTAGCTCAGGTAAGTTGTACAATGTTAGTTATGTGTTTTCTAAATAAAGCATCACAAGCACTTAAAAAGACAGAAAAAAATGACATATATAAAGAGCACAAAAATGCAGCTTAAGAGTAAAAACTAAAAATAAATGAATAATAACAAATGAATAAAAATTTATCAAATGAAAGAAATTTAAAGTCTAAAAATATATAAAGACAAAGCATAACAAAGAAGAAATCAGAATCTTAAGCTCTCTCTGAAAATGCATTGCCCAAGAAGAATTGTCCAATTTATGCTGCAAGTTTTGCATAGGTTTATTTATACTGAAGAAATAATTATACCCTGCTTCTGGATTATTATTCCCATTATTGCATCAGTTTGTTTCAGGAACCTGAAACAAGAAAGCCACTCTGCACTGTTGATATCTAGACTAGACATGGATTCCAACTTTGACAATGACAAGAATGAAATCACAAGCAATTGTTAAGAACTTAAATATTTTGCAAAAGAGGATGGTTTTAAGTACATTGTGCCTGTATCAACAAGGTAAACAGATTCATAAGGAAAGTCTTTGTGCTTAGAACACTACGCTCACCCTTTAGACCTCCCAAAGTATGCTTATGTAAAAGCATTGTAATTACTACACAGATTTTGAAGGAAAATATAATTTTGGGCCAGCTGCTATAGACTACCTCTGCTGGATCATTAATCTGGCATGCTCTTTATATAATATTGACTGTGAAAGATACTGTCATACAGTGATCAGGCATTTGTCTTGATAATACATAAATGTAGTACACATGTACTCCGCAGGTATCAAAATAAAAGTGAAGGTTTCCATCTTTCTTTCATGAGTGGTATCTTTGTGATTGAAAAGTGCTCTTGCATTACTAAGGTTATTTTCTGCTATGGGCTACAGAACAACCTAACTGAGCTTCTGAGCAAACATCTGGGGCTGTCCTCCCTGCTGGGCACCAGCACGTAACCAAGCGAGCGCGCAAACTGCGCTGGTGAAAGCCGCGAGCAAAGAAGTGTGTGAATAGCTGCCTGACACTAACAAGAGCAGCTAGCAGCTTGATTTTGTTCATACTAACTTAATGAGATTTTAAAAAATTCTGGTTGTGATCTGTGTGTCCCCCTAGTTGCCTGAGAAGGAAGTTTAAAATGGTCCATCCAGTCTAGCTTTAGCTATCTCAGGGCAACTCTCCAGAGACTCTGCAAACACCAGACTGTATCAGCCAAACACCAAATGTGTTAACTTCTAAGGAGTTTCATATATTTGGCACTTAGATGTCTTTTCCCTTTTGAATACCAAAATGGCTTGTATAGGCCTGGAATAAGTACTGAGTTTTTAGAAGGTTGAAGCAGGATGAAACCTTGCCAAAATAATATGTTCTGTCAAAGCAATACATAAAAGCCTTTCAGGTACATTGCTTTTTCCACAGAACAGATATGTGTAAATCACACATGTAAGAATTATATTTAAAATTACTTCTTAGGGAGCTACTTATCGTCGAAGATTCGTCATTTCCCTGCACATTGATAAAGAACAAAGGAAGAGTTTTGCTAAGGCAAATGCTATTGAGAAACAGTTAATGCTCTAAAATTAAAAATCCTGAGCACCCCAAACTTTTTAGTTGTACATAATCCTCAATGAATGAAGCAATTTAGAGAATTACATTTCAGTTACATTTTAACAAAATGACGACATCACTGGATTTTAATATTCTTTTGACTAATAAGAGCTACCGTACAACCATGAACATAGTCAAAACATCAAGTGAAACATTCACATCACTTACCTTTGAATATTGAATATGCTTTGAACCATCCAACTTTTTACACTGATGTGAAAAATTGCATGCCTTAGTAGTTCCAGTGGAACGTAACATTAAAAGGTGCCATGAAATTGGATAGCTTGACAGCCTGTAAATCATGAACTATAACCTTCACTCTGTTTCTTCTCTGGTAATACACTTTTGAACTAAACAGCACTTGGATTTTGCTACTCAGTTGTTTTAATCCGATACTTTAACTTAGAGTTAATTTTTTCCAGGATAAAAAAACAGTAAGAGATTAGAGCAAGCTGGTGGACAGAGAAGGTAGAAGACAGCTAAACATTTGGAAAGGAAGAATTGTGAGATAGTGCCTGTGTTTTTCTTCCAATCCAATCAAGTTGGTTTTCAAAATTAGTCTCACTCTTTTAAACTATGTCATTCTATTTACTATATCAACTATGGCAGAGAGGAGCTCAATTTAATCATGTATGGGTCTGTTCAAGTCCTAGGAATACTTATATAAAGCATTCAACTTTAAAAATAAATCTACAAAAATGTGAAAGTACTCTCAGATGAGTGTAGTTTTTCCAATGTATTTGAGTACTCCAGCTCCAAATATTTAAACAGAACATCTCAAAACTATTTATAATTGCTTAATTGTGTCCAAAGTATCAGGAAAATAATTAATTTACGGTCTTAGAATTTTAAAAGTCTTTACACTTCTCAGTCTGCTTTTTGTGATTTCCATTACCTTTTCTCCTGTTTGCTGCTTGCTTTAATGGAAATGCAAATACCAAAAACTGGGCACAGAATTAAAATAACTATATCTCTTCTTTCTTTTCTAATTCCTTCTGTTTTCCTCTTCGTGGTGTATTCTCTGTGCAGTTCATGTTTCCTCAACCATCAACATTGCAAAACTAAAAAATGCAGATGTTTCATAGCACTAATCACACTTGCCTCTTTTTGGTTGGTTGGGGTTTTTTTTCCTTATTATAAACCTTCTTGTATTCTGAACATTACTTTAGTCTTCTCAGTTCTGAGTGTGTCTCTAGACGGCACCTGTCCCAATATGAGTAAAGGCATCCTGTTGCTGAGACACTGAGGTTAAAATGAATTCACATCCATGGTGCTTTATGATTGCTATTTTTAGGCTATTTTGGTGATTCAGTTATTGTTTCTGTTTTTAAGACAATTTTCTCAAAATGAAAATGTTTATTTATACAAAAAGTTGAGATATTTGAATTTGTTTTCTTTTTAAAAAACCCTAATACCATATATAAAAATTCCTTAGATAAAATTTTACATTAATTTCAGATTATATATTCTCCTTACAACTTCATATGTTGTTACAATAGGCTTTCAAGTTTCAAAAGTTACAGACAATAATTCATGTGGTAATAAATTATTTCATTAGCTTTCTGAGGTATGCTACATAGGGAGGAGCTGATGGCTCAAAGATTAGTAATTTCACATTTGCATTAAACATGTTAGAGCTAATTTTGTAGACAGTTTCTGCTGACTCAGCCCCCAATGAAACAGCACAGATGCCTGAAAATGTGAATGCCTGCTATCACTTCAGTTCAATACCTGATTAATATACAATGTGTATGTTATGTGTGTTACAATAAAATAGCAATGTAAACAAAATGCAGAACCCCTGGATTGTTGATTTGCTCTCCAGATGTTAAAAAAGGATGTGCAAAAAGCCCCAAATGTGACTTACTGGTGGGCAGTCATCTTTGGGGTTGGATTACAGGTCAGGAATATAAACACTGCTTTTTCTATTCCCACTCCAGGAGTACAAAGGTGCCATAAACCCAGTTCAATTTATGCTGAAGGATTGATTATCTAGAAAAAATCTGAACAAGATTCTTTGCGACTTTTATGTAGATCACGTGAACAAGAAAAAGAGATATAAGGATAGCACCTATTTAAATTTAGAGGTTAATATGAGATAATCTGAGTTTTCCAGTCAAAGTATCATTTTAATGTCTATTAAAAGGATTAGATACACTTCACAACTTTTTTATCCCTGTTTAACCTTAGGGGAATTGCCACGTCTGTAATTTCCAAAAATGCATAAGCCTTTCACTACTAATGGACTTCTCATCTTAAGTCAATTAAGTGCTTACTGAAAGTTCTGCCAAGAGTTTTCTTCCCAAGTCTGTCTGCCTTTTCTTTAAGTTTCAAGAACAGTATTTTTCCATATGATATTTTTAAAAGCATGTCTATGTATAGGATTTGGATCTCCTATGCACTACCTTAATAGATATACTTAAAATAAAATCTTAATATCTACATAAATTATAGTTATTTTGTAGAGTGTTTCTGTTCTTAGAGCTGAATAAAAGTTTGCAACTTTGTTTACAAAAGATAAAATTAAATTCCTCCTATACTTTTAGTAACAGAGGTATTCATTCCCTTACAGTACATATAGTCTCAACAGGACTTTAAAAATTAAAATGATTTTTGTAAACATTTTTTAAAATTTATTAAATATTAGCATACTCTTCAAAACTGACATGAAAAAATTCCCAGTGAATATTCAGCAAAAACGTGGTCAATGGTTTCCATATTTTCATGTTATCCATCTCTCCTGTATGCCCTCACTCACTAGAGACCTCATTTGCTAAACATTACCTGTCCTCAAAAAAATAATGTGAGAATGTCTAAAGCAGTTTGAACAAGTCACACATTCAAACAGCTGCTTAAAATTTTTATGTTTTTGCTGAAAATTTTCAACTACCTCACAACATCAGTTATGTTTTAAAAAATGAATTCCAGTCAAGATATATCAAAGAATTAAAGGTTCTGCAATTGAAATCTTGCAGAATAAAACCATTGACAGGAAACGCTTATTAATTAAAACATTAACTAGTGCTGTGGCATGTATAGTGTTTTCTGCCCCTGCCTTTGTGTCAGATATCACTACAATATATTTTCGATATTGTCTCAGAATCACACGTTATCAGAGAATACACTTAGCTTTGAAGGAAGACTACCCCTAGGCAGAGGCTTCAGGTGATTTTCTTAATGTAACAGAGGAAAAATACCTGGATTGACTCAAATTTTCTGAAATAGGTGCCCAGCCTTGGCTTGTGTGGGCATATTTGCAGAAGTGTCCCACTTGGAGGCACCTTGTGGATGTTCTATCCCTGGAAGTGTCCAAGGCCAGATGTGGGCCTGGGAAGCCTGATGTAGTGGGTGGCATCCCCCCCATAGCAAATGGGTTTGGAATTACATGATCTCTAAGAAACCCTCAAACCTAAGCCATTCGTACCCAGTGAGGATACAGACCCTCATGCCCAAAAGATGGAAACTATTCCCACAGAGCAAAGGATCCCAAGTCCAGTGCTCATGCACGGGACTCCCAAATTATGTAAGAGGGGAAAGGAGCAGAATGATAGCTCTGTGAGTTTTGAGGCTTTCTGGGAAGAAAAGAAAATGGAGCTTTTGGTCAGTGCAGAGGACTATGAGGAGCAGCTGAGGGAAATGGGGGGTTTATCCTGGAGAAAAGGAGGCACAGTTTGCTCTCTGCAAGTACCCAAAAGAAGGTTGTTGCAATGCGGGGTCAGTCTTTTTTCACAGGTGACAAGAAGAGGAGTCCTCAAGTTGTGCCTTTCACAGAAAGGACTCTCAAGCACTGGATGCCCAAGTGTTTGAGTCTTCATCCCTCGAGGTATTTCAGACATGTGGGTATGGCATTCAGGAAGTGGTTTAATGGTGGACCTGAAAGTGTTAGGTTAACTGTTGGATTCAATAAGGTCTTTTCAAATCTAAATGATTCTATGTTTCTCTAATCTCTGACCTCACATTCTGCATTGCAGTAGATAGGTTTTCTTTGATGAATGTTATCAACAGCAGGCAGGACTCCTGCTGAAGTTTTTCCTCAGACCTATGCACCTGCAGAACATATTTCATTATCCAGCACAGGAGATAGTCTTAATATATTAGAAACTTAGGAGAAATGTGCAAAGGAAATGGATTGTACATTCTAGGGTTGCTGTTGATAATTGCTGCCCCGAGATGCGTAGGGGGTCTCTGCTTTGGCCCACACAACTGAACGAGTCTGGACTTTTCACTGTTCGGTCTTGAGGTTGTTTATTAATTCTTATCTATAAAATTTTCTTTCTGCCCAGCAGAGGTCTGTCCTGCAGGGCAGCCACAGGCACTCTGACCACCCCCGAGGCAGTGTTGTCCTTTTATACTACAAATTACGTATAACATATTTACACTTAATTCCCAATACCTATCACCTGTGTTATACAGTGCACTTCTACTCTAAATCAGTCCCAAAGTGCCAACATCACTGCAGAAAATGGAGAACAAGAAGAAAAAGAAAGGCTAGACATGCCCAACTTCCTCCATCTTGTCCCCATAACTCCCCTACCAAAAATCCTAAAATCTACATTTTCACCCTGTGATCATTTTGTTATTACACTAGTCAAACCTGCCTGACTTTCAGGTCCTCATACAAAGTTGGCAACTTGCTCCAGGGGTCAAAATCAAATCCCCAGGTGTTTTGGGCTGCCTGCCAGGGTCTCTGAGCCCCCTGGCAGAGTCCTTGGCAACTCTGGACACCCAGAGGGATATACTGAGTTCTGACAGTACCTACCCAGTGTGTGAATTGTGAACTCAATTCAAAACAAAGAAAAAAAAAAACTAGAATATGCAGACACACTTTTCCACAGCAAGAGGTCTTTCCATGCCAGGCTTCATCACTTGATACCAGCAGCAGTGGGAGTGGTTCTGTTAAAAAAAAAAAAAAAAAAAAAAAAAAAAAAGGTAGCAACTGGGTTTTTTTTGTTGTTTTGTTTTCTTCCTTTAATGTGAGAGAAATATTTTCAGTCTTCTTTATCACAATGTTCAAAAATTAGTTAATTTAGGTTTAAAGAGAAACAACAAGCCTGTGGGATGAGATCAGATCTAGAAAACTGTTCCTCAAAGTTTGAAGTTTAGGAAAGTGAAGGGCAAGTGAAATATGAGCTTTGAAACTTCACTGCAGTTACTGTTTTCTGCAATGAAAAATTGATTTTCAGCAGATCTATCTAAAACATGCTACAAATTTTGAAAATGTAAGGAAATCCATGTATTTTACTTCTTTTATTTAATTTTCAAATTCTCAGAATTTATTTAAATATTTTGATTTTATTTATTTAAATATTTTATGGCAGATCCCTGCACTTTTAGGGATCAAAATACAAGGGAGTTGGATGTTTCTATGCACACTAGGGAATCTGTGAACAGAAAGTCAGATATTACAGATGTTCCTTACTTGAGTCTCTGTGTATCAAAGGGGAAAAGCAAACTCCCTGCAAATCTTCTCACACACACAAATATTTATACTGGAGAACAGGCTGAAAGAATAGAAAACAAGAAATGGGTTTTAGCTAGGTGACTACAAGATTTTAACAATTCTAAATCCGTCAAATGAGATAGATTTTAAAAGACAACAGTCTACAGATATAGAGGCCTAAAATTCTTGTCACTAATGGGTGCTGTGTTTATCATTAAGTATCTCCACTTGTAATAACATTGAGAAAAATGCTATTATGCTGCCAAAAAGATGAAATACTATCATCAGCAGCAGAAGCAGAGGCAATATCCCATGTAAAAAGGGAAATAAAAGGAAAACACAAACCCCCTGGTGTTTTCTACTTCCTATCTCCCCTAAAGAAATAATAGTCTTTTTTAAATATTCTGCCACAGCAACAGACTGAAAAGCTCAGAGATTGCACATACATTCTCTTTTTAGTGCCAGTTTTACCAGTCTCTAAAATTATACTTATGATTCCACCTGCATATGTCCAGGTGCTATGCATTCACCAAGGATTAAGAGGAAAAAGTCCTTGGAGGGGCTGCAGTTCTCTTTGTCAACAACCATGTCCAGGCAATGGTAGCTAGATGGGATAGTAGGTCCACAGAAAATACCTGCTTAAATTACAGAGGCAATCTTGCCTGGGGTGATTACTCAGCCATGCTAACCAATATGATGACAGCTCATGGTGTTTTTTTTTAATATCCAGATTGTTTTAAATCTACATAGTTTAGGTGCCTATTTGTAAATTTCTGTTAGACACATTAATTTAGTTTATTCAAATTAATACACTATGTCAGTGGCAGTGGCAGAATGTGGACAATAGAAAAATGACAACTGGTCATTACATTTTAAATCTAATTTGTAATTTTCACTGAACTGTGATCATGTCAGTAAATGAACACAGAAGCCCAAAAGTATTTTTCAAATGTAACACTGAAATTTCAAAAGAGGAGACACCTGTTCGTACTTTTCTAACCATGAAAGGCCTATTTCAACATAAGTAGAAGAAAAATTGTAAGAAATGTTAATATTAAATTAATTACCTGTAGCATTATAGCACACCTTGCTCCCAAACAGAGCTCCTGGAAGGTTTATCACCAATATTATGACCACTTACCCAAAAGTCTAAAGTCTTGCAGAGGAGAAGACCTACCTGTCTGTGGAGCAGCTCTGTGGAAAGGGACCTGGGAGCCTGGGAATGACAAGCTCAGAGTGAGTGGTGCTGCTGTGGCACAGAGAGCCAGCAGGGCACTGGGCTGCACCAACAAGGGCATCTCCACAGGGACACAGAAGTCATTGTCCCACTCAGTGCTTGTCAGGCCACACCTGGAACATGGTGCTCAGTTTTGGCTCACACTGTGCAGAAGGTTGTGGACCAGCTGGAAATGGTCCAGACAAGGGACAAAAAGATGATCCAAGGACTGTAATTTTGTCAAGGAAGGTGTAAATAGATGATCCTCAAGGTCTCTTCTAACCTGGTGTTCTATGATTCTATGAAAAGAGTAATAGCACAAATTAGACACAAACCTTCACAATTCATAACATAATTTGCAGATTCAAACAGACATACAAAACTGGGCTTGCAAATTAGAGACTCCTTTTAAAAATCTGGCCCACTTTAAAATCTAGTAATAGTGTTCTAGCTTCATGAGTTTTAGTAGAATAGTCTAATATTGTTTTCTAATATTTGTTTCTAATATGTTTCTAATAAGGAAAATGCCAGTTCCCTCCAATGCTTTTTGATAAAAAGAGAGTAGCAGCTGATCATTGGCTTCAGATTTTTAGTTTTTACTTCTTAGTGATCCCACTGAGGTTAAAGATGGATCCTTTAACAAATGAGAACAGTTTCAAATACAAAGTGGGTTAGGAAAACAAAACTTGACAATTTTAGTTGCAGTTTGCTTTAAAGTTCTTAGATTTAAGTGATCTTGAAACACAAGTAGGGAGAAAAATCATGAACCAGGTTACCATGTATTGGAGCTACGTTTAGGCTTCCATTCTATGATACAATGGAGAAATATGCTTAACTATGATAGATATCTTTACATTAGAGGAAAATCTGGAGCTGTGGGTTTTGGTTTTGTTCTGTTTTGCTTTAAAAAAGCATCTGACCTTTCTATAAGAAGAAAGTCTTTGTGTCTTGAACTTTATGGATACAGTGAGGCTCCTGTAATGCTATAAATAATATGCTTTTCAGAACAAGTTTTTCTTAGTTTAAAACTAAAAAAATTTTTCTGAGTACATCAAAGCATTTGGCATATGTTGATATCAACTCTTTCAGGTAAAATATTTACTTAATAGTTTAATTATGAAAGCACTAATTATTCTATATTCCTGTAAGGCAAACTGCTTCTGTCTGGAAAAGCTTTCTAATTCTGACCTAGTGAGGCATTTCTGTCAGAAACTAAAAATTAACATACAAATTCACTGAACCATTAGCAAACTTTGATGTTTAAATTCTTTCTGCTATGAAATGGGATGATTTTTTATTTCATGAGTAATCTTTGATGTTGGCAGTTACACAAATAAATTAGGAAAATCCCAGTGACAGGAATAGTGTTGATGAATTACCGTATTGCACGAATAGTTTCTTAAAAGTGCAGAAGACTTAATACAAATAAATTTATGGTTCATGTAAATTCTTGCTAAATTAATCTGGGTAGGTAGGTTGCATAATCAGTACCCTATAGCTACTGCACAGATATATAGGGAAGTAGTTTTACAGACATGGCTTTTTAGGAGGTGGCTTTGAAGTGATGATCTCTGTTTTATTCAGTGTGGTATCATATTTTTAAACTCAAATACCAGTTGCAGACAATATAGATCAGAGCAGCAAGATTCTTCAACATCTTTTTCTGTTTTGCTGCTAAAAGTCATATCCCAACACCCCGGCTTTGCCTCAAGCATTTTTATTAAATTATCTAACACTTATAAGCCTTAAATAACAGAATCAATTCATCTCATGCTTCCTTTGAAACACTGCAAAATTGGGGACAGCCTATGATCAAATGCTGTACTGGTGAGAGGAGAGAAAGCAGGCCTCTCCTGTCTGGAATTTTCTTCTATATCAAGAGGGGGGCACAGTGTTGGCTTTTAGGTCATCATAAATTTTCAGAAAAGCTCATAGGTTTAGTAATCAAAGGTCTTTGAACTGAGATGATACTAAGCATGAACTGTTCTCATTCAGGTGCTCCCCACATTGGGTTGTTCCTGCGGATCTTTGCTTCTACCATAGAGGGAAGCAATAAGCAAATTTTAGGATCTTTTCACTTTCTCACAAGAGAACTGGAAGGAAAAAAACACACCTACATTATAGTTTTAGTCTGAATTAATTTTTGAAGTGAATCTCCTGACTTACATGGTCAAGTTGGCGCTGTGGAGTGAACTCTCAGTGCTTAAAGTGCCTTTGGGTTTTCTGCCAGGATAATGATAATGTGTTTTCTGGAAATAAATTGAAAGGCTGGAGTATTCAGCTCAGGAGGCCAGACAAAAATTACTTTCCTTGCAACACGCATTGTGTAGGCATAAGGTCCTCACACCTGTTCTCTCTGCATATTTTTGAACCATACTAATTACATTATTGCTTGGGTAGTCATAGCTGATAAATTAAAGGAGTGATGCAATATTAGTGTACATTTTGGTAATTTTTAACATTGATTTGTTCATGGATGTAGTCTACAGCACAAGTCAAGGGGTAGCACACATATGAGGGATATGAAAGTTTCTTAATCAACTGCCTAAGTAAAAACATTCTTCCTTCAGTTTTGAATTAATCATATAACTTTATCTGGTGATTCATCCTATTTAACACTATTTTTTTCTCGTAAACTTTCAACAGCCTAAGCCAATGCCTCTTCTTTTTATATAATCTATTGTTGATTTTTTCCCATTCTACCACAAATGTAAAATCTCAGGCGCTGCCTCAGACCAAAATAATTTCTATACTAGTAAATGGAATAAGTGTCTTGAGCTAATTCTGTTGATTATGTCCTGAAGTTAGTTTTATTTCTCAATCTTTCTAGTTTGTTTGTCCCAAAACACTTATCTAATAAAAACTAAGCCTTATTACATGAGGGGAAATAGTGGAAATAGAGACAAGAAGGTGTCTGCACACTGACACTTAAGAAGTCAATGACACCTTTCTAAGGGAGCTTTCTTTATTATTCTTCTTCAGCTCTCTTTGCACTGCAATGTTATTTTCTCAACCCACCCTTACACATCAGAAAAAAATTCCAATTCAAATTTGATACAGTTTCATTACTCTGTATTAATACCTGAATTGTAGCCTCCTTTCTTGCTCTTTGTAAGAGCCTAGATCTGAATTTCACTTTTTTGGCATGTTGAAATGAGGTTGTAGTCTCAGGGTCATCTTGAACTATCCAGTAACCAAGAGTTTGTCTTGAGTTCTACACTCTATAATAAAACATAATATTAAAACACTCTGTACTGAAAATGGCATTAAAATAGTTAATGTTAAAGTTCAGATTCCTTTTTCTTGATGCTGCTTTTCTCTGTTCATAATAAACAATGGTATCTTCAGGGCCAAAAATATATTTGAGCTTTTGAAAAACACCTTCTATTTCCATTACAAAAATAATGCAGGTACATGTATCACTGCATTCTTTTTAAATATTGCAATAGAAAACTAAAGCAGTTCCTTAATTTACAGAGCCTAAAATAGAATAGTTCACTTTCAAAGGAGAAGAAACAAAAATAAATAGAATGAAGAATGCTAGAAGCAAGTAAACCAACAAACAAAAAAGACCTGTCAACACTTTTGCAGAAATACTTTTTCTGCTTACTATACAAATAGCAACCCAAACAGTCCTCTTTTATTCTGCAGTAGATAAATTTTAAGTAAAAAAGAACTCCATTTTATATTAATTATGTCTTGTCCAAATGATCCTCTTGCATAAAATATTTAAAATGTATTTTGCAAAACAACCTTGGTGAGTGGAGAATTCTACAGCTGATTTTTTTTTACAGTGTATAATCTATCTATCTATCTATCTATCTATCTATCTATCTATCTAATTGGATTGAATTTAAGATCCAACTAAAACCATAAATGCCAACTGGTATCAAAAACAGAAGGAGCTTGACAACTGGTAAGAAGCCACAAAAGTTAATAATGATTACAAGAAAAAAATACAAGAATTCAAAGACATGACTGATCAATTAAAGTATGTATAAAACATGACATAATAGTTAGATGCAGATTTTAACTAAGTTATTGTCCCTGCTTAATAAAAACTAGATCTGAGCATATGGAGAAGAGGCTGTTGACCTGATGAGAATAGTAACAGTATTTTTACACAAAGTATGACATTTACAGCTGGACCTGCATGTCAGTGAAGCTCAGTGCAAACTCCATTGGACATAGATGTTAATAAGTATTTAGAGCAAATAGCTCACCTTTGACAGAAAGAGTAGCAACTGAATCAGTGACTAGGTTTTTGTACTGTCTTTCAGTATGTTAAAACTGTTTTTGCACTGTCTTTCAGTATGTTAAAACTGTTAAGAAAATCTGAGGGAAATTAATGTAAAAAGTCTCTTATTGAATATGTCAGTTGATAAAAGAAATCACAAAAAACATGTGCGTGGGGAAACAGGTATCAGGATTATAGACACGTTTCCATATATTGACTAAATGTAGAACTTCTGCACTTAAAATTGTATCTAATCCCTAACTCTACTACAGAAATCCTACCTGGGATTTAGAAAACTCACATAATTTTACATTCCTCATACAGGTTATCTGTAGCATATTAGATACTGGTCTTGCACTTGAACTGGTAAAAGTCTGAGAACATAAACTAAATTAAAATACTCTAAATTTGAGCAGGCCTTTTCTTCTTGATAGCGTATCAAAGTCATTTACACTTTACCTAGTTTTGGTTGAATGACTTCACTGAGGTACTAAGGTCATTTGTGACATACTGGGCCTATGGTATTTTAAGGGCATCTAAACCAAATGCATCTTGTTTGCATGCAATTTATTTTGGTAGCTCCACACATTCATCCCCAATTACTACTAGTACAAGACATTTCAGTGCCTTCAATTGGCATTTAGCTTTTTGGTCTTTACCCCACTTCAGAGAAAATGCCTGTTCTCCATAATCAGAGCCTCCCCTTCCCCCAACAAACCAGGACTGAACTGGGTCATCCAGGTGTGCCTGGGTAGATGTGGATGTGAGACAGTGAATCTCCTAGAAACTTCTTCAGAAATCCTAATCAGGGTTTTATTTCGTCTTCCCTTCCCCCTCGTTATATTTTATGCCCTCTATAGGGCTATAGTGTTTCATTCCTTTTCTCTTTGACCTTTCACATCTACCCTATAAATTCAGAACTACTCTAGGAAAGAAGAGTAAGACTGCTGCTTGGCTACGAACATTTAAAAGAAATTCTTCAGGTTGCTCCTTCTCATCTACAACACCAACTTCCCACACCTTACTCCCAGCTTCCTCTGCCTCTCAAATTTTCAGCAGGTCCTCTCAGCAACATTTACCCACATTGTCTTCACACACCACCACTGTGTTGCATTAACCACAAGCAATTTGTTTCGACTTAACAGAACACTCATCATATGCAGAGTCATGAATTCATTAGTAGTCTAATTAGTGTTTTGGCAGCCAATACAACAAAGGCATATATTAATCCAGTTATAACAATACTAACACATGTATTCCAAATTATCCAATTATTGCCAATCCCCATTAACTTCTTTCAGTTGTATGCTGACTTTTTGCAATCTAACCCTGTCTTCTTTTGTGATGCTTACCCTCCCCATGACCTTCAGGATACTAAAATTGCTACTGGGAGCCTCACTCCAGAAGAGGAAGGGGTCTGCACCGAGTCACCAGAGGCCTGAGTTATTTGCTAGGAAGTTTTTTCTTGCTGTTCTCTCTGCTCTTGGGTCTTAGGGTTATTTTACACAGGGCCCTTTGATTTACCTGACTCTTCATATTCCCCTCAGGTTAGTTACATAACAACCACCCACTTTTTCATTGTTACACTTCCTGAGGCCACGCATACAACTGCAGTCAGTGCTAAGCTAATGAAAAACCTATTGCAGTGGGGCAATAGCCACTTATGACACTTTTCTGGTAAACACACAGGTGCCCAAGACATCAATGAAAATTCCTGAAGTCAGTTGTTAAGTTTATTAGAAGGTCTGTGGTCAAGGGTGTACAAAAAACACTGGTTGCTTTTGTTTAGGTTCACTTAATACTTGCATTTAATTCCTCTGTAAAGAGAGGAAATTAGCTTAATCAGCACTTTATCCAATCTATGACTATGACTGAATATGTAGAAATAGAAAAAGATTAAAAATAGCTTGGTACCTAAATGTCTTAGAAAAATTAATTTTGTATTAGGATTTTGCATATTTTCCTATATCTTTAATACACAAGTATGACTCTAAACCTTAGGAGATTAAAGCTAGAGAAAAACTGGTTTAAAACAATTAATAGTTTGTGATGCCAGAACACCGAGAAAACTTTTGTACTGTTATAGAAAGATGAGAGAAAAGAAATATTACCACTGCAATGAACATTTTCTTGTATTTCCTATTCTATTTTCCATGGGGACTATTAAGTATATACTCCCCTAGCATTTTCCAGGCAATAGAATCAGCAATAAAATTCTTACTTTCTTCTAATTGTCCACTTTACTTTTTTTCTCAACAAAGAATGTCTGTCTCAAATGAAACCCCTTTAAAATTAGCTATAAATTGATTCAAAATAGTGTAGGGATGGGATGGGATGGGATGGGATGGGATGGGAATGCAGCTACTGGAGCAATTGAAGAACTATATTGTACCCTTGCTTCTATGAATTACTCACAAATGAAGCAACAAATCCATAAAAATCATGTTCATCTGTAAAAAAATTATTAATAAACAAGGCTATGGAGTTTTTGACAGAAGCTGGCCATGAATTACATACTCATAAGTTCCCATCTGATTTCTTTATTTGTGACACAAACCACATAATATTGCCTTGGTTCATTGATTATAACTTACTAGTGCTTTGACATACAATCATGTTCACTTTCTTTGTGAAACACATTTTCTTTCTTAATTAAATGAGTCTTGGTTACTTGCATATATTTATTGGATAAGAGAGATTTTTGTCAAGTAATGTTGAAGCACAAACAAAAAATCTATGCAAACAATGTGATATGATAAATAGCTCACACTGATGCTTATACATTGGTTACCAAATGTAATGAGCAGAAACCAGTGTGAAACAGAAATCTGAAATGAGCATCACATCCTACCTCAGTGAGACAGGCACTTCCCAATGAGCAGGGACTTCTATATTCTACTGTCTCATCCCAGAACTGGCAACTATTTTTGGTGCCAAGCAATTTCTAAAACTGAGTAATGACTGTAGGTTTCAGAACTTATTTCTTCCCCCTCTCACAAGGTGAATACTTGTTTGTGCTTCCTTTGGCCATGAAATATCATACTCCCTTTTGCATATTGGCAGAGCTTCCACATAATGTCTTGGCACACTGCTGTCTGCAAAGAACCAGAACACACAAAATACTCAAGTTTGCAGAACATCAGCTCCTCCGCTTGGCAGTACAAGGCAGATTTCAAGGACAGGCAAGAATGAATATTTTATCAGCAGCTTCAAGAAGCAGGACTAAAATCCTACTTGGTTCCAAAGTGCCATTTAGTCAATTGTTTGCCACTTGCTACTTTTCCTCAGGTGGTGATAAGCACTGGAAGTCTATATTAATGTTTTCAGTGTTACCAAAACTAAACGATTTTGAACAATACACACAGATCAGTTCAATGCTCCTATGTAAACACCCACTGGGAATATATCTTTTAGATGTCCACTCACTCAGTTACCCATTTTTGATCATCTTTTGTAATAACTTGCTCAGGATACCAGTGATGAGTTGCTGCCTTGAATAGTCTGGGATGCTGAATTCCTGATTGATGCAGTCAATACTCACTCTTGTGATAGTGACAGCCAAAATATTTCTGGCTTGCTCTAGCCAATCCTTAACTTTGACAGCAGGGTGCCCTGGTAACATGTACCTGTGCCTTAATAAAGGGTGGGGAAAGACAGTTCAGCAAACACTTTAGCAGTGTCTCCCACATGTTGCTCAAGCTGCCTGCCCCAAAACATGAGACACTTATTTCAGTCACCGTTTCTCAATGAACAGAAGCCACCCTTGCAGCCTCCCCACTACCAAAGCTTGGCCATGCAAACCCAATATTCTTTAAAAAGTATTCTTTGCTTCCCCATATCTTTGATCTCTTCCCACAACACAAAATTAAATGGCAGAGCATTTATTTTGGTAGTAAAATATTAGGTGTAATGAAGTTCACAAAGCAATTAAGTTTTACAAAAGGCTTCTTTCCTGATTAATGAAGAAAATATTAACAACTAAAAACTAAGATGACATCTGCAAATTTTGGAGTTTGTATTAAGACAAATGGACTTCAATAGCTTTGTGAAGGTTCTTGTATTGACAGACCTATGTTTAAACGTCTGCATACCTACATTTCCTGGAAAACCAAATTATACTCTTTCATTCAGTTCTCTGGAAAAAGTATTTATCCTTGACATCTTAGTAAAATAAATTACTTATTGTTTTAGTGCTAATGGTCTTCTGTTTCTATTTGCTAAGCTATGTATCATCTGTGTGTGTGTGCGCTCTTATGTACAAATGCAAAGCACATCTATGAAAACAGAAGGAAATAAACACAAGTCTGTAATACGATACATTCCAGATTCAGCAATTTGCATCTATTTTCATGCATGATGATTTTATTCAAATCTTTTGCACAATTTTCAGTTTTTCTGTTGTGAGCCAAGTCAGATCTGAATGAAACTTCTTGGCAATTATCTAATGTAACACCCCAAAATAATGAGTTTGGCTTAAAGTCATCTTATTGAAAACATTCCACATTGTCTTGAACTGCCGTCTGTCTCTTTGCATTATTACTTTCTTGATATTTTGTAGATTTTTATGAAATTTTCAAATAATTGCCGTATTTCAAATTATAGGATTTAATGTAATCCAGAAAAACCAAAAACTCTCATCACTAAAATAGCTATGTGACAGCTAGCTTCCATTTACTTTATTTCAGAGATGGCAAAAGCAAAAGATTTTGCAGGATCAGAGATGCGGTAAAACTGAAAAAGTACAAAAAGAAGAAAGGGAAAAATGCATATATGGTGTCAACTAGAAACAAACGGGACAAGACATCAACTCCTAAAGAAGTTCATGGGTTTCTTAAGCTATTAAACCTGATCACCCCTTGAAATAAAGCATTAGATGAGGCTATCACAAATTTGCTTAGCTCAACCTAAGTAAAAATATTTATTCTTTCCCAATCCTTCCCCAAATTATATGTACCCACTTATGTTCAGCACAGCTATACCATAGGAAAATATGATTCACTGAAGTGCATTTCTTAATTCCAAAAAGCAATTAACATTAATAGTTCCTTGGCTGTCTGAGTCTATTCAGTTTCTGATGAATTCCAGAAATCATTTATGCAATTGTCAGTGTTAAGATACACCACTCAGGAAGTCATATATTGTGTACAAGGCTTAATTATATCAACTGACATAGATTTTTAAGTTTAAAAAGCACAGCTTGTAGGTAAAGAGAAACATTCTAGAAAGTAAATTCTTTCTATTTTACTTATCTCTGCCAGTAATTTCCCATATATATTCCCTGTACATTACCATACAGTTGTCATTTATTTTATATTTACACTAACTTGTGTCTCCACTGTTTAATCCCCACTTATATGCCACATTTATGGCAGAAGAAGAAGAACCATGAGAAGCAATGCTGGATGAGACAAGAAGTTTGTAGTCACAGGAAAACTATTATCCATACTAACACCAGGACTGCTGCTGTTATTTGCTGGCTCCTGGCAGCTCCCATGGAGCCTGGGGCAGCCCACCTCCAAAGCCAGTGCAGCTCATCTGCATTGCTTTGCTTTCTTTGGCTGTCTTGAAGCAGACTCATACCTCCCACAGCACACACCTAAGTTTGGATGGTATTGCGAGGCAGCGGCCCACTCTCATCTCTTCCAACATTTCACACTCGTGTGTGTTGTCATGCACTTCTCTATAGGCATGGAGAGAGATAAATGCCTTCTCGTGCGCAGGATGGACTGGGGCAGATTGGCTTGAGTACAAACTCCAGCTCTTTAGCAGAAAGGCATTGACTCCTTTCAGCATGTCAAACCTCACACCTCTGTGCATGGTAAATACAACAACTCAGGCACAGGTGGAGGGCCCTGTGCAACACTGGAGAACAAATGAAATCCCATGGCAAACTGCCCTCTTGTCCACCCCTCCCCATCTTCTCCAGGGCTCTGGTATGTACAAAGATCAAATGGTAAACAGGGATAATGTCGGGTATTTTTTGACCAGGAAAACCTGGGAAGAGAAGAATTCATTCTAGGGTAAACTATAGCAGTGACCAACAATATTTTGTATGGATTTACCTCCAAGAGAAAGATAATGCATATTTCTTTCCTGCTTTACTCATGTGCTTTAGCAGGGGGAAAAACCCCAACTCTAAAAGTTATAAAAAGTATACTCTAAAAAAAAAAAGTATACTCTAAAAGTAACTTTATAATAAATCTAGGCAATAGTCCAGTCATACTTTGATTATCTATTTCTGCATGACAAAGGTAGAGGTGTCAAAAGTGAACAGACATGCCTTTTCAAATTACACTTAGGTAAGGAAACAGAAAGCTATGTGCATGGAGCACATATTTTTAAATCAACTGATAGGAAAAATTAAAAGCTTTCTCTTCTCTCCCCCTAAGAGTTGAAATAATAGTCTCCTAATAAAGTAGTATGATAAGGACCAGGATGAACTTTTTTGCCTTAGGATCAGCTTCAACACTGCTATCACTGGACTGCAAGAAGCTCCCCCAAAACTGATGGTCAGAAATTGGATGAAAGCCAAAGATGCATGGGAAAGAAAAATCTCATGACAATTTTTAGGACTGGGGGCTTTTCCTGGCCAGGAGTTATGGAATGCCAAGGGTACCAAGAACACTCGAGGGATGTCAAGCTATTGGTTTTGATTCAGAGATCAGAGAGAGAGGGCTATGTGCTGCTGTCGCTTGTGACCCAACACGAGGCGCAGCCGCCCGCTACAAGGCGAGAGGGGCTGCGTTCGGAGCGGCAGCACCCTCACCCCACGTCGGGCACCTTCCCCAGCAGCAGCAGCGCCCCTGCCCCACCGAGGGGCGCGGGAGGCCGGAGCCCCCGCCCGCCTTTGCCCCGCGGGGCGGCGCGGGCGGGCCGAGCGGAGCCGTGCGGTGTCGGGGAGGAGCGGCAGCGCTCGCAGGAGCACCCAGAGCTCGGCTGTCGGGATGCGGCCGCGGAGGGGAGGGGAGCGGGAGCAGCGGCACCTTCCCCCGGCCGAGAGCCAAGTTAAATAGCCAGCGCCGCGCCGCCACCTTCCTCTTCCCTCCCGGCTCCGAGCCCTCGGCGAACGCCCCCGTGCCACCCCGCCCGGCCGCGGGCGGCGGAGGGCAGCGCGGAGCCAGCCTGCCCCTCGGAGCCAGCAAACCCCGCGGAGCCAGCAAACCCCGCGGAGCCAGCCTGCCCCTCGGAGCCAGCCTGCCCCGCGGAGCCAGCCTGCTCCGCCGAGCCGGGACGCCGGCGCTGCCGGGAGGGGCGTGCGCTTGGGAGTCGGTGCCGGAGGCGCCGCGTCCCGCCGAGCCGCCCGACTGAGAGGACTACGCCAGCTGCATGGGAGGAGATGAGCGTGGCGGGGAAGCAGCCTCCTCCAGCACCGCTCGAGCGGCCCGGCAGCCTCCTCGTCCCCACCTGGGCAAGTACTCTCCCCCTCAGCCCGTCCCGGTGCCAGCTCCCGCGGCGGGGGGGACAGGGTCCCGCCGGCGGCGCTGCCGGAGGGCGGGAGGGAGGCGCCTGCGGGAGGGACGGCAGCGGGGCGGTGCGGGCTCGGCTCAGGCTCGGGGTCGGCTCGGGCTGCCGGGGGGCTGTCGCAGGGACGGGGCGGCTGCTCCCCGGGAGGGACGACCCATGCCATGCCGCCTCCACGCAGCCGGGCGGCACCGGGCCCGAGCGCGGCCGGGCGGGACGTGTCCCGGTTGATGCTGGTGGCTATGTTCAGCGCATCGTGACAGGCTGCAGCGTGAGGGTCGAGTTTCCCGGGGACAGAGCTGAATCACTCAGTTTGAAACCCAGCTGTAAGCCTGCGATCAATAAAAAAAAAAAAAAAAAAAAAAAAAACCAAAACAAACCCCAAAACAACAAACCCCCCACACACACACAGGTCAGCTACTTGGATGTATTGAGCACCTCATGCACTTTTAGGAGACGCCCGTGAGGGAGTTAGAAAATAACTTGCTACTTCACGGCAGCGTATTTGGCAAATCATTCATGAATGATGCCCTCTGACGGCGGTTCTCCGCTGTCCTGGTTTATATAAAATGTAGTAGGTCTGCCCTGCGGACCTTTTAAAATCATTACAGACTCTGTGGTTTAACACGCCGCTCTTCTTGGCATGTAAAGTTGTTTTGTTGAAGCGTCATTGCAATTGTTTTCGATCGCCAGCTACAAAATTACTCATTGTATTTATATAAAATATGTACCCATGCTAAAATAAACTTTTTTTTTTCTGGCCCTATCCTTTGATCTGTTTCGGTGACCACAACCTTGCAATTTTTAAAGGAAAAACTGGATTTATCTTCCTGATGTTTTATCCAGAGTGTTGTTTAGAAGGTGCCTCAGCTGCATGAAAGCTGACTTAGAGACACGTTCTCCCTCATAGTGAATTTGTAACTACTTCATGCTTTTGTAATCATAAAAATGAAAGTAATATTTGGAAATTCAAGTGTAGAAGAAAAGGGTAGAGGATACCTGTCGTCATAAGCAGGTCTGACAGTTGCACATAAATCTGCAGAAACAAACTGCTGTCTTGTCTGAGAAGCTCTTGAAGCCTGTATTTGCATCTGTCTTTTACTGTGTGTGTGGAGATGCCTAATTTTAACCTTTAAGCTTTTAGAATTTCTATAATTCAAAAAGAAATAATGGAATTAAGCCTACTGTGGAATCTTCTGTCTTTTGCAGTTGTTTCACAGTTCTTAATTTGTAAGACCTGTTCAGGAACTGCAAAAATAATCTGTGCAGCAATTATCTAAAATGTTAGTAGCTGAGTAGGTTGTATGGCAGTTCAGGATATTTCAGTGGTTAAGGTGAGGGATAATCACTATCATTAGGTGCAATTTATGACTGGTATTCTTGTACTTGTGTCAAATGTGTATGTTTAAGACCAATAGGACATGCCATTTCTGCTGTTACTCATGGGGTTTCTGCCTGGGACCAAATTAGGCACTTCATGAATGGTGAGCTGACCTCTTAGACAAGAGCAATAGGAACCAAAGGCTTTTGACTGCATAATTTACCTTGACCCTAAATGAGAAACAGTGTTGAAGGCTTTGGCAAGCTGTCTGTTTCCAACAGACAAATTTAACCTCACTTTCCTGGCTATTTCTGATATAGGTATATGATTGAAAGAAGGAATTAATAAATAGTCTTAGCAAAAAAGCCATTTAGACTCAAGTTAAATAGGCACATCTTATGGCAGATATTTATTTAGGTAAGTTCATAATTGCTTGGCTCCCCAGATATGCCACATACTAAACTTCTGAAGAAAATCATGCTCAAAATGTATTGAAAAATAAGAACTTGATTTATAATTCACAGTGTGACAAGTGCTTGACTTGCATCTTCTAAAGTTATTTAGCAGTATTGGAATCTAGACCTGTTTACCTTGTTAAAAGAAAAATGTGTATTTTAATGCCTGTGTATTGACTGTGTGCACATTTTTCTCAGAAATAAGATATAATAACAGTAGTTACTGTTTACTAAATATTGCTTGCTGAGTCAAATTAATTGTTCGGGATTCTGGTAGCTAGACAATATTGATACTAAAAGATAGATAGGTTGTCTTTGTGGTTTTTTTTCCTCCTCAGAAGGATAGCAGTTAAATCCCACCCCCTGGAAAATAACTCAGCATGCTTTTAAAGACAATTCTAGATCTGTAATACAATACTAATTTGTTTTGCATTCATGTATCTATCTGTATCCATATCAATGTATCTATTAATTTCTAGAAGTGCAGTTGTTTATGTTTAGTTCTGTAGAACTGAAGTTTCGGTCAGACCTTGTCTTTAAAGTTTTGCCAATCTCAGTGTAATGAAACACCTGTTTCAGTCAGTATCAGACATGGATTCTTATTCATCTGATTTCAAAAATCAGTATATATATATATGTTTCCTCTATCTGCAGTGAACACTTTTGGTTCAAATTTCTCATATAATCCTTTTCACCCTTTGCCCTTGGAAATACTCAAGGGGTCATATCTCTTAGTAATTGTTACTATGTTAGAGTGCTTGTGCCATGTTCTTACATGGATTTTATGGTCCCATTGATCTAGTATGCATTAGTTACTGTGGTTTTCATTGCATTGCTAGAAGCTTGGAAGGGAATGATAATGTAAGAGGCACTTGTACTGTTGATACACCACGATTTTGAAAAGAAGAAATAAATGTACAGTTCATTGCTATGTAGAAATAGACCTTTTTTGTTGTTTATTTTTTTTATAAGGCACTATTCTCTTAAACTTGGGCATATTATATGTAGTAGATCCAGTTTTCTATTAGCTTCCATATACAACCAGAAAAAGATCAATAGGTAGACTGTTTCTTTTTGCAGCAGAAACCCAAAGAAAAAAGCCAGCAACATAAAACTTGTTTGGATAGCACTCTTCTCTGCAGTTACCCAAATTGTCTACTCAGTAGGAAGGGCAACTGCAGCACAGGCAGATTTTCCTTTCCTCCTCTCAGTTTTCACTGTGTCTATGTATTTAGGCCCTTGTTTAGAGATGCTAGTATAAGTATCTGCCTTTTTATTGGAAGGAGGTCCTGGGGCATTAATGTTTTTTCAGCATTTGGCACCCACCAATACTGAAGCTTCCTGAAAGTGAACACTAGGTGTCATGTTACCACAAGCCTCTGTGTCTTGTCTTCTCCTTGTCTTTTCAGGGTCAGCAGTTAATCTTGACGGTTTTGTAAAATAGATGACCACTACTTTATTCCATACCAGTATTTTAGTAAGTTTGGGATCCATTCAGTCATACTGTATGTTACTGTCAGAAGCTTCAATTTTTCTCTGATTTTTATGAGAAGTTATCAGTACTGATAACTTGGCATGGATTTCAAGATTGTTTCCAAGATCCTCCTATGCTACAATACAAATCAATAGGATATACTTACTAATTGAAGCTTTTTCTCACAGATACTCATTTTCCATTAAAATTCCTTGCTTGTCAAAAGCTAATTTCAGAAACTATTGCTGCACAGTGAACAGAATTTGTCTTCTCATTTGGGGATGGCAAACACAAAATAACAGATGGTGGAACTTCATGACAGGAAGGAGGTGTCTGTGTACTCTGTTGTGTGAAGCCTAATAATTAATTTCTATTGTAAAGTTTTTTGTCTTGCCACTTATTTGGGAAGATGTTTTTTCAAAAAAAAAAAATCTGTGAAATTAATAGTTTCAATATTCTATTAAAGACTTTACCAAACAGTTACTAAATATCAGAGTGATCAAACATTTCATTTTCCTTCACTTGGCTTTCTTGCTTTCACAAACTAAATCTGAATATGGCTTTTACCTGTACATATCTTCCTGAAAACACTTATCAAAGTGATAAAAAACCCATATTTAAGCTTCTGGCTTTAAGATCTTAATGGAAATAAGACTTGTGCCTGCCTGCCGCTCAGAAAAAGAAGAGCATTGATATTCCTTTTACACCTCAGATCTGTATTTCATATTGTAGTTAGGGTTTTTTTCTGATGTTTTAAACGTTTTATGAGATGAATATAAATAGAATCACTTTCACTTGAGGGTTCAGAGACTGCTTAGAATAGAAATGGTAGTAGAGGTCAGCAGAAAGGAACAGAGCATGACCATGTTCCTGCAAAACTGACTCGTATTATTGCTTGTCAGTTGCATCACAATAATGGAGACAGCAACACAAATCAGATTCATTCAGGTTGAAAAGGACCTTGGGAGGTCCACAGGTGTAACCTTCCCCTGAAGGCAGTGACTATGTGGAATTCAGATTGGGTTGCTCAGGGCTTTTCCCAGTGCATCTTCAAAACCTCCAAGGATGGAACTGCTCAGCCTCTCTGTGCAAGCAGCTCCCTGCTGGGTTGTTTTCCTGGTGAGCTGGGGATGTGCTGTTAGCTCCTCCCTCGAAGCCCTTACTTCCTTAGGTTCAAGCAGGCCCGGCTTACTCAGCCACTTGTCACAGGGGAAGTGCTTCAGCCCCTGGCCCATTTCAGTAGGCTTTGAATGGGACTCGCTCTCATTTGTCAGTGTTGCTTGTGTTGTAGCGCCCAAACCGGGTGCAGTGTAATGAGTGCCAAGTAAAGGGAAATGATTACATGGATTGCTCTTTGTTGTGGCTAATACTGTCAGCATTTGTGGCTGGCATCGTGCACTGCTGACTCCTGCCCATCAGGACAGAAGGACCCCTGCTTCTTTTCAGTATATACTCTTCCCCACACCTCACACATACCTACCTGCACCCTCTCTCCTGCCACATCTCAGGGAGAAATCTGAAGTTTTTAAAAATCAGATGGCCAGTTTTAAGTGCCTCTTCTTGTCCTCCTTTAGTTGAAAGTGAATGCAGAACTCCAGGGGAATTTAGCAGATTATTGCACTTTCTTTTTGGTGTGCTCCTTGACATTTTTTTTTATTTTTTTCACCACTAAAAGGAAGAAAACACTCTTGCTGACTTTCTCTTGAAGTTAAGATTCATCTACTATAAGACCTGCATGTAAAGCTAGTTGGAACAATTTAGTGGACTTACTCATCCTTCACATTACAGATGAAGCTGACAGTTAAAGCCAACTGAGGCCCATGATTGCATTTCACTACAGACACTCTTTGTCAGTAATACTCTTACAGCAATTCTGATCTAAATTTTATTGGTCTGTTTTCTTTGAAAAAGGGAAGCTGATTCTACTCTATTGAGCTCTTCTGTACCTGCTTGTCTGAACTTTCTGTCTGAAGAACAGCGTGACTCCAGTGAGAGCTGTCATACTGGAACCCTTCTGCCACTCTTTATTTATGTGTATCAACAGGCAGATTTCTATAATGAGATTTACAAACTCTCTAAAGGATATAACCTTGAAGAGCTGGAACCCTTTAGCACAATCTAATCAATATTATCTCATTTATCATCTCCATGTGAAGTTCAGATTGTTGTAGGGACAAAATGCACTTCTCATATTTAGAGAAATTGTGGGCAGAAAAATCAATGCAAAACATCAAGGGTTTTTGTACTGTGTTTAAAGAGGCATTGTACACGCTCGTGCTCTAAAATCATTACCCTTACAATGCTTTCCTCCACCATGCCAAACTTGAATGACTGTTTCATGACTGTTGTTTTGTGATTTTTACCTTTGCAGAGCTTATCTAAGAATTTTTAGTCACCAGATGATTAAAAGCTACGGAGAAAAGTTTTCCTTAAACAGGCAAATTCTGTGTAATGCAATTTGCTGCCCAGAGTGCATCTGGAGTAGCTTTTTTTCATGGCTGCTTAGCATCCTCACTGTAAGCACAGTGACTTCCCAGAGTCTGAGTGGCTGAATTCCATAGCACTTCCTTGATTGAAAGCAGTAGTTACAGTGAGGTGCAGCAGACAGGCTTAATTGATTTTTTGAGGACCACAGAAGCAGTCTTACACAGGTCTGGAATCAAAACGTTTTGGTGTCAGATCTGTATCATCAGCTCTTGATGATTTTTCTGGTTTGTTGATTTTACCTTTTGTTGGGAATTCTTGTTTATACCCATGTTTTGCAGGAGGCCTGACTACAATGGAATGAGTTGAAATGGGGCTCAGAGTGGCTCAGCCTGTTTTGTGGTGGTCTGTTCTCACCCAGCCAGTAAAAAAAACCAGTGTGTTGGCTACACTGTGCATGCATGTGCATACGCACAGCATTTCTACACTGGTTCTTACTCACTGATGTTAATATCTATCTGTACACCAGAGAAAATGTAAATAGTAATATGATAAGTTTCAAAGCACTCTGTGAAGTGGGTAAGCATTATTGTTCCTACTTTTATCAGTGGAAAAACTGAAGGAAAGAGATTTCAGTTAAGGTTTTGAGTTGGCTTTGGGGTTTTCTTTGTGAATTTGGATTGAGGAAATTGTCTTTTAGTACTTTACATTGTGAATTTACTTTACTTTGTGAGTACCTGACAAAACCTTCCCCATATATTATGCAGAGAGTGTTTTTCAAAGTTTTCTTTTGTATCTCAATTAGATTTCTTTTTTCCTCTCATTATATCATGCACTATCCTCTTCCATCTAGTAACAGATGTAGACTTTGGAGAAATCTCATTCATTTAACTTATTGGCTGCTGCTACTTGTCTAACTAAGGACTAGTATGTTTAGGATTGCCATGAACATGGATACATCATGTTACAATATGTAACATGAAAAAGAGAAGAACAAAAATACACATTCAAAACAGTGCTAAACAAAATGTGAGATAGTGAGGACTATTATTTTGTTTCCTCTATAGAGGCTGTGTTTTTCATCTAGGTATATGTGCAAATAGTAAGTTTATTGGAGGAAAGTGTCAGAAGAATTGATCTCATATGGGATAGCATGAGGACACATGCGTATTTGAAAGCTGTTTGTCACGAGTGTGTTGCCATCTTCCTCTCCAGCAAGCCTGTTAAATCAACAGGGAAAGAGATTTTTCATTTGTTTCACTGGCTGCAGCTATGACATAGATACTGCAAGGAAATTCACAGGCACGTCTTTCCATACAAATCCTATCTTAACAGTATTAAGTCACAATTTTAGAAAGGCTTTAGGAATTACTCATAGATGTTGTTGTGTTAATAAAATGCCAGTGTCTTCTTTACCAGTAAAATGCTCACTTCAAGCAGGCATTACAATCTTATGTCATGCGTCTTTTCCTCTCTTTCTCCACCTATCCTGCTGTCTTAGGCATTGTAAATGCAGCATTTAGACATTCTTCTGCCACCCTTCATGAGCCCTGATGGAGCAGCAATATAAGGATATGCAGTAATCTGGGCTGTGTGCTCATTTCCAGAATGCAGTTGAAGCATAATTAAGCATATGTTTCCAGTTCAGTCTGACAGTATTGTTTTGTGATATAGCTATTGCTCTTTATAAAATCTCCTCTTTTTCTGGTTTTGAAAGGGTAGTTTTCAGTTGCATCGTCACACAGTTTTATGCAACTATTTATTGTACTTTCATTAAGAGATGAATTATTTACTAAGGCATCTGGTGCATCATATGGTTCATATGCTGGGTGTGCTAAACAGAATGCTCTTTTTTGAATAATAAGGGAAAAAATGCACTACATAAAAGGATTAGACTTCCTAGTGTGCTTTGAAGGGTAACTCTACTGTTCTAAAATCTCCAAGCCTGTTTTACAGGATTTTGTGATCATTAAAGGAATCTTTGATTCTAGTGGAACATGTGTGCATAGGTATATGTGTCTGTATTCATAATATCTGAAAAGTAGAGGGGTAAAAAAGACATTATTCTCTGACAAAGACTGCATGGGCTAACTATATGATACTTTTTCTTCTTCTGTGACTGATAATCACAGAAGTATGTGTTATGGTAGTACCATTTACAATTTATAAGGCAAGAATTTTTTATTCTTATGATCTATAGAAGTTGTATGTCCTCCAAGGTTATCAAACATTAAACAAAAACCTTCTCAGTCTTCAGATAACCTGTAGTCAATTGATATACTTCAGCTCACTGAATCTAACTCTACACAAACATCCAATTTCTTTCATATATTTACGACATAAACTTCACACTCATTTTACATTGGACAATTACTGAAATGTACTGTAGATGAAATCATTGACTGACATTACTTTAAGGCTGATTTACCACTTCGTTCCATAGGGTCATTTCCATAGTATCAGGAGAAGGATAGCAGAAACTCTATATGGGCTAATTTATTCACTGGTTAGAGTTACACATCTTTACTCCCAATCAAATAAAATTTGATACAAAACTTTCTACTTATAAAGTTTCAGAAGCTGAGACTTAAATCTAGTCAGTGTACCTTCCATTTACAAAAAATGAGTTTTTTCCTTGAAATTAGACATTCAGAAGTTTTAACAGCTGTAGTTTTTTTGTTAAACAGGACATTAACAAAAGCATGGCATTGTCACAACTCTGTTTAAATAATCAAAGTTGGGGATGTAGCAGAATATGTTGCTCTCAAAGGACTTTGAAAAGCAACATTTTATTCAGAAAAGTTGCTTAATCCAATAAAAAAGCTGCCTGCTTTAAGCATATTTGGCTTTGACATAGGTTGATATTCCCAAAGGTAAATGGTTTAGGAAGATGGCCCAGGAAGAAAGTATGAAGTCTGAGTTGTCAAAATCACAAAATCACAGAATTAACTAGGTTGGAAAAGACCTTTGAGATCAGGAAGGCTGTGACCCAACGTGACCTTGTGAAGTAGACCATGGCACTGAGTGCCACACCCAGTCTTTTCTTAAACACTTTCAGGGATGGTGACTGCACCACCTTCCTGGGCAGCCCATTGCAATGCCCAATCACCCTTTCTCTGAAAAGCTTCTTCCTAATGTCCAACCTAAATCTCCTCTGGTAGCTTAGGACTGTGTCTTCTCATCTTTAAAATGATACCAATCAACCTAGTGGTTCAGTTTACCCTGAAATAGTTTAAATCTGATTTGTATGCATAATCCCAAGAAGCTCTCTGTTATTTGTGGCAGAGAGTCAGATAATAAAAATTGCACCTTGAAGGAATCCTTCATTCTTCATACTTTTACTACCTGTAATTAAACCTTTTGAATAAGAAAACAAAAATTAGATTTGTAATTCTTCCTGAGGGCAGTCTTGTAACAGTTGGACCCATCTGTGACTAAATCTTCAAGAATATTCCTTTCAAGCATCAGGAAAGAGGAAAAAAATGTGTAATATTTTATGAACTGTAAGGAAAAAACCCAAACCAACCACAGCTGACAAGCTGACTTTATATAGGGATTTTTTTTATCATATTTTCTATTTTTAGTCTATTGTGACAAATCCTGCTTATGTGCTATTGTGCTTATTTACTCCTCTAATTCTATACTTCACTAGTTTGTGCTCTTTCTTCAAAATCTTTGCTGTAGATCTAATAAAAATAAATCAGACTTTCTCATTAACTGAACATATATTCTTGTAGGTCCTCCATTCGTCCTCCATTCTGTTAATGAAAAAAATGAACAGAGGAGGTTTTTTTCCTACAAGCAGAAACATTATAGGGTAGTTATAAAAAGTGAATGGATGTGAAAGGGGTGAGTAGGCAGACATGTGTTGCCTAGACCTCAGGGAGGTCTAGGATTTTAATGGATTATTTGTATTTTCATGTAATAGAGAAAGTCTATACTTACATCTCTGCTGTCTCTGTTTCTTTTTTACATCTTTTAGCAGTTTGACAGACTTTTATGAATGTTGCTGAGCTTAACTCAGTGTCAACTGGCTGAAGTTTTCATAACAAAAAATACCTAAATGTAGTAAACCTGCTTGAGTTGATTCTCTTAATTCTCATAATGCCAGTGTCATTTTAATCCGACCATGCTCAACCTAATTCTGTTTTGTAAAAATTTCTTGTTTCATCAATTTATAGCATAAAATGAAGCCTTCATCTTTTAAAATTTATAAAATTTCCCCTCTATTAGTCCAATATGTGATTCATTGCCAAGTGCCACAATGAAGTACAGAGAGTGCTTCATGTATAATTTTAAGCAATTAGTGTTAGTGTTGTCTGCTGGGAGAACTATAAAAATGTATTTTCGCAAGGCAGATTATTCTACCTTAAAAAAATTAAGGCTTAGCCCAGCATACTAAGCAGAACCAAGAAATAAAACTAAAACAAATCCACCAACCTATTGCCACAGTTTATGGCACTGAGGTGTGAGATTAACATAATGACATTCTATAAATTCCTATTTCAATGGAATTTATAGTTGGTAAAAAGCAGATTGTTTTGCAGAGTAGAATTATTTTTTAAGGATTTCTGTGAAACTTTGGTAAATAGAGGCCAGCTAAGAGAGTATTATCAATATAAATTGAAAATCTCTTGTCCTATGGAGAACGGATCTTTTCCATTTAAATTAAATAATCAAAACATTCTCCAAAATGAAAGATAAGGAAACATAATTTAGGTCTAAGAATAATATTTCTCTGTAACTGACTAGTCTGGCTATAATCTTGGGTTTTACTTGTGATGTTGATGTTTCATTAGGAGGGCTTCTGCTCGCTGAGAACTAATTATCTTACATTTAATTGGATGTGACTTGAAAAATAATCAAAGTGGTACTCTGTGTTCTCTATATATAATCTGCAAGAAATACTGAAAAGTATTTTCTTGCTTAAATATAATGGAAATTTGTCATCTTGAACATTATTGCACAGAATAAAAAAATAGGTACACTAGTTATACATTGCAGTCTAAATAGTCTTTCATCAGCTTGCTTAATATTTACAGATCAGATATCTTGTGGAATTAATTCATGTTCTTATGTGAAATTAAGGTGCTTTTACTAATGAGTTCTGCAGATACTTTTTATGACTTGTTCAGTTAATTGAAACATAACACCTTGCCTTAGTTTTTCAATATTTAATAGTTTCCAACTTTTCCACTGGTGGTATAGGGTAACCTATGACTTAAAGGTCTAGTCCTGCTTTGGGATCTGGGAGTTTTGTTGGATGTTGAGTAACTGCTGTATAAGCAGAATAATAATCCATTTATATGGTACCCTTCTGTGGGTGGGAATTACTACTGCCTACACTACCAAGATGTAGTCAGTAAGAGTACATGAAATGACCATGGCAGAGTGGCAAGCACTAAAATGCGTTTGATCATAACAGTTAAAATGTTGCACTTCTCTCACTCTTATCTGGGAATTTCCCTCTGAGAGGCAGAGATACCCAGAGAACTGGGCTGATAAAAGCCAGAGCTAGGGCAGCTGATGGCTGGCTCTGTCTCAGCTTCTGAGGAGAATGGTTGGAGCTGCTGCTTGGGCAAGGGAATTCATTGTTGCTGCCAGAGGCGAGCCCAGAGCTGCTTCTTCTGCTGTGGGGGGAGCCTCTGCTCGTGAGAGCAGCCACTGAACTGGAACCTTATGAACACCCACCTGACTGAAGCAGGGACCTGTCCCCATCTGCTCGGGTGCCCGGGATCCTGAGCTCGCCTCTCCCTGCCCTGCTGGGAGCCAGGCTGCTGCTGCCCTGCCCCTACTGTTGTTTTGGCACTGCTCTGAGCTTTCGCTGCACTGTAGCCCCATACCCCCTGCCTGCTGAGACGTCCTGCTGTCCCAGCTTGCTGCTTCTGATGTTCTTGCTGGGGGACTGGGATCAGCAGCCCCGAGGATTTGTGAGGCAAAGCCTCTCTTGCATCCCTTCCCATCTCGGCCAAGCCGCCATTGCCACGCGCTCCCCGAGCCCGCAACACAGTACCCCCTGCAGCCGCGGAGGAGTCACTGCACCTGCCCCGCCCACAGGGAGCCAGCAGCACCCCTGCTGGCCGTGCCCAGAACTGCAGCAGAGGGGAAAGCACTGCGGCCGAGAGCGCGGCTGTCACTGGGCTCCAGGCTCTCTTTGGTGTTAGTGCCGTAGCTGTTGTTGTTTGTTTGCTTTATTATACACTCATAACAGTAATGATCTGTTATTCCTATTATCATATCTTTGTCTGAGAGCCCCTTAGTTTCAAAATTATAATGATTCAGAGGGAAGTGGGCTACATTTTTCTTTAAAAGGGAGGCTCTTGCATTCCTTAGCAGACACCTGTCTTTCAAACCAAACTGTGATAACCAGTTTAAATGTTTGAGTTAAAGCTACTTGTGTGATTTCTGTGTAGCTTGCTCTACAAGGAGTATTTAGAGCTATACACAACAACCAGGTCCACAGATCTACCAGTTGTTTGCTTGGCATATGTAAGAGCAGAATTATTAATTGCTATTGCATTTATTTTGTCTTTCTATGGAAGAATAATTTTACTTAAATTGCTATTCCTTCTGCACTAAAGTGGAAATTTGTGATTCAGGAATCAGGAACATTTCAGGGTTGATATGCCATAATATTAAGCTACTTACAACCATATATACGTGTCTGTGTACTTTAGGTTGTTCTGATTTTCTAGGCTGGACCTAAAAACTGTCAGTTAAAGGTGGGAGCCTCTGCTTCTTGAAAGGAAGATTTCCAAAATATCTGGGTGATGTGTTAGGTATCACAATTCCCAGATCCAAGGTTCAGGTTTAGATTTCATTGGATCTCCATCCTTAAAGATGAACAAAGTTATTTGAACCATCTGTTCCTTTGCAGTTTCATGGTGAAGGTGTTCTTTATGCATTCCAATTGTAATTCTAAAAATTATTTCTAAAAAGAAGAAGATGAAGAAGCACAAACAGATGAATGCCATCTTTCTGAAGTGTGTCTTACCACTTAGTATCTATTACTTTAAGGAGAAAATCTGGCAAAGACTACAACTTTGAGGATTATGATGTTCTTAATTGTCTCTATTCTTATTCAGAGTATTTTGACTATCAGAGTTCTTTTATGACAGAGAATAAAGGAAGCCTCAGTTGCAGACATTGTTTTAGTGTATGTTAAGTCAAGATTTGGCCGTAGCATTTATCTTCTTGATCAAGGAAACTTCTGGATCTAAGGGATGTAAAATTTTAGTGTAACTTCATACTAATAAACACAGTAATTACATTCTGTCTTGCTGTGATTTAACCTATCTGTGTGAGATTACTTTATTTCACGATGAAATTTGTAGGTAATTAGGTTCAACCATCTCTCCAGCCAGAGTGGAGTGACAGACTAGAAACCTCATGAAGAGACCTCCTCCATGAGCAACAATATCTGTCACAATAATTAAGATGTCAAATAGAATTGGCAGGATAGAAACTTTGTAAATCTCATGGCTGTGCTTTGATGCAAAAATCAGCAGAGGTGGACTGCAAAGGAGGAATTTATAAATATTGCATGGCTGTGTGGGAATGGCATCAGGTTAATCAAAGCTCAGATGGAGTTAAGATTTGTGAGGGACACTGAGGGCAACCTGAAGAGCTTCCATCACTCTATTAGTATTTAAGTGCTGAACAAGGGAAATGTGGAACTGTTGCTCAATAGGGCAGGTGAAAGCTGACACAAAGCTGAGATAGTTTGTAATGAGATAAATAGGCCTTAAATTAGTGTGAGAGGAAATGGCCTCAGGTTCTACATGGGGAAGTTTACATTGGCTAGTAGGAAAATGTTTTTCACTGAAAGGGTTGTCAAGCACTGGAACAGGCTGCCTGGAGAAGTCACCATCTCTGAAGTTATTTAAAAGACATGCGCACGTGGCACTCACAGACATGGTTTAGTGGTGGACTTGGCAGTGTTAGGTTTATGGCTGGACTTGATCTTAAAGGTCTTTTCAAGCCTAAATGATTCTATGGTTCTGCTTGGTCCCTTCTTTTTCTCAGTCTTCAGCTATCAGGTGTCCCAGGCCTCTGATTTTTAGGGCAGTCTGAAACGAAGAACTGCCAGCAGTGGATGAGGATCAAAATACAGTTGCCTTGCGAGAGCTCCATGGGACCTGATATAGCTGCATCCAGGAGTGCTGAGACTACTGAGTGATGTCCTTGCAAGGCCACTTTCTATCATCTTTTTAAGATCATAGGCTTTAGGGGAGATTCTGGATAAACAGAAAAAGGCATACCTTGCACCAATCTTAATAACAGACTTTGGTTAGATATGAGGAAATGCAGGCTGGCAGCCTCAGCTTGGGTTCTCACAATATTGTGGAGTTGGATACTTTTAGAATGTGACAGAGATTTCATGAGTGTATTGATGGAAGTGAAGGGAGACGAGCACATCCTATTGATGATCATTGGTCTCAAATTTATTGATCCAGCTTACATACTTTTATAGTAGTGTTAATTAAGCTCATACATATTGCAAAAGCTAAGCTCATCATTGGCTACAGATTACATGTCAACCCCTCCTTTGTGGCTAAATTCTCAAAATACTTGTGGTTTTCTTGTTGAGGTAAATACTTGTTTTTACATCCTGCTGTTGACTACATTCAAGGGCACCATGTTTTTCACCGTGTTTTTCTTGTTATTTGCTCAAGGATGCAGTGTTGTTGTTTTTCTCATAAGGAAAAAGGCAGAGAACTTACTGCTTACAGCTGCTTTTTACTGCTTAACCAGCTGTATATGATCATGGCCTCTTTCCTCAAGCCACGTCTGCACAAAAACTCTCCAACAGTGTATGAAGAGGAAGGTGATTATGAACAGTCAGTGTGGACTTTGCAAGGGTAGATCATGGCTGACCAACCTGGTTGCCTTTTGTAATAAAATGATGGGATTTGTGTACAAGGAGAGAGTAGCAGATTTTGTTTACCTGTACTTTAGTATGGCTTTTGAAACTGTCTACTGTAGTATTCTTATATCAAGGATACAGGTACATTATGATCTGGATAGGTGCCATGACTTAAATATCTGGAGTCAGGAGGTAGTGGTTGTGGGTCTACTTCTTACAGCAGACCCTGCTTTGAGCAGAAGGCTGCACTAGATATCTCCAGGGGTCCCTGCAGTGGGTAGTTTGATACCAGGACCCGATGCCTCTCTGTGGTACTTCAAGAAGTGAAATGTAAGTAAGATAACCTGGATGGAATTACAGAATCGGTATCCAGTACTTACTTTCTTTTAAGATAATGTACTAATTAGTATAATAATGTCTGAATTCTTTCAAGGGAAAAAAAGAAAGGTCACATTAAAGCTCTTGTTCCTTTGAAGATGCCGAATATAAAATTAATTAAGGCAGAAGGAGATCTAAGGAGGACAAAGTACAGGAAAGCCACATGGTAAAATGGCCATGATACACTGTGTTACTAAACAACAGCTAGGAATATTGTGTTTTCTAACAGGAAGATTTAACTTAGTGGATATATAGCAGTGAGACAGAGAAAGTATTTTTAGGAGACTTCTGAAAGGTAATGTTATACTTCTGATTTCTTCTTTCTTTAATAGGACATGTATAATGCCTTTCTGCAACAATTGATATATTAAATGCGTGAAACTTCCAGCATTCAGTAATGGATTTTATTTTCATATCATAGAATCATAAAATGGTGTGGAAGCCTTGCCTTCAACACTTCCAGGAACAGGACATCCACAGCTTCTCTGAGCAAGCTCTCATCGCCCTCATAGTGAAGAATTTTTTCCTAATAAGTAATCTAAATCTACTGTCTTCCACTTCAAGTCCATTCTTATTGTATTTCCGTTGCCCCCAGACAGAGGAAGGAATGATGAATCTGACTCCATGTTCTCAGAAGGCTAATTTATTATTTTATGATACTATATTATATTAAAGAATGCTATACTAAACTGTACTAAAGACTACAGAAAGGGTACTAACAGAAGGCTAACAAGATAATAATGAGAACTCATGACTCTCTCCAAAGTCCCGACACAGCTTGGCACTGATTGGCCATTGAGTCAAAACACACCAGAAATCCAACGAAAGAATCATCTGTGGTAAACAATGTCTAGACACATTCCAGACAAGCAAAACACAGGAGAATCAAATGAGATAATAATTGTTTCCCTTTTCTGAGGCTTCTCAGAGAAAAATTCTGGGTGAAGGGATTTTTCAGAAAATGTGACAGTGATACATTCTCTCTTGTCCTATCATGCTGTTCTCATTTGAAAGACAGGTGTCTGCCTAGGAAGGAAGGAACCTCCTTTGGAATGGAGAATATGACCCCCTTCCCTCTGAATTATTATAACTTTGAAATTAAGAGGCTTTCAGGCAAAGATATGGGAAAAGGAATAGCAGTTCTCTACTAGTATGTATAACAAGGCAAACAAAAGACAGCAACAAGAGCAGGAACAACAGGCAGAACCAGAGTCCCAGCCACAGCCCCTCTCTCAGCCACAGGCGCTTTCCCATTCGGTGCAGTTCCGGGCACTGCCAGCAGGGGCGCTGCTGGCTCCCGGCCGGGCAGGGCAGTGCGGTGATTCCCCCGCACCTGCAGGGGGCGCTGTGGCGTGAGTTTGGGCCGTCTCTCCCCACTTGATAATGGCAGGCGCAGCGGGCAGAAATGGGCGGAGAAGGGACTTCCTTTACAAACCCCTGGGGCAGCTGATCCTGGTGGCCCTCTGGATAGCAATAGGAGCCTCAGAAGTGTCAAGCTGGAACAGAAGGGATATGGAAAATCCTGGAGTGATAGACAAGATGTATCAGAGCCTCCAGAGCTGTAGCAGGAGCTGGTCTCGGAAAAAAACCTTGAGATTAGTAGCAGAGGCATGGGGGGGGGGCGGAATAGTGGCAGTCCAGTACCTGAACAGGACAGGAAGAGGCTCTCTTGAAGGGGAAAGGACTCGAAGTCTCGGGGTTCCCCCTGAGGCACCCCAGCCGATGGTTAATGTCCCTTTTTTAGTGAGCTCGGGTGTTAATAAGGTCCCAGTTGAGGGGCTGCTCTCATGACCAAAAGCTCCCCCATGGCAGAAGAAGCAGGACAGACCTGGGCTCTGGTGGTGGCAGGGAATTCCAGCCCAGTAAGAGCAACTCAGCCATCCTCCTCCAAAGCTGACAGTGAGAGAGGGCTGGGAGCTGCGCCCAGCCCCTTCCCCCAGCCCAAGTCTCCCTATATCTCTGCCCTTCCCAGGAGAATGTCCCTCTGCTAGGATGGTAAAGCCAGCTGGACTACTCCCCTTTCTTTTATCTCTCTTAAGTACCAGATTTTATTGTTTCTTAGCAACAAAAAGGGAGAAAATTCCCTAAGAGAAAGAAAAAAATGGAAAAATCCTAAACCCCAACACATGCTAGCCCTTCTCAATAGTCTGTCTTTCTTATAGGACCCTTTTAGGGAGTAGGTTTAGGACGAGCTGCTCTCAGGTTTCCCCAGAGTCTTCTGTGGGGAGCCCAATGCTCATATTCATGATTCTCTCCTGGACTCACTTTAGCAGGTCTATGTCCTTTGTTGGACACCCAAGAACTGGATGCAACACTCCAGGTGGGGTCTCACCAGCAGAACAGAAGGGCAGAATTCCCTTCTTTGAGCTGTTGGCCATGCTCCTTTGGATGCAGCCCAGGATTGCTTTGATTTCTGGGCTGCAAGAACACATGGATGGCTCACACTGACCTTCTCTTCAACAAACACCCCCAAGTCTTCTCCTCAAGGCTCAGGTACATTCTTCACCCAGCCTGTATTTTTGCTTGGGATTGCCCCAGTCTAGGAGCTGGACCTTGTTGAACTTGGCCTTTGTGAACTTCATGAGGTCTGCATGGGCCCACCTCTCAAGTCTGTCTGGATGACATCACTTCTCTCCGGCTTGCTGACTGCACCACACAGCTTGGTGTTGTTGGTAAATGATGGCAAATGACCAATTTAAAACAGGCAAAATCCTGGGCATGTATTACTGGGTCAGACACAGCTACATTTCAAATTCAAACTTAGCTTTCCTGTTGCAGTTTTTAATTACTAAATATTAGAGCTTTTAAAAAAGTAACTGAAACTAAATGAAGAGTAGCTGATAAAAATGTGTTGTGCTGTTAGGGATTTTCATTATAATAGGTCATGATCTGCCTGAATAGAAATCGGAATCTCAACCAGGATAGAGAATCAGGAGACCTGGTTTTTAACCATGGAGAAAAATTATATGTATTTAAAAGGACGAAATACTAACTAACTAAAACATGTAGAGGTATAAAAAGAAGGAAGCGTACCAAGCAAAATTAAGGGGATATTGTTTTGCGGAGAAAAGAAGAAAAACCCCCAACTTTGTCAAAGTTGTAAAGCTTGGTATGTTTATTGCAGTGCTGGATGCATGCAGAGATTGCTCCCCTCAAAAAATTTTCACTTTGCTTCAATATATCAGAAAAAAATGAAAAAGTGAAACATGCTATTTATTTTTAGTAAAACTTTTTTTTCTTCCACAGCTGTAGCTGTCATCATTTTCTAGACATAACTAAAATATTTTATTTGTCTCAAACAATAAAACAGCAAACAGATCTCGTTTCTGTATGAAATTCCATGTAGAAATTCAAATAAATCACATCTGCAGTTATTTCACTACTTGTATTAGCACTGTAGCTTAATTGTTTCTTTTTAAAATTTTCACTCCACATAAGTTGTTACACTTTTATGACAGTAACTTTAGATCCACTGCATCTCATTCATACAAGTGCAATTTCTGTGGGATGTGTTAACTTCAGTGAGGATGCACAATTTATAAATCAGTATGAACTTTTATAATTAATCCGTCAGAATTGGGATGATGTCTTATTTTACCTTGTGCATGAGTCTGTATATTCTTTTTTTTTTCTTGTTCACACTACTTCTGGGTAGCTCTGGAAATTTCAAGAGCCAGACTGTGCTTTGCACTTAGGAAGAATTTCAGAGAATATGCTTTCATGTTCCATGAAACAGAGATTTCACTTGTGATACATATTAAAGCTAAACACCTTAAAGAAATGTATGGGAACAGGTATTTTTTATGGGCTGTTTAGTCCAGACCAATAGAAGAAAACAATATCAACAACTTCTGAAAAGTTAATTGTTAAAAAGCTTCAGATTTTTGCCTTAGTTTTTTCATAATTTCAAAAAGGAAGATAAATAATTGTTTTAATGATAATTCATGCTTTCCTTGTTTAGAGGTTTTCTTTTATTGGATATGGATTTTACAAAACTCGTTAGTTACATATAGTGAAATATGTACTGAAAAGTTATTTGTGTGATCATTATGTTCCAATGATCTGCAAAATTACCCCCCATGCTTTTTTTTTTCACAGTACTGTTTTCAGTGTTCTGTAAAGTGTTTCTCTTCTGTAAATACAAGTGGAAAGAAGGGAATACAAGAAGGAAATTGGGAATGGTCTTAACTTTTTTAGGATAATTCTAGTATGTTTTTCTGTATCATGAAGAAAGATAGTGCTGTGTAGCTTTGGGTGGGGACACTGGGTTGTATTGATTCTAGTTGTAGATGAGAGCCATCAGAGCACAAAACCCAGCTGGCTGTGAACATCAGTGACAGTAGGTTTCCATCTGGCTTAGTGACCTGCTCATTTGAATGTTGCATCGTCATAAACTGGAGTGTAAAACAGGATAAATACAAATGTTGGGTCTTACCCATTTAGCATTTCTCTAACTTTGCATAACAGCTAATGATTTTTCTAAACTCACTCTTTGTGAGGTGAGCTCATATTGCAAATTTTCACTATCTAGTTTAGTGGAGTTTAAATTTACATTTAAAATTTTGATTGGAAATGTTTGGACAATGAAACAGTTTTGATTTACTCTCCATTCACTCTTTCAGTCAAACCTTTTGCAACCTTGAGCTCTTCAGATTATATCATCTTTTCTCCCTTAATGTGTGTGGTTTTGGCTTTGATTCCGGAGCTGACACTGAAATGCTAGATTTTTATCAGACATCTTGGCAAGACTCCAGCCAAAGTAAACTATTCCTTGTGTTTATAAAGTTAAGATAAATATTTATTTGTGTTAAAAAGCTCTGAACTGAAAACAGATTTTAAACCAGTGGAAGTAGATGATGAATACCATTATTTATTAAATATCCCTTCTTCTGGGAACTTTTTCCTTGCATGCAAATCTTGAATCTTAGTGGCTCCATACTTATGAGGATTAGACGAAACACTTTTGTATCAGGCACCAGAAAATGGAGCTTTACATGGACGAGTATGCTGTTCTTGTTATATTAGGATGTTTGTTTGATCAACATCCAAGATTGCGTATTTACTGATGTCAAACAGCACCTTTCAAACTACATTGAAAGCAAATGTTAATATTATATTCTAGATTCAATATGCATTTTGACTCTTGCATTTGAAAATGTACATATTTTCATGGAGTGTTCTGCTGGAAGACTTTCAAACATACGTATTGTGGGAAGTCAAAACAAGCTTCGCTTTCTTCAGTTTGTTTTACCTAATAAGTTTATTTTGGTCAATTAATGTTGTGCAGACAATGTCACAACTCTCTTCTATTTTGGCTATTGCATAGACCTACTTCTGCAATGTAATTTTTAGTAATTGGATTATTGAATGACTATAATAGTTACCAAGAATTGAAGTAATAGATATAGGCAGAGCAATTTCATGCTTTTCAGATGAGATTATATTACATTTAGGATAAGCCACAAATGACTTGATGACTTCACCAATTTTAATTAACTTTAATATCTAAGAAGAAAAAAGAACCTTGCTAAATTGTCAATCATTTTAACTTTAGTTGATATTTCACAGCTAGCATTTTTCTATGCTCAAGATTCTATCTTTTAATTTTTGACGTATTTCCTTTTCATGGTCTTTACAAAATGTTATTCTGGGCTATCCTTGAAAGTGAAGTGCATGACCTTCTGGACCAAGATCAATTCTTTGTCAGCCTGACAATGACTTTTCTGTTTGAAAGAGGACTCTTGTTGAATCCTCAGTGCATGTTTTTTGATGTTTTGTCCGTGAAAGCTATTTAATGTGTAGCTTGAGATGTCTGTAAGAAAATTTTTGAGTGTTAGGGTTAAATATTAGGCCTCATTTTCCCTCTCCTAAGCTGTGGAAACCTGTTCAAAGACAGTGCTTGCAAATCAGGAAGTGTGGTGTTTGTCACTGCTGCAGTGCTTTTTACTGTCCTTGCTAATTTCATTTACTCTGAGTTAATGTATGCATGCTAGTGAATTAATGTTTTCACAGTTCTCACTTTTTGACTTCTGTGTCACTCACTTAAGTCACTAAAGCTGGCAGGAAGCCTCCTGCCAGTGTGGCAGACATCTGCAGAGATGCTCATTTTAAGCATGGCCCGTCTCTGTACAGTAAGAGCTGTCCATGCTGACAGAGGTTACCCTACCTCTACTGAAATGGTTGAATTTTCTCAAGTACCTGGCCATGGTAAATAAAACTTGATTTAAAGCTGAGAAACAAACCAGAATGTAATATCTAAATGAATAGCATGTCATTTCACAAAGCCTTGTGCCTTCAAAACCAGAACCAATGCATTTTGATGGTGGAGGTCGACTGTCTGAACTCTGGGAACATCACTGGGCTGCAGCCTCCCTGCTTAAGTAAAGCTCGGGGGCCCATTTCAGCCCAGCCTGACACCCCTTACCGCAGACTGACCCAAACTGGCACCAGCTTTCCTCACAACTTGTTTGGGCTTCCTGGCTTGGCCTTGTCTGGCCCCTTTGCGTGGTTCTCAAGGAGAGTCTGGTGCCCAAACGCCCTTTGTGCCAGCTCACTGCCCCCTCGGGAGCAGCTCCTGGACACTGAGTGGTGCCCTCTGTGCAGAGCTGCCTGTGACTGCCAGGCCCCTGCCACTGCCACAGTGGCTGCTCGAGGCTGTGTGTAGTCCCATATCTGATGGTTTTCCTCACATAAGATGTAGAGTGGGATAAATGACAAGCAGGTGTACAGCAGGTGACAGAAGGTACAGAAAATACATGCAAAAAATGGAAGGGATTTTATTTTTCTGCCCAAAACTGCATTATGTTATGCAAAGTTATGAATTTTGAAACAGCAAGAAAAGAAGTGAAGGTTTATAACAAAAAGCTTCATTAAATACACTGCCAGTCAAGTAATATTTCAAGGGGCTGTTTGCTGTAGCACTTCACATGTTCTTTCTTACCGACTAAATAAAATGATGCAGACAAGTAATTCTTGTAATGTAATCAAGCCATTTTAGTTTTGGAATGTATTTCTTCTGAAATTTATGGACGACCCATTACCATTTTGGCAAGGCAAATTTATTATTTCTGGCTTCTCTGATAGGTGTCATGTTTCAAGTGATAATGAGTCTGTAACTTCACTTGGCAGTTTGCTTAATGGTCTGGTGAGTGTAATTTTTTCCTCTGGTAGGGCGGCTAATGTACCCTACTGCAGCTTGAAGTGTTGCCTCTTGTTCTGTCATTAAGAACAAATGAAATTAATTGATTCTGATCTTCTTTCAAATCTGTAATGGTACATTACAAAATAGTTGTCATCTCTACCACCAGAATTTTCTTCCTAATGTGTCTGTGCTGCCCAGTAAAGGGTCTGATAAAATAACAACAGTAGTTGGAGATAAGAGAGTCAAATAAAGAGTATTTAATCTATGTATTTCCGTGAAGAAGTGATTTTTGATTGCAAATTTTCTGTGTTCTGGAGGAAACTTGACCAAAATTCAAAAGAAAGCAACACTTATGGGGGGGTTTAAATAGTGGAAACTGGTGTAATTTGAAATTTGAAAATAATATAGCCTATCTCTTTTGGTAATTTCAAATTGTTTCCATATGTAGTAACACTTTAAACACTAAACTCAACACTTAAAATTGAAAATTTACAGGTTCATCATGAAATAGGTTGTGAGGTGTAAAATGCAGATGAGAAAGGTTAGGGCAAATATAGGGCAGTATTTGGTTCTCATTGGAGCCCAAAGTTAGCTGAAAACCACACTAGAATGTACAATCTCACTCTTTTTAGCAGAAAATGAATTCTTAAACCTAGTAATATCTGTGACAATATTGTCTTACCAACTCTTCTCCCACCAAGAATATCAATGATTGCAGTACATGCTTCTATGTTATTTTGAAACTTCTTTTTTAAGACTGTGATCCAGAGAACGTCTGTATTTGCACTGGATTGACAGATGTTCCTTACCACTGTCAGATGCAGCCCAGAAATCTTGAATCTGAGGCCACAGCTACACCATGTGATTGCAGTGCTTGACTGTCAGCTGGCAGTCTAGAGGTCCCAAAAGCATCTCACAGGATAGTAAATGACTTAGTTATTATATTCTGTGTGGAGAAGCGATATAGTTCTCACTTTTAAGTTTATTAATATTTTGAAATCAGTTATGTGTAAGTATGAATAATGTTTAGTGTAATTGATATAACAAGTTTATATTTTGTGCTGTGCGTGCATCCATAACCTCCTGTGGTCAATGGAACTTGGTTGAATAATCAATTGGGGTGTTTATTTCATCTCCCTCTATCAGACTCATAAGCCTTTAATATTAAAATAAAGAGGAGAAAGTAGGAAGCTAGCTATAACAGAGGAAAACTTGAAGCAACTCCTTAGGACTTTTGCAATAAATGACAAATTAAGGAGTTATATCTCATTTTGAAGGCTCCACTTTCTATTAGCGTGGCTTTGCAGTCATGGCATGATTAAAAGCTGAAGACTACAGCCAGTGCTGAGCATGTAAGGCATCAGTAGCACACATAAGTGTCAGCTGCTGACTCTGTGCTGACACTAAGCTGAGGATTTCAGGATTACTGTCCCATGTTGCATGTAAGAACAAGCAGCATTCACTCACAGTGAGGAATGTGGTTAAGAAGGTGCGGGTTTATTAAATGCATCTGAGAGAAGTCCTGTGACATTTCGCTAAGCAAAGATGAAAGACTCAAAAGCATTCTAAGCTGGATGTTTCACAGACCCCTACTCTCCCTTCTTCCAAAAAATTTTTTATGTTTTAGCATCACAGGATCCTAGAATCTATATTAAAATTAATGTTTTTCTAATTTTTCTGTTGTTTGGTATGAGGCAGTAAACATGATCTTCTCATATGGTGGAGTAGAGAGACTTTGCTCAAGTTCTGGGCTCTGGAAGAGAGCCAGAATCTCTGCACTTTCAGCTGGATGGCTGGGTGGGTGTGGGGGCTTGGTTTGCAGCTGCCTGGCACAGTCTAACATATTTGTCTCCTTCTTATACTGATTAGAGACTGCGGGGTCCACAACCATAAAGAGTTGAGTCACAGCAGGATGCTTTTAGGCTCCCCTTTCTTGTACTAAGTTGTGGATTTTTTTCAGGCTTAACCACAGTCTCTTTGTAAATCCAGGTGTCTCTGTGTCCTTTTTTGAGACTATCAAGCATAATTTTAACTAGACTAGAACAGCTGTTCTAAGTGTGTTGTCCTTTTAAAGGAAGAGTGTTTTGTGATGTTACTGAAATATCAGGAATTACTGTATTAGTATTCTTTTCATCTTTCTTCAAACCTAGATCTATCTGATTTAATCACTTTAAAAAGGTGTGTGTATCTGTATGTTTGTGCTGGGAGTACAGTTGGACATACTTATGGAAGTGAAAGGGGAAAGAAGTGAACAAAAATCTCCCCTTTTGGAAAGACTGTAGAGAAAATCAAATCACCATTATGCAAAAAAAAAAAAAAAACCCACCTAGTATTACATTTCACTCTTCAGTTATTGTGGAGTTTTCTACATTGATGTGAAATGCAGTGATGTAATTTTGAAATACTGCCTTCTTTTAGCTGTGCTCTGAGAGCAAAACTGAAAGTATCTCTCTGTCATGTGAATTGTTAAGTACAGTGCCTGTTGACTCCAAGAAGAATTGAAACTGCTTGTCTATGAGTGAATTGCTCATTGAGTGTGGTCTTCATATCAGAATGTTACCAATAAAAAATATTTACAGGATAAATGTTTCTTAGGATTTATTTCTCTATAAGAATGACATATTTTGGGCACTAATCAGTTAGCCACTGTCATCTTAAGATGTCTGATTAATTTGAAAAGTGAATCAGTCCCTCATTTTGAGTCTTAATTCAGATTAACTGTAAGTTTGAGGATATACACTTGAGTCTCTCACTTAAGCTTTTAAAGATCAAAGAGTTGCTGTCTAGCTTCAAAGTATTTTAGTAAAAACTCTACATAAACAATTAAAGATGGCTCAGTGTCTTTAGAGAGACTTCTTAACATAGGTACTATGCTGTAGCTAACACAAAATCAGAAGTATAAGGGATGGTTGTGTGCTTATGTTTTGTAGTTATTTGGAGAATACTTGCAAGTAATACTAACACAGTTAGGTAGCAACTACATAAAGAGACAAAGGTTGATAAGTGAAAATAATTTCTTAGGAAGAAATAACTTTTTAGGCAACTGAAGCAAGAATGTTCCAAACTTTTTCTATTTGTCTTCTTTCCCCAGTGAGTTGCTGGGTAATTGCTTGTGCTGAAGGCTGTTGAAAGAAGCAGGGCATGTTTTTAAACTGTGTTTCCTGGGAGCCATTTTCTTTCCATAATACACATCTTAGAATTCAACTAGTTCTAAATGATTAAATGTATATCCATGGATTAACTTTATTATTCATGAAGTGAAATAAGAATGGTTGATATTCACATAGTCATTTGGGAGCGGCACTTCTGTGGGGAGCAGGGGAAGTAAGACAATTAAAAGAGTAATTTTGATGAAAATTATAACATCTGATAAAGTGACATTTATACAAGCTCTACATACAATTTCTATTTAAATGTCTTTAGGCACAATTAGGACACTTCATTATTTTCTGTCTTAGTCATATAATCCCAATTTCAATACAATTATAGATGATTTAAGGTAATTTGCAAGGAGTTTCTTCTATTTCACGATCAGTTACTTCTCCTTTAACACTGCTTGTTGAAAATATCCCTGGCCAACTACATCCTCGTATCATTGCAGGAGTCCTCACATGCCATCAAAAGTTTCCCACCAATACCTCCCACCTTGGCCATGTACAGCTGCAGATTTTTCACCTGTCATTTTCAAGAAATGACCTTTAGACTGAGGTGGCATTAAGTGTCTGAGGGTGCTTCTGTGAGATGCAGAAGTTCATTGGTGCTGTCACAGGAAGATCCTGTTCATGGCTGCATGAAGAACCTGCATTCTCACTGTCTTCCTGTTGTGCAGAGACATTCATAGGCAATTACATTCCCAGATACTGTTGGCATCCTTTAGGATTAACCTCTCAGCAGTGCTATTAACATGAAAGACTTTGAAAGAATTTTTGTTTGGAAGAAAATTAAAGACAGAATAAGCCTTAAATGTCATATCTTTTACTTAAGAACTCTCTACTGGTAAAATTGGATTTATTGCCTTCTGGAACTTGTGACCAAAATTAATGTGAAGAATAAATTTTCAACTGCCATTGCAGACATCAGAAAAAATTGTAAGGTTAACCATTGTTGCCTTCCTATCAAGATTTTTTATGTCTTACCAGAACATGTTATTGAGATCCAGTAGCAATGAACATCTGATTGGCAGAGATGAACAGTGGGAATCTTAATTTGAGCAGTTGAGTGAACTAATTTTCTGAAAGGAGCATCAAAACATGCAAGTCATTGTTTCTTGTACAATGGAAAATTCCAGTATTCCTTGCATGTAATTTCTGTCAAATAATTTGGTGTTTTTCACACTGAACAGTTATATCAGTTTTTCCAGTCATATGTGTCTGAAAATCATTGAAAAGAGCTTTAAAAATCTAATCTGGTAATAGCTGTGTAGGGGTCTTGAGTCTTTCTATATAAAAGGAGTTGAGAATGTTGCCCCCTTGGTGAAGGTATTGCCTGGATACTTCATGGACTCCAATCTAAGCCTACCATCTTTCATGTTTAAGCCATTCCCCCCTGCCCTGTCACTGCATACCCATTTAGAAGTGCCTCTCCAGCTTTTCTTGTAGGCTCCCTTGAGGATGCAGTTAGGTTTTCCTGGTGCCTTAGCTTCTGCAGGCTGAACAGTTGCAGCTCGCTCAGTGTGTCTTCAGAGAGCTGTGAGTTAACTGCTTTATTCATCACAGGTTTTTCTCCCTTACAAAAATTTTTATGTAGAGCCATGTCAGTGCTTGTACTAAAACCATGGTTATTTTGAATTTTGGGAATGGCTCTGAAATTAATCATATCCCTACCATATTGTGCTTGGAACTTGCTTGTGGCAGGTCCTTGTGGAGCAAGGCAGAGGAAGTTCCTGTCGGCCTGCTTGGTAGCCTGCAGTCATGCCCTTCCTTGCCTTCCTTGTCTGGGTATCTAAAGAGCCAGCAAGCAGTGCTCTGCCTCATGAGCCCATTGTGTGCAGTGTTTTCGAGACTCTAAAACAATTAGATGTTGTGTGAAAGCGAATTATAAAGGACTTTACATGAGGGACTGATGACATGTACTGCATTTGGACATTTTTCACATCTTTAGGAAGATACTTAAATATCTTTCTTACTGAATTCTTTATCTTCTTCATCCGTTTAATTAGATTTTTTTTTTGATTAGTGAACTGTCCTTCTGATATTGCGTAGACAGAAAAATAACTGACTGCTCCAGGTATGAGTCTTAATCAGCTTAAAATAGAATAATTTAAATTAATTTTTGATGGGTCAGTCTTACTTTTCCAAGAAGATGAAAAATCTGAATGTTTCAATTTCTGTAATGCTGTACTATTGTGGCTGTCACTCAGGCTTTTCCTGCAAATCCAATGAAAGACTTAATTTGTTATGATTAAGTGCAATACCTCTGGCAATCCTTTAAGGCCATATTATGACCAAAAGTAAATTAGTTATGAAAATATTCTTGTTTTGTATTAATAGAAAGCATTTTTTTTTCATTTAGCAGCAAATAACAAATCTCTCTAGTGAATAATGCTTTAAAGAGACTTCCTTTTATATTTAAATTATTCTTTGAAAGGAAGCTTCATAGTACTTTTTGGGAAAACAGAGGGAGAAAGTCTTGGCAAAACTTGTTAATATGCATCTCAAGGCTTATGAGTTATCCTCTAGATGCTTGTAATAAACAGAATTTTTGTATTGTTCAAGAGTGCTAAAGTAGTAGAATATACATGTTATACAAGAAAATATATATTCATGCTATTAATATTTTCACAAAGAAATACTTTGGAAAATTTTAATAACAGTTTGCTTTTCACAAAACAGTCCAATAAAAAGATGCATAGCATAATTCATTACTTTTCTTGTCTTCCATCAACGCAGTTCTTGAGGAGATGGAAGAAAGGTGCAGTGTATGAAATCATCCTCTGCTCCTAATTGACAGAGGTCCTGGGTAGGTGTTAAAGAGCAGAAAACTGAAAAAAAATATGCAGAGATTAAACATGTTACAAAGGAAAGCCGACACATTTCACATTTTTCCTGTGGAAGTTTTTTTTTTTTACTGGGATCAGTATTATTCCTCATAATGATGTTAAGCTCTGTCCATCCCATTAGCACATGCATTGGGTTTGCATGGCCTGGATTTTGGTAGCAGGGGGCCCAGAGGTGGCTTCTGTGAGAAGCTTCCAGAACCTTCCACCATGTCCAGCAGAGAGAATCCCTCCCTGATGGCTCTGAGGACGGATGTGCCACTGGCCAAGGTTGGGCGAACTGGAGATGGCAGAAGCCCCTCTGTTAATAGTGTAATTAGGAATAAATCAAAACAAAGGTTGTAGAAGCAGTTTTCATTCCAGCCAGAGAAAAGCACAGTGAGAACATGAGAGGAGCAGCCCTGCAGACACCAAGCAGGGTCAGTGCAGAAGGAGGGGCAGGAGGTGCTCCAGGCACCAAAGCTGGGATTCCCCTGCAGCCCCTGGTGCAGCCCATGGTGAGGCAGCTGTGCCCCTGCAGCCCATGGAGATCCACCTGCAGTCTGTGGAGGAGCACACACCAAAGCAGCTGGATGGCTGGGAGGAGGCTGTGATCCTATGGGAGGCCTATGGAGAGAGGGGCCCTGCTGCCAGGCTGGAGAAGCCTGTACTTAGGGGACTGCACTCCATGGAAGAGTGACCCACACTGCAGCAGTCTGGGGGAGCTGTTGCCCAAGAGATGGACTCTCGTTGCAGCAGTTCACAGAGAGCAGTTTTTGCCCCAGTTTGGACTCTATGCTCTTGGAGGTCTTTTACAACCTTAGTGATGCTATAGTTCTATTAACACACACCAAAATACTGCCTTACAACTGTCAGGAATAATTTCTCTGGGTATTTTTGCTGTAGAAACCAGTATTTTTACTTTGATTTCACAAATACTCTATTTCTGAACCTGCTTTAGTTCATGCCAGCAAAAAGATTTTAAAGTTTTTTGCAAGCTTTTAAAAACAGCTTTTTCTCAAAAAAACACTTTTTTTCTGTTGCAGGGAATGACATGACAAACAACTTCATTCTGTCACTTCTTGTCAGTTTTGTTTCTTTTTCTTCCTGGAAAGGAAAGCCTTTGTCAGTTCGGGAAGGGTTATTGTCAATTTTTCTTTCTTTAATGGTGAATTAAAATAAGCCAAGATAGCTCCTGTGTTATGTTGATGAAAATATTAAACTATAAGCTAAAAAGAGAAGGCATGGAGGGATTTTTGTTTGTTCTGTTCTGTATGACTAGTCTATAACTTTGACAACTCAGTGTCTCTAGTGAAAAGAAATTTCAAGAGTATTTTTTTTTTTCACGCAAGGCAGGTTTTTGGATTGGTTTTCTTTCAGCTTGGATAACTCCAAAAGGTCTTATGTTAAGTGGTATCTAAAGAGTAGGGTTTTGTTTTATTTATGTATTTTCTGCTAAACTTTCATTTTTATAGAAGAAAGGGAAAGCATGTTTAGCAACATTCTTCAACTTAAATACTTCCATTTTTCAAGTGTACCAGTTTTAGGAGAAAACCAAATTTTTAAGATGCTTAGCACTGAATGTGCTAAGTTATACTTAAAACATGCAAAATTATATTGTTTGATGAATGTGGAACAAATATTTTATTATTCAGTCAGTTTTTTGCTCCTTTTTAATTTTAAGTCAGTTAAAACATAGCATTGGTCCACATTCTGCTTTGGCTTTTGTATATTTAGATTAAATGTTTCAGAGATTTTATATTTCTACCTGGCAACTTAAAAGAATGACTATTACAAAAGTTAGCATATTTTTAAATTTTTTCTTCACTTGCTATAAATGCTTATTATTTTGTCTGTTTCCTAATGACCAGTGGTTCTCTTACTACAACATAAACTACAAAGGCAAAAAACAAGATGGAACACCAAATGTTCCAGTATTCACAAGTCATTATGTTTAATGTTAAGATTAGATATCTGCAACAGCTGATGCTTAATACACTCAACATTGCAGATTTGATCTAAAGCCAGTTTAACATCAGTATAAATCTTAGTGTTGATTCAAATAACCATTGATTTTCAGAAAGCAGAGGTATATGCAGATGTTCTCAAAATGTTTTCTGGCTTTGTGAAAATGAAGGAACACTGGCCGTCTTGCTAGACAAGGAAGTTTCAGATATGAAAATTTAATTACTGTCTGAAAGTATAAAAGTGTAACAGACAAATAACTGCTATTTGCTGGGATTCTGCATAAATGGAAAATAAAATGGAGCAATGCAGATTTTGCTGCAGTCAAATGTGAAGTTCAACATGCAGGTGCCACAAACACTGATAATACCTGAAAATGGCAGAGATGTGGGGATTATGGAATCCCAGGAACTGAAGGGATTAATGCTAACCAGAAGAGGCACAATGAGAAGCTGTGGAGCATTAAATTGTTCAATGTATTTTTTGTGTAACAATTGTCAGGAAGAATTAATTAATGCTTGCTGCTACAAAATCTCCAGAGGCCTCTGTAAAACCATTAATGTATCATTACATGTTATATGTAAATGCCTTTGTGACATTATCAAAATCTCTAAATATAATTGTTTGGGATTTTTTGTCAAGATTATATGGAACTAAAATGCAGTCAAGCAACTGGTGTGCTCAAATTTTATTTGCTTCAGATTTTATGATGCTAGTTTACCTTCTCTAAAATTCACCAAGACACAAAATGCAACCTGGAAAACAGTCTCTCTTGAGTGTTGGGGAAAGAGCACGTGGGCTCTGTTTAGTTTGCTAAATGATAGAAATACATGCATGTGGAAGAAAATTGCTAGATTGCATTTTTTCATGTGACCACTCTATCAATCAAACACAAAATTCAACATCTTCATCCTTCCTAAGATAATATTTCACAATAGTGCTTTGCTTTTAGGTCTTCTGTTACTGACTTTTCAACACTTTTAAGACAGCTCATCACTGCAGATTGTAATCATAAGTAATTAAAACTAAGAAAAAAAGTTCTCATATTGCTCTGCAACTTTTTGCAAACTTCTAAGTCAATCTGCAAATTTTAGGTTGCATTGTGAAGTTTAAATATGAGGCATTGAAATGTATGCACATTACACAAATTGTTCTAAAAATGAAAGTAGGTCAGATTTCTGGAAACTCCATGCTTGAGTTAGAGTGACTTCTGATTAAAAGACTTTCTGCATTGAGATATATAATGAATGTCTATTCCTAGCTGTTTATTTGCTTGTATTACTTGAGTTATACAGCAGCATTTTCATGTTGCTTGCTCAGCACTAGTTTTGTTTATATTTTGTGTTGTTATTTTTAAAAATTTTTGTATGTTGTTTCTTTATATGTTAACACCATAAAAATCTGATCTTCACTACCAAGTGATTCATTCATAGATGAGATTTTAAAATCTAGTATGGAAAGGAAAATTTCTCATTATATGGTCTTGGGAGTAGTTATTTTTTAATCTTAATGGCCTGTAAACAAAACCTTTTAAGAAAACAAAGGACAAAAGAATGATGCAAAGATTCAGGATTTAGAAGTGTTGTAGAAAGAGGAGGTGTCTAAGGAGCTCATTGTAGACATTTCAATTGAAGGCCATTGGAACCCACTGGGGAGACATTCCAGTGAATGTTTTCAGGCAGCCTGTGTCAGTTCTTGCAGTCACAGAACCACTGGGCTGGAAAAGGCACTTCTGGAGTTTGCCAAGCCTAACCCTTTATTTAGAGTGGACTCACCAGGAGGAGGTTGCTCAGGGTGATGTCCAGTCAGGTCTTGAATATCTGTAAGGCTGGGCACTCCCCAGCTTCTTAACATTTTCCAGTGCTTGACCCATCCTCACAGTAAATCTCTCAATTGTACATCTTAGTATGACCAAGAGTAGAGCCAGAGCAATTTATGAATCTACTTTCTACTCCCCTTGATAAAGGATAAGCCTTCCCCTTACTATGTTCAGTTAAAGTTTAGGTGGGGGTCTAAGGTGTGGCTTGTCACACTGCTCCAAACTTTTTGTCCCTTTCTCCTAAGCAAAATAATGGCTTCTCTTCCATGTGCCATTTAGATCATTTGGTCTGAGTGCAGTGCTTTGTAAATCCTCATAGGGATTACACATTGTTTTTAGATTAGCTCAGGGTCTCATGCTTAATTGAATGTCCGCAGAGTGGATTCAGTAATGTGAAACTAGTCAAATATTCTTGGTCATCAACACAGAATAACAGCTTTGCTCAAAAAGACCTTCCTGTGAATAAGATAGCAAAATACATTATATTTGTGCTCATGGATGCAAACAGTGTATTGTTGCTTCTGCTCTGTCAGAGCAGACCAGGGAGAGGCTGCACAGAAGTCTGAGTGGCTGAGTTTGTGAAGGTAAAAAAACAGGACTGTAAAGAATAAGGACAAAATGGTTATTCTTCTCCAAGGAAAAAAGGGTTGGAAATCTTTAATGTTACTTGGAACTCAGAATGAAAGGAAACCAAAAACCTTTAAAGAGAATGTTTCCAACGTGCTTGGGGGAAGGAATTGGGGTGCCAAGGACCTCAAAAAGAAAGAGAGCTGCAATCTTTAATTACAGTAGTGTATATGAAAGAGGAAAAGATAGAAACTTGCATGCTGTTTTTGTATGTTTTCAATTATTGTTCTTATTTGTGGGGCCTTCTATAAAAACTTGCCCTTCTCTTCAAGAGGAAGGATAATGCAAAATCTCTGACAGGATGATGTTTCTTTATATTTTTTTTTTTTTCACAAAATTCACACTCCTAGAAACCTTCCAAAAATATCAGTGTTTGAAGCTCCATTATTTTTAAAGTGCAGCTAATCACAAAGGCAAGTTGTGTCAGACAAATCATACCTGTTATGTACCTACTTGTAAACCTGCAGTCTGAGCAATCAGGAGGCTGAAACACAGCTTGGAGTGATGCTCATCTAGCCTTGCTCATGCAGCTATTTTGTCTATGTTCAGAGTTTGAGGTATATATACACCATGTTTTTTTGAAAACCAGAATAAGCAAGCCACTTTTACTTTTTTTTCCATTTTCAGCAGGGGAAAATCTCTGTGTTAAAAGGATTGCACTGGAGGTGGGCAAACCTGTATGTTGCCTTTTAATTGTCAGTGTTGTGTGGGACAGTTGTGAGTGAATGCAGTATTGAAGTATCTGAGAGAGTAGCCTCAAAATGATGCTCAACATGACCACAAGAGAAATACGTTCTTGATCTACTTTTCAGATTTGACTATGGATCTCCAAGTATTGTCTGTCAGTATTAAAAATGTAATTTCAGCATGACTTTAAAAAAATGAAACCACTGAAACTTAGAAATGTTTGTATTGGTTGTTGAATGATTATTGCTTGAAGTAATTACAGTATAATGTAAAATATATTCTCAGTAAGAAAGTATGTTTGTAAGTTTTTCCCATGATTTTTATCCCAGGTGAAAATTTCATTGTATATACCTAAGCTCTGGATTCTTGAGTTTGTGTTCAGTCTTTTCAGGCAATCCTAATGAAAAATGCCTTACCCAATATATTAATTTTATTTTTATCTTCATTTCTCTTCTGAAAACAGTCAAACCTTCAGAGGAAAAAAAAAATTAGTCTATTAATTGCCTAGGATTTGTAAATGTAATAATGAGATACATCAGTGTGCCATTCCTTCAGCTGTTCTTGCCAAACCTGTTCTTTTTCTTGTCATGCCAAACCATGACGGCTGCAAAGTAAGGGTGGGAATACTTAATAGGGTATATTTAACTCTATATTATATATTAACTAAAAGAGAGAGTATACAGAGAGCAATAATACCAATAAATACATAGAATAAATAGAATGTAAAAAGAACCATTAAGCTGTTACACTTTACTTTTCTAAACAAAGAATTTTTTTCTCTTGCATTGCTCAGAACCCTTTAAAAGATGTTGAAGAAGATACATAAGAAGAATAATACACATACACATTATAAAATAAATTCTAAATAAGAAATATGTGAAAATATTGAATTATATACCACACTAAATCAATAGAATAGTTAACACTGCTGATTCCCTAGAATTCTCAAAAATTAGCTTAATCATACATAAAACTGAAAACAAAGAGGATGGCTGTGCCAGATGAATGATTTTGTAATGAGTGAATAAAGTCCTTATTCACTATGGCAGTTCTAAACAGGAACCAGACATGCATGGTTTTCCATGACATGGTTGGGAGTAGATAAAATAAAGAAATTGGTGAATTCAGACCAGGTTTCTTTTCATCTGGAATATATTATGATAGATTAGTCCCAAGTATTTGATTTGGGTACACCTGATTTCAGCCAACTGTACTAAGTGAAAATATTTTCTCTACTTTAAATTGGTTTGTTTGAACAAATTATTAAAAATCATTGCACTGCAAAGTGATTATTAACACACTACTCTACACACAGAAGGATAGGGAAAATCTTGTCAGTAAGTGAAAAGACAGTAATTGAGTGAAAAAGATTGTTATCACTGATTTTGAGAAAAGTAGTTATTTGAATTTTCATCTGGATTACTGATAAGAATATGAAGATAAGCAGGGTAGATAGAAAGAAAAATAGCAGGGAAAAGTGATAAAAGAAGTGACTGGGATGAGATAGAGCTATCAGTTGTTAAGTATAAAGGTGTACAAAAAATTGTTTAATCTAAATATTTTTTTGGTTTGAGTCTGTGTGAGTGTATTTTGCACATCCGTGTATTTAAGGTTCAGATTCTTATTTCCAACTAATTTAGAACTGTGCATTCCATGTACTATAGACCAAAGCCTTCTGTTTCTTTGGGGAACAAAACAGCATAATTGAAGCTAGGAGAACAAATTTTGAAGGTTAAAAATGATCAGGCTTTAGAGACAGCACTTATTTGTAAATGCTGACACACCAACAGTCTCTAGCATCTTGGTATTGCTCAGAAAAGCCAGTCTGGACTACACTTCTGAAGAATTTTTGGTGGAAGGGAAGTTTGCTGAAGAGCTACTCGGCCTAACTGAGTCTGGTATTTTTAGCCCCCCAAAGCAATACAGATACATTAGTGTCCTTTAACCAATTATCTGCTGAGAAATGAAGAATGCCCCAGCCATTTTGGAGCCACTCTAATATTGTGGTGCTTCTCAGAGCCAACCTACCTCAAGCAGCTCTCTCCTGTTTCACTGAGAGAACAAGCATTGTCTTTTATTCATTCCAAGGCAGCATTTTTGGCTAGAATACCAAATACATGTTTTGAAGGGGCTTGTATTCAAAATCATGCCTTGAGTGTTGAAAATATATATTTTGGAAATCTTTTTTCAGTTAAGCACTTATGTTGCTCTCCATAATTATGAAATTAAAATGATTCCCTGGGATATATTCCAACAGAACAGTTGGTAAAATCAAACAGATCCTTCTGGACTGGCATGTATGATTTTGACTGTTTTCTGATCTTTATGAAGATGCTCAGCAGAGTTTGCTTTTTGAGCAAGTTTGCAGTAATACCTTATTCTGCAGAGCTTTAAGTGGGTTTTGCTGTCACTGCACCTCAGTGATTTCTATATATAGCAAGATTAGACACAAAGGCGTTTTCTGAATTGTTTTCAAAACTTAAAAAATAAGAAATAAAAATGTCAAGAAAAACTCATTTATTGAATTATTTAGGTTGTCACCTGCTCCTTACATTCCAACACTAGTGTAAGCTGTTTTGTTTGCTGTTGTGTAGACTTCCAGGTGCCTTGTCTGTGTCAGATGGACACATTTTTTGTGGAATTCACACTTTGGTGGGATTTACTGATGGTTTTAAAAGGGATGAAGAATGCATGTCTGCTTGGGTGTTGATGAAGGTATGGCCATATTTGTTTTCACTGCATGTTTTAATTTGTGGAATGGGTCACTATGTAGGACTGTCAAGAGGTGCATATTGTCTTTTATACTAGAGTTTGGATTTTTTAAAACTATTAGTTGTCATGATTTTGGTCTTTGAAAAATTCTCTGTAATAATTAAGAATTTTTATTATTTCTAGCTAAAATATGAACAAATTATTCCTTATGATATTTAGGATTTTTTTCCCCAGTTTTCTTATTCCAAAGCAATGGAGATAATTCAAGACCATTACACCATTTCTGTGGCTGCATTTGTGACATTGTCCCTGCCTGCAGTGGCCCTGGGGTGGCCAGGCTGGTGAAATCTCTTGGGAATGGTCCCATGAATGTGTTCACCCACCTGCTCAGGGACTGGCAATTGCCAAGGCTGATTCTGTTATTTGTTAGATCTTGGTTGTAAACACCCATTCCATGTTAACCTGGACAAGTAGGGGACTATTCACCAGAATGGTAGATGACAGTAAGCACAGCTAAAACAAATCCAAATCCTTAGAAGTGCAGAGACTAAACACCATCTGTTCATGTAGACGTTCTCTGTGACCTTCTAAAGGAAAGGCAAAAGCCAGTTTCCTGGACTGTCTCAGAAAACTGTAGCATTTTGAAATTTTTCCAGATTCAGGAGACTGAAGGGTGGTTAATGAGACTCAGACAGTGAATGTTTCATTTTGTCTGTTTACAGCTTATGAGCTCTCAGTGTAGAGGGTTCAGGCCAGAGAATGAAGTTGTTCAGCTGGTGATGCCACTATACCTGGATGCAGACTATCCTCCTTTTCAAAGCCCTGTGACTTTCAAGCCCTATATATGGCCTTGAAAAGTGCTACCTTTTTATGTATTTACTTTTATTTTTAACACTGGCTCAGTAATAACAGTGTTATAAAAAAAGTACCAAACAGAATGACAATCAAGGTGAAAACTGTAAGCTAGCAACATTTTCAGGCAAGGTCATTTTAGTTTTTTGCTTTGTTGAGTATAATACTGAGTGCAGAGGCAGTGTCTTGATATCTGGCCAAGCCCTGCACACCTTACTCGTTGCTTGGGTACAAGGTACAGCATCGTGCTGCAGTGATAACTATTCCAGGGCATTGCACCTTGGTGGTCTGCACTGGGATGTTGTCACCATGAAGCCTAGAACTGTTTGATCCAAAAGAACTACAACTGACTCAAAGCCTCCTCAGGCAGAATCACAGATTAGCAAGAACCAGAGGAGTTGAGTGAGGCCTCTGTCTGGGATGGAGAGGGAAAGGTTAACAGTCATGACATGGGCTCTCAGGAGGGATCCAGGCCAGAGAACAGTTCTGGCACATTAAGTTCATGAGTCTAGACACAGTTTTTGGATGGAAGCTGTACTAGGGGCAGCAGCCAGCAAACAAGATATGTTATGCACAGACTTCTGCAATGTCACTCCAGCTTCGACTGAGAGCTGACTGCACTCTTGACCTTGCAAAGTACTTGGCTGGGGAACTGGAGCAAGTGAACTCCTATTTGCCAAACAAAATCTGTTCACTGGGAAGTGGTGCACTGGAGTCAGAAAGCTGGGAAGCCAAACATCATATTTTTTTGGCACAGCAAATTTCTCTGTAACACGTCCTGAGGGTTTGCTCGTCACTGATTAAAATCTCTTGCTTCCTCCCAGGAGAGGGTAGAGGTGCATAGGCACCTGCCCACCTCTGTTTGATGGTGTCCCTGTGAAGAAACACGTTAGGAGCTGATGAGAGTGTGAGCCACTAATTTAATGTCAGCTGTTGCTTGTTCCAGCTAAAGCAGGAAAAGCATTGGGCAAGATAAACAGATATGGTCTGAATATGGAGGGGCTATGTTTTTCATCTGTAGGTTGCAAATCACTTTTTTGCAGGTTGGGAGCTCAGGCCTTAGGAGAAAATAGTTGTTGCTGATGTAGTGAGGTGAGGAAGGATGATGGAGCAAAACTTAAGCTGGGACCAGGATGGACTGAGAGGAGAGCCTGGAAAAAGTGACTCGAAGGTGATCAGCTCTGACTGCGCTGGATCGTTCTTCAGGTCTCTTGGCCCAGCCACCCAGGATAGGTGTCATGTGTTAACACTGTCTTGAGTTATGCATATTTCTCTTTGGTCTGGTTTGAAGGCAAACAATCAGGAGGAATTAACACAAATATCTTGAGAGAGATTCCAAGTCAGAATCACAATTTAATAGGAAAATGAAATTAAAAGTAACAGCACAGAAACACTGATTTAAGTCAGAATAACCTGACACCCTGTTGGTCAGGGTGGTGGTAGCTGTCTGATCAAAGCGTGGCTACAGTCCTTTTGGGGTGGTGGATGTGGTTTTGTTGGGTGATCCTCTAGCAAGGCCTGGCCCTTCTCTGGATGTCCAGTGGTAGTTAAGGAGCTCTTGTCCTCTGTGAGTCCAGTAGGAGTGCTGCTGTGGTCTCAGATTACATTCAGGTAGGAATGTTTGGTTCCTCCCCCAAGGGCAGGGCAGCTCACAGTGGGGTGATGTAATGAGTCACCTTGATGGCCCACTAGTGGAGATGGCCCTCTCAGGGTAGCTGCTGCTTCCCCAGAGGCAGCTATCAGGACTGAGTGATGGAGAAGATAAAGGACTGTAGGACACCACCCATTTTAACAGCTTATGTACGTGGTAATAGAATACATACTTTTTGGTTATACCTTTCATTGTAACCCAAGGCACTCTTGTACTTTAATCAGCCATTCACAATAAAACTACAGTGTCTAGCTTGTTTCTTGACTAATTAGTTTGTTGGATAACACACTCTTTTCCTAAAGATCATGTAGACTAAAGGTATTTGTTGGATACTTTGAGCAGTCCTTAAGAATGTGCTTGCAAACTATTTTCTTGAGCCTTGTACTAGCAATAAAAAGACCATGTTTCTGGGTTTCATAATCCCTGCAGCAATAGATAAGGCTTTTTCTATCTTCTAGACTTATAGTGTAGTTTTCAGATATTCAAAGGGCTTTTTGAAGTGCCATTCTGTTCACAGAGCTGATAATTAAAGCAGATGATAATAAGAAAGGGAGGAGTCCTGTAGAATTAGATAACAGCCTATAGTTAGGTGGTATAACATAGTGATGGGAGAATCATATGTTAGAATGGCATCTGTAACATATGGAAGCATGTGGTGCTGATTAGGAGTGGCATTATTTTAAATGTAAAAGATTGAATATATATTGTTGTAATGGATGCTTCATTGTATTCATTGGTTTTCAGCAGGCATCATCTGTTCCTTTAATCTCAGAATGATAATGCCTGTGCCATATGTTGCTCAGCTAATATGGAGACAAGAAAGACTTGTATATTGTGCTTCAGAATGCAAGTTCCACTATTGGGGTGGTATTACTACTATTATTATTGTTGTTGTTGTTATTTGAAGGGACAGGTTTGGAAGCATAAGGCTGATGGGGAGATTTGTATCATAATTTGTGTTGTTCAGGGTGCAGGAGTGGAATGTTTAATTTCCTTGAACTAAAGGACTCTAAAGAAATATTTGGCCTAATTAAGAGATATTAATAAATATTTTGTAAAGACTGCCTAAAAATGTCCACAAGCAGACTAAAGGATGAGAGGTATCTTGCCCTTGATTGGCAAAGGAACACAGCAGATGAGCTTTTGCACAGCTGTTTGGTAAACTGAATTCCCTTTTTGTCAAAATATGCATATCTTCCTTTATTTGAGAGCTAAAAAGTGATCCTTGCTTACAAACTCCTCTTAAAATGAAGTAGAACATAAGGGCTGGAATTTTCCTCAATAAAACATTAATTGCAAATGCAACCAATGCATTCTTCTAGCCCAATCCTTAGATGGAGTTTTGAGGAATGCATTTACTAAATGAGTAAGTAAACTGTGTAGCAGTCTGGATCTGTAGTGACTTTGTAACATTTGGAATACATTAATTAATGCCAACTGGGGTTTTGAAGAAAATGCCATGAGATGTTAAAAATGCAAGTGGATTCTGTTTTGACTAGCATTCTATGTTTGCTGTGTTTGGGCTTCTTTTTTAGCTTTGAGTCCTGCTAGATTTCTTCAGGGTAAATTGTCATGCTGATACTTGAAAATTGTTTGGTTCATTGTTACAATCTTTAAGCATGATATACTTTCTCAATATGTTGCAATTAGATTTTATGTTTTCTGATGTAATTGTTTTCTAACAAAGGCTTTTTATAAATAAGGAGCATAATACTTGTTAACATTTAATCTAAATGATAACATGCAAACATTTATTGAGCTATTTACCATATTAAAGATTATAATTTCATTTTATTATCATTACTGCTTCACAGAAGGGCAGTGTTACTAATATTGCATGGATGGTTGTTTTCTGGTGGGGTTTGGAATTTTTTGTTGTTGTTTGTTTTGGTTGGATTTTTGTTTGGGTGGTTGTTTTGTTTGTTTTGATTTTGGTTTGTTTTTCTTGGGTTTTTTTTGATAGCAGTTATATCATTAAAAATTGTTAAAAATAGTAATTAGCTCTGTAATTTATTAAGTGGTTAGTGCACACTTTTGACTTACAGTTTCTGTTAAGAATAACAAATACTACATTCATTATTCGCTCTCTTATGTTTGGGGCTGATGCAACTGTGTGTGGGGCTGAATCTTCTTGTGATTATGAGGTGAAAGTGAAAGTATTGAGCAGATAGAAAGGGGTGCAAAGGATGAGGATGCTACCCAAGGACAAGTGACAGCTCAGTCAAAAGCAGCTGATCGGTTTTTTGCCCCACCTGTGCCCCCTGTCAGACACAGTCTTTGGTCACTGCTGTCTCCTGACCTGCTCTGGTGCTTTTGCTGGGGAATGTTAGTAAGTACAGGTCAAACTGTGCCAAGGAGCAAGCCAGCATTTAATTAGTGTGCATGATTTCTGTCCATGTCCCAGTCTGGCTTGTTTGTTACAATGAATATGCTCTGGGAAAAGTCACAGGCTTTTCTTAGAGTTTGTCATCCATTTTAGCATGTACCTGACTTGGATCATTTCCGCCTGTCATTACTGTTCAGGCAAAAGCCATGTTCTTTTAGATGACAGGCCTTCTGTAACTTACTGCATTTTTGTCACTTTAAATATGCTTGTTATTTGATTTCATGCTAAGAACATACATGCTCTTGAATTGCAACAAAATATGCAATAATTGTTTGGATAAGGGTTTTCTTTGGGCTTGTTTTCTGCAGGTAAAGTTATAGATCTCTAACAGAAAACAACTAAAATAGTCTTCAAGATGAGAAAAATCTGAGCTGTAAACAACAAGGAAATAACTAGTGTAGTGGTGGCTGACAATTATAAACTGGTATTTATTCAATACATTAGTTAATAGGTCTATGTCACTGTTTTGTGGGGTTTTTTTCCAGTGAATTTATATTTAAAAATTGTTATATACTAAAGAGCAAACTCTCCTTGCAGATTTAACTCTCTAACATCTTTTAAGGTCAATGTAACAGAGGATTTCAAAAGCAGTAGCTGTAGAGTTCTTTTTTGGCATCATAATTTTTTCAAAAAGGCTAGGATTGAAAATCCTAGCAAATTTTTTTAAATGAATAATTTATATAGAAGATATATTAAATATTCATAGAGAATATAGAAAGTATGTGTTCCACCTCAAAATACCATAGGTGCTATAGTAAAAATCATGCTTCCCGATTCAAAAAATACTGTTTCTAGCCTAAGCATATTTAATTGGTAACAGACGGAATAAACACCCACATAATAAAAAGGATCACAGAACTTTTCATTTTGGAAGGGGACCCCTGAAGATCATGCAGTCAAACCCCTCTGCTCCAAACCAGATTGATTGCAGCAGGTTGTTTAGGGCTGTGGCTGGTTAAGTTTTGAGTATCTCCCAGAGTGGAAATTCCACAGCTCCCAGGGCAGCCTGTTCTGGTGTTCAACTATCCTGTCAATAAAACAGCTTCTTTGATGTTTAAATGCAGTTTTCTGTATTCAATTTGTGCTCATTGACTCTTGCCTGTTCTGGATCTCTCTGGACCAGTCTTCTTTACTGTCTCCAGGCACTTATATATAATTGAGCAGATGTCACCAGAGTTTTATCTTCTCTGGGCCGGATGGTCCCAGCTGTCTGTCTCCTTGTGCAAGCACTTGCTTCAGTATTTCCACGTCACACCAGTGCTGTGGAGAGGGAAAACATCACCTCCCTTGACCTGCAGAGACCAATCTCCCTCATGCAGCCCAGGCTGCTGCCAGCCTTCTTTACTTCAGTGATGTGTTGCTGGCTCACAATCCTTGATCATGATCAACATGGCGTCCACCCAGAGCCCCGATATTTTTCTGCAAAGTTACTTTCCAGTAGCAATTGCCCCAACCTACACTGGTGTATGAGGTTATTACTTGCCAGGACTGAGCACTTTTCTGTTGATTCCATTAAACTCTTGTTGACCTATTTCTCCAGCCTTTCAAGGTTCATCTGAATGAAACAGAAATATCTTTTTTATCACCCTTCCTGCTTGCTTTATGTAGTCTGCAAAATTTCGGAAGGTTCTCTGTCCCTTTACCAGGTCATAAATTGCAATGTTAAACAGTACCGATCCCAGTATCCACTTCCTGGATATTCCACTAGTGACTGGCCTACAGCTGGAAGTTCTTTTGCTTGCTCATCACTTCCCTTTGAATTCAGCCTCTGCTTTTCAGTCCACGTCACAGTCATCTATCCAAATCAGTGTTCTTTTCTACTCTTCCTTTTGTGGGTCGTATTTCAGTATTTCAACTTGTGCATGTTGCCTCTTGTCTCTTCCAGATCTTATTCAGTCTTCCTTGCTGCACCCCTCAGTATCTCTATGCTGAGGGGGTTCCATGAGTATTTTTTTTTCTGGGTTGGATAGTCCCAGATTCTCAGCACCTCTTAGTATCATATACCCAGAGGGGCTTTGGTTTTCCTAAACTTTGGAAAGTGTCTTTTTCTTCCTTCTAGATTACCTGTCCTGCTTCTACCTTCTGAATACTTCCTTCTTCTGTCTCAGTCCAGTCAGGTACGCCTAATTTACCCCTACAGGCATCTTGCTGCCTTTGACTTCTTGCTTGTTCAGATCAGCCATTCCTGAGCTTGGAAAAGGTTATCCTTGAAAAATCAATCAGCTGTTCTGGGTTTCCCTTGCCATGTCTATATCCTACAGAATTCTTCCAAACTGATCTCTGAGCAGGCTAAAGCATTGCCTGAAGCTCAGTGTTAACAGTCTGCTTTCAGCTTTCTTCCCTCCTCTCAGGGTCACTGCAGTGAAGACTGTGGCCTTGCATGTCCTGCTGGAGCATGGTCTTTACAGGGAAGTTACAAATGGAGCCATAAAAGAAGTCTGTTTAAGCTAAAGCTTACTAAAAGTCATTAAAAAGAGGAAAAAAAGGGTCCATGTTTCATATTCAAATCTGATCATAAATTGCATCTCTGTGGAGAATTTACTTCTACTTATGCAGAGTTTTCATTAATTCTAGATTATATATTTTAATTGATGTAATCCATTTTGCCAGATACTGGTGAAAATAATACTGGTTTTCACAAAGGGTTATTTCATTTTTTAAATGTCTGATAGATACTGTGAACTCTATCATTTTGGTAGCACAAATGCAATTCACAAGTATTTTCTGTCACTAATTGTTTTGACACTGAAGAAAGGAATTCATGCCTTATAGGAGAGAATAATCTTTCTTCACTTTACATACTTGTTTGTTCCTTAATAACCAGCTATTTCACTGACCACTAATGCAAGACTGTGGGTTCCTTTCATTACATGACAACTGCTTCTGGTTTGGAGGAAAAAGTCCTGGAGCTTTTGAATTGTGTTCGAAGTTAGGTTCTGCTGTTACTATGACCAATTAAATGAAAAAAAAAAATAGGATCTTTTTTCAGACTATTAATATTCTGTGTTTCACATGATATTTTTTAACTAATTTAAATTAAGTCTCTTTGAGTATGTATTGGTTTACTCTGTTTTGCGGAGAAAAGAAGAAACCTCACAACTTGTAAAAGTTGTAAAGCCCGGTATGCTTTATTACGACCCGCGCCGGACGCAAGACTCCCCAAAAGGGCATGCGTACCCCTGAAGATTTCAGACCTCCTTTAATCCCCCTTCCAAATGCATATGCATACAGTTTCACAATAAGTTCATACATATTCATCTTGCATGACACTTAGCACTAATTCTTCTTTATCGGAGGAATTCCTAGGTCGGGGGCAGATTGACCTCGTGGTTTTTCTGTTTTTCTTTCTCTGTCTCCTTGCTGTCTCTGGAACGCGGCCTCTCCTTCAGCTTTAGCTCCACAGACCCTTCACCTCTCCCAGACACTTCACCTAGTTCAGGATGGATCCTTACTCTGTCTCATTCCCCCCTTTCCTAGGAAATAAGTAAATTCTTTTACTTAAGGAAAACTTCCACAACAATAAGTGTCTTTTAATGCTTCACTATGTACGTTTGATAAAGAGGTTAGTACAGCCATTCGTTGTAGTATTCTCCAGTTCCAAATTAACAATGTAATAGATAATCCCTACTAATATTAGTAAAACTAGAATAGGGTGGCACAACTTATCAAAGATTCCATTTGCAGTTGGTGATCACCCAAAGATCACATCTCACTAGTGATTATCCGTATTTTATTCTTTGTAGAACTCTGGTTATTTCCTTTGTATCATGTTGGACGGTAATTAAGGTTTTCTTTCCACTTTCTCGGATTTCTTTCAAGACTTCTAATAGGTCTTGGTGCTTAATTAATTGTTTTACCAATGTAAGGTTCGCCCCGATAGGGGTAGGTGGTAGTCTGTGATACATTGTGTAATTGGCTGTAATCAGCTGGTGGGATGTTACTGGTACCAAATACGAAAAATCACACCCAATAATCTTAACAAAATTACAAATACAAATACAGAGATTAGAATGGTTTCTACTAGACAGAATAACATCATTGCTATCAATTTGTACAGCAGCACAAGCAGTTCTCAAACATACACCCTTTTCCAGTATATACGAGCACAGTTTTCTGGTCAGTGACTGGATGAATTTCAAAGTGACAAATACTCTGTTCAGTGTCCAAACACATCCTGGGCATTTAGCAGTATTGCTTTCACAAATGAATCCCATTTGTTCTCTAGTAATGCAGGATTCTAAGTTTACTATCTGCCACTTTTCATTCATCTTTTCGTGCCCACACTCTGTGTTCTGAAGGATAGAGTGTTGTTTCTTCATGGTTTAATCTTAGGGCAATGATGGGATGGATAACATAAACAGTGGCATTACATATGGTAAGCACAAAGGCAGCGGCCACATTAGAAACAGGATCATAGGTGAAATTCACCACAGTCCACCAGGATTAAAACTTCCTTTCAAAATCAATTGCATTATCCCATTCAATTTTCTGAATTTCAGCTGGAAAATTACCTTCACCCCTTTCCTATATGATCAGAGCTGCTGTTGCTTGTATCCATAACTGTGCTTGTATACAACTGAAAGCTAAAGACACATTATCTTGAACTATACTAAGTGCTTCTACTATCAATTTGTGGTCTTGGTCTTGGTCCCCGGCCTGTTCATACTTCTTTACTTTGGCAGTACTTTTGAAATCTGTCACTGGCTAGTCCCTAATGCCAGTAGAGATTACTATAAAGGCTGCTTCAATTTTGTTAGGCTACCTGCTGCAGCAGCCAGTTTATTCATCAGTATTTCTGAATCAATTCCATTTAAAACTCCTAATCTTGTCCCTAATATGCCAGTTAGATGTTTGTTATGGGGAACAGGAACTGCTTTCTGTCTATGATCATCCCTCCCTGCCAGAGGGATGTGCTGGGCTCTTACTACAAATTCAGACACACTTCACAAGTGTATCTGACAGAGGTTTAGGTCATACTTGAGACAGATGTTTGTTCTGAAATGTAGAGACTTCAGGGAATCTAACCTCTCTCTCTCCCTCCAAAGCACCTGATTTCCCAGATGTGTGGCAAGCAGGAATGTCTCTCCTGGTCACCCACCTTGCCCTTAGCTAAGATCAAGCTGTGGACTGTGTTCAGGACAGAAGATTCTGGAGGGGAAATCTTGAGAGAAGAGCCTAAATTCATTGCAGTGCCTCAGAAGAAACTGGGATCAGGTTTCTGCTATTTGAAACACTCAGCACAAAAGTGATGCTCAAAATCTTACAGCTTGCTGCTGAGCTCTGAGGGGGTCTCTCTCTCTACCTCTTTTAAGCAGAATCCAACCGCCTCAGACTGGGACAATCACTGATCCAAATCTCACTAGGAAAAGGGACAGCTATAAATAAGGAAAATCACCTTCCTTGCTTGGGTTAGTTTACCACCTGCAGTTCAGCACCCTTTACCAGCCATTGCCTGGGGGTTCAGCCAACCAGCTTGGAAAATGACTTAAGGAAACTGATTTCTTGGTGTTCCTGGTTCTAGGCACCAGGAGAGCTGGCTCCTTCCTTTCTTGTTCCGCTCCTGAGATATGCCTGTTTTTGTGACCATGTTTCCAGCCCTCAAAGGAAGTTTTTAGGAAGGAGGAGCAGGCTGGTTGGATTTTTGAGATGTTAATTTGCATTATCAACTCCACACGTTTGAGAGACCATTCTGGATTGAATAATAGCCGTTGTTTAGTCACATTCTTTACTACGTTAGGTCTAAGTTTGGAGTTTGGGTAGAGTCTGAACTAGTGTGGGGTGTATAAGGCCCTGCTGTGGTAAAAAGTGCAGTGTCCACTTTGAATTCAAATGAAAGTCTGACAGTAACTTGAGCTCAAAGGCAGGTCACTTCTACAGGCTGTTTCAGGGTGAAATTACACCAACAGTCTGATTCACTTAGGTCATCACAGACTTCCTGGTGTTCATATACACCAGGGGAGGTTCAGACACTAATTACATCTGGTCTCTCATAAGCCATCCTATTGATGACTAAGCACTTTACTTTGATTTCTTCTCTTCAGATTCCTTGAAGTGTTCACAGCTCCTGTTCTTGCTATTCTTACTCCTCACATACTTGATTCTCGTGGATTACTACAGTAGATATGTTTAATATAAACCTTCTTTATCTCAGAAGGTTTTCCTATGGATCCAGTATACTGATTAAATGCCAGGGACCAAGGCCATTCAGCATTGCTTTGGGTAGAGGTACTCTCTAGTTCTAAAACTTCAGTTATAATTCCATACAAAACAATTCTGTACACTAAAGTATGAGCTACTCCCGACCGCAATATACTCATTTTGCCCGAATAAGTTTTAGTCTCAGTTCATTGTCTCCTGGTGTCACTCCTGAAGGGGCTTCTGGGCCTTCTTCACCCGAGAGTGATGGATCCAGCATTCTGCTCCTTGATTTTGATTGCAGTGAAGGTGGTGAGAGGTACTTGCAGTGGTCTCTCCCACTGTGGTTCCGAAGTCTTCTCTGTAAGAGACTTAACATATACATCAACCCCAGGCTATCCAACTCCCTTCTCCGAGTTCCAGCCACAAGTTTCTCAATTACTCTGAGCTGTTTGCTTAATGCCACCATGTAAGTGGACATTCTGGACATTCCCCTTGTATTCTATGGTCTTCTATAAGGCATTCCAAAAGGATTCAGCATTCCTTTAGCTCAAAAGGTTTAGTTTGAATTTGCAATAGTGCTAGTGGAAGAGCTTCTTGCCCCAGTCTTATGATTTGCTGCTTAATCAAATGATTCATTCTCTCCCCCTGGCCGCTTGATTGGGGGCGGTATGGGGTGTGAAGTTCTTAATCTATGCCCAGATGGCCACTAATCTGTTGCACTATTTTGGAAATGAAAGGTGATTCTTTATCTGAGGATATTGTGGCTGGAACTCTGAAGCGTGGTATTATCTCTTGTAAAAATGATCTGGTCACCTCTTGAGCTTTGAGAGTTCTGGTGGGGAATGTTTCTGGCCACCCTGAAAATGTATCTATTAATACCAGTAAATACTGATACCCCCCTTTCCTTGGGAGTTCTGAAAAGTTGATTTGCCGCTGCTGTACAGGCCCATGGCCTCTCCCAGTCTGACCAAGTTTTGGCCCGGGGGTATTTTGAGGTTAGTCTGGAGGCAAGGATCACATTATCAGCTCACCTGAGTGATAGTGGCATATAGATTCCTGACAATGATACAACAGTCCTTTCAATCAGATGTGTGTTCTAGAAAGCCTGTGGGAATTACTACTTCAAAGTCAACACTTCATTCCAGTGCACTCTGTATCACTCGCAGCCTTGGTCATTTTAAGAAAGGAGCCACACTCTATAAAAGGCTTTAAGTAATTAGGCCCTAGTGTGTTTTCTAGTGCCCTTCCTTCACTAGTAACCACGAAAATGGGAAGGGATTACTAGCTCTCTTTCAATGGTAGCCCACCCCTTGCAGTTGTACGTCTCTTTTGATTAGTATTATTGTATTATGGCTTACCTTCGAGGAAAATCTGTACCTCACCCTTTGCTGCTTTCTTTGCCTCTCCATCCGCCAGCTCATTTCTTTCCTCCAATTTTAAGCTCACTCTCTGGTGTGCCTTAATATGCTTTTTCAGGTAGCTGAACTGCTTCCAGCAGCTGGATTGTCTCTTCTTTCCCTGTGAGGTCTGCAGTCCCCTCTCCTTCCAGATGGCTCCATGTGCATGCACAACTCTGAATGCCTTTTGCTGTTTCTAAGGCATGGGTCCATGCATTTATCTCAGCATCCTGTGCAGAGGTACCTGTTGGTAAGGGTCCAGACTCTATTACCTCTCTGCAGGTAGTCACTGTGAACTTTGCAATGTCGCTTTCTTGTCAGTGAACCAGGTCTCTGCATCGTCCGGAGGAGTGTCCTTTAGATCTGGGCGGCTGGAGTAGGTAGCTTCAGTGGTCTTTAGGCAATCATGGTGTACTGCTTCTCCTTGATTCCACTGAGAAAAGAAGCTGGGTTGACAATATTAGTCACCACTATCTCTCCATCATCTTGCTCTACCATGATGGCCTGGTATTTCGAAGCCTCTCTGGTGAAAAGCCAGTGGCCACCCTTTACTTCCAGTACTGCAGACACTGTGTGGGACACTAGCACAGTCATTTTTGTCCCAGGGTAAACTTGTGTGCCTCTTGAATGTTCAGCACGACTGCTGCTACAGCTCTGAGGCAACCTGGCCATCCTTTGGCTGTTGCATCTAGTTGCTTAGAGAGGTAAGCAACTGCCCTCCGGTATGGACCCAAGTCTCGAGCCAATATTCCCAGGGCAATTCCTTGCATGGAAAAATAGAGAGAATGCTTTACTTACATCTGGAAGTTTCAAAGCTGGAGCCGACATGAGGGGACTCTCTAGCTGGCGAAAGGCCCGTGTGGTGTCTCTTGTCCACTGGAGATCTCAGTTCCCATTGGCAATAAGAGCATAGAGGGGTCTGGAGATTACCTTCTGTTTCACTACCTGTGCCTTTTTCTTTGAGACTCTGCGTCCTTGGAGTCCTAGGAAATTCAAAAGGCTTACTGTCCAGGCTTCCCTTGCTTCCCTCATCCGAGTGGCTACTAGAAGATCGTCCATGTACTGCAACAGCCTCCTTTCCTCTTGTGGAGCTTCCTGGGACTCTGGGTCTTTGCAAGCTGTTCTCCACTCGGAGTGGAGAATTTTGAAGCCTCCAGGCACATGGACTATGTGAGCTTGTGTTTGAATGCAAAAATGTTTTGGCTGGCTTCATGGATAGGGAGGCAAAAGAAGGCATCTCTTAGGCCTAAAACAGTGAACCAGGTTAGCTCAGGTGTTAAACAAGGTTAGTAAGGTCTATGGATTTGCTACCACAGGGTACAAATTCTGTGTTATCTTATTGACAGCCCTTAATCCAGTACTACCAGTTATTGGACTGATTCCTTCCTTACCTTCCTTTTGAGGGTACTACTCAGTTCTCACTGGTTGTGTTCTTTCATTAAGCTTGATGGGGGAGCATCCCATGGGGGAGCATCTTTCACTCTCCCTGGTGCAGCAGAGGCCCATACCCTTGAAAACACTTATTTACTTATTCTAATATCTCCTTACTAATGTCTTTCTTAATTTCAGTGTCTGTTAATATTAAGCCTAACATCTTTATATTATTTGCCTCCAGAGTAACCTTTCTCACTTGAGAATGTTTAGCAAATTGAGCGAATTGTACAAAAGCTTTTAGGTACACATAGTACACATGTTACTTTAAAGGTTTGCAAAAGTATGTCTTCTCAGACTGGCCAGTTGTTCATTCCCCACACTACAACATAAACATTCTCCACAGGTACTAAAGCTTTATTTAAAACTGAACACATAACCCTTGTGCCGACAAAAATTCTTCCCTTTTGGGAAGGTCACCTTTACCCCTCCTCCCTTACCTTGGGAGGAAGCCTTTAACAAATCATATGCACTCATTTTGCGAACTGTGATTGCTTTGCATTTCAGCGTGATAATCCTTGCCTGATTTCATATGTTGCTATCTTATGCTGCATGCTGAACAACATGTTTGATTTGCTTTCTCTTTGCCTTGTTTTCCTTTTCAAGGGCCAAGACCAGAGAGCGGTCTGATCTCACAGTCTCTTTGTCATTCTGGGTGATTTCTTAAAACAAAAGACATTTCAGCATACAAAAACTATCCCATTTATCTTCCTATTATAAAACAGTACTAACAGCAATGAAGCACTATAAATCTTTTTATTTTCTGAGCTGCTCTTACTGGCAACCTCCTCCCAGCGAGCCCCTCCCGAAAGGGGCTAATTTAGGAACCTGTTTGCTCTGGTCAGTTCTCATTATTTATTTCTCCTTGCCCTATCTCGCTTCCATTTGAACCTTTTTACAGACCTTCACAGTAGTTTCTCAGTTTTCCTCCTATACACACAGCTCCAGGTGGCAGGTATCAGATGTGATTCCCACACACAAGCTCTAAGACCTTAGGTTCTGAATCCGCTTGACCAGAAACCTTTAATTTACACTCGGGGCGTGTACCCTGACACTTATTGGAACAGCAAAACAGCAATACCAGTGTTTCTCATAAACACCGCACTGCAATAATACCTGCACATCCAGCTTTTGCCCACAGGCCATTCCCGTGTTCCCTGGGGAGACAGGGCAGCCAGAGCTGTCCCTGTGCCCAGGGCGCAGCCACTGTCACCTCACACAGCGTGCTAGCCTCTTGATGTACCAAAGGCTCCCCGAAATTGCTCACAAAGGCAGGCTATTCTGTTTGTTACAGAGAACTTTAAATCCCTACAGCAGATTGTTTCCAGTAAAGACTTACTGCAGTACCAACTGAAGTCTCATAAATCTCATAAGTCTCATTAACTAATTCATCTCATTCACCTCTTCTATATAAACTCTGTTTTACAAAATATCAGTCTTTTCTAGTTCTCTTCTTGCACAATCTAATTAAGCACTGTGTCTACTTACACTTGTTTTGCTGCTTTGCAAAAAGGCTGTGCTAGTCACAGCCGAAACTCTGATATGCCCACAGACACACGCACTCTCCCCCCCACCCCTTATCTCAAATTCACTAGAGCCAAGGCTTGAATTACTATGAGGGGGAGAATTCTTGGAATTCCTTTAACTCACTTTATCGAAGTTAAACATAAATCACCGTACTATAGTTCTCCTATGTAAAATGCTACTCTTGTTGCAACAAAATCTTAAAATCTCCACAAACACCACTATACAATCTGAGAATCAAATTACCACAATGCAGCGGAAGAAAATCACCACACAAAATCACTGGGAAAGGGCATATCTCTCAAAGTGCTCACTTTTCTCAACACAACACAGCACACCATAATTTGGCATTTACTCAAATCAATTTTTCCTGGACACAATCAAAAAAACAGCACACAGTCTAGAGATCAAGTCCAAACATCCAAGGCAAAGGAACTCTCTGAGCTCATACTCACGGTTAAAATGTACCAAATCTGCACAAATCACTATATTCAAACACGATAAATACCATCACTGACATTCCTCCACTCGCTTCTCCGCGGGGCACTTCTCTCCCTGCCCCCGCAGCCTGCTGCAGCCTGTGCCTCAGGCCTCACTCGGCTGCTTCAAACACAGGGAGTACTGACCCCCCGCACTGTAGGGCACTGTAGATTTACTCTCTTTTATATACCATACACTTATCATCTGCACGATCACAAACACAGTGCACTGACCACACACATTAACCATACAGCAACACAGTGTCCGGACATCACACACACGAACAAAACACACACGGGCTCACCAGTTCTGCTCTATCAGAACTATGAATTCCCAATACACACATAGACGGGTTCACCTGGCTTACCCCCAAAGCCGCTAGCGGTCTGCTCTATCAGAACGATGAACCCCGTCTCTAATACAGCTGCTCTATCAGCTGAATCCCATCTCTAATACAGCTGCTCTATCAGCTGAACCCATGAACCCAGACGTCTCTGGGTGATTTACTCTCTTTCTCTCCTTCCTCCCCCCCCTGGGGCCCCATAGTACATACCATCTTCCTCCGCAGGCCAGCGGGTCGTTGTCTGTCCTCGCAGGTGGCAAGTTGAGACAAGCGGAGCCCCACCAGGAAAAAATCCTGGGGCGCGCCATGGAGGTCCGTCTATCCCCCCTGTCCCCGCGGGGACAGAGAACTCCTGCCTTGGCTCACCAAAATGTTTTGCGGAGAAAAGAAGAAACCTCACAACTTGTAAAAGTTGTAAAGCCCGGTATGCTTTATTACAACGCGCGCCGGACGCAAGACTCCCCAAAAGGGCATGCGTACCCCTGAAGATTTCAGACCTCCTTTAATCCCCCTTCCAAATGCATATGCATACAGTTTCACAATAAGTTCATACATATTCATCTTGCATGACACTTAGCACTAATTCTTCTTTATCGGAGGAATTCCTAGGTCGGGGGCAGATTGACCTCGTGGTTTTTCTGTTTTTCTTTCTCTGTCTCCTTGCTGTCTCTGGAACGCGGCCTCTCCTTCAGCTTTAGCTCCACAGACCCTTCACCTCTCCCAGACACTTCACCTAGTTCAGGATGGATCCTTACTCTGTCTCAACTCTTTGTTAAGACAATGGTATTATTGTAGCCTTTTCCTTTCTGATATTTCTGGTGCCTCTTGAAGAAATGTGCATTTCTGTAGGCACCTTTTCTTGAATGGAAGAAATAACTGGTAGCAGAGTGTCTTCTGTGACTATCTTTTTTACTTTTCCTTACCATTTTGTGTTTAAATACCAAGACTACTTACATGTTTTAGACGCACAACTGTTATTGTTATTATTATTATTATTATTATTATTATTATTATTACTAACAGATCATTTAATGGGATGAAAGAGCATGTGGGAGGTGATCTGCAGCACATTAGATGATATTTTGTGGCACTATGTCATGCAGTTCAATGTTGACGTATGGTACTTTTGCCCAGTCATATCTCTTAGGTGGGCATGTAAAACAAACAAAATGTGAGGTGTGAAAAAATAGATTTCTGTAGAAATAGTTGCTGAATATTTTTCTGCTTAGTGTTCCTTGAATAAAATTATGAAGGCAATGCCCTTGGTCTTCACTTACCTTTTGAGATCTTATGGTCAATAGATTGAGGAGCATGGATGAAAATAATGCCAAGCCATGTTGTTGTTTTTTGGTTTTTTTTTTTCCTACCAGAGAATGTATTCAAAAAGATTAAGTGGTATTTTACTTGCCTTATCTCAAGTAATGCACATGATTTAATAGGTGCTAATATATGGAAGTAAGTACTGTGAAACACTTTGCGAGTTGTACTTGGGAAGCCAAGAGAATTTATCTAAAATGATTCTGTAATACCTTGTGTACTGCAAGGACCACCTTAATTTTCTGTTGCTAGTGGAAAATGTTGTATCTTACTACAGTCTTGGAACTCAGGATCTGCATAGCAAATTTAATTTCTTTCAGTTAATATCATTGTAATTGTGCACAGCTAATTCTTTTCAGTCTTGCCCCTAAGCAGATCAGTTTGGCCCCTGTTTCTTGTATTTTTAAAGATAATGGGAATACATAGACTGAGTTAAAAATGAATTCTTCTAAAGGCAATGAAGCTCTATCCAGGAATCTCCACAGCAGCATTTTTAGAAGGAAGTGGATTGTATGTATTAACTAATTTTAAATTTTCTTGCATCTTCTTCTAAGATATTTGGTAAACTTTCAGAGTATGGATGCTAATGTAGAATGTCTTGTAAATCATAATTTTGCACTTAGACACACAGTGTGTTAGCATTGTTCCTGGCTATTTTTGAAGATGACAACGTTTTGTATGGGCATTTAAAGTTTCTGAGCTAGGTTTTTGTGCTGCTAAAATGACAAAAATAGACAGTGAAATTTCTCGAATGAAACCTGACTTTATTTAGTTGAATGGCAATATCTTTTTGACTCAGTTTCTCAGAGAAAGGTTGTATTCTTTTACATCAGTTAAGTGCCACTTTGTTCTTACAAAGTTTGTCTGAATTTAGCATATGGCTCTATACTACTGGTGATGCTCAGAGAAAGCACCAAGAATTAAATAAGATGTTCCTACATTACAAAATCTAAGATCAGTAAAATGTCTTATCTAGCGCTGCTGATGCTACAATTTGATACTTGGCATCATCTGTGTCTTTATAACAGTGAGAAGCTTGAGGCAACTATTGAACTCATTCCAAAGTGAGTTGAGTGTATATAAGCATCTTCATAAAATCTTGCTTCAAACATCCTTTTGAAACACAGGCATCAATGTAGATGTAGATGTAAGATCTGCTTTAGAAAACCCTAGATCGTTTTCAAGGAGAGAGGTAGAACTTTTTTGAAAGATCAGATTTCAGTGTTTATCTCAAATGTTCTCGCACTCAAATTTACTTATGAAAGTAAGAAAACAATTTGAAGTATCCTGGAAATACAGATGAAGTTCTTGTACCACCTGGCATATTTTCTAAACAGCTTTCCTCTAAACAGATTAAAACATTGGGCAGTTTCCACTCAAAAGATGATTGATAGGATTCATCCAGGAATACTCAAAGATCTGGCTGATGTCCTTGTGAGGCCCCTCTTAGTAATATTTGAATGGTATTGGAAATCTGGAGAGGCCCCAGCTGGAAGCTGGCCAGACTTGTCCTAGTTTTTAAGAAAGGAAAGAAATATGACCCTGGAAACTACAGGCCTATCAGTCTCACTTCAGCAGCTGGTAAAATTATGAAGATTATTCTGGGAGATAGTGAAACATGGTTATAGACAATGTAATCAGTGGTCACAGCCAGCAGGACTTCATGAATGAAAAGTGTTGCTTGTCAAAGCTATTGTCCTTCTATGAAAGGTAACCCAAGTAGTTTATCAAGGGAAGCCAGCTGATGTAATCATGGACTTAAAATTCCCTTCCTCAGTAGTTGCAGGTGGCTTATATAATATGGTAGAAAAGATATAGATTGACAAATAAAAAGAAACCATTACTGTGGTAAAGGAAGAATGTATAAATTATGGATGTTGTTTGTAACAACTCCCAAACAAAATGCTTGAATATCATGCGATTTTTGCCAGTGTGTCACCTCTCTGCACTGTTGACAACATCTCCTGCAGGAAGGTGAGATGGCCCAGGAGATGCTTTTGGTCAGATGGGTCAGCCCTCTGCTCTCAAGGGTTTCTGTAGGTTTTTTGGGCTTGGTTTTGGTGTGGACTATGCAGCTTTCTCCATCTGTCATCCTGCGGAAGTTCACTGGGACAGAGGCCATCCCCAGTACACAACAGGTGTATTTGCCTCCTCTTCTGAGCAGTAAAATAGATCATTATGCTGAACCTGAGCTGTTCCTCCCACTGGCCTCAGTGATGGAGGATGATTGTGGCTCCATTGGATTTTTTCGCTTTTTATCCCATTGTGTTTGTTAGCTTGTTGTGGGAATGGTGGGAAGGTCCCTGATAGCTTTTGCTCTGTATGCTTTCATGAAATGTCAGCACTGTATTATTCATATTTAACCTGATTTAGGGTCTGTATGATACCACTCATGAGTATAACAAATCTTATTAGTATGGCGAAAATAGAATTTTTCCATTGTTATATCGTTTGTGTTCCTGAACAGAAGAGGTGTGTGATATTAAAGCGTGTGTGAGAGTAATACAAATGCACATTATTGGCTTCTGACAGCCTTTGTATTCAACTAAAAAATTTCATTGCACTGTTAAAATAATATTCATTTTCCCATTAGGTTCTGATTGATCTTTAGTAATATTGTTTATAGAAAATATTTGCAGAATGTTAAACTCCTATTTCTGTGCTAAGCAGATTTTGTTCATACACAAGGGTGATGTTTTTCTGATCATATTAAAATTCTCACTTTAATAGCCAGAAGCCTAGGAATTGAATTTGACGTGCTGGTGCATTTGTTTTCAGAAAAAAACAATTAGTAAAAATGTTGTAGCCCACCCTGAGAGGGCTTCTGGCTATTTGACACTAACCTTTCTCTCTGGGGTAGTTTAGTTGGCCAAAATGTTTAGATTATTTTATTGACTGGTAGAGGACTGTTGGGGTCAAACAGAAAATACTTGGATGCCTTAATTTGTTCCAATCTTAATCTTTACCATGGCATCCCCCATCTTTGCAGCATGGGGAAACTGAGACTCTTTTGTCTTTAGAGGCATGCACTTGATGCTTGCAGGGGATTCTGCATTAGTGCTGGAATGCCTTGTCCTGCAGCTCCCTCATATTTCTGGAGAAACAGTAAAAGCTCTTGGATTTGAGTTATTTCTTTATTTCCACAAAACATACAGTGGAATAGAAACCAGAGGAGAATTATGATACTCAGAAAATAATAGTGTTGGAATCTCATATATTCTTAATTCAATGTAAACAACTCATATTCTGAATTTCGTAAATGGCTGAATGCATTTAAGAATCTAAAGAAGCTAAATTCAGGTACCCAGAACATGCTTTTTATGTGTCTTTTGCAATCTTAAGGAAAAGTGATGTTGGGTTCAAGAGGTTTTGGCTGAATAACTGAATCAGTTAATTACTGTGATTAATGCAGTAATTGGTGTCGTTGATCTTTGCAAGCTTGATGTAAAACTTTGTAGTAAATTAGACAATACTAAAAATCCCCTTGATATAGTTCTTCTTAGAGGGGAAGAGTAGCATCTCTTGTCTACAACAGTTGTTTTTCCTATCCAGTATCCCTTATGATGCTCTAAAAATTTCATCACATTAATATTGTTCTTTTTTGGCAACAAGAATCAAGCAGTGAATTAAAATGAGTAATGTCTTTGAGCATTATCCAATTTATGTTTTCCGATAAATGTAATTTCATGTCTCTTGACTTTTTGTCAGAGATGTCACATCTTACAATGTTAGTGACCCAAAGTTTTATTTCTGCATACCAGTGAAGTCAGTAAAAATACAGTAATACAAAAGAATAAAAATTATCTTTACTATATTTCTGATGGTATACTAAAAGTAATGTATTGTGATTATGTAAGTTCTTAATCTATTTTGTTCTTTAAAAATTAATTTGGATTAGTTTCAATAGAATATCTGAATCTTATTTCTTATGAATATCAGCTAAGTTGCTATAATTTAAAAATGTTTGGTCAGCAAGAAGATTGTGAAAGAATACTAATTTAATAAACCTGTTCTAATTCTGCACAGGGAAATGCAGAATTGCATTGGTGGGGATGCAAAAGGTAAGAACAAGTAGAGCTAATTGCCAGCTAACCTTTATTCCCTACTCCTTCAGAAAGTTTCTTACCATGGAAGAGATGACTGAGGGATCACCTCCCTCCTACTAGGAGTCCCAGAGTCCTAGAATAACAAATATCCGAGTCTGTGCTGCAAAGATTTCACTTTTATCTGGTGCTTCTAGATTTAGCTACCATTCTTTGCCATGTAAACAGAGCTTTCACAGGAAAAAGAGAACATCAAATGACACTTAAGGAAAGTATTTTTCTCAAACTTGTTAGTACATGCTACATAGTTAATACTATATTAATTTGAATTGCATAAAGTCAGCTCAGATTTGGAATTTTTAATCTCTCATTAAATATTGGTTTTAACAGTAATTATCATTTGGTCCTGAGTTTACAGGGAGTAAATTATGTTACGGAAATTAATTTTACCTCACTTTGTGACAAAGACCCTGAAATAGATGCCGGCATAGCAACACGTGCTGAGTCTTTTGTTTATGCCTTGGTAGAAGTACCAAAAAGATAAAATATAGCTGTGCCTTAGATACATTTGCTAGCTACCAGTTAAACTGTGAGCTTTTATACTCTTTGGTAAGCTTTTCTGCAAAGTTTAGAGTTAGAATTTTTTAATATAAAGTCTGTTTATCTCAAACAATGATTTTTATGTGTTTATTTACTCCTTCTTACTTAAAAAACTCTACCAGTGACTCCAGTGGAAAAGACTGCCTGAAGGCTTTGCAGTATGTTCAGCACAGCCTTACTCTAGCTGCAGCGCAGAGCTGCATCTCTGCAGGGGGAGGCTTTGCAAGGTATGAGAAATCAGCAAAAGCTTCTGCAGTGTGGAGAAGGGTGATCCCCACGGAGGCACAGCCTGTGTGGCTGGAGCAAATTGTTGTGGTAATTTGTTCAACTGTCCAGTAATTAAAACCATCTGCTGTCAGTTATTCCGCTGTTTGCCCTCATGCTTTCACATGGCTCTGGCGAGAATCTCTTCCAAGACTGTGCAGCCTTTACTCTGAGAGATACACACCTTCCTTTTTTTGGTATATTTGACTACTAGACTTGGTGTTTCCAAACCTTTTTAAATAACTTACAAGTTCCTAGGTTCTGTAGCAGGCAGGTTCTGAAGGGTCTAAATTCAGGTCCTGAAAAACATCAATTGTGTTGCTGTTGTACTTCTAAACATTGGTGTAGATGAAGCAGAAGGGTGATCTAGTAGCTGCCTCCGGATATTTGAAGGGCAGTTGCCAAGCTGATGGAGACAATATCACCTTAGTACTACCGGGTATTATAACAAGGGTGTAAAATGCAGCCTGGGTTGTTTGGCTTAGGAGCAGGGAAGCAAATTCCCCTTGGAGGATGGGGTACTGCATTGAGAGCAGCTTGTTTAAAGGCTTTGGAACACCTTTCCCCGAATGATTTTCAAGGCTAAGCTAGACACAGCAGTACCTGAATTGGCGGCTTGATGCTGGATAGTCTCCTACTTAAATCTCAGCATTGTGCAGGGCACATCCAGAGGTTTTATTGACTCAGTTCTGTGCCTTGACTCTGGAGTGGGTCAGGCAGGCTGAGCCGTGTGGTCACTCAACTCAGCCTATTGCTCAAGGGCCTCCATGGCAGGGAGTGGGCCCAGCATGGTCGTTCTCCCTCCAAGCCATCTAATCCCAGATGCTCCTTTATCACACCTGACTTAGAGAGGCTTACAATGTTTCCAGTAGAAAATAAGTTCATTTCATTTTTTTTTTTTTTCAGTTTGCTAGTGGCCTAATCTGACTTTCCCTTGGTTGCTGCTGCCTGTGCAGTAATAGGAATTTATGGGTAAGGCACTACTGGGCTTATGGTTTCAGAAAGGCCACCTGTGGAAACATGATGCAATTGTGTGTGGGGAGGGGTGAATAAATACCATTCTTATGGTATTTATTTTCAACAAATAAAATTTGTTTTTTCTCTTGGTTGCTGGCAATTTATATTTTCAGCAAAATATTCTTTACTTGCTTAGAAAACTGCAAACACTGAAGAATCCATTTATCAAACCAGTAGCATGTAGACATAAAGAGCAGACAGGTAAAGACAAGGCTTAAAGAATTCAAAATTTATTTTTATGGTTGAGTGTGTATGGGCAGGGCAGTCAAGATATGGCTTGTGTTTACATCAGCAAAATATCTGAACTAGAAAAGAAAATTATGAAAAAGTAAATCTAATTGGGTGGAAAAAAGTGTTCTAATAGGAAATTTTTTTTTCAGTTCTAAATGTCAGTTTAAAGTTCAAAATAGTTTTGAAATCTAAAGGAACTATCTGTATGTGCTTTTATCTACTGGTGTTGCAGTACTTCATTCTAGTGTTTGGCATGGGAACTGAGAGCAGGAAGGTCTCCTGTGCTACTGCAGGGGATTATGAGCTCATTTGATCATCTGGAGGAATACATTTCCAATAGTGAAAATATTTGCTTCTCAAAAAAATGTAACTTTTTTCATCTGTTCTATCATTTCTTATCCAAATTTATGGACTGTGCACCCTCTCAGAGGCCACTTTTTGACTTACATGTGCAATGGTGTATACCACTGACTACTGAGCAATAATTCCTCTGAATAACAGATAAATGTAGAAAGGCTTCAGGCATTCAGTAAAATACATTTCATTTTATGCTGAAGGAAAGAACTTAATCCTTGGCAACTTGCATGGTTCTAACAGATAAAATTAAATTACTGAAACATGAAAACCTGCTGTATTAAGAGCAGCCTTTAAAAATTGTTTTCTTGAACAGTGTTTTCATATGGAAAATGATTAATTTAGCACGTGCTTATGTGCATGATTGCTGACCTTTATTTCAAAGAAATAGTGGAGATGTTCATCTCCCATTATGTATTTCTTTATTCCAGGAGTCTTGACTGTTGTCAGACCTTTCCAATAGGATTTTGGAATTAATTAGTGTTATTAGTAACGAAATGTGATGTCCTGTGTCTTTATCAAGAAATATTTATCATATTTTATGTGGCTGATTCACTCTCAAATAGATAGCTGGGTAAAAGGTGAATTCATTCAGAAGACACCAGTGGTAAAAAAGGTGTAGGAAGAGAGCCTTGATTATGGAAACATTCCCACTTTAGGCTATAAAATCAAAAAGTGAACCTGATGTGTAAATTTGGTTGTTACTGGAGATTAAAGCTGGAAGTGCTCTGCGGTTTGTGTTGCAGGCAGAATAGATGCTGAGCTTTGAATATTGGCTGAAAAAAATAGATCTACACCCAGTGGGCAGGGGTTGATGTGCATCCAGCTAACTACAGCTATGGGACATCTAACTTCAGGGAGCTTCAGTGCAAAAAGTGGGTAGGGCTGATTCTGGCCCAGCAGGACTGCTGAAAATATCTGGTGTAATTTTCTGTGTTTGCTCTGCCTACAGACCAGCTATTTGCAGTCCCAGAGCTGCTGGTTCCAAACCATTAGCCCTTTTCAGGTAGCAAACTCACACCATATATCACAAGAAATATTTTCATTGTCTGTCACTGACTAGAGAATTGTCTTGCATTACTTAGCTTTCTGACAAGGCTTGTCAGGCATACTTTGCACTTTTCTTAGGCTTACCTGGGGCTCTGTTACAGCTTCTTCAGCTGTAATAGCAATTGCATAGTGACCAAGAAATTGTTCCCTTATCTGTTTTGATTTTAGTTTTGTATTGTAGGATTGTGTGCTGAAAAGCCATTTTTTCCCACAAACTCTCATGCACTTCTGTGACTAATAGTGTAATAAGTGCCGGAGCACTAGGGTAGCTATAGATCTAATGGTTTCAGGAACTCACGTCTTAAGAGAGGAACTCACTTGCCGCGGCAAAAAGTCTAAATATGAACTACACTGGACAAATTCAGACCAGCCTTTTTTGTTTATTAGTACATCAGCCTCAGAACATTGTTAGATGTTAACAGCATGCTGGCCTAAAGGAAAATGTCCCCGAAGGTGGGGTAAAACGGAATGACATAAAACCATCTCAGTTTAGATTTCAACCAATCACACTAAAGCAAGACATATTGACAAGCTTTCCATCTAATCTTATAAAACATACGTAAGAGTAGTTAAAACAAAGACTGGTTCATAAAAGACAAAGAACAGAGCTCTATTCACAGTAACCTTCTAAAGATATACATTAAATAAACTTGTTGCCATCTTAAAGCCACATCTACAGAGTCTTATTGTTATTTGTCACGTCTACTGCTTGGGAAACTTTTCTGCTTGCTTGGGAAACTTTTCTGCTGTAACAGAATCTTAGGGCCACATCTTGAGGCTTAAATACTCTTTTTTGACTATTTCTTAAAAACCCTCTAACTTTATGGATTCCCACATTTCCCCCTCTCTGTTTGACCCAGAATCTTTCATTTTCTTGTCGCTTACTACTTGCGTTTCAAAGCTCTACTGTAAAATTTCTGCTTATCATCTCTTGGAGACTTATCTACACTAAAGCACTGCTACATTATGGCACAGCAACTTAATGCTGTGATGGTCTCATCCTTGAAAGAGATATGAATCATGTTTGGTAACAGTTACAAGTCATTGTTCAAAAAACTCTGGTCGATTCTAAGGCCTTAATTCAAAACTTTCGTTCATGTCTTTACTTTCATCTATTGCTTTCGTGAGATTCCGAACACTCTCTGTGCTTCTATTTCCTAAATCTCTTGCTTGTATGACGAAAACTTCACGGACTGTTCGGTTCATCATTCGCCGAACACAACAAAGTACACAAGGTACCACTATACATATCAGTATTAGAACACCTAGTACATAAAGACTTATCTTGCAAAGTTGCCTTAGCCAAGGTGCGAAGCTCCATTTTTGAAACAAATCATCCAACCAGGAACTTCCATCTTTTTTAATTTGGGCTGTCAGATCTTTCAATTTTTGAATGCTTTTGTGAATGGATTCAGAATGGTCAGACAAATTCATACAACACAATCCTTCGAATTCCTCACAACCATGCCCTTGTGCCAGTAAAAGAAAATCAATGGCTGCTCTGTTTTGAAGAGTAGCATGTCTAATACTATCAACATCGGTCAACATATCACTGATTGCAGAGGATGTGGCATTAGCTTGTTTGCTCAGCCAACATCCAACTCTATCTAATTGTCTCAATGCCACTGCTGAGGCCAATTGGGGTAAAAATATACCTGCTGAAACCCTTCTGGCGGCATTCCAAGGCATAAAATCACTCTGACAGTTCTCATCATAATGAGGAACAGCTCTTGTTCTCCTTTGTTTCTTTTTCATCACTGCTTTGGCAGTGGGGGCAATTATGGTGAGCATACCAATGCTACAAGGACCACCTTCAAGGTGAGCTGGAATACTTTGCCAAGCCCTGTCTCCGCAAATGAACCAATACCCTTTCTTCAATTGCCGTGGATATTGATCCGTCTCCGGAAACACATCCCAACTATTTGAAACATTACACCAAAAACTCAAATTTTTATATGCAAAATAATGAGGAGTAACACTAAACTTTGGGGGATCACCTTTTCGTCAGGCACGAGTCATAAAAGTAAAACAAAAATCTATGGTCAAAGAACTAAGGATTTCTAATTCTTGAGGTTCAGATGTTGCCCTGAGAAGTTTTTTGGACCAAATGTTCTAATTGAAAGAAGGATTGTTTCCATTGTCAATTCCATCTGGCCTACTATTGGATTGTTTTTTGACTAAAGGCAACTCTTTCACTGGCACACCAACCAAACAGGTTGAAAAAGGCTTTTCTGGTTCTGAATTTGATAGACATATAGTATCTGATCTGGCAGCCTTGGCTAAGGTCACTCAAACATTTGTTTTCGGTTGATCCACAGGAAAATCTGCACGACAAAAAACAATTAAAATCAAGCAAAACAAATATACTATTTGAACTTGCTCCATCTCTTTCATGAACTAAGTCTTGGCAGAATTTTTTCTACACAAAATCTCTAATTTAAACCTTCGCCAAAAATTAAGACTTTTGAACAAACATTCAGCATTCAATTAGTATACTCATAAACAACATTGACACAAATTCAGAGTTCATGGGTTCCACCGATGTATAAAGAACGCCAGGCACAAGAGATGTCAAGCGAGACCCGGGATCTTTCGATTCGGTTCACGTCTGCGTACTTGCTTCCTCGGTTCTGGGCTCGACTGCAGGTTCTGAAGTGCGATATGGTTTGACGTTTTTGGCAGGAACCCACTTAATTCCAGCATCTGTGGAGACAAAAGCATACCCTTTCCCCAAATTATTAATCAAAATCCCCAATTATTAATCAAAGCTTTGTTCAGTCTCATCTGTGGGGTGACCTCCGTTCCCCCTCTCTGTTTATCTAATATGCGTTTTAGGGTTTGATGTGTTCTTTCAATTATTGCTTAGCTTGTGGGAGAGTGGGGAATACCAAAAATGTGCTGAACACCCCATTCATTTAAAAATGTGGCTAGGACTGTTGTCAGTTTTTACTCCTTGGGGTACAGTCAATGAAGCAGAAGCTTACAGGAAATGATGACAGGCATAGTTGCTGGTTTCACCTGTGTGAAGTGAAGCAAAAGCTGCATCATAGAACGGGTCCACGGAAACATGAATACCCTAATATGAGAAACAAAACATGGATTAGTTTTATATTGCAAAGTTGTAAAAAGATAGGAAAGCCAATGATGTAAAGTCTCATTGCTAACATCCTTTAAAATTGAACCTTCTAATAATTAAATTAAATTAAAAGATTGAGGGAAAAGCTGAAAAACTCGAACCACAGTCAGAGTCCAGTGTCCAGAGTTCAGTGATGAGGTTGTCTTCTTTGAAGAGTTGATGGTCTTCTTTAAAGAGTTGATATCTCAGCCTTGGGTCTTTGTTGCATCCTTGGAATTTGGTGGTAGAAATGTTAAGTCCAGCCTTTTGGATTTCAGTCCCAATACCAGCACAGGTTTGCTGCATCTCTGTCTGCGTTGAGGCTGTGATGAGCAGATCATCCATGTAGTAGTAGAATCTTGAATCTTGGAAAATTCTGTGAACTGAGGACAAAACTTGTACAACAAGACATTAGCAGATCATATATATCATGACAATCATATCTTATGACAGGTAAAAAGTCACTTTGATTGGAATTTTTTTCAGAAACCTCTAAGCAACACGCTCTCCTCGGAACCCTGCCATGAAAGGCAGGGGTGGACTCCAACAAACAACACACTTCCTCTGAAGCCCGGCCCAAAGGGGCTGAGACAGAGGTGTGTTCCCCTGTTCTGGGAACATTGCCACGCTCTAACCTTGAATTTGCTACTTTACTACAAGTTTCACATTGTCTCCCTGCCAAGAAAAACTCAGCTGAAGAATCTACAAATCTAGGTTTTAAACTTAGATGGTTTTGTTTTAAAATACAAGAATTAGGATCACAGCAATGAGGAAAAAACTCAACTCGTGTTTTTTCAGGTTTTTGAGAGTTATCCATCTTTTCAAAGGACTCCATCCTTTGAATTAAAGCCAATTTTTCTTTCTCTGTACTTATGGATTGACAATTACCATAAAAACTAGGTTTTTGCTTAACTGAAAAAGAATTCCTAGAACTCCCAGAAACTAAAATTTCTTGAGTGGAAGAAACACCCTCAGTTTCTTCTTCAGGCATATCACAATCTAAACTAGCTTTCAGTGTCCCCGCACAACTAATCTTAGGAAATACATTCACTTTTTCATTTAAATTTTCTACAAATTTTGTCCCTTCCCCCTTACAAGAGTCACATATTTTTACATTAACAGAACGCGACGAAGAGTCCGAAAAGGTCTCATTTTTTCTTAGAGAGAGAGAAGGGAGATTTTTCTCAGTGGAGTTCAAATCAGCATTTGAAACAACATTTGTTACATTCTCCGAAACACACACAGTCTCAGGTTTACTGGAATTTAAAGAGACAGAGCCAGAAGCTTGGTTTTCTGAATCCGAGTTCACCTTATTATTGTCAGTTTGTTTAAAACATTCTATCAGGGTTCGTGCAATGGGCATCAATTCTCTTAGACTTTCATCTTTTTTAAGAGTGACTAGATTATAAATCCTCCAGTTTATCTGATCTCAAAAATGAAAAGTAAAGGCAGACTGTAAATTTAAATCTTGCGTATTTGTTTTAACCCATATAAGTAAGTTTTTAAGTTCAATTTTTGAAACTTCAGAGTGCCCTTTTTCTTGTAACAATGTCTCTAATTGATAAAAAACATCTCATTCAACTTTTGATAAGTTCGTTCCCATTTTTGTTTTCTTTTAACACAAAAACTCGTTACCCAACCGCTCTCCCGAGAAAAGTTACTTACAAATTTCTTGGCTCTGGCGGGAGAGATGATACAGTCCTCCTGATTAACACTTGGGTCTCTAGCGGCCGGGAAATCCAGGATTTTTTCTTTTTTCTTCTAATCTACGTCTTCGAACGGGGTTCCCTCACACGGAAAGTCTTCACACGGGATGTCTTCACACGGAATGTCCTCACACGGGGCACCAGAATGCCGGAGCACTAGGGTAGCTATAGATCTAATGGTTTCAGGAACTCACGTCTTAAGAGAGGAACTCACTTGCCGCGGCAAAAAGTCTAAATATGGACTACACTGGACAAATTCAGACCAGCCTTTTTTGTTTATTAGTACATCAGCCTCAGAACATTGTTAGATGTTAACAGCATGCTGGCCTAGAGGAAAATGTCCCCGAAGGTGGGGTAAAACGGAATGACATAAAACCATCTCAGTTTAGATTTCAACCAATCACACTAAAGCAAGACATATTGACAAGCTTTCCATCTAATCTTATAAAACATACGTAAGAGTAGTTAAAACAAAGACTAGTTCATAAAAGACAAAGAACAGAACTCTATTCACAGTAACCTTCTAAAGATATACATTAAATAAACTTGTTGCCATCTTAAAGCCACATCTACAGAGTCTTATTGTTATTTGTCACGTCTACTGCTTGGGAAACTTTTCTGCTTGCTTGGGAAACTTTTCTGCTGTAACAGAATCTTAGGGCCACATCTTGAGGCTTAAATACTCTTTTTTGACTATTTCTTAAAAACCCTCTAACTTTATGGATTCCCACAATAAGTTGCAAACTCCATGTAAGATGACCTATGACCATAGGAGAAAGGTATAGCTCAGAGGATCAGGAGCATAGAGAGTGACAGCAAAGCAATTAAGTTGTGAGCACAGAAGATGACACACACATATCCCAGAGCTATAAACAGCTCAGAAATGTTCAGTTACTGATCACAGAGGGATTGAATTCTTTGAAATGAAGTAAAATTGGCTTTAGGAATTCAAAAAAGGAAAACATCCAAGTTATAAAATATAATATAGCATACTATTATATTAAAGTTAAATGGTATGTGGAACTGTAGACCAAGGAAGTAAAAAGGATTTTTTTTTCCTCATCTCTAAGTGCTTCATGATCTCAGTTTTCTTCTGTTTGGGTTGGTTGTAGTTAATTTCTTGCTCTGTGGAAAAAGACAGCAGGAAAGTTGGCTCTGCAATGACGTGCTTGAAAAAATTCCAAGACAGTAGCTCAGACTTGGCTTAACTTCAGCACAGCTATGGAGGAATGTGCCTAGATATAAAAATAGGATAATATGAGCATGAGGGTGTAGTTTCTCATTGTGTTATTTGGAACAAAGATGGAATTAAGTTTTGCTGACCACTTCCTGTAATTAAGATAATTTACAGCCTGTCCCCATAGAAAGTTTCATTGAAATAAGTGAAGAGGTTGTAGATTGGGGGTAGTGGGTTCTTACACTGCCTCTGCCACCAAACAAGGTTTAATTAAATCCTGAAGTCTTGTTTACCTGAGTGTCCCATTGCAGTGCTTGGAAAGACCACTTTTGGTGGTTATTCTTGTTACTTTTTCACCATCTTGCATTTGTGTAGAACACAACACTACCATGTTCTTTCCAAGTGTTTTGGGGTTTTTTTTCTGCTTTGTTTGCTAGCATTAAAATATTTAATTAATTTATGCATGGTATGCTCATAATTTCAGGAAATATTCATAAATTGTAATTTACTTACCTATTAATAAAACCTTATGGAAAGACTTGTTATAAAAACGTGCTTGCAATATTCCATCTTTTTTTCTCCAGATTTCTTTAGGCACTTCTATCAAAGGCTGAGAAACAAAATATTCCTGGCGAATGAGAAAGCTTTTATAGTGAAAGAAACCTGATGGGAAGATGTTTCAGCTTTTCTTAGGGATATTTTATGGGCCAAATTCTTATAAAAGTCAGTGTGTTAGGGAAACTCAAATAATTTGTGCAGCAGTTATGTACAGTTACCTTTAATAATTGCATTGACAATCATTTTTAAATATGCCTCATGTGCTTTCTGCCATAGAGCAATTGACTTAAAAGTAGTGTTGGTTTAGTGTGCTATAATATGGTCTAAACATATTTGAAGTTGGATATAGTCATATATTTTTCCTCAAAAATCAAGTGTTGGGGTATTAGAAAAAAATCTGATAAACAGTTGAACTTGATATTGTGCAGTCACATTTGTCTTCTCTAAATTCACTAAAATATTGGTATGTATTGATGTACATGCCATGAGTTTATGTAAATCTGGATGACTGGCAGGGCTAGCCATCATGGGCTTAATTTACAAGTTTTCTCTATTGCTATCTAAAGATACTAAGAATAGGGCAAGCAGTTGTGATAATTCCTTGCTAAGAAAGGTGGAGCTGGACTCAGAAAGATTATACAGAGAGATAATATGTAACAAATAGTCAAAGAGGTGGAAAAGGTCTGCAGTGGAGACAGTGAGAGCTTGCAGGGAATGGGGAATAAATGGAAAATACAGTGAGGAGGGAAAGTATTTGAGAAAAAGAGACAAAGTGGTAATCAGATATTTTAAAAAGTGGGAGTTTACCTAAAGCTGCTGTTTTAGGCCAGAGGTTATATGTACAGACTTGTATGCCTTAGTAGCATCCTAGATAATTGCTTTGCATGCAATGCAGGCTGTGTATTAAAAAAACCCAAAACAAACAGAAACAGTTTGTGTGAGATTGTTTAAGTTTTGTTTTGCAGCATTCTGTAGTGGAAGGATAGGAGATATGTACTCACGCCTGTGTTCCATGCATCTTCTAGCAGCTACATGGTGCATTGTTGTGGTGTCAGCTACTGTAGGATGTTTTATACCATGAATGGCATGTTGGATTTTTTTAGCTTGTTTGCAGTTTTGATCACATCTTAGTAATTTTGCTTGATGCTGTGTGTGGTAAGGACTGGAAAAGAGGTACAATCATGTAAGTTTCAGGTGAAGATGGATCAGGTGGAAGTGGTTTGCTTAATAATAACTTACTTGCAAGAGGAATGGAAATCCTTGCAGGCAGTTTCTACATAGTATAATAAAGGATATGATGACAAATGTTGTGGAAAATGTTTATTATGCAGTATGATACAAGGATCTTCCTTATGGGCAAGCTGGTATCATCTGGTGTATTCATTATGAAATTACAGTATTAATCCAGAATAGGTATATACAGAAGCTTCTCTGGAACATTGTTGAGTTTTGCATTAAGACCTGAGGGAAGATTGGCATTCAGTTTTCTGCTCAACATTTTTGCTTCATGTTGATGTTTGATCTCTGCTTCACTCCTAGTGGCCTTTATCATAGCTGATAGTTCAGTAAGGGAATTTAGTATCTTGATAAAGGGAATTTACTTCTTGGTAATGCAGATTGAATTCTAGTGTGAATGAAACTCCTTGTAATAAGTATTTGATAGCTACATTAATTATACATGTTGCAGTAGGGTGCCTTGCAGTAATCAGAAAAGACCAATAGATTTGGTATGTTACTCAGAATTAATAATATCATAGATGTGCTTTTAGGAGGATAATATACGTAATACAGGGAGCAAATAGTATGGAACCTGTCAGTGCAAACTTAGGGGAGAACAAAATGACCCTGTAAAATGTTTATTGTTTCAGTGGAACAAGTGAAAATGTGAACAGTATCCTGCAGGGCTGGAATATTTGCTGAGAAAGGAAATGTAATCTGTGCTCTGAATATTCTGAGAATTATGAGTTTCTGAAGAAAAGAAGAAATAATCAATCTTCACAATGATTTAATTGCTGCAAATTAGATTTACTGTGGAGACTTTGTGAATTGTACTACAAATAGGAACAAAATTTATGTAATCATCTTACCTCCAGCTGAAAAACATGACACTGTATGCCATAAGCATAAACTGAAATTAAAAAAAAATTTAGAAAAGAGATGCACTATTGAAAGGTAGTAAGTTCGTATTCATTGGCTCTTTGTTACTCAGCAAAACCTATCTTTAATAAACATCTTTGTTATTGACTGTTCTTTTTCTGATGTTGTCATGCAGAAGTTCAGAGCTTTTACATTGAAAGTCTTCTTTGATCCACAGAGATATTTCTTCTACAAAGGGGCTATTGTGGAAACTTGAATACCTCGCAAATTTTATATAGCATACTAATAATGGCTTGAAAAAAATTATGTTCTTCAATGTGGAGGATGCTTGAATGTTTCTATTTCTCTTGCATTACTGGTTGGGGTTTTTGTTTGGTTTTTTTTGTTGACTTTTTTCCTCTTCAAAGGCATCTTTGAAACTTTTTAAAATATAGTTAGCTTTCATGGAGTTGGATTTGGCATTTTCAGAATAATAATTAATATGAAGTCAAAGGTTTTTATTGGAACCATTTTCCGTACTGAATAGTTGGGAGTACGGGGTGTAATTTTTATAATTTCTTTCAAATGTTTTACTTTCTTGCTTTATCTGTGTCAATCTAATCAACATTTAAGTCTGTCCAACCCACAGCAATGAACTGGCACTTTTTGCTCCTTCCCACTGTCTGAAGGCCTTTGGATGTCATAAACTTCCCATTTCTTGGAAGGAATTAGGATTATAGTGACTACATGAGCTTTCTCACACCTTTGTCTTTGCAAAGTTTTCAATGAGAAGCAGGCTTCCTGTCCTCTTTTGCAGTAATGCCCTCAGAGAAAACCCCACATGGAACATTTTCCTGAGACTAAAAAGTAATCTGATAAAGCAACCTGGAGAACAGCTTGAGGATCAAGATTTGATACATAGGTCTCTGTGTGAGGTAACATAAGCAGTAGATGATATGAATGCTTGTACAAGCTGATCAGTTTCTTACAGGTTTTAAGCTCTGCTGCACAAAGTTGCCACACAGTTGGTTGAATGAATCCTGTGAAAATTGTTTGTAGGAGTTGACATAACAACCCCGACAACTGAAGCTGGTTTTGCCTAAATTCAAGTTAGAAAATCACTTGTCAGGATGTCACAAAGAGCATTGCTACAGTACTGTGGTGATGTTTTAGGCTCAGCAAAAACTGATGCAGATAAGCTGCCAGTTTCTCTATTGTGAGCTGCATTATAGAATTAAGTCTTTCATATAGTGCTGCTCACTTCTTAAATACCGTAGCAAAATTAATCTATCAGGCTTTTCTGACAGTCTCTCTGCAAGAAGGCCAGAAGTCAAGGATGGGAAACTGATCTTTGTGTGGCCAGGATTTGCAGTGCCTCTAAGTACACTTCAAATGCAAGATAAGAAAATAGAAGTTAAGAATTCAAACAGAAACAGGTTCTTACTGAGGTCAGAGCTGCAGTCTGACCCCACCAGTCTGAATATGGTTTAGCATCTTGCACTGTCCCTATCAGAAACAGACTTTGGAAGCTGTTTTCCTTTATTGTATCCAATTTATCTTTTCAGTAATACTGATAATGCAGATAATGCTGTCAGCCTGGAGAGCCCTTGTGATGACAGATTTCCCAAGTTCACTACCTGCTCTCTAAATTACTTGGTTTTGTTTGCTTGCTGAGTTGATGCTGTGTTTTGGTGTTGCACAGAGCTTGATGAAAACCCCTTTGGTATTCACCTTAACCCACTGTTGTTACAAACTTGCTCATATTCTCTGCAGACTTTTACTGCTGAGAGTTCCAAATTTCTTTATTTATGTGTAAGGCAGCTGCTCAACTCCATAGCAGTACACTTCAGAGATCCAGAGACTGGAACTACATGTAAAAATTGTGCTATGTCAAATGGATGCCCTGAATTTTACCATTGGAAGTTGAAGAGAGGTTCCAGAGTAAGACTGGTGTAGTTTGTTGTGTGCTGTTTGGTGTGGATGATCTTAAGTTTGGTATTCAGAACTATTGTTTCTGCAGCTGAGTAATACAACACTTCACCTTCAGGAGTAGAGACTGTTCTCACATGCATGAATTTCATAACAACCCCAGAACTGGAGGAGATGGTGCACCAATTCATTACCAGCTCAACAGCCATAGCATGTAATAGTAATTTTAGCACCTAATATGTTTTTTGGCAAAACTTCATTAATTTTTGTTCAGAACAGATCCAGGAATTTAATTTTAAGTCAGTCAAGCAAGTATGAGACTTATCTGTTACTTTCAATGTTTTTTGTAGAGAAAATCAATGTAAAGACAAATATACTTTTTATTGTTATGGTGTGGAATTGTTACACTATTAATTAAAAGTTTATTTCGATTTCAGTTTAGGTGTTAAAGGTTTTGAGGCAGTATACATGTGAGGTTTACTTAAATTATTTTGGAGTCATTTAGAGTTGAAAACAATTCTTCAAAAACTGATATATTCAAGAAAGATATCAATGCTAAATATATAAGTAAGCATATGATTATCTAATTGTATCCATTTCATTTATCAGACTAAATGTGGCTTGAAACTGTCAGGCAAACTATTTCTTTTTTCTATTACATTTGCAACCTAAAATGTATTGATCTTTATTTACCTTAGAATCATAGAATGGTTTGGGTTGGAAGGGACCTTGAAGATCATTTAGTTCCAACCCTCCTTACCATAGGCAGGGACACCTTTCAGCACACCAGGCTGTTCAATGCCCCACCCAACCTGGCCTTGAACCCTTCAGGGATGGGGCAGCCACAGCTTTTCTGGGTAACCTGTTCCCATGGCTCATCACCTTCACAGTAAAGCATTTATTCCTAGTATCTAATCTAAACTTGACCTCTTTCAGTTTAAAGCCATTCCCCCTTCCCCAATCACTTCTTGCCCTTGTAAAATGTCCCTTTCCTACTCTCTTGTATGCCCCATTTGGGTAATGGAAGGCTGCTATAAAGTCTTCCTGAAGCCTTCTCTTCTACAGGCTGAACCACTCCAGCTTGCTCAGCTTGTCTTCAGAGGAGAGGTGCTCCAGCTCTCTGACCTTATTTTGGATTTATTGTGGGGGTTTATGTTTGGGTTTTGTTTTCTTTGTTTGAAGTTTTGTTGGTTTTGGGGTTTTTGTTTTGTTTGTTTGTTTGATTTTCTTTTTAGAGGCTTTAAAATCCTACAGGAAATTAATCGGACTTTACATGAAGCTAGAACCTAGGTTTTAGGGAATTTCCCCTTTCATCTCTAAAATATCCTAGCGAGGAAACTTATTGTATGTGTTGGGGAATTTTCCCTTTTCTATCCAAAATATCCTAGCAATGGAAACCTGTAATGGTTGTTTTCACATGCATTTATTAACTTGAAGAGCTGAGGCTTTGTCTTGTACAGAGAGGTGATGTAGGCTCAGTAGACAGCAGTCCCACAGAAATTTCAGTGTATTTATACCTCTGCATACTATCTGCTTTCATATCTTTGAGAAACTATTTCATTTACACATCTCTCTGTCAGCATCCCTGTAATTTCATTATGAATATTCATATGCCATAAACAGATGTACTGTGAATATTTAAAATGTGGGTATATCTATATGTATGAGTGCCAACAGATATTTCTGTTTATGACTAAGAACAGGAGGAAAATATATACTAAATTGTGTCTTTTAAGTACCTGTTGCAATCATTTAAGTAACCAAATTTTTGAAATTAGTCATTGCTTAGAAATTTACTTCCATATTCTCTCTTGTTAAAAAATTGTCTGAATTTATTTCTTGCCTTTCAAGTTAGCAAAAATGTTTTACACTTAGTGTATTATAGTATTGTGTTCTATGCAGACAGGAATATTCAGAGATTTTATGTTCAAGTTGGGCAGCATGTCACACACCACAGAGTCACAGCATGGTTGGAAGGGACCGTGGTGGGGTCATCTGGCAATCTGTTCCAGTGCTCAGTCACCTTCACAGTAAAGTTCTTCCTCATGTCCAGGTGGAACCTCCTGTGCATCAGTTTCTGGCCATTGCCTCTTCTCCTATTGCCTGGCACCATCAAGGTGAGCCTGGAGGCATCCTCTGACACCCTCCCTTCACTGGGAGCCTTTGAGGAGGTCCCTTCTCAGTCGTGTTTTCTCAGGTCTGAATAGGCCAAACTCTCTCAGCCCTTCCTTGTAAAAGATGTCCTTTTAATTCAGAGGTTTTCATCTTTTTCTGTTTCATCTTTTCTTAGTGAGAATGGTTTAATCTATAAATAAACATTTGTCAGTGGTAAGGTTCAGTGAATGAGTTTCAATTTTCCCAGAAAAAAAAAAAAAAGGAGTTGAAATTTGAAGAGTTTGAATTACAGTGATACAAAACTTCCTAGTTCTAAGGAGTTCTAAGTTCTAAGAAGTAAGCTTCCCTTGTCGTTGAACAAAATGAAACTTTGATGTTGCAGGAAAATTTGCCATTTTGCAAAATTGTCTTTATGATATTTATTATCTTTGATGTCTCTGGACAATGCTTTGACACAAGGTTTTACAAGAAAAATCTTCTATCATTTTTTATATCTCTGCTTGATAAGCCAGCTTCTGTCACTTCCTCCTCTTCCACCCTCGGGGGTTCTGGAATCAGTGTCTAGTTTAAATCTGGAACAGATCTGAAAGATAGTAAAATTTTCACTGGGTTAGTGAAGATTGGTAAGGGAGGGAGAGTAAAGTTTATCATCTCTTGCTGGGAACACAGGAAAACTTTAAGACTTTCAGTGAAGCAGCTTGAGAGAAACTGGCAGAGTAATTATGTATTGTTTTCAAACTATCTCTTCTCTCGAGTAGAACGACAGAGGGTGAAATAAAGGTAAAGTAATGAGGAAGAATCTTATGGGGAGGAAAATGACAAAGTGAGGTATTGAAGAAGGGTGTTGTCTGCTTTCATGAAGATCAAATCCTTTTTCGTGTTTCGATCTCTAACATAAACAACAAGCAGAATCTGTTGGTTATGTCAGGGATCAACATGAATTGATTCGTCCCATGGGATGCAGTTCCTGGAGGAAAGAGGGATCCAGGACAGCTGGTTTCTTTTCAGACATCACCAATAGCATGTATAGAATTAGCAAATGGTGTTTCAGGTGTTATATCTGCAAATTAGAAGAGTTCTTGTTATCATCATGTCAAAAGTGTGTGTGAGATGACATAGGATCTCTACAAAAACTGCATCCAGGTTCTGGAAAAACATTAGAGGAACACTTGAGAACCAGTGTGGACAGAGCAGTGCACTCAGAGGCTTTTGCCAACAAGTGACTGACAAATGCACTGCAGATGAGTGAATACCATCCCTTCTGTTTGCCAGCCTCTCAACATTGCAACTAAAAGAGGAGATTGAGTGTTAGTGTAAGGTAAGTTATTAGATGAAAGAAAAGACAAGTTTAGTTTAAACTAAAAAAAGTTTCGAAAAAAGTTAGTTAGGTTTCGAAACTACACTGACAATTATATGGCCACTATGTTACTTGGCAAGTTTTTGGTTTGCTCTATGTAGAATTAGAGTGTAAGTTCTAGTTTCTCTTCTTAATAAAATAATAAAATATGTTGAGGAGTAAAACTAAGTGATCTTTAAGATCCCTTCGAAGCCAAACCATTCTATGATAGTTTATTAACTAAATCTAAGTATTCATGATTAGGAAATAGTTGAAAAATCCTGGAGTAAAAAAAACCCTTGGAGTTTTTCTTTTATTTTTTCACTCTAGCATCCATGAATATGTATTTAATCTGTATTTTATCTGTATTTTTCTTCTTTAAGTTCAAAATAAAGACTAATGAATTATACTTGATTTATAATCCATGGTAAATATTTTCCAGCTGTTCTGTGTTTCTGTGTAATGTTTTGTTCTTTTTAACTAGTGGTATATTCAGTGTTGCCTACTGTTACATCTGTTCAGTATCCTCACATAGTAGTTCATTAAGATGTCACTATAAAATGTTTTGTGTCCAAAAATGAAACCTCTATTTATTAGCAGATGTTGCTTCTTCAAGTCAGATAATAACTTTTTTAAAATTGTAGACTTTGTTGGTGAAAATAGAAATATTTTTTGTTTATTTGGAACTGGTTCTTCTTCATACGAGGTTAAACTGAAGAACTCTGAAAACAATTTTTGTTAGAATAAAACCTTCAAGAAATCCCTTGAAGTCCTCAGAGGTACACACTGTTCTGCCCAGCTCACAGACATTTAGTGGAATTGGTGAGAGGTTTCTGTTGTACTAGAGGCAGTTATGTTCCTGCCAGGGATTATAAACACTGCAAAAAAGTTGACAGTTTGTATTTGAATATGTCTGTATTTGAATAGGTAGGAACATTGATTAGAAGAAAACTTCCTAATCAGCGTGTCTTTTCGATTGTTCCTACTTACACTTTAAACAGTTTTGGTAGGTTTATTTAGGTATAGACTTAATTCTGGCTGCTTAATTTTGCTTTTTCTGTATCACTTGTTGTGACAACTAGATCTTGCCTCTCACATGTTCCCTCAACCTAAGCCATGTTTGAGGAATTGTCTTCTTTTTCTTTCCTCTCTTGCTTTGCACAGCAAGCTATTTCCTTGTAATGTTCTTATCTTTAATTCAGTCCTCCTTGAAGAGAACTCATTAGAATTAAGCACAATTTAAAATCTTTATCATGCTCCAGTTTGCAGTCATTTTGTGACATTTTTTGTGCAGTGAGTGTACTACATTAATAGTTCAGAGGAACTCTGTGTAGCATTTCTTCTCTTCCAGACATCGAGATGCTAATATTTCTAGTCTTGACATTTGTAGTCTCTTAACACAGTACCAAATCTTGACAATTTTATTGAGCAAGAGGAATTTTAAACTTTTTTTTTGTACTGATGCTGTCTTCTATCCCTCTGCCATTACCAACATTCTTTGAAAAAAACCTTGTAATAAATTATAAATGCAGTCTTAGGAGCATTTAGGCAGAAGAGTATCCTTTGGGGAATTCCCCAAGCACACTCTCTGTTTCATACCTTTTTCCTTGAGTAAATTGTGCCATGTTTTCTAAGACTTGTCTCTTGCTTTCTATTTACTTGTTTTACTGACATCTCTGATAGGTTAACTCTATTTAACTTCCTATCTATAAGGACAGGGTCAATACCAAATTAAGTTGTGTAAGGCAATTGTTGTTATAATGATAATGCGTTTAATCATGTTTTGTGTTTACACTGTCCTTTAATTACTGCTTTTGTAAATTGTACTGTATCTTTGTATGATCAGTGAAGTCAGAGCAGGAGATCATCCTTGCCAATTACCTTCCTCTGGAAGGTAATACAGGTACTTTACATACACAGTAGTCTCTCCAAATCTTCATGAAAGAAATAAATAATTGCTTGCAGTAAACAGAGAGAAGTATAAAAGATTATATGTAGGGTAGCATAATTTGTCATGTTTTTAATTATTTTATTATTTTAGTTTTTATAACTGAAACATCACATAGCAGTGCAAGCTTGCGTGTCAAAAATCTTTTTTTTTTTTCTTATCAATTATACATCCTTGCAAAAGTGCAAGTGGAGTACAGTGGTTTAACAGACTTGGATACTCATTGCATATTTCTTAACATGGTACTCATCACAGTAAACTGACTGAGTAAATATACTAGAAAAATCTTAGGCCTTCTGCTTTATTACCATGCCAGACACACACACAAACACACACATGCATATATATATATATATATATATATGTATGTGTATATACATAGGCACCAAACCATATATATTTGTGTTCATGTGTAAATACTGGAATACACTTTTATAGAAATATACAATAATTGGAATGCAATTGCCTTATTTTATTATTTTATTTTATTTACATTACCCCTTCATAAAGTTACTATTAAAAAAAGCAATTGTGTTATACTGATCTGGAGAAAAACACTCTCCAGAATCATGTCTTTAGTGTATTAAAGATATGTATAAAGACCCACTGCAAGACTCTGAAAGCCACATTCTGTTACCCTAGGTAGAAACAGAAACATTGTATGTCAGCATTTCCCAACTGTTTGATCACTGCCAGTTCATCACCCTTGAGGGTCAGACTCTCACTGGAGTATGAGACAGGAAAATGATGCACATGTAGGCAGAAGATTGGATAAGCTTGATAAGAAACAGGCTTTTATCTATGAGTAAGAGGCAGGAAGTGTTAGCATAAAACCGTCAAATTTGTGTCTTAAGTGGTCTGTGTCTTTATCTTACTGTTTCTGCCTTGATGGCAAATAGGTACTGTGAAAATTCAAGTATTGGAAAAAAATAATAATAATGCCTTTTCTAATTAGCACTTTGTGTGGCTACTTCAGGGGGCTACAGTTTTGAACTAAGCCGTGAGTTTTGTTGACTGTCTGCACAATATTTGATTCTTCGTTATTCAGAACACTGGGATCAAAGATGGAGCTGTGAAGGAATTTGCATATTAGAATCAATTAGAGTGCAGGGGAAGTACAAAAAAGAAATTGAAAACTGACACAGGTTAAAATCAAGGTCTCCAAGTCACTTTGTGAAGGCAGGCCAATGATTTTTTTGAAATTGCATTTAACAAATGGGCATAAATATGTGTTGCTATTACCTATACTGTGCCATTAAGAGAGTCCAGTTTCATTATGCAATCAGTATAATTTTGTTAGCAAAGAACAGTTTCCGGTTTGATGAAAGGTTTTGAGTACAACACTTTAGTAAAGGCAGCCAAATCCCCCCTTCAGTCAAGGTGGGTTACTGTTTGGCAGTGTTGGCAAACCAAAAGAGAAATAACCCTCTGTGCATGTAAGTCCTAATTGTCTTGAGCATAGAGAGAATATTAAAGTTGGAAGAATAAGTGCTTCATCAATTCTGAAAAGTTTTTTTTAATGAAGGCCATTTCTTTTATCATTTCTATAGCAATAGGATAGTAATTTACATTGATTCAGGAGCACAGGTAATGAGTCCTTAATATGAAATACTAGATTCCTCTAAAAGAAGTTTGATTTTTCTTCACTGGCAGAAGATAGCATAAACTCTGCTGAACTGCCAGCCATTAAAGTTCCTGTGCTATAGCCAAGTAATTTAGAGGTATATCATGGATTGGTTTATTGAGTGACTCTTGCCTAAGAACATGATATGTCTGATGTATAATTAGGATTATTAGTGATCAAACAATAGTAGGTAGACATCCTTACAATAATATTTAAGAACTACATTGTAGATTATTGTGACAATGTGAGTGAAAGGTAAGTGTGATACGTCACATAAGGAAGTCTGTAAGATGTAGTACGAGTATTAAGAGAAAAGTAAGGGATGAGAGTACTTAAAAACAACATGATGTTTATATTATTTCAATTGTAAATCAAATTAAAGCAGATTGCAGATGTAAGTTGATTGGGGTCATCTACTTCAATTTTAATGGTAACCTGTAACTGAACTATTGAGCAGAATCTGAGTGTTGAAGTATCTGAGGCCTTTTAGGTGAAGAATTAAGTGATATTTCTCTTCAGGTCTAACTGCATATGGTGTTTTAGGAGTGTAGGGCTAATTCTGTACTGAATTAGGTATTGTGAAAAAGATTTGAAATTTTTGTGTTCAGAGGTACTTGACAATTTAAGGTGTTATCTTGCAGGCATTTTCTAGAACACTAATGGATATGTTTAATTACTGGACATGTAGATGTCAAATCACTGTATATACTGTGGTGTTTCGTTTCATCTGATAGAATCTGTGTGTAAACATACTTAGAGAAGGCTGCTGAGGACAAAGTGTAGTTCAAAATAGTTTATATTTAGAAAGCCATTCCTGTCAAAAGTGAGCATTTAGTGAAAAAACTGTTGTGGGTCTGACAGTAACCAATAATAAGAATTGCTGGCCATACTTCATTGCATTGAAGAATTATTTCCACATGTTTCGTGTTCTGGGCTATCAATTTATTTACTTAAGTAACAGAACTTGTAGATAAATGTTACTGAACCTGAAAATTTTTATTTTAAATACCAGGGAAAGACCGTTTTTATATTTTGGCCGGTACTCTGATGGAACGGAATCACAGAATCACAGCATCAACTAGGTTGGAAAAGACCTTGGAGATCTTCAAGTCCGACCTATGACCTAACACCACATTAGCAACTAAACCATGGCACTGAGTACAACATCCAGTCTTTTTTTAAACACCTCCAGGGATGGTGACTCCACCACCTTCCTGAGCACCCTATTCCAATGCTCAACCACTCTCTCTGTAATTTTCTTTTTTCTAACGTCTAGCCTAAACTTCTCCTGGTACAGCTTAAGACTGTGTCCTCTAATCCAGTTGCTGGTTGTCTGGGAGAAGAGATCAACTCCCGCCTGGCCTCCTTTCAGGGAGTTGTAGAGAGTGAGCAAACTTCATGGCAGCAAAGTCCTGCTAATCAAACCTGATTTTTATGACAAGGTAAACCACTTACTTGATCAAAGGAAGCCAGTTGATAGCATCTTTTGGAATTTCAGTAAAGCTCTCAATACTGTCTCTCCTCTGGAATACATGTCCAACACACAGCTGAATAAACATCCACATCATGTAATGGGTGAGCAGCTGCCTCGTGGATTAGACACAGAGTTATCCTGAATGGGGAGACATCAGAGTGGGATTTGTCACTAGTGGGATTCTACAGGGCTTCATCCTCAGCCCTATGCTCTTCAACATCTTCATGAACAACTTGGATGCAGGATTTGAAGGGGCATTGAGCAAATTCACGGATGATACAAAACTGGGAGGAGCTGTCGACTCCCTTGAGGGCAGGAAGGCTCTAAAGAGAGATCTCAACATGGAGGACTGGGCAATCACCAAATGTATGGATTTCAACAAGGGAAGGTGCTGGATTCTGCACTGGCAGAATCCAACCCTGGCTGTACTGACTGCACAATATTACAGACTGGGGAATGAGATTCTAGAAAGCAGTGCCATGGAAAGAAACTTCGGGGTCCTGTTGACAAACTGAATGTGAGCCAGCAGTGCCCTGGCAGCCAGAAGGGTCAGCCCTGTCCTGAGGTACATCAGGCCCAGCATCACCAGCCAGGCAAGGGAGGGGATTGTCCCGCTCTGCTCTACCCTGGGGCAGCCTCACCTTGAATATTCTGTGCAGTTTTGGGCACCACAATGTAAGAAGGATATAAACTATTGGAGAGTGTCCAAAGGAGGGCAACAAAGATGGTGAAGGGCCTTGAGGGGAAGCCGTACAAGGAGTGACTTGAGGTCACTTGGTCTGTTCCGTGTGGAGGAGACTGAAGGGAGACCTCACTGCAGTTACAACTTCCTTGTGAGAGGAACAGGAGGGACAGACCCTGATCTCTGCTCTGTGATGACAATGACAAGACCCAAGGGAATGGCCTGAAGTTGTGTCAGGGGAGGTTTAGGTTGGATATCAGGTAAATGTTCCTCACCCAGAGGGTGTTTAGGCACTGGAACAGCTCCCCAGAGAAGTGGTGACAGCACCAAGCCTGACAGAGCTCAAGAAGGGTTTGGAAAAAGCTCTCAGGCACATGGTGGGATTCTTGGAGATAGTGCTGTCTGGGGACAGGGAGTTGGACTGCATGATCCTTGTGTGTCCTGTCCCTTCCAACTCAGCATATCCTGTGATTCTATGATTTGAAGATAATGCTACCTCTTGAATTGAAAACTCTTAACACTGAGCATTAAACAGAAGTTCCAGGTTTCTATTTAGTATCTTTTATTAAATAGAAAATCTGTTCAATCTGTAGGATTAAACAGGGAAAAATAGTGCATCATTTCAGTCCAAATTAATTTATTTGCAATCCTCACTTAGGAATATAAATGTGCTTTCTCTTAAGATAAACTAATAATCCTATATACCTTTGAATGATGAATTGCCATCTGTAAAAACAGATGATCTGCCATTTCATCCTGTAAAAAGAAAATTAGTCTCATTTTGTGGTGGTCAGCACCTGGAGAATGCAGGATGCTTTCCCAACCTGCATGATTATATTCTTCTAATTTTTGCTTAAATTTTATTTCTTAAAGCAACTGAAGTTGTATAAAACACAAAATAAAAAAAACACAACTTAAAAATTTTATGTTAGAATCTGAGAACATAATATCTTACTCAATAAAGATATTTTCAGAGATCAATATTGCAGTCAAGTTGTAAAAACTTTTGGTGGTCCAGTCCAAGGCATTCGTCTTGTTGAAAATTAAGCCTAAAAATCCTTTTGAGTGATCTTCCATCAGTCTGATGTGAAACAGAAGGCAGAACATGCAAGCGGAACTGGAAAAGGAAAGATACCTCTTGCTTTAGATACATTTAAGCTGTTGTAGAGATGCAATTGGCTATTTTGTCATGTAATTTCTAAATAATGCAGTCAAAATCCTAATATAAAATAAGTTCTTTATTTCTAGAACATTGAGGAACTAGGAGAGGCCAGGTAAATGCAGTTAGTTCAAATTCAGAGGAAGAATTCATCTTCTACAGCAAATGATCAAGGTGAAGGAGAAGGGCATCTTTAACTGCTGCTTTTGCTGGTGGGGAGAAACTCTAACTTCTTACCTAAGTGTTGATTGGAGTGTCTAAGCTGTGCTGTGTGGTGTTAATAGGATAAGAACCTAATTTATAAAAACATATTTAGTATGACTCATGGATAAGATTTTCATAATTTGATTGCCACCTCTTCATTGCACTGTGGCTGTTGTGTCTGCCTCAGAAGCCTTTGAAAACTTTGAGACTTCAGCATTAGTGGAAATTACACAAAAACATACTCTGTATAAAGTTAAATAGTTCTCTGTTCATCATATATTTAAAAGCAAAATTATAAGCTGCATGCAATTTGAATATTTATAGTTCATGCTCTTGCCTCTTTTGCCATAGTTGAGCAGTTGCCATGGTTTCCATTATATTGTCTGCTTTAGAGGCAAACTTCATAACCATACTAAATGGAGCTGAGTTTCTGAAGTGTACTACACTTGTAGTGCCCTCAGCTGCCTCTTGAATTGATCTGTATTTTCCACTGTCTCCCCTTAACACTATGGAACCAGAGATTGGGGCTCACAAGAAATACAAACACACAAAATTAATTCTCTTCATCTGTTTTACCAATAAAGAACATCAAATTAAGTGTATTAAGTGTATAAAGAAGTAATGAATTTTTTAAGACATGGGATTCAATTAAACGTGGGTGACACTGTAATCTGTGGGCATAATAGTTCAACTTTGCTTTGTGCAGGGTTACTCTTCTTTCTGAAAAGATGTAAATGGGGATAGAGAGTTAGTATAATTATATTTTGCAAGGATCAAAAGACTGGGGCAATTTATAAGATATGAATTTCAAGGAAAGATGTTGAAAATTGGATTTTGATACTTTTGGCATCACAGCTTCTAGAAGATTTAGCTTGCTAAACCTGCCTTTTTCAAGTGTTTCTGTTTATCCTTATTTGGGTTCAACATGTTCTGAACCTCAAAAGCAAAAAAGAGGTCTCCCACACCTAAGAATTTAGAAAGATCACATTCTAGTCTAAATTTTTCGCCAATCCACTTCGATTTCTTCAGAAAAGATATTCTGTTAGAAATATGAATTTATTTGTACACATGAATATATGTAATTAAATGTAGATATGTATATATAAACACTATGTGATCTTGTAAAAATTCAAGTACTTGCTGATTCATTCAGAAATGCCTTAACAGGTATCAGCTCTGTCAGATGGCTCCATCTAGACTCAGCTTTTTTTATTTTTTTCAGTTGAGTATAGCCTTGTGACTTTACAAGCCTTTGCATATTCACCTTTGCAATATCTTCAATATTGATTTTTTTATGTAATAGGGATTGGAATTTACTAAAAATCAGAGCCTAAGTGGGGATTGGGGGGCAGGGAGGGTAGAAGATGACACACACAACTCAGTAAGTACCTTTTGAGTGACTCCTGTAAAACGAGCATCAAAACAAACGGATACATTTATAGCAAATATACCTAAAATCAAACATCTTCCCTCCCCACTCCCCCAATGGCAAAATCTTAATTCATGCAAAATTCATCCTCAAAGCAAGACTGTGACTTGCTGGTGACAAGTATATTGCTGGTGACAGTAGTGACACCAGTTTTACTTAGCAAATGTGAAATAAAATTTCAAAATTGAATACTTCTATAAATTTGAACAGATAAACTACTTGCCATGTGCAGGATCCCAAGTCCTCAGTGTACACTCAACAAAATTTTCCACATGTATCTTTCAAGGATTATGAAGACATATTTATTGGATGGTGAAACAAAAGGCATTTTAAGATTGTTCTGTGAAGTTAAACTTCATGTTTGTATTATGGGGTTTTTCCTTAATGAGACGTTGCAACAATCAGTAAACAGAAATGAAATTAAAACTGCTTCTTAGTTTATTTGAGCATGCAAAGGGAGAGTTATGCAGAAGAACCTCTGCGTGTTTTATGCTGTTATTGCAAAACCAAAAATAATTTTTAAAACTTTACATTTAGACATGCTTTTTATAAATTACTTGTGCAGAACCTCTTTACAAGTTCATTGTGTGTAGGAACTGCTCCCATACAAGCTTGAGCTGCTCTCTTGACCTTGAAATGTGCTCATTTCCCCCCTCTGTCAGGCTGCTCTGCTTCTGCTTTTATTCTCTTCTGTCAATCATCTTCTCAATGATGCTAATTTCTGTGTTAGAGCCTCACATTATTATGTCTAAATTAGATAACTTGTTGGTGAATCCAGCAAATGCTGAATAATTAATTTCTGTCTGGGTTATGTAGGTTTCTGGAGGCTCTATGAACCTGAATTGTGGGAGAGGTGCTTCATGGAGTTTATATGTCTGCATTCACACCTATGTCGAAAATAGTGCTGTTAATTATGATTTGTGGAGATGCCAAATATGAACAAAGGTGTAAATAAATTATTTTAAAATAGTGCCTGGTATAGCATTATGTCTTTTGCAAAGGGTAGTTATATGTGGAATGATAAAGGATAATAATATTTGAGAACAGCAGCATTGGTTGTTTCTGCTGTGTAATGCTAAAGATCTGAACACTCCCTATTATGTTCTAGTGAAAGTATTATGCAACCAGCTGTTTACCACTGAATGAACTTTTTTTTTTTTTTTTTTTATCTCAAAGGTGCAAAGAGTATGTGCATTTAAAATTGGTCATTTATTCCAGAGTAACTGTCTCATCATCAGTCGGCAGTGTGATGAATGTCTGTTGCCTTATCTCTTTTCATAATATAACTGTTTACTTGAGGATAATGGTAGACCACAGTGAGCAAACTGCTGTGGAGGAGCTGTTAAACTGCACACTCCTATCTAGACTTATGTCTTCACATGCTGGGAATAGCAGCACTCAGGCTGTGACTGGTAGGGACAATTTTAAAGTAATTTTTTACTACTGAAATAAAATTGGTGAAGATGACGGGTATATCTAATGTAGAAGTACAGCTTGAGACTTTACAGTGAGTTTTAATGCTTAGTCCTTTGTTCCTGTGGAATAAGACATTTAAAGACTAGGGCTGAACTTTCTCCGTTGCTTCCCAGGCTGTTTATTGCCATTTTCACCCACTCATGTTTTGGTAGGAGTACAATATGTTTAAATCGTGTTTTCTGATTCAGCAAGTTTTAATTTGATAATATGAATGAATAAATTAAAGGCTTTCCATGTTGTCATTCCAGTAATGACAAAGTTGATGTGGAGGAGGTAGTATAATTTAGGAGATGCTCTTGATAATAATTTATTCATTATTTGTTGATATTTTTCTTTCTTCCAGCTTTAATGGTGTTGCAGAGTATGTTTTCCAGAACAGAAACTGTTATGTTTGCATTTCTGTGAACTGTAATGCAGTATAATACTGAAATGTCTTCAGGCATTCCTGTAAAACACAAACACAGAGCGATCTTACTTTTTGCCAGAGTATACAGTGAGCACACTGTACTGTTTTTTTCTGTATATGCAGAATTATATTATTGTATATATGTGTTATTATTGCTGGTGCTAGATTTATAACTTTAGATGGTAAAACACTAAAAACACCAAATTTGTGATACAATCCAATATAATTAGTATTGCTCACCCTAACTGGAAGAACGCAGCATTAATTTCACATTAGACCATTGAAAATCTTAGTATCTACAGTTAGTAAGGAAAACAATGTGGTATAGAGGGTCTGCCAGTATGTGATACTCAGTCTGTCTATTGTATTGTGACGTAGCACATAACTTTGTATTGTGATTTAAGGTGTTTTTTTCATTGTAGACTTATATCAAATACTGCATATGGTCTCTTAGATTCTTAGTGATGTTTTTATAGAAGAGTGATTTGGTTGGATTTAGTACACTTTTCCAAGAAGATACACTATGCTCTTTGCAGTATATACATAACTTTTTCTTACAATTCCTTTCTATATTGCTAACAAAATAACTTCTATGCAAATACCTTTCTTACTCTTTGAATCTGTTTGTTTATTTACTACTGGAGGCACTCAAGCTCAGTGTATTTGACTAATTTAGTGAGCTCTTCCATATGTATGACAAAATAATTCCTTTTCAGTATAGCATGTAATTTTAAAACATGTAGGTAATGCCATCCAGTTGGGCTATCACTGCAGTGTAATTTGTGCAGAGCAGTGTCCTGCTGCAGAGTGGCACTGAAAGGAAAGCTTTGACTGTGGTGCTGGCAGTGGTAGTTTCCAGACTTTGATCTCTGGTCAGATAGGGAATCATGAAAGGATACTGCCCTTTAAAGTGCTTTCAATTGAATGTTGGAGTTATACTAATATCATGAGGCTAATTAATGTTGATCCAAGAAAAATCTTAATGGGTAAGAGATTCCTGTGGTGTCAGTGGGTTCTGTTCCTGGGAATGTTCCTGGGATCCCAACTGGAGATTTACAGTAAGAAAGGGCAGTAAAACAAGCACAGAAGGATGAGATCACAATGTCATGTGTCCAAATGATATGACAATAATCTTATAATAATATTTTATTGAATAAGTCCATTACAAATTTCTAATACAGTTTTGAACAAAATACAAATGATTGTGAAAATACAGGCAGCCAGGCACAAGGGATTTACAGAGCTGTCAACATGCATGGATGCAAGATAGGGGAATCCAAGTGTTTCATTCTAGATGGAGGAAGATTAATGAAGGGAAGAGTATGAGTGCTGAGAATGACAGTGCTGCAACAGTGGCAGTGAAATATTGACAGTTCTCTTTTTACCTGCTCTAATGTCTTCATTATATTTTTTGGATGACTTTGTGACTTAGTTGGATCTTTAACAAATTGATCAAGTGAAAAAATCTAATGTACAGTCTCAAATTATGTTCAACTGCATTAAATACTGAGAGTTCTTTCTGGACTATGTTATAATTACTCTCAAATTACTCTCATACTCAGATATGGCACTATGTTACTATTGTCTTGGTGTGCATAAAAGTAAAGCACAACTGAGAACTTCAGAAAGCCGACAGCATTCATTGGATTTGGGTCTTCTTTTTTAAATGGTTCATTTTAAATATGAGAAACTACTGCTTGAAAATGCAGTTTTAAATTAAGCAAATAATGCAAATTCATCCAGACTAAATGCATTTTATGCGATAAACCATTCCAAAGACTTGGCTCTTTTTTTCCAAAGACTTGACTCTTTTTTCCTTTTTTTGTTCCCTACATTTTACATTTTATGATTGACTATGATGTTTTTGATGAAAAAGACTTTTTTGCTAAAGGCATGTGAAGGTAATGGGTGTTATCTGGGAACATCTGTGCATAAACCCAGGTTGCCATGCCTGCTCTCCTTGTTCCGACTAAAAAATGGAGTGGTGATACATTTCCTTGGCTTACCTGCTGTTGTTCCCCCTGCAGCTGGAGGATCCCTGTGCCCATGAGAAAAGCCAGGTGCTTTGAAGGCTAATGGCTGTAATAGCATTCAGCAGCAAACTGAAGCACAGACAAGTTACAACTTCCCTCAGTATTGCAGACAAGTGAGAGTTTCACTTTTCACATGGGTTTTCAAGGAATTTGAGAAATGAGAAAGGGTCTCATTGCTTGATTTTTGTTCTTTCACAGGAAATTGTTTCTTTTGGCTTCAGGTTATGGACTCTTGCCAACTCCTTGAGGACATGCTGGACATCTTGAGTGGTGAATTTAAATATGCAGAATAGAAAATTACTAGTTAAATGAGTTTTTATTTTCCTGCAGTAATGGGATAATAATGTTTGTGTAATTGAAATTATGAAGAAGAGTGACATTAGTATCCTTCCACTTGGATATTTTTTGTCTGCCCTGGTAAGCGAGGCAGTAAGGCAGTGGACACAGCAAATTCAAGAGCCTAACTTCTTTCATTTTAAATTTCCTCCTCAGGTCCAGGGTTTTATAGTCAGTATTCACCAAAATGCAGCTTTCAGGACAAACAACCTGTATGAAATGTACAGAACTGGCTATTGAATTTGAATAGGAACATTTTTTTCTGTTTGAATCTTCTACTTTGTGAAGCTCTGCAAAATTTTATCTAACTATCCATAACTGAATCAAGAAATGAAATTGTTTTTAATGGAGAATTTATGGCAGAATTTTTTTAGATGACTGGAGAGATGTAATGATGCAATTTTGGGAAACTGATTAACATTAAATGAAAAGGATGCCAAAGTCTAAAAAAACCAAACAACAAACCCACACGTTCAAGAGTTCAGGAATATCCATTAATTAAAAAATACTTAGATAAATATCCCTAGCAAATTATTTATTGTTATTGATTAATAGATTAAAATTTCAAAGTTCACATTTTTCTCCTTATTAAATTCTTGAAGGCATTTTTTCTAGTTTTTTCTAAGTTTTCTACTCTTAATTTTTTAACACATAACAGCATAAATTATTGATGTGTTCTAGTGTATACCTGTGCTGTGCAGAGGCACTATGTAGTTTCAGCCGTCACTTATAGAAGAGATATCTTATAATATGTTGCATTGGTTTGCAATGTTGAGTTGGGCAATCATTTTAACTTGCTTCTTCACAAAGTTTTTTTTTTGTTCTTCTGTACATATTCTTTGAAATATGGCCCTTTATATCTATTATCAAAAATCACACTTTTAAATTGTAATAATAATAATCAAGGTTATTTTCTTCTTTAATAATTCAATTAAGTTTTTTTTGTTATAAGGCATTTTAGTAGCCTTTTATTGTAACCTAAATATTAGCCATGTGTACCAATTTTGAGCCCATTGATCTAACTGTCCTTTAATCCACCTTCCACTTTCCTTTGTTTTCCTTTGGTGACTGTTTAATTGTGTACTGTGAAACCTGTTTAAAAATTTAGCTTGTTAGAGAAAGCTGAACTAATTACTTCAGTAGGGGCATTAAAATGCATTTACAAGACTCTTGTGGCTGTGGTGTGGCTGGTAGCACTTACTCTCATGGATACCCTGGGTGCATGTTCTTGTGTCCAGTGCTTGCCCAGTCCTGTGGAAGGAGTGGAATCCAAGGAATGCTGGGACACACATAGAAAGGGAGAACATGGTGAACTGGGAACATAAAAAAAGGTTTCTATGAGGATATTGGATAGAAATCTTTAAAACCAAGCAAGATCAGCTTTGCGGCTCATGGAACCACTTAATTCATCAGGTCACTTCAGATTTTTCAGATTTATCAACATGTATAGAATAAATAAATTCCATTATGCACTCACTTTATCAAACTGACTTGTGAATTTCTCCAAGAAATAAAAGTCATTTTGAGAAGTTGGTTTTCCTTTAACTTTGGTGACTTTGTTTCCAGTGTGTTAATATCAGAGAATGATGATTATTTTACTTATATATAATAGCTGCTAATCTGTTTGTAGTTACCTAGGATGTCCTATTTGCTTATGCAAATAGGGCAACAGTGTGCTTTCAATAGTGATTTGGAATTTTCCTATTATTCCATGATTTGTTAATTAATATCAGTGGCCTGAGGTATCATGAGCTGCACTCTATTGCTATCTGATGGCAACTGTCATAATATTAAAAGCCTATCTTCATTCAGGTTTTATTTTACTTTCTCAGATTTTCGCAATTCATAAAGTCTGGTTTTTGCTGATTCCTAATGACTTTCCTATCTTTCAGGATTTTTATTTTTTCTATCTTAATTGGCTACTTTGCCAAGATATGCTTTAATCTTTCTTGCTTATGCTATTATTTTTTAGTTCTTTTGGTCTCTTGACCTCTCACATCTGTGCCTGTTAGGCTGGTGATCTGCCATTTATTTGCATTTTGTCACTGATATTCCTTTCAGCTTCCTTCCCCTTTTCTATTCATTTGCTCTCTCTGTTAGACCTTAGCTTTGTGAGCATTCCTTCAGATGGGGTGCAAAATTACGGAACAGGGCCTCTGAACACTCTGAAGTATTTTACAGCCAATTAATTCACTCATGTATTTTTAGAGGCTATATTCTCTAGCCTAAGGCTTGTTCTTCCATAAGTACAGGTTGCTCCTAAGGTTTGCTCTTTTTTGACTACTGGTATGACCAACAAACTTCTAAACAATCCCCACTGACACACACCACATTTTCATCCCTGGCTGGAGGTGTGGTTGCTCCTGCTCTGCATGTGGTACTTCCCACAGTCTGCTGGGACTCGTCATGGTCCAAAAGCCCTCTTGAGATCCTGCAGAAAAAGCGAGGACGAGGTCCCCATGTGTGACACATCCAGCTAGGCACTGGTGGCCTGTGCTAGGCTGTTGATTTCAGGAATAGAACTGGATTTCAGTAGTCCTCTTGTTAAATCCTGGGGACATACCTAAGTGGTTTGCTGATTTCAGTCTTGAGCAAGTTTTGAGTCACTGAAAAGTTACCTATTTTGTTAGATCACCTATTTTTTTACAGGTAGTCTTATTTTCCAATTTGATGTAAATACATTCAGATTGTTGTATTTTTTAAGACATTTGACAGCTCTTCATTCTAGCCATTACATGTATCCCCGTAAGAACTGAAATAATTACAGTGATTTTACAAATTTGTCTATGTATGAGTAGGGAAAAATTCCTCCTTGACTGTAAAACCTGACCTTACTACGGTTAATGTTATTTAAAATTTATGGCATTCACTTTGTTTTTAAATTAATACTCTAAAATGATTTAAAATACATTTGTTGACACACACTCAATCTGACCTCCCATCTGACCCACCCCAGTAAGCCACTCTTATGTTATAATTATGCTACTGAAATAAATCCATGAGACTGCTTTGCAAAATTCAGATATTCATGCAGCATTCAGATATTCATGCAGCCTTTATATTCTTTTTGTGGGATGATGACTAAGGACTTGGGCAAGGGCAAAGGCTTTCTGTCTGTACCATAGACTTCATTTTACATTATCTTTGTGCATGGAAATGTACATAGCTGATGTTAAGGAAGGCTGACTTGGCTGAAGGATGAGGTCCTGTGGAGACAAGATGCATCTGAGATAGGAGGAAAATCTGGACATGAGCCAACAGTGTTCAATTGCAGCCCAGTGAGCCAACCATACCCTGGACTGCATCCAAAGCAGCATGGCCAGGAGGGCAAGGGAGGGGGTTCTGTCCCTCTGCTCCACTCTGGTGAGACCCCACCTGGAGTGCTGCATCTTGTGCTGGGCTCCTCAGCACAAGAAAGATGTGGACCTATTAGAGGAGGTCCAGAGTGGGGCCATTTGGCGAGATCCTTGGCAAGATTCTTGGAGAGGTAATGAAGCGAATTCACCTGGAAATCCACTTCCAAATGTGATAGACAAGAAAGTGCTTGGAAGTACTCTGCAATGATTTATATTGGGGAAATTTCACCTGACTGACATCATAGTCATCCCTAATGAAGTCATTGGATTGGTGGATGGGGGTCTAAGACTAGATGTTTATCTTACATATAGCAAGTTTTTTGACACTAGCTCCCATCATATCCTCATAGACAAGTTGACGGAGTATGTACTTGATGAATGGGGAGGTGCAATTTAAAACTGACCATGGTCAAAAATGGTTGTGACCTGTGGCATGAAGTCCACGTTGATGATGGTCACTAATGCCATAGTGAGGAAATCAATAATGGATCCAGTATTGTTTGCCGTCTGATGACTTGGATGTTGGGACAGAGAAAGCCCTCAGAAAGTTTGCAGATGGTACAAAACTGGGAGGAGTGGCTCATAATATCAGATGGCTGTGCTGCTTTTCAGGAGGATTGGCACTGGTTAGAGCAGGCTGAGGGGAAGTTCAGGAAAGGGTAGTGCACAGTCCTGCACCTGGGAAGGAATAACTCCAGACATAGTAGAGGCTGACAGGGTGGAAAGCAACTTTACAGAAAGGGTCACCAAATTGAACTGAGCCAGAAATGCAGCCTTGTGGCTAAAGGCAGCAGCTCTCAGCTGCATTAGCCACAGCTTTGGCAGCAGGGGGATGGAGGTGAATCTGCCCCTCTGCTCAGCACTGCACTGTGAGACAGAATCTGGAGTCCTGTCCTGTCCTGTGCTTCCTACTGCAGGAGAGATATGGGCATACTGGAGCAAGTCCAGAAAAGGCCCAAATAGATCAAGGGAACATCTGACATATGAGAAGAGGTTGAGAGAGCTGTAACTGTGGAGCTAAAGAAGAGAAGGCTCAGAGCAGTCTTACCAATGTAGAAAAATTCCCAGCTGGCAGGTGGCAATGAAGACTGAGCAGAATGTTCTCGGAAGTGCCCACTGAAAGAGGCAATGAACAAAAATTGGAACCCAGGAAATTCTGTTGAATGAAGATAATTTTTTATTTTTCACAGTGAGGGTGGTCAAACACTGGAAAAGGTCCCACATTGGTTTATCCAAGATTTCCATCATTGGAGATACTCAAAACCTGATCCTGAGCAGAGCAGCCTGGTCTAGTGGGAGATGTTCCTGCCTGTGGAGGGAGAGGTTGGGGTTAGATGTTCTTTAAGATCCATTCCAACCCCTTAACATTCTGTAATTCTATAACTTGCGCAGAGCTTTGAATCAGATGATCTCCAGCAGCCCCTTCCATCTTTAGCCAGTCAGTGTTTCTGTCCTAGTGTTTTCCTGTAAGTCTGAGAATTTTTTTTAAGTGTACAGTCTCAAACAAACAAAACACCCTCACTTCATAAAAGAGAAAAATTAATATGATTAGCATTTACATGCTTATAATAATAACCAGATTTCAGAAAAAAATCCACATTGCTTTTTGTTTTAATAATTGATAATTCTTTAAAAAATGAAACCAACCCTAGCACAATCAGGAAAACAAACAATAAAGAGGGCTACTAATATGATATTTTTTTTGCATATTTTTAAGTAGATTCTATGGTGTAATTGTGACTGGGTTTTTTGTTGGTTTCTTTTTTTTTATCCTTCTTTCTCTTTCATTTTTTTTTTTTTTGGAACATCTCCATAGAAATTTATTCTGTTGTTCAACTTTATTTTTTTGAAAGCTTCCTGTACTGGCTGATTAGGTTTTCGTTTTTATGTTCAGTTTTCACTGTCTTTTCTTAAAACACAATTACTAAAGCTTCATCTGTGTGTGATTGTTTCTTCATTCTTCATTAACAAATATTTTCATTGTATTAACCTGAAGTATTTAGTAGGTAATTTAGCCCTTGTTATATAGATTGCCTTGGAAATAGTGGAATTTAAAACTGCACAAGTTAGATAGGTTTTTAAGTGTCATTTTCATTTCTAAATGATGATGTTGCATATGTTTATAATTTGTTCATGTACCCTTTTCTTGTTCAGAAACTTGAAGGAATTTTAAATGACATAGTTTGGGGGGTCTTGATAGCAGTTGACGAAATAGTTTAGGTGGATATTTTGCAAGAAAACTACAGAATCCTGAGATATGTCCTTCTATATGAATTTTTATAGTTATGGTAATGACTATGCTATGAATGTTGCAACTTGAAAAGCTGTCAACATTTGTGACAAAGTTTAAACTAATTATTTTTACAATGAAAGCCTGACTTGAATGAGAATTTTCAATTGACTTCAGCTTCATTGGGACTAAAATTAAATCCCTAGGATTTTTGGAGCATTTGAGCTAGAATGCTGTTCCTCTTTTATAAGAATGAAATAATAGCTGAGTTTCAGCTACAAGCAATGGAGAGAGATTATCTAAGATTACTCCCAGGATTTTTAATGGCCCATGAACACCAGTGAGAATCATCTGAACACAGAAAATGTATCCCTGTAGTACAGAAATCAAAGGAGGGTAACAAAGGCTAAAGTAAGCCTTTGACATTCATGTAATGAAGAGAACCTAAGCAGGAGCAGGGGAGGTGCCCTATACTGCACCGTCTAATCAAAAAATCCTTTTCTGCAAAACAGAAAATCCTGAAATGGGATGCTTTATGTGCTATGGTGTTGCAAAAAAAAAAAAAAAAAAAAAAGGCAAAAAAAAAGCGCACAGTAAATTTTCAGCTGAAACCAGTATGTCACAGAAAGACTGAAACAGTAATATTCTCACTGTTTGTCCCCTTAACACTTCCTTAGAAAAGCACATCGTTTTCTTGTTTTCTACTGTGCAGAAAAGGGGTAATAGAAAGTATGGCAGTACGTAAAAGGGATATAAAACACATATAAGTATAGGTGTGGCAGTGAAAATGGGATTAAGTAAGCAATGATCAGTGATGATTAAGTTGGCTCATCCCTCTTTGGGCTGGCACAACATGAGAAGGAAGTAGTAGAGTGCAAAGTTCCAATAATGGTCATCCCTGAGGGCTGTGTGGTAGTGGGAGAAGCAGTGGTAAACCTCAGGCAGGATCCTGTTTACCTCCAGCTGTGTTTTATGGCTTCTTGTTTAGCTGCACTTTCAAATATTGGATATCACGTTTATTGCACACAGCTTTTGTAAATTTTGTTTACATTTTCCACACATTTTTAATACTCTGAATAGAGCTAATATGTCAGATCCTTTTATGGATTAATAACCTATGGTGATCATTGCTGCAAAAGATAGATGTGTTTTTCAGTGGACAGATATTCTTTTTCTTAAGCATACAATTTCTAGAAATTACCTTTTTAATATTCTTTTTCTTTCATTTCTATATTTTCCCCTTTATTACCAGTAATTTCTCTTACTGTTTTTTGTTCTTATTTTAAATCTTCTCTTCTTCTTCCCTAAGTAAGTTTTGTTATCTCAACAACTATTCTCCTGTCATTTTGCATCCATTTCTGTACTCCTGGTTTCCTACACAATACAATCATGTTTCTTACCCTGCAAATTTGACTTGTATGCTTGCATAAAACGGAAACTATTGATAGTGTATTTAAGGTCATGCACCTTTTCTGAACACAGACCTTTCATAAATATGCTTCAAATATACACAGCAAAGGAATATGTATTCTAAGTGTCTCATCACCAAAATATTTGTGCACTCATGGACATTACTTCCTTCAGCCTTTCCATGTGAAATACCACTGGGATAAACTGACAGTAGTTCTTCCATGGTACCGGTATGACTTCATGATGCTGTTGTTGCTGTCTGGAAAGGAACAATTTAATTTTCTGTTTTCTCTTCCTTTAACTGTCAGGGTTTTTTTCTGAGTCTGTTTTAGTTCTTTGGTTCCAGGTTCTGAACTTAAAATAAATCCCCTCAGTCCCATCCTTTTCTCCTGCCATTTCTCAGGATAGGAGCTAACTTGTGTTGTTCTGGTGAATACCTTTCTGGGACAGGAGGGTTATCATAAGATTTTGTGAATCCTTGGGTTAAAAATTCTGGTGTCCCTTTGCCAGCTGACTTGTGTTTAATGCTCCGCCTTGCTGAGCACTGATTGCTGATTATGCAGGAGCTCTCTTTGCCTGACTCGCTGCTGTTGCACATATGCTGGAGAAGCTGGTGCTCCTCTCCTCAGGTGTCTGCTGTCCCCACGATGTCAGGCCCAGCAGAGGCCCTGTCCAGGCCCTCACTGTGCCCTGCTGAGCTAAGAGTCCATCAGAGCTTGCTCAGCGATCTTTGCCATGGTCTGCAGTAAGTGATGCAGAACAGCTTTACCTCAGCCTATGGGAATAAGATTTTCCATGTGTTAGTCAAACACTGTGGCAGTCCAGTGCTCTGTGACCAACAGCATCAAGGGACAGCTGACACTGGGCAGATGATAATGGATAAAATTAAATTCTGCTGCACATTATTCACTCTGAAATACAGATTTTTTGGCAACATTTCATCAAAAACCTTAGAGTGTCCAGCTCTTTTGTCAAGCATCTTACTTTTGAATCCTTTTTACTCAGAAATGTTTGACTGTCTCCTACCTAGTTTCTTTTCCTAGCTTTATTTTTGTTCTGTGAAACATGCATCCAAATGTGTAAATGCACCTCCACAGGCTTAAGTCAAATGGATCAGTCAGTTGCATGTACTGGTAGTTGATAAGCAAATTATTGAAATTGAGAAAGATATGAAATAAGTTTTATATGCAGCTGCCAAAATCAAACTTAGCATCAGATTTTTATTTTTTATTTTTTAACACTGAGCTTCTTGTTCCTCTTAATGAGACTAGAATGTATATGCTTTCAAAATAGCAGTTTCTTTGAGTTCTGGACAAACATTAATTCATCCAAGACAATGTATCTTTAAAATGAAAGCTGAATCTGTGTCTCTACTTGATGTTCCTGATTACATGTTTTCTTACTTTTGAAAAGGGGTTTAGAATACAAATTCTTCATCTTAAGAAATCTTTGTCTGAAGTCTGAATTCAAATAAATAATTGATTTTTCAATACTTAAATTACCTGCAGTTTTTGTTCAGTTACTGGGCATTGCAAAAATCCTTCACTTTTTCCTAGGTTTCCAGTATCTTCTGTGCTATTTTCTTTATATACTTCCAGTTTCTGAAGGATCACTTCTTAAGGTTATATATAAACTGGTTATATATTATTATTTTGTTCTGGTTGTTGTTTTGTTTGTTTGCTTTGTTTTTGTCTGCTGCAGAAAGCTTTAGTACTTTTTTCCTAGTTGAATTTGTTTTCTTTTCCACCTTATTCAGAAATTAAGCAGTTAGATATGGCTTTCTTCTTGGTTTTGTCAGAGTAACACAACAGTTTAACAGGAAAAAAACCCCAAACCAAAACAAAACAAACCCAATAATTTTATGCAAAAGCCAAAAAAATAATGAATGTGGTGGAACTGTATCAGTCAAAAGGGGAAGGATAGCAAGAGAAGGATGTATCAAAATCTAGTATTCTGTTAAAAAAAAGTGATGTCTTTATAGTGCTCTTTCTTGGCTATTCTAGGTTAAGAAAATGGGTGAGGTGCTTTTATTGTGCTCTTAGATTTCTTGTTTGCCATTTGACATAACAGCAGGAATATTTATTAATCAGCTGAAGCCCCACCAGGTTAAGATTCATGGTATCAGCAATAGAAATAATCACATTAATTTACTGATTATCTGTTTCTTAAATAATCTCCAAAGGGAATGTTGTGAGTTTTCTCCTGCTATCACTAAGTGGTTTACTTTGAAGTGTGAAATTTATGCTTTCTTGTTTGGCAGGTAGGAAACTGCTGTAAGCATAGGAGCATCTTTATAGTGTGAGGTTTTATATTCTTTATATTCTTAATTCCTTTATTTAAAGATACTATCTAAATCAAAATAAAACTAGGCAATTTTTCTCATGGTTTGAGCCTTGGCAATATTCTGGGTTAGAATTTCTATTTAACTACATGTCTCTATTAGCATTTGTTAGAGTTTTTTGGCAATTGTTATTCTGACATGACATTCTGGAAGTTCATTTTTCAAAAGGCCAATACAGAATTCAAATATTTATGTCTGATGTTTTGAGAGGTGCATGAGAATGACAACAATCAATCATCTCTTATTAGCTCATGATACACTGAACTTGCAGTAATTAAACAAGATATTAGTGCTTACTGATTAAGATCACAGATATTGTGAGCCAGCTGTTAATCACTTTTCTTGCAAGGCTAATGTTATTAGCACATATGTATCCCTAAGGCTATTTTTACTATTGAATGGGTGGTGATGTAAGGAACAAAATAGGCTTTTAAATTTTATATATTGAAAGCGTCTTTTCAAACTTCTGTTTCTTTGAGTATGGCCCTTGAAAGTTTAGGAAAAATTATGCTGAGTTGTTAGGTAGTGATGCTGTCATGCTGCAGTTAAAATCTTCTAAAGACTTGTAATGCTCATACACCTTTTACAACTGTGTATATTGAAATGTCAATCCATAACATTGTTATTAATAAATGCAAATGTAAAAAAAATCTTTATCAAGACAGTGCTATTGAAGTTGCAAATTTCAGACGTAGTCAATGCTTTTGAGAAAAATTCACTCAAATATGTCCTAAATATCTATTTTAGACCATCTTTATTTCTGATGCTGATTTTTATCAGAGTGCATTTAAAAATTACAGCACATTTTAATTCAGTGTCTTTAGTCTTAATTGACTTACATGAGAATCAATGGTGTCCATCAAATAATATTTCACTAGCTTTGTTGTGAATGTGAATCACCTTTCTGAAAGTAGTTGTCAGAAATTTGTGGTTTTCTTCACTGAGAACGATTGTGAACATTATGAAACTATGAAATGGAGTTACAGCTCTAATAAAAATGTATGATCTATTAGACATCTTGAAAAATGGTATGACAAATATAAGTACTTTTACTAGCTTCTTACTAAGGCTATGAAGCAGTTGTGGTATTTTTCCTGTGATTTCCTGTGCATTTGACTTGTGGGTGTGCTTATTTTGAATAGGAGCTGAAAGATGCTGTGTATGTTCCCAGTATATCATAAAAGTTGGGTGGCTATTAGATCAGTTTGATTGTATAATATTCTAGTTTACAAGGTGGAGGGTTTTATTGATTTTGTGATACTAAAAATAATCCAGTGTTAAAAATTAACATTGGCAGTTTCTTTCCAACTGGAATGAAATTCTGACTTAACTTGGTTTTATCTTAATTTGAAATATTTCCCTTCAGACATGAGCAGTAGAGCATGGGCTGGACCACTGGGGCAGCCATGGGTTTCATCATGTGCAGCAGTGCTGGTGTTGGTGGTGTTTCCCCACTGCAAGGCTTCTCCTTTGGGAAGGGAGGCAGAAGCAGCTGCTGGGGGACTGCATGTGGGGCTTCGTGTGGAGGGTGTGAAAAAGGAATTGTGGCTCCTGTCATGGCTGTAGGTGTGTCCTGGCCTTTGGACTCTGAGATGGGTGGGCAGGTCTGCTGGGTCTAATGGATGTAAAGGCATTGCTGCATCCTTCTGTACATGGGAATTGGACACTGCTGAAAGTGGGCAGTGGTACTTCAGAGCAGAAAGATACCCGATAGTGGCAATAAGCGTGATGATTTTTTTTCCTGAATTTTTTAAAATTAGCATTTTTTATGCATTTGGGTCTTAAAACAAAGAATCAGTTTTATTATGAACATTGTTATTGGTACTAGTAGTATTTTAGTATAAGGAAATAAATTTTAGTATAAGGAAATAAATATGTTTGTTTGTCATAGCCTCCATCTAGATGGGTGGGTGGACAACTGCTTCCATGCTCAGGCTGGAGGTAGTGGTTAATGAGGAATCCACTGTCTGGATTCTTTTGGCAAGAGGTGTTTTTCAGATGTGTCCTGTGGCCCATCTTCTTTAACATTTTTGTCAGTGCCCTGGAAGAAGGCACAGAGGGCTTGGTTCTCAGGTTTGCTGATGACACCAAACTGGAGGGTGCAGTCACTATACCATTGACAGACGCCTAGGCAGGCTAACAAACAGACTGCCAAGAAATTCAAGAAATTAATGAACTGAATTCATAAAAGTCCAACAAGTGCCACATCCTGCACTTCAGAACGAAGAGCCCCTGGCAGTGATACAGACTGGGGCCTGTGTGTTTGGGGAGCAGCTCATATGAAGAGTCTCAGGGGGTCCTGATGGGTAGTGAGTTGTAGCTGAGCCAGCAGCAGAGAAGTGAACATTATCCCGAGCTGTATTAGGAGGAGCACAACCAGGAGATTAAGGGAAGACTGTCCCTCTTATCCCAATGCTTGTTAGACTGTATCCAGGATACTGTATGCAGTTTAGGTTCCCTCAGTACAAAAACTGCACTGATAATAGAGAAAGTTCACTGTGGAGTCACCAAGCTGACTGGGGCTGGAAGCACTTTCCCTGTGAGGGAGCTGGGCTTGTTCAGCCTGGAGATGGCTCCATCAGAACCTAAATGGAGCCTTTCCATGTCAATGAGGAGATCAAGAAGACGGAACCAGGCTCTTTGTAATGGTGTCTGGATGGACAGGAGACAATAAGTGGAACTTGGAATGGGACACAATGAAAAGCCTTTCCTCATGAGGACAGACAGGCAGTAGAGCTGGTTGCCCAGCAGTGGGGAACAGCCTCCATCATTAGAGGCTTTCACCTGGGCTGGTCACAGAATTTCCTTGCTTTGAAGCTGGGCTTCATACCTTTCCAGATCCCTTCCTACATGTGATGGTAAAATGATGTTTTCTCTGCTAATATAGGAGTCTTGAACTACTCTTCTGAGATATGGGACAAATCCATACCATTTCTCCTCCACAACATGTTTTGAGATGCTTTTTCTAACTTGTTCACAGAACCCCTCACCCTCATAGTATTGGGGAACCATAACCTATCCTCCAAATAGTCTGTTTAATGGCTTCATTATCATTATAGTCAAAATTTGTTAAAGGAAGGAGTACTGAGGTTAAGTATTTTTGTCTCTGCATTTGTGAAACAGTCTCATTAGATGTAAAACTTGTAGTATGTTAAAGCTGAGAATAAGGACAACTCCGTGTGTTATTACAGGAAAAAAACATCCTCTCTAAGAGAGCTCTGTATGACTGATTTCAGCAAGTTATAGTTGATTTCTGTCTGCTTTTAGTTTTATTAATTGTTCTTTGTGTGTTTGTGGTGCTAATGGAATCGTTGATTCTCTGTGTTCCACAGATGTGTTACAGCTCTCACTTATCTACTGCTTTATCCATTTGTCCCATGTTGGTCCATTAAAAAGTATGTATTTGTGCTCTTACTCAAGGCTCCTTAAGCCTGGAATTGTCTTTTCATCATGAAAGACACGAGCACATTTCTTCTTAGGTTACAGTCATCTTTCAGATTAAGTGCTATGAAAATTATGATTATTTACACATGTTGTAAATGTCACTCATCCATTGTCAAAGCACCTAAGTGATAAACTTCTTCAGGCCTTAATAGTTACTTTTCACCCATCCTTTGGCAGTTGCAAGTTATTCATTCCAGGTGACCTTGTAAAGTCAGGTTTTCTCCTGAATTCAGAAGTTCATTCATATGCAAGAAGTCACATAATTTTGAATATTAGCATGAAGTAGATCTAAAGGAGATTTTCTTTTCTGGGATTTTGCCCTGTGAGAGGATTACTGATACCATTTGGGCAGATGTTTGTTCAGTTTTCTCTCAAAATCCATTAGCAATGGATGTCCATAATTCATCCAAGCACTCTGTTCAAGGACTTCTGTTTCCTCATAACCGGAATATGTTCAAAGGAGGAAATTTCTGAATTATTTTCTTCCTGATTGCTCTATTTGAAATAGATTATGAAGTACTTAAAACTGTTGTTATGGTCTCATATATGCTGTCTTGAAACAAAATAACCTGAATTTTTCTTGAATTACCTACACATCCTAATTTACAGATCTCTGACCACTTTTAATTTTTTTGTTTCTTTCATGACCCTTTTTAGCTCATTACCTCTTTGATATAGTGTAGCCATGAAACAATACTGACATAATATTGTATAAAAGGAAACAATATACTAAGATGTATTAAATGCAACACTGGTGATGGATTACTTAATGGGCATGAAATTTTGTTCCCTCACATTCAGCAGTGTTTAAGGAACCTTCTCTAGTACCCAGCTAATGAACTTTACTTTTATTTGTACTTCTAGGTACTGTCTTGTAAGATTAAGAAAAAACAAATCAATAGGAAAGAATGTGAAGAAAGTGTTTGCCTTTATTGCAACAACAAAATATTGATGCCCATATTGTTCTGCCAATCCTCAGTCCTACATACCTGTTTCCATTGTTTAAGACATGGTGAAGAAGAGCTTTTCTTCTTTCATACAGATGGCTGTTCTTCATATAGTGCAACACATTGCACTTTTTTCCCCTTTATATTTTATCCCATTTTAAATCTTTTTATGTTGGTCAAGGATATGTTAAATTTTAATTTCTCTGAGAAAGTATCTTTTTTTTTGATCATGATAGGAAATGTGCTGTAGAAAACATAAAACCAGTTGTGAGAGAGAAAGTAGATTTGAGCCTGCTGTAATGTAGTGCTCAGGTCACTGTGTGGGACTGCCTGAAGTTCTATTTCTTCCTAATCTTAAATAATGAAGGATAAAAATCAGTGACTCCAGTTCTTATGTGTCTTCAGCAAGTTTTCCAACTATAAGTATACCAAAGAGTTAATTTAATTTAAAAACAATTAAGTTGTATTATAGAATTTTATCACTAGACCTATGAGGTATAAATGCTGCTGATAAAATATTAGTTTGGAAATATAATGTGGCATTTCAATGGGAAAAAAGTTCAAATGTAGTGCTTAAATAATTGTATTTACAAATAAAGGAAAGTCATTTATGAATGAATTTTAGCAGATAAAATTGAACTGCACTGCCCTTGAAGCTATGGATGAATTTATTAAGGATCAGCAAATGGTGTTTTCTGCTGGAGAACAAAAGTAACTCAGTGCAGAGGAGTTTTTTTACAAGCTATTTCAAAATAAAATAGCAGTGAAGACAAGTATTTTTTGCTAGTAAGACTGAAGTTTGTTGTAGAGGTGCCTATCTTGAAACATAATTTACAATTGTGAGCGTTAAACTGCAGATATGGTGTATTGAAAGAGTGATGTTACATTGAGTAGGATCCAAAACATTATGCTGAACCAGGGAATGCTTTAAGGCAAGTACATTGGCTAGGGACCTTCTTAAGTAGTCAGCAATAAAACTGATGCAAAGATTCACCTGCTATTCTAGCTTTCTCTAGAGATGAATGTTTTCTGTGGTATTGACAGTTTTTGAGCTGGTTTGAGAATGTAGGTTTGTGGCTTTTTCTTTTTTTCAAAAACAGAGCAGTGTCTATGCTGTTGTAAAAGTCACAGCTACCATGATGCTTGTACTACTGATCTTTTGTCTTCCTCCCACCACATGGTGAACATGCACATGAACACCCATACATTCCTCTTCCTGAAGCCAGTGTCTAGAAAACTAAGATATATGAAAATCACTGTTTGATTTCTTTTTCTGCCCAAGTGAATTTAAATTCCTATCCCCCTACTTCTCAACATAAACATTAAAATCCTGTTGAGATGCAACTCCCTATGAACTTTCTGGATGCTTTTTATTACAAAATCTATGAGCTCTAAAAATACTATATAATTTTGGATAGTTATTTTGACTTTTCAGTCCTCAGTTTTTTATATCAGTTACATAGAATGGCCACTGTATAGACAGTTTTTAAATGAGAAATCGAGATGAACATAGCTAGTTAAAATGTGAAGTATACATATACGTGCAAAGAGTAAGTTCTCATTTCAAATTTCTTATTTGAAGAACCCTTTGTCTGGACTGGGATTTGCCCACTAGAGTAATGTATGCCATCTCTTTAACACAAAGAATGAACAAGGGAATGTGCTGAACTTTGATTCAAAGCTATTTATAATGGTAAAAAAAAAAAAAGCTGACTTGAAAGGCTGAGAGAAATCCAGATTAATCTTATTGATTCTGGAAGCAAATAAGGTATTGCTGCACGTCATCTTGGATCACATCAGCAGTTAGATGAAGTGTAGTGTAGGTATTGGATTTTAATAGTAATAGATGAGCTTCAGTGGGACTTCATTTGAAATAGTGCGATGGCAAATGCTAAACTATTTAACAAGGCACTCTGCATATTTCATTTGTTACCTGATCATCTGTTACAAATGAAAGGTCAGAGTTTCTTTCATTGGGATTCTTCTAAACATATGTAACAATTTCTAGCAAGAGAGTTGTTCTGTGTGTAAGCTGGATAAAGAGTGATCCAGAGCTCCATTCTTGCAGTGTTTCTGTAAAGTTTGCTCTGGTACACAGCAAAAGTAACAGTGGTCACCAGTCCACATGGGACAGTGATGCTCAACATCTGAACAACAGCAAAAATCAGGGACAGTGGGTTTTTAAGTCTGTAGTTCCACTGTTTGGAAATACTTCCTGCTGGCAGCATGGCTTTTAGGCAGATGGTACTGGCACAGTTTTCATATGTTGTCATTCACCAAAATGTATTGATAAGACATTCACATATGCTGAAAATGTAAAAAGACTCAAAGTCTTGGAAAAATAAATATTGGATTCCAAACAAGTGAGAATGATTAAGGCTTTATACCATGACTGAACTTTCTTACCCTTAGACATACCCAGCAAACGCTGAACAGGTTTATCTTCCCACAATTAGACAGTTATATTTGAGCTGTTATTTATATTTACCTTATAGTTCAGAGAGCTATGACTCACTTGTTCCCTTCTAGATGGATGTATAAAAGAGATCAGATAGAATCATGCTTCAGAGGTGTCTGTTGCTCACTGCTGCCTGGACAGATTCTAAACATCTGTCTTAGATGTGGGTTTCTCTTACAAAAACAGGCCAAGAGAATTGAGGTTTTCAGTCTGGGAAAGAGAAGGCTCCAGAAAGACCTTAGAGCAGCCTGCCAGTATCTAAAGGCACCTTAAAGAAAGCTGGAGAAGGACTCTTTACAAGGGTATGTAGTAATGGGACAGGGCAGAATAGCTTTAAAGTGAAAGAGCATAGGTTTAAGCTACATATTAGAAAGAAATTCTTTGCAATGGGGGGTAGTGAGGCACTTGAACAGGTTTTCCAGAGAAGCTGTGGATGTCCCATTCCTGGAAGTGCTCAAGGCCAGATTGGATCTTGAGCTTTGAGCAATCTGGTTTATTGGAAGGTGTTCTTCCAAAGTATAGGAAGTAGATGATTTTAAAGACCCTCCCAGCCCAAGATGTTCTGTGATTTCTGACTGTAAAACTTTCATGACATCCATTACAGGCTGAAGATACCTACATGTGGATGTCTGCTGATGTGATCAATGTTTGTATCTCATTACAAACATGGAAATCTGGTCTTGCCTCCAGCTAGAAAAGGAGTTGTCCTAAAAAGCCTGTGTCAGCTTTACATGCGCAGAGGTCTTAAGATATCTCAGTGTCTTGAATGGCAGAAGTTACCTACATAGGGACAATTGTTTTGAGCTCAGGGATAGCCCAACTACATGAATAATTAACCTAAACAACTGTTGTGTATATAATGCAGAATAAATCTAATTTCTGTCTAGCCTGCATTTTCTGTTTCTACTGTAAGGGAGGTTATGACACTCAGTTGCAGCATAGAGCTACATCAAAGTGTAGCCTAAGTGCCTTAAGCTTAACCTGATTCTGTTTTTAAAGACTGAAAGGTTTTATTGGCAATCACCACAGACCTTTCTCCCTCATTTTATAGAAATAGAAATATTATGAAGCTAATTTTTTATGTTTAATGTTATTTTTAAATCCCTTAAGCTTTCATTCAGTACACAGGACATGTTTCTTCTTTAATTCCATTACTCTCTTTTGTATACTATCTACCATTTAAGAAAACATAGATGAACAACTTCATTTTAAATCTTCTTTTAAAAAATACTGCAGCTAAAACTTAAATCGTGTTTGATTTTTCTTCACTTACATAAAGTGCAGTGCTGTGATGATGCTGTAATATACATTACAAATTAATAAAAAAATAGTACTTTTATATATGATCATTCATTTCAGAACAGGTGTTTTTGTCTTCTGAGCAATGAATGTAAAGATTTGAAATTTCATTTGTCTGCATATTTTGACAAATTAGGACAAGCAGTCCTAATACCACAGTTTTTGTTTGGAAGAGGAAATATCTGACTGAATGTTAAGGGAGTAATGAATGAATGAATGAATATCTGAATGAATGTTAAGGGAATAAGCCAGAAATTAAAGTTTCTTCTCTACTACTAATGGAGAAAACATTATTTATACCAAATAGTTGACTATCCTATGTAGTTTACTAGTTATTAGTCCTGTGATGATGTAACTTAAGAAATGTATGTTCATCTTATCCCAAACAAAATAAATTCTGCAACAACTGAGTTTAATCACGTTTTACATTGTGAAAACATAGTTTTCTACTGTAACAGAACTTTGTATCTTAATGGCAACTTTTTTGAAGGGAACAGTTCTTTTTCTGACAGAGTGGAATGAACATATTCCAGGCAAGAGCAATATTTCACTTCCCCGCTTCTTGCCAAAAATGGAAAATGTGTTCACATACATTTATACATACCTATTTGTTTCTAATATATTTTCATACATCTTTGTATAAATAAAGTCAAACAGGACATAATTACATCATTCTTGGCAACACTTCTTTGTGTAACAATACAATGGAGAAAATTTTATAATTTTTTTTACTCTTTGCATATTAATGTCTACTTCAAAGACCACTTATCCTGTATTTTCCTGTACAAAAGAGGCTTTTTATGTCTAATCCATTTGAAGACTGAAAAGTAGACCATTATTTACTTTCTGTAAATAATGCTCATTTGTATGCTTTTTCTTTATTGAATGGGATAGAGCTTGTTATTCACCATTATGAAATGCTCATATTCTTAAATTTTTGTGTATGCCTTTCTTTTTTGCAGACTAAAACTGGTATTGCATTGTTGTATGATGAAGTATCTGAAAATGCTTATGACATCCGACTGAAGCTTACAAAAGAGGTATTAACAATTCAAAAACAAGATGTCGTCTGTGTTAGTGGAAGTGATCACAGTGCAAATGTAAGTGCTTCTATATCTCTGTGCTTTTGGGTGCCCACTTTAATGAATTCTGCAGAGGACACCTTTATTGTATTGGAATGCAAGAGATTTTATTGGGTAACAAATACAAGTAATTATCAGTTGCTTGGCTCTTCTGTGCATACCTACATTCAGAAGTATAAAAACTGCATTTCTGACCAGTGCTGTACATACTTTATGATGCCATTTATAATCTTAATAGAAGCAAAAAACATCTATTAATACCAAGATTAAAGCATTCTTCCACCAAATATTGCTGGGCCATTAAATTAAGGGAGAAAAGGGAAAAGTGTTTCCCAGTGAAAGCATTTGAAGAGTAAACTGATACACCAAAGTTTTCTTCATCTGTGTATCAGACAGGATGTCTGTTCAAGGGCATTGAGCTGACTGAGAGAACACTTGATGGGCACTTATTTCACTGTAATTCTCTTTCAGGCACAGATGGAGCTTAATCAGCGCCAGCACGTATGTGGTGCTTTTTTTAACCAAAATTCAGTTGTGCTGCATTTTCAAAGCCTGTGGTGCCTCCAAGCTATAGAGGAACCTTCTGTGTGAGCATTTGGTAACGTCACTAGATAAACTGGTGATGTTTTGCATAAGCAGTACAGCAAGGATGTCTAAGTTATCAACATCCTTGTGGTTGGTTTGCTGAGATAAGTATAAGCCTCATTTCCTCATATAAACAGTGTTCTTGAATTTGAAATACATGTACATAATTTAACTGAGTAAAATCGATTTCATGAACTTTGCTGGTGTTAGAGTGCACAATTCATGGCAGCCTCCTCAGAGAGGGCCAAGGCAGAGTATTTCTGTCTGCTTGCTGTATTGCATCCTGTAAACCTAAAATCTGGCACCTGGGGACGTCAAGTGGGTTTGTGATACTCTGCTAGGAGTTAGAAGCAAAAAAGCATGTAATGGGTATTTTTGTGTGTGTATGTGAGTATGTTAGAGAGTCTGCCTCTATAATATGCAAATATTTCATTCCTGCTGCAGTAAATATTTAAATTGTTTAGTATCACACATAAAATAATTTGAAATCGGTTTTATCAATTCAAAACATTAAGTACCTGTCCATAGAATTCTGTGGAACATGACTTGCTCTTTAAAATGTTTTAAAAGGTTGATGGGTGACAGGCATGTCCATTTGTGGTTGGTTTGCTGAGATAAGTATAAGCCTCATTCATCAGCTTTGCATATACTTTGTGCTTCACTGAGGAGAATGAAAAAACACAGTTGTTTGGGTGTTTTTTACCAGGCATTGCTGGTAATGCTGATAAGTTGTATGCAAACTAGTTGCAAGAGTCATAGTAAAACATAATGAGACTTCAGCATATAGTATTTGTGCATATAATTATACATGATTGCTATGGACTCAGTGGTGTTTAAATGCCTTGTGTATGCATCTCATAGAAGAAGAATCACAGTTTTATCCTACATATGTTATTATGTATGTTATTTCATGATTGAATTAACATAAGCTAGGTGCATCTGGGAAAATATTGTATCAAATCTGTGTATGTATTCATCAACACCCAAAATACAGCAAGTCACCCCCCACCCAGCATTCTCAATGTCCAACCTAAAGCAGTACAAAAACCTGCCCTGAACAACACAAGTCTGCCTCTTCCTTTTAGTATCAAGATTTGGGTTGATTTTGATGCCTTTTACTCCTACATTTTATGGGTACACTAAATAGTATTTCCTGATGAAAGACAAGGCAGGGAAGCAAGCTTTGAATTGAATTTTTAAATAAATTCTGGAAAGTTATAGACCTTGCAGAGGAGGCATAGCTGGGATATGCAGCCACTGCATATAAAATGAGTCCAAGTTTCTTTGTTGTTTTTCATTGCCAGTAGTGATCACAGTAATGGGTAGAGCCTAGAAAGAAGTGATTTCCAGGACTATGGCAAGAAGAGACAGTTTTTCTTAGTTGTAGATGTAGTGTAGAAATAGCTGGTAGTTGTCTAGTGCTGAGTTTGGTAAGTTTTACAATTACATTTACATGACAGAAATTCCAGAGATAAATGGTTTATATTTCAAGTGGTTAAAGAGAATAGTTCTCATCTCTGTTCTGTATAATTCAAAATATTAATAGAAAATTGTAACCTGAAAGTCAATGCTATAGCAGTCATAAATGATCGCATTGTCTTACTGATTTATTCTCCTTTCTCTTTACTTTTTCATTCTCAGGTACTCCTAGTTAATCTTTATTTTACACATGGCCATTCATCAAATTAGTTAATTTTCAACAAAAATAGAAATAGCTTTGGCCTTCTTTTTGTATTCACCTCAAATGCATGGGAGGAGAAAAAAAACTGCACATAGAATGACTTTTCCTCTTAGGTGGGATATTTGAATGGAAAATTGTTGAAAAGAAAAGTTCTGTTTCTACTTGTGGTAATACTTTTTCTTCAGCCACTTACATGGGTCAGCATTTGTGGGATGCATTTGCTTCCAGCCTCCCTTTTACTGACAGGTTAATCCTGAGGAACACTGAGGACAGGATTTGCAGCTGTGCATATTTAGTTCTGCTGGTCCAGTGTAGTTCTGAATGCTACGCTGAGGACTGGCAAAGACATCAGTGATCACTAAAGCTACTGTGATGAGTGGGACTTTCAGCAATAGAGATTCTACCCAAGCATAAAAGACTCTTACTATAAAATACATTTCACTACCATCATCAGGGTCTGTTCCTGTTTCATATTTTGTCATTTGCCATTCATTTAAGAGATACTTATAAACATTGAGAAAACTTCACCTTTGATGAGAAATGTTTTACCTGTCTCACTGTAATTTAATGATAGTTCAGCCTATTTCAGTTCCTGCAATCTTGGACTTGATGAGAGAGTAATGAGAGAAAAACATAGTTCTGAAATTCAAGGTGTATATAGACAAAATAATGTAAAATCAGCTGCTTTCTTTCTGGTATTAAATTTTTTCACGGTAGACAAGCTGCCTTTAAGTATCTCTAAATATCCTTCTGGATTTGGAGCTAATTAGGGAAGTAATATTTTACAATATTTTTTATACAATATTACACTAATGAAAATAATTGTCTATATAACTATTTATAAATATTTATATAATTTAAATTTGTATACTAAACCTGCAATCGTTCCATCAAGATGCATTGCAGATTTTCAAACTTGGCAAATTCTAGTGTTCTAAGCAAGTCTTCGTGACTTGCCGTAACGTTTGGGGTGTTCAGATTTCAAGGATAAAGGGTGTATGTAAGTGTATGGGTGCATCAGAAGGACAGTGGTGGAGTTGCCCTCTGTGTGAGGCAGCACTTGGAATGCATCAGGCTCTGTCTTGGGGTGGGTGATGAGCAAATTGAGAGCCTATGAGTTAGGGTAAAAGGGCAGAGTGGCAAGAGTAATGCTGTTGAGGGTGTTTGCTACAGGCCCCTGGTCAGGGGGAGGGAGTGGGCCAGGCCTTAAACAGGCAGCTCGGAGCAGCCCCACAGCCACAGGCTCTGGTTCCTTGGGGGGCTTCAACCACCCTGACATGACTGGAGAAGCAGCACCATGAAGCACAAACAGGATGGGAGGAATCTGGAAAGCACTGATGGCATCTCCCTGACATGGGTAGTGGAGGCTCCCACAAGGAATGGTGTGCTCCTTGACTTTTCACTAAAAACAGGGAGATCCTTGTTGGAGATGTGAAAGTCGGGGGCAGCTTTGGCAGCAGAAATGATGAGATTGTGAAGTTCAATATAGAACAAGGAGAAGCAAGGCAGCAAGTAAATTGTAAGCTTCAGCCTCTTCAGGGCTAAAGAACTACCTTTAGCCTCATCAGGAGATCTTCTTGAAAGAATCCCATGGGAACAGGGAGGAGGGGTCCAAGAGAGTTGGTTACTATTGAAGGATCGCTTTCTCCAGAGTCAAGAACAAGCCATCCTAGTGAGCAAGGAATTGAGCAAAGGGGTCAAGAGACCTGCATGGATAAAAGGGAACTACTGTCATTACTCAAGTGTAAGCAGGAAATGCAGAGGAGATGGAAGCGGTCAGACCACTTGGAATTAATGTAGAGAGGTTGTCAGAGTAAGTTCAAATGAAATGAAGGCCAGGTTACTCCTGGAATTAAATCTGGCCAAAGGACAACAAGAAAGGCTTTTTCAAATTCATCAGTAACAAAAGGAAAACTAAGGATAATGTGGGCCCATCACTACATGGAGAGGGGTTCTCATAACAAAGGATACAGATAAGGCAGAATTACTGAATGCCACCTTTGCACTGGTCTTCACTGGTAAGATGAGACCTCTGGAATCGCTGACCCAAGAAACCAGGGAAAAGGACTGTTGGAAGGCAAACTTTCCCTTGGTCAAGGAGACCTGGGTCGGAGATCACCTAGGTAAACCTGACCATCCACAAATCCAAGGGCCTGGACGGAGTGCATCCGCAAGTGCTGAGAGGGATGCTGGATACCACAGCAAGGCTGCTCATGATCATCCCTGAAAAGGTGTGGCAATCAGGAGAGGTGCCTGAGGACTGGAAAAAAACAAACGCCATCCCAGTCTTCAAAAAGGGAAAGGAGGAGGATCCACACAACTACCAGCCAGTCAGCCTCACCTCAATCCCTGGAAAGCTGATTGAATGCCTCATTTTGGAGACCATCTCTATCTACATGGATGACAAGCAAGTCGCCAGGAATAGTCAGCATGGATTCAGTAAAAGTAAATTATGATTGACCAATCTGATTGACCTCTATGATGAAACAGCTACCTGGATGGATAACAGCTGAACCTCAACTTCAGTAAGGCTTTTGTCACTGTGTCTCACCATATCCCCCTGGGCAGGTAACCAAGCACTGGAACAGATTGCCCTGAGGGGTTGTGGAGTCTGCTTCCTTGGAGTTATTCAAGAACTGTCTGGACACAATCCTGTGCCATGTGCTGTGGGATGTCCCTGCTTGAGCAGGGGATTGGACCACATAACCCACTGTGGTTATTTCCAAACAGACTCATTCTGTGATTCTCTGAATTGGTGAATTCTCATAGAATCCAAAAGAATACAAAAGTATTGACAGAAATGGTGAATTGAAAACAAATAGACAGTTTCCCTACGTGTCAAGTATTTTTAACAGAAGATGTTTTTCCCTCCAGGTTTAAAGTTAAACAATACTCACAGAAATAAATTAAGTGCATGACAGAGAATGATCAATTTTAGTTAAAGGATAACCAGGAAGGTATTATTTTTTAAACTTTACTCCATTAAGCTATTACTGGACTTAGACTCTTTCTCATTTAATGTGCTAAAATTAATTTCTTACATACAGTACCTCAACCTAAATATTCTTTGTTTTTCTTCCATGCATATTGCTTCATCCTTCTCCTGTTGACAGTCCACAGTTTTATGCTCTCTTTTCATAAGCATTTTCTTTCTTTTATTTTGTATTTTATTTTTCTCAGAAAAAGAGCAGAAATCTATCTTGGTTTTTTTATCAAAATTTGTCCTTCTCACAGAGCTAAATTGTCTCTGAATTGGTCATGGGTCAGGCAAAGACTTTTTGAATGCAGGTGGATGGCATTTTGATTGGAACAGGACTCCTCAGAGGCTGGAGTCTGATAGAATTAGTATACCAAAAACCTTTGTATGCTGGATATTCCATGTTCCAGCTTCCCAAGCTGTGTCTTAGTATGAAGTAAAGTAAGTGAATAAGGAAGAAAAGCAGCAAGATTGGTTTTTTTGATTAAATGAATAGAAACAGAGTCTGAAAATACTGTTCAGATCCCTGATGAGATTTCTATGGCTTTTCCTTTATACCTCAGATCTAATAATGACACAGAAGAATGTTACCTCAGAAAACCTCTAGGGAACAAATCTGCAAAAAAAAATCTTTTTTTTTTTTTAAGCTAAGGAAATTTCTCTCTCAAGAACTGCTAATATTACAGTTTGCCCAGTGCCTGTTCTACCATTACTGGTGTGGTATTTTAGTCCAAAATTGTTTTTTTTTTTTAAGTGAATAATTAACAATTTCTATCTTTTTTTTTTTAATATCTTGTTTTAAGCATCAAGTAAATGATTAAGAGTCTTCCCTTTGAAACTAAGATCACTATATGGAGAAAATACATTATTTAACTGTTTGTTATTGTTTTCCATGCTCTGGAAAGATGACCTAGATACTTAGAAGAGAGATATCAAGTAATTCCTTAGGAACTTTAGTATGACAGAACATATGCTTGTCTTGCTGCCAATCTGAGAACAGTTAGAAGTTTGCATCACAAAATAAATATGAGTATTTTTTAGCATGACAAAAAATCTTTATTATTAAAGATAGAAATAATAAGTAGCTTAAAAAAAGACTGCTGAATAGAACAGAAGAATGCAAAGGACACTTTGAATACCCCTGAAAAACAATCTTATCCTGAAATGTGGAAAGAGTCCAGCTAAGGGTGAGTGCTCATACCAATAAGATAAAAGAAAGGCATCACAACTTTGATAAGCCACACATACACATAAATATATGTGTCCTTTATTTGAATTTTCAATAAATCTATTACACTTGAAGATATGACTATTAGGACTGGTAAACTGTAGCTTATACACATTGTGAGAGATCTTGTAGCAGTTTAAAATTTTCAACAGTTAGGAGCAAACTGTCTGACTGTGATGGAAGCATGAGGCTTTCCACTATCAGTACTTGGGATATTGATGGATTCAACCTCTGTTGTTCATCTTCACTATGGCCAGCCTGTAAAATGCTGGGCAAAATTGAATGCAGATTGGCATTACTCAAAGAAAAGCTGTATTCTGGCAGGATTTAGCTATAATTTGTTGTTATGGGATGCCTTTTAAATTGAAAGTAATCAACTAATTTTCAATGGCAAAAGTATTATCATACACAGGGCCTTATATGTGTTATTAGTAACTCTGGAAATCCATTTTTTTAGATGATCTCCATTGATGTAGTTTGTATCTGAGAAGAGTCTGGGATCTTTTCACACCACTTGCCAGAAAAAAGCTCTTGTCCGAAACTGAATATTTGACAACTCAGTGGAGGAGTACCTGAGGATTCTTCTGAAGTCATACTGAGACTGTTTTTCATTCAGGCAATTATATGATTCCTTCCCTCAGAGGAATAAAACACCATGGGCTTTGTCAGTCATCCTAACTAAAATAAATCATGCAATAATTTATTTTGAAAGGGATCTCTTGAGGTTATGTAATTCAACCCACTGCTGAAAGCGGTGATAACTTCCAAATTGCTTTGTCCATTCATGTTTAGAATATCTCAAAGGATGGAGATGCTGCCCGCTCTCTGGGCAGCTCTTGATGCTTAACTGTGTGAAATTCTTTCCTGTGGTTATGCTCAGCTGGAATTTCCTTTCTTGCAAGTTGTGATTTGCGTCTGATGCTTTTTCTTTGTACACCTGTGAGAAAAATTGTTTGGGGTTTTTTGTTGTTTTGTTTTTGGATTTTGTTGTATAATCCTCCTTTAGTTTGGCTAGCTTTGTAATAAAATGAGTGGCTTCATTTTCACCTAAATTCTCCACAGAAATTCACCAAAAAAACCACTTTCCCCTTAAAAAAAACCCAAAATAACCCACAAAAAACCCCACACAAACAAACAAAAACCAACCAACTTTTACCTACAGTAATAAGATAATATAACATTTGCAGTAAGATAATAATGTAAACTGATAAAAATGTTATTATATTTAATCTGCAGATGTCCCAGGTCTGTTTTAGCACATGAAAAGATCTGCTTTGACTGTATACAAAACTGAACATCAACTGACATGCCTTAGTTAATTTTTAGTGCATTCTTCCTGTCCTTTTAGGAGAAGGTGAGAACCTGTGCAGTGCAAGAAGTAAAGCTTCAAACTCTCTCATTTAAAATAATATTTTGATTTTTGTCCACCTGTGATAGAGAGGAGGGGAGGTGACTCCTGCCACAGTCAGACAGTAGGTGCATGGCAACCTGCAGCCAGCCACTGGGTAGGTGGAATTTTGCTGTCAATAAGTGAGGGTTGTGTGAGCAGAAGGGGAAATATCTATTTGAAAAAATGCTTAATACACGCTGAACAATTTGCTGAGGAAGCTCAAGGTTTGGAGAGGTGGATGTTGTGAACTGAGAAGGCTCTCATCATGGGAACTCCCCATCTTGAGGAGAAAATTTCCTGAAGAATTTCAACATATCCTTGCTCACCACATCCTCTTTTCATCTTTTGGGATGTTTAACAACCAACGGGATGTCTCCCTTTTATGATACAGTTTAGTGGTTCTCTCATTCTTACAAGATCTGTTTCTTCAGTCATTTCCTAATGCGTAAATTCCTCATGGTCGCTGTCTAGAGTTGCTAAGAGAAGGAACATGTGGCTGATATGTTAAGTGGTAACAAGAAAGCTAACTCTATCGCAAGTGTAGCCAAGAAAAACTATCTTCTTACCCCTTCAGGTATCAGACTGTTTCTTCCCTTGCACCCATGCAGGACAGGTTACAGGCTTCTCTTTTAAGTCTTATTGGACTTGTTTTGCTTTTTCCTTTCCCCTGTATGTTTCCCAAGGGCCTGTGTGGCAAACTGCATTTTTTTTCTGTTGCAAACCTGCCATGAAGTATCTGTAATTAATTTGACATCTTACTTTCAACAAGTAAGGAGAACTTCTGAGACTACTTCTTTCAATAAATACCAGATGCAAATTTAGAAGTTGGAATAAATTTGCTTTTAAAAAAAATCCTGTAGACAATGCGACAATGATTTCTTTCTCTTTGTTGACTTTTTCCTACCTTCTTCTTTGTCCACTTTTTAGGTTTAAGGAATAGTCTGCTATCTATTTAGGTAATAGTCTGTTGTGGTCTGAGTATGGGGCCATGTTTAGCCAAGGCTATTTATCAAACACGTATCCATGTTCATTTTCTGGGTTAAGGAAAGGTGACTAGTCTCCTTGAGAGAAAACCAGTGATTTTTGTCTTAATTGGCAATTTTGATGATGTGTCATTGTACTGAGCCTGTTGGTGCCCTTACATTCCATGGGATTTGTTGGTGTGGCCATTGTTACGAACATTCCTGTCGATAATAATTGTTTGACCCATTTTTGCCAATATCTGTCTGAAGTAGTATAAGGCACACAGCACCCCTTGAAAACTGCAGAGCTTAGCCCAACTACTCTTAGCCCAGGGGCACAGACTCAGGCTAACAAGTGGAGTTGGTACCAGGAATTTAACCTTGTAATGTCATTGGTCAGTGAAGCCGTGGGCTGTGTCAAGTGCCCCAGCCTTTTCTGCTGCATACTTCAGTTTGATGCTTGGAAATAATATTTGTATTCATTAATATTTTCATGCAGACTGGAACTGAAAAGGAAAATACTGTACAGACAGAGTCTCTTTTCAAAAATGTCTCTTTATATCAATGATTTTGGAGTGCTTCAAGCAGATTCTTCTTCTGAAATCTCCATAGGACATTATTCATTTAGGTAGGTAGGTAGGTAGGAGGGAGATAGTTAGATAGAAAGATAGATAGATAGATAGATAGATAGATAGATAGATAGATATGATACTTTTTTCTGATGAGAGGTCTTTTACCACAAGTACCAGTCCTGGGTGTTAACAACCTGGTACTAATGACATATTAGGTAGGCATTGGCCTATAGGTGGATATAAAATCTTCCTAAAGCACAGTAACAGAAATAAGCACTGCAATTGCCTTCTCATGTTGCCCATTAAGCTCCAGTAATACCACTTCACATGAGCAAATAACAAGACATAAACGACCTTCCCAGAGATAAAATTTCTCTCATCATTGTTTTTTAACAGAATCTAGTAAGTCTTCTGTGTAGAGCTACCTCATACCTAAAAGATGGATATTTGACCATATAGTTCTCCCCATATTTGTAAATGTCTTTCAGTTTGCAGCTTATGAAAGTATAGCAATTTTTTCAGCTGCATTATTCATTTTAGGTGTTATAAGCAGCACTGCACCTGTTACCAAGTTGTCTCTTCTTTGTACAGTGGTTGAAATAGTGTTCTTTTGAATGGTGTCTGCATCTTATACGGATAAAATTTTCTGTTGTATCTGCTTTTCAATATATTCCCTGTCTGACATCATTCTTGGAGTTCCTGAAATTTTCTGCCTCACCAGTTCACAGTTTGCAACAATAGAAAGTCTCAAAAATATAGGAATATTTCATATTGGTATCCTGCCAATTACAGCTTTATTTCTTACATTCTATATATTCAAATGCATCCTGAAGTTTTATGTGGGGTACTACTTTGTCTTGTAGTCTCCTAGAAACAGGAAACATGTGCCATGGGGGTACATGATTGCTTCTGCTTGGTAGCACACCTGTAAAGTGTGATTGTTGCAGGGTACACATCAGGTGCTTTGGAACCCATGAGAATAAAGAATTTCAAGAAACTGTAGATACTATTGAACAAAATAAAATGCTATTTAAAAAGCAAAAAAGATTAATTTAAAAGATGTTAATTTCAGCTTTGCTGTTCTGATTTATAATTAGTAAGACTGTCTAAAGAGCTTTCCTTGCCTATAATGAAATAAAATTACACAGTCAACTATAGCATTGTTTTTGTTATTTTTTTAACACTGATACTAATGTCTTTCTCACTTCACTCTAAAACCATAAATAAATTCATCTGGAAAGAAAAATTATATCTAGCCTGCTGGCAACCAAAAAGTGAAATAAGATGTTTGTTTGTTTGACTGAGACACACACACTGGGTTTTCAGCTGCATATGTGCATGACATTAATGTCACAAAAAGATAGGTTTGTTTCTTTCCCTACAAACATTGCAGTTCAGTTTTGGCAAGACGTTTTGGAGTAGAGTTTTCTTTCATAGTTACTTGCAAAGCTACTGTGGGTTTCAGTCCAAATTTCATAGTCATGAAATTTTATCCTCGCATAACAAATTCAGGACTCATTCAGACCTAAAGTCTACTGAACCAACGTTCCTTTTTCTGACAGCAGCTATGAATGTTTCCTTAGAAAAGCCAAACAGGGCAAGAAAGTTGTTTTTCTAGTCATAGCAAATTATATATGATCATGGAATTGAAATAAATGTATGTAAATTATCTTGATCATGATACTTAATCATGCTCAGCTTTTAGCATTTTACTTTGCAATTTGAATATCTTGAAAAGAAGAAAGTTTTTGCAGTTTTTAAACATAGCCTTTACTAAGCTGTTATGTAGGAATCATTTAATTATGAGTTTAATATCTTGTTTTAATGGAAATATTTGAATACTTGTAATAGGCAATACTATGAAGTATTTAAATAGAAATATCAAGATTATACAATGTTATGCATTGGTATATTGCTTTTTTAGGACTGCCTATCAATCATATAAAAATGCATGTTAGCTCTATTTGAAAGTATAAAATGCCAATAAGTAGTTCCCTCCTTGTCTTTTTTATAAAACTTCTAAAGCTATTCACATTGCAGCTTTCTGTTTGTTGTATGATCATACTAAAGCAAACAAAAATGTGAAAATATGTATTCCATTGTCTCCTCCTTGTGATGGGATATATTAGGATAATGTATTTTCAAGGTGTGAGTATAGGTGGAGTAAAAGAAGAATTAGGTAAGCAGACAGCCATTAGTTCCTGGAAAGCATATCTTGGGAGTGAGTCCCTGAATTCAAAGTTAGGGATATATTCTGATTTGGATTGGATCTGAACTATGTCAGTGAGTGTGATAATTTCAATCAAAAGTTGTGATGCAGTTCCAAATGAAGAAAAAACTTATGAAAAAATTTGCACAGATTTCAAAGAAACTGCATTATATCAGCTAAAATTTAATCATATAAATCTTTTGACATGCCAGGTGCCATGTTCATAATGCAGCAGTTTTCAATTTTTAGCACAGACTAGAAAAGTACAGTATTCATTGGAACAGAAGCAATTTTGAAAATGTATGAAAAAAATCCTATTTTTTTACTATATGGATTATTTTTATCCACCTAAAATGAAACTGAAATTCCAGATATATTTTGTTTCATTTTCTCCTAAGTCAATATGAATATATATCTAGCATTATGAGTGTTACAAAAAAAAAGAGCTATATATATTAAAATAGCTTGTTATCATAAGATTCTCGTCTTGGCTACTAAAATAAAAATTTATATTTATTTGAATTGGTGAAATTGTAAAACACACAGAGAGAAAGTATACATATACAGGAGTAATCTTGTATACTATTTCTAATGTACAGAGAAAGAAAAAATATTTTATCTTATGTGTTCAGGAATTACTGTAAAGATGGCATTCTATCCACTACTGTTCAGCATGTTCCAAAAAAAAATTCCCATCAACTGTATAATTATTGTCAACAGATGAAGTGAAGTGCTATTATTATGTTGTCAGGCACCATGACTTACACATTATTGAAACGTCAAATTTAGCATACTGTTAAACATATGATAGGTTTCTCTAGAAAAATATTGATAAAGGTTTTTCTTCCTTACGCACTTAAAACTGAAATGAAAAAATTAAACACTTGAAGTAGACTATCACTTAAAGTTTTTCAGCATATGCTACAAAAATATAGAGATCTGAAGATATAGAATAGAAAGTACTGGTATTTTTGGTTGAAAAATTAGAACAAGTATGCATACACAATAACTATGAAAATATACATATCTGAGTTCTTCATATAGTTTTCTCTTGCCAAAGGAAAAATATGTACAAATTTCTGTTCAGGAAGAATATCACTTCAGAGATAGAAAAGTATACTAAAGTCTGAATACACAACTCACAGGTTCTGCTCTCTGTGATAAAGAATTAATTAAGTTCCTGTAAATCAATATTGAATGATACTTCAGAACTGATAATTCAGATTCTAGACTACTTTTAGGATTTTTTTTAAGTAAATGAGAGCTAGGAAAATGCTCATTCAGATATTTTATTTTCACCTAAATTTATTTTTTCTACACTTTTTTAAAGCACAGAACTGTTACTCTTCGTAGACAACCAGTTGGTGGCTTGGGCTTAAGCATAAAGGTATGGGTAACATCTCTTTTCTTCTTTTAAATTTCAGTTTGACCACTTCAGTCTTGAGTTCTCATGGTTAATATCTCTCTCTTACAGGGGGGTGCTGAGCACAAAGTGCCTGTCGTCATATCAAAAATATTTAAAAACCAAGCAGGTAACTTATGCTATTTATTTATATAGTACCATAGATACTAATAGTTTCAGGAATCTGTTTTTATTTCAGTAACAGTTATGTTATCAAGAAAATATTTAAAGTGACTTGCAAAAACATAAGTATGATAGAGGAAATATATTGATGTACTTAACTTATATAATGCAAAGGATAGAAAAAGTACAAACCAATTTTTTTTTCCCACACAGTAATTCACAACCATATGGTAGGACTAAATTCTGTGATTCTGTGACTAACTGTGCCTAGATGCCCCCTGAGAGCAATTTGTTATGTTTATTATAGTGAAGATAACACTACACCTAAATCAGTACAGTCTGTCTTGGTTAAGTATTACATTGACATTTATCTAGCAAAAGGAACCTTTGGGAGACCTTTTCAGACCTGAAACTGAACTTGGCAAGTTGGAGAACTGGTCTGGAAAACAAAGGGGCTCTTTAGTGAGGAAAAGTTGCATGTGGGTGGACTGTGCCTTGCTAAGGGTCTTGGATGACCAAAAGCAAAGTTGTGTTCTGTTCTCTGATGGGTGTGGACATGGGAATAAGCTTGTTCTTTTGTTTTCCGAGGCATTCTTTTACATATTTTAAGATTTGTTGTCTTCCAAAGCTTCGATGTGTTTCCTCTCTTCCCTAGTATAAATCTACCCATTTCATGTAACCTTTCCTTCAAAAGAAGACAAAGATTGTGATCCTCAGTGCATGTCCTGCTCCTTAAAGGTCTCAAAGCCACTGACATGATCTTTTTCACTCATCAGGCTCTTTTCCTGCTTTGCTGTAATGGAAGTTAAGCACATTTGATTGACACCATGTTTAGACTCATGCTTTACTAGGTCACATACTTGCTGATTTTTCTCCTCTGCATCTTCTTCAGGGGATCCTTTTTTACTTGAAATGAATACCTGATTTCATCTGATACCTAATGAATATTGAATGGATTGTCTATTCCTGTATCCCATTGGAAACACTGCTTCAAGTTTCCTGTGTACAGTACTTACTTTCTTTTTGTAGTATTGTTTCTGCAGTGAGGAAGAGAAGGTGTTTTTATATCAACTGTACTACTATATATGGAATAGTGATACGCTCCTTAAATACACAGTATTTATAACAATACCAAGAAAACGTGCATTCAAATAATAACAATAAATTAATGTAACATTCAGATCGAAGGGAAGTAATTCAGGAAATTAATCACCAACAAGGAAAGCTATGTCCTGCTCTCTTAGGGCATAGTACTCTCAACCAAGGTTAGTAGTGAGTTTGTATATAGAATACTTACATTCGAAGTTTTGTACATTGTGAGTAATTATTCTTTATCTGTATTTATTTGTAGAGAAACAAATGCAACAACAATTTTATGGGGTCAGCTTTTTACTTCAAATTTGAAAATCACTCCTCAGAATGTACTTGTTTTAAGATCTTATAATCTTTTGTCTGAGGAAACTCCAGAATCAGTAGTGATTGTAACCAGGGTTAGTGCTGTATCACACTAAGCCCACATTAAATGTTCCTGGCTGGATCAGTGAATGGAATGAAGACATTGACACACCTGGCAAGGTATGAAGGAAGTAGTCAGACAGGTTCCAGTTAGCTCCTGCATCCCTTCTGGCCTGAGTGAGTCTGTGATTCGGGTACTGCTGCAGGTGCTAAAGATCAGAGATCTGAGATAGAAATGCTTTTTGTAGCACGTGGCTTATAGTACTCCCATTCCAGTTACTGAATTTCTGTGCAAGAGAAAATAGAGTGGAGTTTTTGTTTGATTGTTTCTTCCAGAAGATAAATATTTCTAAAATGTGTCAAAAGATTTTCAGAAGAATTTTGGAAGTGCTCAACCTTCTTATACTGCAAATCTTTTTTGTTTTTATATATATATGATCTCACAAATCTCAGAGAGGTGCTGTTATTCAGTACAGGAGGAAGACCATAACAGAGGCTATTAACAGTGTTACTCTTCTAGTATTATACATAACTGGAAATTAAGTAAGAGAACATGTCTAAATTTATCTCACAGGTGACATTGAGGCAATATTTCTGGTTTTAGATTCTAGTGATTTAATGTAAGAGAAAACAATCTGGCAAGGGAATAAGGGAAAATAAGATGGGTTCTATAAATATGTGCATTCTCTCTCCATTTATATAATGTATATGTTGATACAGACACGCATACCAAAATGCAAATGTACTTACATAGGAAAGAATATCTGTAAGAAGTTTAATATAATGAGACCATAATGTGTTATTTAATGTTAATGTAATGAGAATATAATGTGTTAATATAATGTGTTATACATGACAGAGAGGTGAGACCAGTGCCGATTTATCTAGAACTAAGCTTTGGACTGAAAATCTGTATATTCATACTGTAGATAAATCACTAATGGACTTTCATTTCACAGGCTGCTAATAACAGTGAAACTGATTGGCTGGCTTTAAGACTGGCCTTTAGTTAAGCAGCGAGATTCATTGCTGCTTCAAGAAAATAAACTGAATTTTAAAAAATAAAAAAGGCTTTATTGTGCAATAACATTAGAAAATACATAATTTACCCGATAAAAAAAAAGCTATTTCTTACCAGGCATTTTACTCTTTTCTGTACTTGAGTAAAATACCTGAACGTACATGAGTAAAATTCTCCTTAATAACTAAAAAGCTGAATTTCCTAAAATGGTTGATAGTTTTTGATACTTTTCATGGAATTTAATGCCTTTTATATGGCAACACTATAAAATAATGTTTACAACCTTACTTTGTATGGATATAGTGCTAATTTTAGTTCCAAAGGTAGAAGCATAATAAAAAACCCTATTTTTTTCTCTTTTAGGTCTCTATAACCTTTGTGCTATCTATATAAAGTAATTAGTTGTCTATTTTTATACTGTTTAATTTTTTCAAACATTGGATAAGTGATTTTGTTGGCACTGATGTAAGCATCAGCTGACAGCATTTCTGCTTCAGTTTTTGCAATAGGATGAACATTTCAATAGGATTTCATTTCATTATTTCACATAAGCACATCACATAGCAGCAGTGCTTATACATACTATTCTTATAGTTTTGACCTCTCAGCTGTGATCACTGTGTTTATAAATTTCAAATTAAGTTATTCTAGATCTCTCTTCTTTCCTGAACAAGTTTACTGAAGCATACACAGAAACTCAGTTCAAGAGCATAACTTTACATTTTTGAAATACAAGATTATTTGGTCACTCAGTGCTGGAGACTGATGTATTGCAAATCACGGAAAAAAATACACTGAGTTTTTCCTGAGCACGTCCTCCTCAACAGCATTAGAGCAAGTTTTGCTAATTCAAATGACTCATCACCAAGTCTGGCCTTTTAAATATTTTCTATTGATTCTGCCTTCCATTCTAGCAAAGATTACATTTTTTTTTCCTACCTCCAAAACTTTTGCTAAAGTTAATTGCAGAGGGAAGAAATTTCTGTGTCGGAATGAGAAAAAGTAAATGCAAACTTTAAAATATAATGTAAAGTTAAAAACTCAAGAGTAAAATTATATAATTAACCACAGAGTAATTTTTATCCCATAGGAAATAGTTTCACTTCCAAAATCAGTTGTTTTTCCTACCCATTTATTAAATCATCAGTTGACTCAGGGTATTAACAACATTGCTGATAATCTCCCAGATTATTGAAAGAATTATTGATGTTGAAACTTCTAAGTAATGTTTTGTAGGCCTGATTCAGGCTGGTTTGGGTTTCAGGTTTTTTTTAATGTAATTCAATACAGTATTGGTTTTGTTTTTTTCCTTTTGAAACTGGCTTAAGATGGAGTGCATGGTGCTTGTTGTACATTGATGGGTGGTTTGCTGTTAGTTTCTAGGTGTGTTATATTTGTATATATGTGCTAAGATCATATGAACAATCTATTTAAGGCAATTGTGCTGTGGACTTACAGTCAAATAAATGTACAGTCTTATTCCTAGAGCTATGTAATGTAATGTCCAGAACTTGGAAAGGAATCATATCAGTCAGGTTTTCTTGTTGTACAGTGAATTGATTAGATCAACTAAAAAATACTTCAGGGAATCTTCCACATGCTCTATGTGGATAAAGTGTACAAGATTTCATGTGTTTACATTTTTCCCTGTGTATTCCCATTTTTAATTACTGAAAATTCTTTATGAGTTTGTGGAATCTAGATGGTGGAGGTTGTAAAAATGAATGGATTTTGAAATCTAAGTTCATCCTATGTATAAGTGCTTTACCACATATAATATTGGAAATTCTGGTTGTTTAAACATCAAACAATAAAGTACTGTTTTGTTGCAGAATTATCCAGTTGACAATCACATTTTCATCTGGTGCAACTTTTCATTTTGTGAGATCTCTTGCAATAATTTGACTACTGCTGTGTGTTCTGCTCATATGTCGTGTAATATGTGAAGTCAGACAAGCAGCAGTGATGAAGCAGAGCAGTGGGTTCAGCTCATGAGGCATGATGAAAATATGTAAATAAAATTTAATAAAGTGCAATGGAATATGATTCGTTTGCATTGTGCCAGTTTCAAAAAAATCTCCCTTAAGAGCCAAAATTAATTAAAATCTTATTTTGAATGCATTTTCCCACCTTCTGTAGCAAAAGTTGACTCGTAACTCATGTTCTGCTGGGTTGAAAAATCTTCTGTTTTATGCTTAGTCCATTTCTAACTGATGTTGTCCAGGACTGGAATGAACACCAGACATTCAGCAACTGAAACATTCTTGGCTTAAAACCGTGAGCTCTGCAAACACAGACTGTGTTCAGGTATCACATCCTGGTTCCTGAATTCAGGACTGTCTGGAGGACATGGCATCAGTTTGATGAGCTCTTCTAACAGTTTCCCATGCCAAAGATGCTTTGGTGTGAAATTATCTGTGATACCTCCTCCATGGGTATATTTCTGGGGTTTGGTGTTGACTCATCGCCTAAGGGTACAAGCACGGTAATCCAGCCCAGTCTGAACAAGCTGGTGGGCATGATGTGAGATTGCACAGAGCTGCACAGCGTGGTTCTATCCACAGCTGGTGTTCTTCATCCCTGCAGCTGCGTTCACCTTAGCTTCATCAGCTCTGGAGATTCATTCCACTGAGCCAGCCAGCTCAATATTAAGGATGAGTTAAGGGCATACAGAGGTAGTTAGGTTTATAAGGAAGCCAGAACGAATCAAAAATTTGTTACACCTTATGCTAAAGAAGGTGAAGACTGAATACAAGGCCATCTTTGAGCATACAGCCTCATTAGAGCATAAGGCCTCATTAGAATATCAGCTAAGAACAGACAGCTGAAGCTAGGTGGTGTTTAATTTTTGGATATTATTTCCTAATATGACTTTAAAATTTTTTCAGGTTTTTATTTTAGCATTAATCTTATTTTCTATCAATCTTTTATCATCTTTTACAGTGTTATTTTTCTTTATTATTAGAAAGGTAATGATATATGAAGTTAGCATACTCATTGTTCCTTCTCATGGACCTATGCCTCCATTTCTAAACTTGTTTTCAGAAGGCATGGAAGAACATTCTTAATATATTTGATTTCTTTTTAACTGTTGCCTTCTCAAGACTAGACAGGCCGTGAAAGGCAGTACCTCTTAATAGAAGGAAAATCTTAATGAATGATTGAAGATCAACAAGTAAAAGCAAAGAATTTTGGTCTCTGATTCAGGAATTTTTTTTCTATTCAACCAAGGAAGAATGTATTTATGGTCCAATGTCTGTCAATAATTGAGTTGATATAGTTGTGTTTGAAATCATAGATTAAAGATCTTGCTTGCAACTGGTGTATCTTTACAGTCAGAAGTGTAATTATGTTCAGTTCATGGAAGAGGAGGAGAAAAGTATATCTGGATATATTGAAGTTGTCTTTTGCATCCTTAATACTAATTTTTCCAATCTCTTAATTTCATCCAGTTTCTTAACTATTTGGATTTTCTTCATGCATTTAAATACTTATGCACATGTTTAATGTTAAGCTTGTGAATTGAGAAATCCATAAAGTCAGTGCAGCTCACCGTGTGCTTTTTTTGTCATAAGACATAGTACCTTGAATGTTTCTTGAGTGATTCAGGAATTCAACAAAAATTGAGTGAAAATATGTACTGTGACTAATCTTGAAAAAAATAAGGACATCAGATTATCTAGAGACTCAAATCTACATAGAGATGTTGATCAATTAAGTAGTTGTAAGTAAGTATTTCCAGAGACTGTTCAGTAAATTTACCATTTCACTACCTTGGAAATTTTGGAAAATTTGATACAGGCTTTGTTCAGTCTTAGTGGATAGGAAAAGTAAGCAAAGCAAAGCCAGAATTACTGGTTCTTTTCCCTTCTCACTGAGTGCAAAAGAATTTTAACAGTTCATGGCACTGTTAGAGGCTGGGTTTTTTAGAGATTAGAATGATGGATCATTTCTATTTGGGAAAATTTTTCAAATCTAATATACACAAAAATAAGATTTTAGATTTTTTAGTGATTATTTTCATACCATTACTTCAGCGTCAGCCCTTTTAGGTTTCCATCCTGCTTTCCTTTGTTCAGTATTACGTTTGAATTTAATCAAGGTACAGCATTTAATCAGCATTAAACCTATTTAAAGCTACTTAGGATGAAGAGTAAAGGTGATGTAGCATTATTTTTCAAGTAAAACTTCAAGAGGCAAACTGGAATCTGAAAAAGTTGCATTTACTTTTTCAGTGAATAAGGTTATATGTTCTGTGGTAGTGCAAAGCTCTTTTTGAAGTATTTTGGTTTTAGTGTTGCTTCATTTTACACATAATGACTGATACTTTTAGAGTAGCCTTTCATAAGCACCTTTGCATTTGAGAATGTTGCCAGTGGGAGAAACTTTGATAAAGTGTGGAAGACTTTACTTAATATTTTTGTCATGAAGGGAGAATGTGATTTCATGGAAACATCAATAGATGTCTTCAGGTTTAAAATATGCCTTATAGAAGCAGGACTGACTTTTTGTGTCCAAATAGTTTTTCCAGTCACTTTATTTCTAATATATTTCTAAACTATATTGTAAATTCTGCATTGTAGTGACACACCCTCTACAATTTCATGTATGACAAACGTATTTTTGAGTAACCATCATTGATTTTAAATTATAGACCATTACCTAAACCCAAAGACTTTCATCATAGACATGTCAGCAAGCAGCAGGAGTCCCACTTATTGGTTTAATATGCAGCATAATCCACTTCTAGAAAAAAATCTCTGATTGTCCCAAAGGCTATACTTGTTTCATTTCATAGAGTTTGGTATTGACCATATAATGCTCCTCTCATTTGCTTATGTGGACAGCCTTGATTGTTTTTCAAGATTCTGCGAGCAGGATATAATTGCTTTGTGCTCCTAAACTATAAAATTTATTGGCTAACACACACGAGGTGGCTGGGGATATTGCAGTATTCATCATCCTTGTGGAATGAGCAATGGGTCTTTCCTGATCTGGCAGCCAACAGTCCTGGGGGAAAGGTTCAGCCTCCACTGCTCCAAAGAAGACAAGGGAGCGAAGTTACAATCCTCCATTTACCCAGTTTTCTTCCTTGAGGTTTTATTCCTATTCATATCACTGCTTTTCCTTTTTAAGCCTTGAGCTGTTAAATAGTGTTATTTCAAGAATTTTAGCTGTGTCTAGAATTTAGTCTTTCCTTTTTTGCATGAATACTAGTCTAAGTATTTTCCTATACTTTTGTTACAATGAAGAAGTTTTTTCAAAAGACTTAGACAATACTGCACAACTGTGCTGTTGTGTCATTATGCAGTGTATCACAAATAGATGAACATCCAGGAAAATGGTAATACCTACCTACATGCCCACATATCTTCATCATGCACTCTTCCATCAGGATCTTAGATTTCACACAAACATTTTCTGGTTCAGTATGATTTGCTTTCTTGCCCTACATTTTTCTGTTGCCACCTCTTACAGAAATTTTTTTCCAAATTATTTTCTTACATTTCCACATTTCTTTATTTACTGTGCTTTTTCCTATATTGCTGTTTCCAGTGGATCTTCCCAAAAGCAACATCTTTGACTGCCCAGCAGAGCCAACAGCACAGGGCCTCAGGAAAGCAGCACTGCTGCTGCCCACATGTGCTGTACTCATCACATCTGTGGCCTATAGATCAGCTGACTGGTACTTGTTGGAGAGCAAAAAAACACATCTGCCTTGCTGCAGGGCTTGGAGCCTGAATCCGACTCTGACCCCTGCACAGACAGAGTAATATCTGAGGATTGGCTTGCTAGGGTTTTCCTCCTCAAGGAGGCTGAGGACGCACTGTCCCTGTGTTTCACCTTGTTTGGTTGCTGTCCAGGTTCTATCTACACTGATTCCAGTTTCAGGGACTGTTGCAGTGCTTGTCACCAAAGTCTGCTTCTGCCTGCTGGGGCTTCTTGCAGCTATTACTGGCAGCAGAAGTGCATCACTGTGTGTCACTGGTGTGCCCTAGGATAGTCTGCTTAGAGGTCCACGAAACAGAAAGTTTTTTTGTACTAATTTTCCTTGGTCAGCTTCTCTTCACTTGAGATCACTTAGACTGGAGGACCAGTCTGATCTCGTTTAAAATCCCTGAAATTTACCGTATGGATATAAGGAGCCTCATCATCAACTGCTTTGATTAATGACCTCTTTCTGTTCTGCCTCTTCACACATGACTTTTGTGTCCTGGTTTTCAGCTGGGATAGGATTAATTTTCTTCTTAGTAGCTGGTACAGTGCTATGTTTTTGATTGAGTATGGGGATGACGTTGATAACACACTGATATTTTAGTTCTATCTAAGTCGTGCTTTCCCTAAATCAAAGACTTTTTCCTGTCCCATGCTCTGCCTGCAAAGAAGTGCACAAGAAGTTGGGAGCAAGCACGGCCAGGAGAGGTGACCCAAACTGGCCAAAAATATATTCCATGGCAAAGAAATATTCCATCCCATAGAACATCATCCTTGGCATATAAACTGTGGGGAATTGTCTGGGAGCTGCCAGTTGCTGCTTAGGAATGGGCTCAGCATCAGTCAGCAGGGGATGAGGAATTGTATTGTGTATCCCTTGTTTCTCTTATGTTTTATTGCACACTGTCTCCTTTCCATTACTATTATTATATTATACTTCAAGAATTAAACTGTTCTCGTCTCAACCCACAAGTTTTTATGGTTTTTTTTCAAGTCTTGTCCCCATCCCTGGGGGCTAGCATGGGGTAGAAGAATGGGGTTGGAAAGGAGGGTTGAGCAAATGGCTGCATGGTAAATAGTTGCCAGCTAAGGTTAAACCATGGCAGCTTGCTGATACAAAGAATGCTTAAAATTTCTCCACTCACTTCTGAGTCTATCAGACACTGTGGACAAGGCATGCATTCTTTGAATTCATCCCTTTCTTCTTTGCCTCAACTGGAATTTCAAACTTACCCTCTTCCTTCTATCTCCAATTCAAAGATGCTTCCACTTGTTTAAAACAGTTCAATGGCCCTAACATAAGCCCTGAATTAAAAATTGTTCACATTTTTCACTATTGGTGTATGTATTACTAACATCTCAAATAGAAGTTTAGTATTGAGATTCCCACACTAATGTTCATCACCTCTACCAACATATGTACCCAGAACAGATTACTTCTGATTGCTTTGTGACAGTTTTGAACTGCTTTAATTCCCTTAAATTTCTGTACATAGATGTCTTTTCTATGCAAGCTAATAAAAATTATATGCATGATTTTAAATAAAAAGTAGGATGAGAAGTGGGGTAATGACCTCCAATGCAACTTGTAATATGATTTTTAAAATAAATAGAGAAATATTTCCTAAGTATTAACTAATGAACTGTAGTTTTAATCTCCCAAAAGAGTGATGAACAATTTATTTTTTAAAAAGTGCTATTTTGTAACAAAGACACATTTGCAGTAGCAACAGCTAAATTGCAGAAATCAAGAATATTCTATTCAATCCCTTCTTTTGTACTTCTATTTTCTTTTCTCATAGTACTCTCTTTGTTAACGTTGATGGCATTCTTCTAACCCTCAAGGTGTGACCTTAAAGGTCATATATGAGACTAATAGGCTTTCTTTAATACTATCAGTCTTTTAAGGATAAGAGTCTTAATTTTAATTAATTTATGCATTTCATGAGATAAACATCTTCAAATTCCAACCAAAAAAAAGTTAAAATTTAGAAAGTTAGTGAATAGACCTCAAAACAATGTCATTGTTTGTATCTATGGAGAGTTGATTGAAATTTCAACATGACATTATCCCCATTAATTCTGTAAGGCAGGAAATATGCAAATTGTAGATCAAAATAATGTTATTCTTTAGGACAAAACTAACTCAAACTTCAAGTTAGAATTGTATTAAATTCTAGTCACAACCTCTTTAATTATAGCAGTCCCTGTTTCCCTTTTGTGGAAGAATAATGAAAAGTGTGAATCACATTTTCCACATAATTTATTGAAATCCTTCATTAGTGAGAATTGACATTTGTATTCCATACTAAACAAGTTCTTTATGCTTGGAAAGTAGCTCTCTTAATGTGTTTAAAATTGCTGGCAGTCTATTAACATTTTGGATGAATACTGATTGCTGTGCCATTGGTATTTTCACAACCAAATCAGTTTCAAATGAGAATTATGAAGAGTGTTTTAAAACAATTGCTGGAAGAGAATATAGCATTTTTTCAGTACTACTATCAATTAAAATTCACTCCTTCTATAATCCCACAGCTGAACAGACAGGAATGTTATTTATAGGAGATGCAATTATACAGGTCAGTAAACATTCACTTTTTTCCACAGACATTTGTTTCTTATTGCTTTTATTTTGGTAACTAACTTTGTGTTACAAATAATTTTCTCCCTATTGTATCTGTTTTTAGGTTAATGGTATAAATGTAGAAAGTGCTACCCATGAAGAAGTGGTAAGTCATTCCATTTTGATTTTTTATTGGTGTACAAAATATCTTATGTCCAAACTGTTCTGTCTCTGATCTTGTTTCAAATGAATTTACTCTTTTTTACTATAAGGACAGTGCTATTAACCAGGTTTATAATTTATTTGATTATTAAAACTTTTCCAGTTATTTAATTCCATTTTGAAATCAAATTTGGCATAATGCTTGGTCTAACCTGAAGCAAAATAATTTATTGAATAGTGGTCAGGTTTTACAGATTTGCTTCATTTATCAGACTGACCATATGAGGACAAAGCCAGTTCACATTCACTTGATGTGCAGTGCTTTGCTGGTCTGTAGTGCAAGGCCTTATAGATAACAATTGTTACCCCTGTTGCCTGTTTATGAGCAGTATCTCAGAATAACATCTGTAGCAACCATAAATGACATGGGCTTTGGCAGTCTTATCAGCAGGGCAGAAATTACATGGGCAAAGGAACTAAACTTGCTTTTATTACTTGAAGGTGATCTCTCTAGGTCAAGATAAAGTGCAGCTGCATGATCTTGCAGTCCTTTTCTTGGTGTTGATTAATACCATCAAGCTGACTCTCTTACAGACAGTCTCCGTAATAGTTAGATCTATTGTGTATTGGTGAACTGCCCTCCTGCTGCATGTGTTATTATTGCTCAGAAAAAAAAAATTAAACTTCCAGAAAGCTACTCCTCAGAAAATGGTAAGCTACTACCATTAAGAATTGTTTGTAAAAACTAAGAAGTGGTCCAGAACTGTCAGTGTAACACAACAGAGATGAGGAATGAGAGAGAAATACATAGTGCTGCTCCTTTTCCTGTACATGGGAATTCAGTAGAAGCATTAAGCATAATTGCTACTACCACAGCCTGTTACTATGATGAGAATAGGGTTAGAAGAATGTGTCAGGCAGTAGAGATAAGAAGTGGTTCTATCAGATGAGGTGGGCTGTTGACAAAGCTCCTCAGAGAATGGAAGATTTATTATTTCTTCTTTTATCAGAATTATGTCTTTGCATTTTTATGAAATAATGGTTGAGATAAAGTTCTCTTTATTTGAACATTGTGGGTTTGCAATTTGAAGGAAATGCTTTAAGCAAGAAGGTATATAACATATTAAGCTTGTTACAATATATTAAGCTAGTAAAATAGTAATGTAGTGATTATGGGTAGTTGTCCAAAAAACAGGAGGTTAAGGGTGAAGAACTCATTTCTTTTAGAAAATCATGCCTACATCATCTCTCTCTGTAAAGGATGCCCTAAATGTCACTCAGGTTAAATGAGAGGTGCTCCAGCCCTTCTATTCAAAACACATTCATTAGTGAGGCTTGGGTATTCTTAATCCACTCTGGGTTCAAGTTTACCCAGCCTTGTTAACATAATACAATGGAAGCCTGTCAAAGGTTATTGAGTCATTCTTTTAGCTTGCTCTATATGCATCTGGCATTAAGGGGCAGAAGCAAATATGTTTCTTACTTTTTTTGGTGTTGAACCGCTTTTTTCTGGTTTTTTCTGTTTGTTTGTCTTATTGTGGTTTATTTTATTTTTTAAATTTTAACTCTAACAAATGCTTTCAAAAATTTTCTTTCAGTTTTTTATTTTGTTTGTTTCACAATGGCAGTTCTTGCTTTTCAGACTTTTTCTCTGTTTTTTTTAACTTTCTGCCATTTTAGAATGTCTGCTAGTTCACCCTTGCAGGATGTGAGGAGGTACACACAGTCAGCACACCCTCAGAAAACCTTTCTTTTACAAAACTGAAGCTTAAGCGTAATTGTACATCAGTATGGCTGACAGGTGTTTAAAACCCAAAATCCATTGGGGTTAATTCATGGGAGAGAAGGCTACAAAATCTCAGAAGTTTAGGAAAGGAGGCCAGTGTGTTCTGCCTGCTACCCATCATCTTCCCTCCTGAGATGTTTATGGAGTTAGCCAGTCCTGATTGTACCAAATGGGGAGTTTTGTTTCTTGAGCCATGAACTTCAGCAGTGTTAAAAGGTGATTACTTCTGGGCAAGCCAAACAATTAGCTACTCTGTCAGCAACAACTGAACAACAACAAACTGGCTCTCTGTTTTTCGTTTCTGATACTAGAATTTGTTTTTCTCCGCAATTATTCAAGCTGCTACTATCACACATTAGTTCTGACTAAGGGTATGGATAGAATAAATAATTCAGAATCAGTGCCAAGAAAAATTCTGCTTTTGTAGTAGGTAATACAATAGTGTGGAAAATTGAAAATAATTTCTTTTCCTTGAAACTTAAGTTTATTTTTAGAAATAGTCTACTGGTGTGGAGAATGCAGAAAATGTTGATTCAGAGATTAATATAGTTTCTGTATTGTGTATCAGAGAGGCAATTTAATTTTCTTTTCCTGGTGGCTAATCAGGTTGTCAATGTGCATAACATGAAAGGAGCAGTCAGATCTCCTGAGTGGAGAGAAACAGGGAAGCAAAGATAAAGGAGTATTTTGGTTGAAGTTCACAAAGGTGTACCACTTGCTGTTCTTTGGCTGGGACTTCAATTTTCAAGATATAAATACAATAAACAGTGAAAGGAAATGAAACATGTGGTTGCAGTTTTCTGATTCAACAGAATTTTTTAGATTCATAGAGTGAGAAAATGGCTTATTTGGAAGGGATCTTGAAGATCATCTACTTCCAACACCCCTGCCATGGGCAGGAACACCTTCCATTACACCAGGTTGCTCAAAGTCCCATCCAGCCTGGCCTTGAACACTTCAGGGATGGGACATCTTCAGTTTCTCTGGAAACCTGCTCCAGTGCCTCACCATCTCCACAGTAAGGCATTTCTTCCTAATTTCTACTCCAAACCTCCTCTTCTTGATTTTTAAACTGTTCTCTCTTGAACTATCACTACATTCTCTTCAACTCTCTAGTAGCCCCTTTAGGGTCTGGAAGGTTGCCCCTGAGTTTTCTCTTCTCCAGGCTGAACAACCCCAACTCCCAAAGCCTGTCATCATAGGAGAGGTGCTCCAGCCCTTTGAGCATCTTCTTGGCGCACCTGATAATCACAGAGCTGAACAGACTTCTTGGCATTTTCTGGTGTGAGTCTGAGTCTCTTTTCTCTCCCTGTTCTTAGTGAAAGAAAAAAATAAGATTCAGAAATATTTTTGTGAGTCCCCGAGGTAAGCACTGCCCTCTGCTGAAATGCACCATAAGCAAATTGTAGGAAATGTGATGAAAAACCATTTCTGTTGCCTTTCAAAGGGAAATTGGACAGAGTTCTACATAATCTCTCTTGAAGACTGTTTTATATGAATCCATGATTAGTTCAAATGTAATTTTGTATTAAATTAATCCTGTTTCAAAGATTAATAAACTCATTATTTCCATTAACTAGAAAATGCAGGAGAGGGTGTTTAGTTATACAAAAATGGAAAATTAGGTGTTGCATGTTATTTTTTTCTTACTATATCTTATTCATGTATTTCATTGTATTAGTATGTTTGACATATTTTTAGTATTCCACACAAATGTTAATGTCTTTGGAATTTTGCCCAGTGATCCAGGAAAGTACTTGGAAACATTTTTTTCTTTTTATTTATGAATATTCTCACTGAAGGACATTGCTAAATAATTCTCCTTTAAATCAGAGAATCTATTCAATAGGAATAATTTTAGATTTTCAGAATTTAAAGAGATTTTATTGATAGTAATTAATTTTTAAAAAATACTTAATACTTCATATCGAATTCAGGGTGACCCCAGTGTCTGGGAATGATTGCCATCTGACTCCATTCATTCAGAATGCTGAACAATTGCTTTATTAAAACTATATTATATTACAGTAATACTATACTATATGAAAGAGATACTATACTAAAGAGATACTAAAAGAATACTAAAGGAAAACATGTGACTGTCTGAGACAGCCAGGACACAGCTTGGACCTAATAGGCCAATTAATATAAACAACCATCAACAGAATCCAATTAAGAACTCACTCTCAGTAAACAATCTCCATAACACATTCCACATGTGCAAAAACAACAGTAGCAGCAGGTAGAGATAAGAATTGTTTTCTCTTCTTCTCTCTGTGCTTCTCCAGGAAAAACCCTGAGAGTGAGAATTATTTCTCTCTCTGTTGAGAGAATGTGAATGCCACAACTTCAGATGTTTACTGTAATGCTATTTAATGTGTCATTGGCATGTCTGGCTGGCAGTGAAGAACATGTTCTTCATTAGGCTGATTAATTGAGATACAAGGATTGAACCTCAAAATTGTTTATCTTCATTGAGATACTGAGATTTTATTTTCATTTGTGAATTAGCTATTTTGGAATTGAAGTTCTCTTCATGTTCTTTTGGAATTCAGTTCCAAATGGTGAAGCACAGATTATGAATTTTATCCAGATAATTAGAGAAAAAAAGAGATCAAATAGAAAAACAGAGGAGAATACATAACTAGAACAGGCACATAATGGTTAATTACTCAACAAATACATCAAAACTAATAAAATAATAAAACACATAGAGTGATGGATTATTAAAATAATTATGAAATAATTATATATATAAATTACAATTATATAAAAATAATTATTAACTAGCTTTTCAGATAGATGCTTGAGAAGTAGCTAAAATAATTTTTATTTACAAATTTTACTGTGTGATATCTTACTAATATGACTATATTAATAAGTAGATTTTATTGATTTATTGCAATAATTAATCTTCAAACAAACTAAGATATGTATTTACAATGTGAAAATTGCAGTGTTATGCTCTGTTGATTAAACCACATGTTAATATTGGAATATGCAATTCATTAATATTTGAGGCAACAGCTTTATGACATTTAGAGAAATAAAAATCAAAGGTTTTATTTGATGTACACAGAAGGTTTAAAAACTTAAAATTACTGCTAGCAATAGTCAGCAATACAGATCAAAGTTCAAGGAAATTTTTTAGCTAGATTGCCCAGGTAGTTGCTACACTAACATATATAGGTGCCCTTACTGACCTACACATATCTCTGACCCTGGACTGACTATTAACTTCAAATTACTCCTTGAATTTCTGATTTTTTTTCTGTGGGGTACTTTTTGGTTTGAACATGATTTTTCACCCAATAGAAAAGATTTTAAAAAGTAAAAAATGAAGAGTGTAATTCAAGTATAACAAGTATAAAATGGATATTAAATGAAGGAAAAACTACTATTTTTCTGTGTAGACAAACTGTATGTGTTTCATTTCTTGGAATTCTATCTTAATGGTAATACTGAAACTTCACAGTAATTTTAGTAATGCTCTGCATGATTTACTTGAATAGTTTGTCCTTTGTACTGCAATATTTTTGTTTTCTCAGCATAAAAGAAATACTCTATTAATATTGGAAGGGTAATTCTACCAAATCCAGAAGAACCAGAAACTGAGTTTTTTTCACCTCATGTGAAGATTGTGTGGTTCCTCTGCATGTCATGAAACTGTTTGATTTCTTTCCTCAACTGCATGGCTCTCACATTTTCTCGGTAATTTCCAGGGTTTGCTTTTAGATTGCATAGATTGCTTTTGGTTTTTCAGATGGTTTAGATTATAGTAAACTATTTTTGTTTAGAGTTTAAGCCAAAACCTTTAGCATCTTAAACTTTTCTCACTCTAGCTGATTTCCAACACTGACCTACATTGTCATTAGGTATTCAAAAAGACATTTAGAGGGTTCTACACATCAAATTTTCTATTACTAGTTTCTGTGTAAGAAACTTCCTCTTGTTTTTGATTACAAATATTGTCTTCTCAATATGGTGCTTTTATAATTTTCTTTAAATGGACAATTTGAGGTGTGTAGTAAGCATATCTTGAGTGGCTTAAGGTTTTGATGTGCTCCAGACTATGAGAGTGTCTCCAGTTACCCAAAGATGTGTGAACAGAAACATCATGGGTAAAATACATTACCCAGAAGTATTATTAACAGGGAGCTTGCTGAAATTATCTCAGGCCGACCCCTTGCTTTCTTTATTATTAGGAGACATATTTGGTATCAGCCAGTGTGAGCATATAGAATTGGAACTGTTTGTAGGTTACTTTCAAGCACAATGCAGTTTTGACACAGCTGTTCAAGAAACTGTATAATTTCTATAGGTTGTTTTTCGTTGAGAAGCTCTTTACACATGAAAAATTCATGAAGTTTATGTTTAAGTAATGCATTGTTATATATTTATAGGACTACAGACACACTAAAGAAATGTTATCAATCTTTTGAAGATTTTACTTTCTTAACTTTATCTTAGTAGTAGTTCTCATTGTTCATTTGTCATTGCCTCAGTCAGTTCTAAAAGAATGCTTTAGTCATCTATAATGTGGACAGCAAATGCCTGTTAATACTGAATATATATCTGCAGGACAGCTGCATGCATCAGACCTGAGGCAGGAACTGGGAGAAGTGAACAAACTTTTATTGAGCAGCATTTATTAATGAGTTTAGTGTAGTTACTTTCATTAAGTATTGTGTTCTTCAGAAAATTTGCTGCTGCTATGTAGGTGGGCAGAAATAAACATCAATAGCCAAAAGGCTAATATGTGATATTTGCTGGACATAGTTTTCTTTCAGTTACCCCATAGAATTTTCCTGAGCTACTTTCATGGAGATTTAGTCACAGCAGAACAGGAGTTATCATGACAGTGAGACAAATAATTTTAAGAAGTTTTTCACCTTGCTTGGATGAAACCTATCTAAATTTAATTTCCTTTCTCCAGGTGCTAATTTCCCATAAGTATTCTGTATCCCAGCACCGCATAAAGATAAAGCTACATCAAATCATCAAATTACAATATAATTTTACAACTTTGTGGAATATACAATTCATCCTCATTGTTTCCAGATGCTCTGAGAAGTGTGATTATTTCCTCATTAAATGCATCTGGCAACATTTCTCACTAAGAAACAAGTTATAGGATACTTTTGGTCTCCAATGTCTTTCACATGCAAATGATAAAACTCACATGCTTTAAAACATGATTTTGCCATTTAAATTTGCATCCATTTGCCCCCTTACTGTGCTTTTGTAGGAGATAGCAAAATTTCAGAGAAAGATTTTTTTAATTGGAGTAACATAAGTACCTGCGTAAAATGCACGCCTAAAAATATTATGCAGCTTTTGTAATGTAATTGTGGAAATCAACTTGATTTCAAGCTCTAAATATGTTAAGAAAGTATTTACATTAAGTAGTTCATATTTCAGCTCTGCTATTTTACCTCCATCATTGCACAGGAACTTCATTTCCTACGTTAGAGTAGCAGCAAGTACTCTGGCATTATGAGCATTCCCAATGTGCATAATCTTTGAGCACAAAAGCAGAATTACTATAATTAAAACTGATGGAAGAATTCAGGTACCTCACACAAAGGAGCTTTAGGAAGAATTGAAATCTTTGTTAAGCTATGGATACAAAATGTAGCACTTAGGTAAAGCACAACAGTGTGGCTGGACAGCTACAATTTTAAGTAATTTCTAAGGGTACAAGGAGTTAAGATATTTAAAAAATTTTTTGAAAGGTGTTTCTTTTAACCCTTTTAAATTTCTATTTCTTTAATAAGTGTTGAAAGACGTACAAAGGATTTATGAGAAATTATACCAGCCACTTTATTCATAAGTAGAGGGGCAATTTCTTCCATCTCCTCCTCCACCTCCCACCTGTACAAAACTGAGTACCATGGAGGGTGGTTAAATACGTGAACAGAAAAGGAACTTGGAATAAGGACAAAAGGGTGTGAGCTATCTGTGGGTAAATCAGTGGGGAGGGTGGGGGAGATGGGGGAATTGTCTTTGAAAGGGCTGGTAGGAAAAGAAAAAGCTACTTCGTAGCTTCATGAACAATATTGTATTATGTCCCTTGTTATCCTTGATAATGAGTATGAAAACTCCTGCTTCCTTTGATCCTTGTTCCCGTGCCCAAAGTAGTCTATCTCGTTGTTTTAGTCACTCTGCTCAGTTTCCACTCTGACTAAACTAACTTAAGCAGTATCACCTCCATCTCATTTCTCTCTTACACCTTCTTTTTCCTATCTATACAGTGTTTTCTGCTTTTCATTAATTTGCTGCCTTATATTAGGTGACCTTTGGTATTTCATCAAGGTATAGAGAATTTTGAAGTGCTCTAGCTCAATTTTATCAACATAACATAGCTGCAGGCTAATAAAGAGTTAGTGTGCACCCTGGTGATTCCGAAAATATTAATTAAATAAATGCTTGTGAAAGATTAGACTTAGGCTGTTAACATAAGTGAAACTAAGTTATTTTGTGTCTTTGAAGTTTTTTTTTTTAATGGAAAGGGAAATATAAGTTATATAGAGGCCTTACAACCACATAAAATTAACCCATTAATAAAATTGGCGTATTTCTGATCACAAGAGGGATTTACTCCTTTGAGATCACAGTATATATTGTACATAAGTACTGTTTCTGTTCAAAAAGTTATTGATTTAATAGAATTGCGATCTAAATAAGTGAATAGATCTTATAGGTATCACTAATATTTCAGACTCATTTGTTTAGCTGCTGACTTGAGGATGAATAATAGCACCTATGCTTGTTCCTTATTGTAGAAAGCAGACAAAACAGTCATAGAGCAGAAGTGTATTCATACACTTCAAATGGCAAATATTCTACCACAGTGCATCAAAAGTATTAAAGGATTGGATTAGAAAATCAAAAGGGTTTTTTTGTGTTTTTTTTTTTTTTTCTGTCTGATATGATATTAGGCATCAAAAAGTCTAATACAAAAATGTCTGGAAGAAAAAGTATAGCCCTGTATTTAAACAGTTATGGCTCTGACTGTAATCAGCTCTCTGAGGGAAGAGAGACCAATTCAGGAGATTGCAACATGACAGTGGGATTTGAATGCCATTCCCCTTATCAAATAGCATGTTATTTTCCCAGTGAAGGAAATTTTTACTATTGAATAAAATAATATACTTTATGGCGGTCTATGCCGAAGCTGAATACAGTAGCAAAAGTACAGGGAACCAATAACAGGTCTATAATCGTTCTCAGGACTACAGTCCTGAGACAGTATAAAGAAGTTTCAGGTATGGGGCTTTTCCTATAAAAGATTTCTCCCTTATTTGTGCTGAATATTGCAGATGATCTGCAGGTTTATGGTGATAGTAGCACTTTCATGTCTTAAGAATTGGGGAAACAAAAGCATTAAGGACTAGCATAGAGGGGTACTACTACTATGAAATAGTGCTGAACTTTATCCGTAGGTATTTCTCTTGTTCTTTTATGTTCACCTACGTGCTGTAAGGTGGCAGTGGACACATGACTGACACCGAAAATGGTGGCAAGCATCAGCCCTTTATTATTTCCCCATACACCTTTTTATACCTCTTTTCCTACATGCATAGCACCAGCATGCTCTTTTACTCTTTTGTGATGGGTCAATACACATCAGCTTTCCACACTTTTATTTAATGCTGTTCATCTGTCTTATACAGCTGCATGCCATTAGGGATGAGGCTCTGCCATAGCCCCATTTCTATTCTCCCACAATCTAATCACTAACAGTAAGGAGTTAAGTAAAGGAAAAATGTTTTTGTGTTCTAGGTGCCTCTGTTCTTTAACTCTGAAAGGATGAACATATGAGTGATTATAAATAAATCATGTGGCTGATTCAAACTGCAGGGCACTCTGTTAGACTGATCACTCCATGGGTCTTCTAGCTTGTACTTCATCAGTTAATGTGTAGGCAACAAAAGCACTTCTTGGTGCTTCCTATCTTTAATCCTGTATTAACTCTAGAGTAGGCCAGAAGATCTAGATCAAAGGGATCATTGTGGAAAAGTTTGTCGTGAGAAAAGGAAGAAATGTCCAAATTGTTAGCAATTCAGAGAATGCAGCATATGACCTGCTGGGTTTGACAACTTCAAATCCTTCTGGTTTTGTTTTTACATTTGAGAGCACAAGATAGCCTTTATTAAGGATTGCCAGTTCTTCAGCTGAAGTTACCTTTGTCATCATTTTATACCATTGTCATTAAATGATGGCAGGGTTTTTTGGTGGATGCCTCTCTCCTCAGAAACTTCAGGTCAGATAAAATCTGTTTCTGAGAGTTGTGCAGGTGTTACAGATACAAGCAAACAACAAAGAAAATTGGAAAGTAATGGCTACATGAAAACCTGCATTTAGTCTTTTTAGCTCAATCTGTGCTCCTTTCAGTTTGTATAAACTCAACCACTTAACTATCATCTAGAAAAATTTCTACATATACTTGAAGATTATGAACCTGCAGGGTTAGGTGGTTCCAATTTCCTTGCTTGAAAAGGACTGCAGAAATGGGTTTTTGTGACAGAAATGTTTGCAATTCTGTGGGTACTGATTCCACTTTACCATAAGCGTTTGCAATCACATGTAGTCAGATATGTGTATCTCTCTGTTGTGAGTTTTTGATACCTGAGACAATTCTTTCTTTTTATAAGTAAAGCAAAACATCAGATAAGCAGTAAAACATACTGCTTGTTCTTTAATTTTGAGTTCTGTGGTTTTTGTTTATAGCACACTGATCACAGTTGAGACTGACCTCCATTTCCAGAGAGAAGTCCCCATAATGCTCTGATATTCTTGGGATTTTTTGAAAATTTTACTTTCTTAGGAATGGATCTTAATGTTTCAGGTAATAGTTATCCTTAAGCAAATTCATTTAAACTTTTATTGCTTCAGGGAACAGCCAAGTTGACTCACAATTTATTTTCCAATGCACAGCATGTAAGAGCACCTTTGATCTTCCAGAGAGTTTTGTTAGCATTGTTTACACAATGCTAATTACACACTAGAATGTGTAATTAAATAGAAAAAAATATGTACAGAATAATGAAAAAAAATTGAAATTATTTATTTTTTGTTCATAATGCCTGTTATTTATATTGCACAGAAGCAGAATTATTTGTTTAAATTGTTCCTGAAGCTATCTGTAAAAATATCTTTTACTATATTTATAGGCAGAAATTAGAAAAAAGTTAGAAATGAGTAAACTAAGAAGTTTAATTAATGAAATTACTTAATTTAGAGTTTAGAATTAAGAAATTAGTAAACTAAGAAGTTGCAGTTTAATTCAAATCTGTGAAAATTTACAAAGGCTATATTGACTGCCATTTTTCCTAGCATGTTTGTATAAATTGTTCAGACACAAAGGCTTGCTTTGTATTAGCCAGCTAAGCATTTAGAAAGAGATTATTGCTCATTGAATAGTGCAATGCTAAGGAAAAGAAGAATCAAAAATATTTATTTGAAACCATTCTATATCTGACCATTGGAAAAGAGACAAGTATCAAGAAATCATTGTCTCTTGAACTAACTTAATTCTGGTTTGTGGTCTTCCAATATGAATTGCAGTCCAATTTTAATTTTAAAAACTATTTTTAAAGCCATTCTGTGTCTACTATAATTTTAAAATCTACCTGTACTGCAAGGTGTCTGTTTGTCACACATCTCCCTTGCCTACTCATAGACAGATAAGCACAATACCAGATTTTTAGCCCTGTTTATATGCTTTGAGCTGAAATTGCCAAGTTTCCTAAAGTGCCTCAAAGTACACTTTTGCTTAGGAGGCATTTTAAGTGTTAAACATTATCATTCTGTCTGAAAAGTGAAGTATTTTTTAAAACTTTCAGTTTTCTCTATTTCATTGGGGTTTTTTTTTGTTTTGGTTTGGTTTGGTTTTTTACTATGATATGTTATGGTCTAATTCACATCTCAGTTTTTTGTCTGCTCTGTTGCAGGCTTGTAAATAACATTCCACCCAGATATATTTCAAGTCCATAACTTGCATTTCATGTGAATTTCAAGTGTTTTATTTGGGAAATGCTTGTACCTCAAGCTCAGGCATTCATCAGGTGGTTCACATCCTTCTACTTCAGAATTTTTGCTTCAGACTTTTAGTCCAGTTTATGTACCTAAGTATTCTTCAAGGCATGCAAGATAAGATTAACTTAATCTAACTTCCTATATTTAAAGTGTAAGGTAATCATCCAGATTCTTTGTATTTAGAGATACATATCTGTGAATGAGGATTTCTTTGTATCCTAAGATCTTTACTGATTTCTAGAAAATATATTAGCAAATACTTTAGAGTTGAATCTCTTAAATGGCCACAGTGAAATGATTTTACTTCTGCACTCAGAATAGATATTGGCTAAGGGGCCGTATTGGTGAAATAATTCATCAAAATCATTCTCATTTTCAGTTTCAAGTGCTGTTCTTAATAAAACCGAACCTGTTTCAAACAGCCAAAACCTTTTCTAAATCTCTGAGCAGTGTGAATACTATTGTTCAGATATGTTTGAAGATTTAGATCAAATCACAGTAAACACAAAGAACCAAAATTTAAAAAGAATGCCAGCAGCTTTGCATTGTGCATTTGGCTTGTCTGCATAGAAGTATATAGAATTTCCCTTAACTAGGTGTTGACAGTAAAAATGAGATGACAAAGATCATTAGGTTTTTCTAATAAATGAGTAATATTTTTCTCTACAGACTCTCTGCTGTAGTTAGTTGAGATATAGAATCTCCTGTTTATATTTGTAAAATTTTCTCTGTTCTGTTCCTGAGAAATGCATGTGAGAAAAAGAAGTGTAATGAACCCTGGGCTGATAAATGTTCTTAGAGATAAGCAAAGCCTGCAAACTGGAGCCAGCATGAGCAGCAAGCATTTCAGCTGAAGCCCTTTTTTCCTTTATACACATGAATACAAGTGCATGAACACAAGTGCATGAACACAGACACACAGAGTCAGCTGCACTAAATGCATTTAATCAACCTTTAGAAAACATCAAAACTCACTCACTTCTGCAATTCTCTTTTAATAATTTTACTACAACAGTGTAGCAGTGAATGTTACTCCAAAGATACTGGATTTGTCTTTTTGGACCTAGTGAACTTTTGCAAAAGCTTCAGCATCACAGAGCAGTGCATTATTTAGTGACCTTCTGACTGTTAAGACCTTCTTGTGATCACTGGAATTGATTTAGTTCTGTTAGTATGTGTGTGGTTCAACACTCTGGCCTCTTCAGGCACTACCCAAAGAATACTAAGCAGCTTCAGAGAGTACGATACGGTGTGAATATCTTTTAAGAGACTATTTATGCTTGGAAATTTTAAACCAAATCACTAATATTGGAGTTATTTCCTTCTCAAAGTATAATTTGAAATAAAAAATGGAATCTCAAACTCTGCAACAGTTTCTAGTCTACTGTTTTGTTTTGTTCCAACAATTTTTGGATTTATTTCTGTAAAATTTGACTGATGTCTTCCAAAAGTATATTAGGCAATCTGTCTGTCATGCTGTCTCCTCTCATCTCTTGATAAATATAAATGTTTGTGTGAAAACATTCCTTACTTAATTAGAAGGAAACATAGTTGTTCTTCTTTGTTTGCAAAAGGTTTATTTCAATTAAGAAATTAAAATTCTTTCCTGTTGTTCCAAAGGTAAATTTAAACTCCTTTGCTTCTTTAGCTTATTTTAAAAGGCAGTCATGAATAAAAAGTGAATTCTCAGTATTAATTTTATTGGGTTTATATTTCTTCCCATTAGATATATCAGGACTACAGTTAAAATTTGTTTGGTTTGAAATTTTCTATTTAATTATGCAAAAAACTGTTGTTTCTGTACTGATCATAAACTAAAGTTGGCATTTTTAATAGATTTACCATGTAGTTAAAAGTAAAATGGTATTACAAGAACAGCAGCACTTGGTAACAGGATCTTGTTTTTTTTTGCCAACTGTGACTTCTCCCTGCCCTGATACTTTCTGACATTTTTAATTTGGAAGGGAATATCCTTGTAAGAGTGGAGGGTTGTCCTATCTTTGAAACAGTAGAGTGAGACTAGCAAAGCTACCAATCATCTTCAGTTTTTATTGAGTAATAAATAATGTCTAAACTAGGAAATAGGAAATTTTCTGTAGCAAATAAGGGGCAGAGGATTTCAAGAGACATAGTTTTCTTGCACCTTAGAATTTAGGACACACTGGTTTGCTTTGCAGCCCTAACATTCTTTTCTATGACCTTAAAAATGTATGCAAAGTTTGCTACACTGTCATTCTTGTTTCCTCCTGTTCTGACCATCTTTAAATGGTTTAGTCAGAAATCAGTGATCATGTTATTTTTCTCCACAGTGTTTTTTCCCACAATGAGACCTCAGGTTCTCTTATAGTCAGTTGTCCACAAAAGCACAACGCTGAGATTTCTGGGGTTGGGTAGGTAGCAGTGGCTGTTGTATTTTTCAGAGTTAAATAATTTAAAAACAGATTGAGTGAGGGGGAGATGGGGGTGGAAGAAAAAAAAAGAAAAAGGGTTCTTGGTTTCCATCAGACATAAGCTTGATGTTTTCATGTAAGTGAATGCATCAATCTCTGGTGTAAGCATTATTTTATTTACATAAGTGAAAAACTTAAAATGTTTGAGGTAATCCTGCATCTCATGATGTTGGCCAACGTGGCATTGTGCTAACACAGTGGTCTGGAACAACACAACCGGCTTCCTCCCAGCACATTGAACCATTAAATGCATCTATATAAGTCAGTTTGCTACAGTTAGTTGCTTTTCTGCTTGGTGGATGAATTCTCTGGTTGTGCTAGATTAGAAGCCACAAGCTCTAGCATCCATTCCTGACAAACTGGGTCAGGGATATGCAGGCCCTGTGGGTACAGGCCACATGCAAACCAAATACAGTACCTGTTTCCTGAGAGTCATGGATATGAAACTGGGGAGCACCTCTGCCCTGTAGCAGGAACTGAGTTCCTTCAGAGAAAATATCTGTAGTTCTGCATTTAAAAAAAACTTTATGTGGTAGCGTGCTATTCCCCAAAGTGAATTCTGATTGTGTAAAACATGTCTAGAAGTGTGTGTGTATGTGTTCCCATTTGGTTAACAAATGCTTACAGACAATAAAGACACAAAACTCAGGACTGTATTTGAATCACAAATTCAATTTTGAATCACAAAAGTGTGCTTAACTTGGTACTCAAATCAATCAAACCAAATACTTAAGATCATAATGTATATGATGTATTTATATATTTCCCTATATCTTTCTGTTTGTATACAGACAAAATTAATGTATTATATCTGCGTAGACACATATTTCCCTACTATCCTATGTCAGTTTTATAAAATCAGTTAGTGGAAGTTGTGTTCAGCTTGTATGTAATATCAGGTTGCCCAGCATATTATTTATTCAGATTGTTCTACTGGTCTTGCCTACTCTTTTCCATTGTTGCTTGGCTTGATGCTCCACTATTCTACATTCTAAGCCAGAAGTGCTTACACCGAATTTATTATAGATCAACAGAAATGCTGATTTCATTGTAAGTAATGTGCTTTCCATGACTGATTGTTCTTTGGTTTAAAGTAGTTGTTATTTGTCACACTTGACAGGTACACCTACTGCGAAATGCTGGCGATGAAGTTACCATCACAGTTCAATACCTCAGGGAAGCTCCATCATTTTTAAAGCTCCCATTAGGTAAGAGGAAATTAGTGAATGGGAGTAATTTGTTTTCCTCTTTGCAGTATTCTTGTAATAAGCTGACAGTGACAGAAATAGAAATTCAATCCTTGAGTGCTTCGCAGGAAGAAATAGAAAATTGTCTGTCTACTTTACTGTTCAACATATAAGAATCAAATGCATACTGCCTTGCTTCTTATGTATAATTTATTCAAAATAAAACTGAAAAAAATCATTATGATGCAGTACAGTCATGGGTGATAGCTGAAAGTTTTTCAATAGAAGCTTTGCCTGAATACAATAAATAGTGTTTGCAAACATTTGAATCATACATTTACACTGAAAGTTACTTTGAGGACACTTACCAAAAAAATGGATAACATTAATTATGTATATTTCATAAATTACTTTACTATTTTGATTGGTTTTGTCAGCAGAATTATGTTGAGACAGCTGAGTAGTTTAACAGTAGCAATACTAAAAAGTGCATGAACAATATAGATCATGGAAGTTTGGGGCTCTTTTGATTATCAGATAAAATATTCAAATTGCACAGTTGTGATCAGTGTTGCAAGTAGAAAAGTGTTAATAATAAATCACTTTATTTGATCAAATTAATAATTTTGCACCAGTTTATTTTAGCAGATTATTTTCTCTCCAAAATAAGCAAAAAGTTTTGAAATGTGTCTTGTTCTTTGGATTGATTTAGATTTTATTTCTTTAAAGTGCATTCAGCTATATACTTGTGGTTTCCTATTTTCAGCAGACTCATAGATGTCATAGTTTAGACCTTGCCATTAGAAGAATGTCAGTCACTTAATCTAGATTTTTATATCTGTCAAAAGCCAACTTGACAGGCCTCTACTAAGATGAACTATACATTTCATGCTAGAACCTTTCTTTCAGTGCTTACTGCTTATCATTTTCATTTGATAATATATGGTCAGTTTTTCTTATAATGAGTCTTCATGTGTCTTCCTACTTTTCCTACTAGATCATCAGACAACTCTAAAATTATGTTGACTGCTCCTTGGATAACTATGTCCAAGCTTAAACATGAATTTGGCAAATTAGCAGCATCTTACCAGAAGTGTCTGTGTCGTTGGGCATATTTATTTGTGACTATGACAGTGCTACTAGAACTTGTATCTCATCTTGTAGACTGATATCACATACTTGAACTGTATTGCCTGTCATTGGTTAACCTTAGCTAAGAGCCAAACTCTCATTCAGACACTCTCTCTCTCCCTGTTCTCAAACAGAATGTGGTGTACAAATAGAACAAAAAAAAAAGTAGCTATTAATTACCATCATGGCCAAAGCAGAGGCAATGTGGGAAAACTTAGACAAATGTATTGTCTATTAAAATAGATTCAGGCAATGAGAAACAAAGACAAATAAATTGTCCACCACTTTCTTCACTGACCTTGAGGTTCATTTGATTTTTGTGTCACTCTTTTCCCTACTATTGTCTCCACCTTTCTGCATTTTACCCTCTGTTAAATAGTTCCCCAGAGGTGCTGCCAGCTCAGCTCCAGGGCCCAGTGGTAATGTGGGATCTGGCTGGACCCGTCTGTGTCTGGCACAGGGCAGCCCCAACCATTCCCCACTTCTGGAAACATCCCAGCCCATCAACTCTTGCCACTAAGACCTTGTACACACTACACAAGCTGGCTGCCACCTTCACGTAGGTCCAGCAATGTTGGTGCCCTCTTTGTGCATCATGGGGAGATTGGCTTTCTCACCAGGAGATGCTGCAGCGTCTTTGTCTGGGAGCCTGAGATCATGGCACTGCTTCCATAAAGTGCCAATTCTGGAAATAGAAAGCAGCTCAATAGAAGCACACTCAAAAAAAAAAAAGAACTTGCTAGGTATGATGAGACATGTAAGGAACTTAGGAAATGACCCTTCTCCTGAACTGAACCTGGACCTCCACAAGAGCTTGCATGCACCTCTCTAGAATGTTTGGTGTAGCCATTCAGTAGAGGCTGAAACCAAGGTTTGTGAGTCAATTGATCTTTGGTAAATGATTTGCTATAAATATTCATTCTTGTAATGAGAAAAGAAGCAAATAAGGTGGATAAAAGTATGGAAAATAGTTATGACTTAATGCAATATATAAACTGGAGTTACAGAGAATAGCACCCCATTTCAAGAAGAGTTTTTCACAAGTCCATGCACAAAAGGGAATTCCAGTCATGAAGCATTATGACACATTTAGAAAGCTAAGTAGCAATTGCATTATGCAATAAAGAAATTCCCAAATCACACTGCAGGCAGGATTTAAGTGTGTGCATGCATATTCTGAAGTATTTTGGCTACTCCAGCCATCCCAGAAGGCTCAGGCACTTGTTCCAGCATTCAGTCAGACCAGCTGCTGTGCTGGCAGTTTTAGTGCTGTGCTGTGTTCACTGTAACTGCAATCATACTGTCTCTTCCCATCAACCATATCATCACCATGAGCACATCACCAGGAGTAGCATCTGCCTCCCCTGCTCCCTTCTTATACATCTCCCTTCCCTGCACCATCCCATGTCATGGCAGAATGTCATAACATGGAAATATCTACCTACAGTTCTCACAGCATTTTTTTATCTATTCGACTTCTTTGTTATTGCCAACAAAAAAACCCCAGAATTTGAAATGGGTTTATTTGTAGATACTGATTAAGTATCACTTAAGGATGGGACAAGGACTGCTTGTTTTGCATATCTCACTCTCAGTGAAAAAAGGCTTAATCCTGAAGACAGTTAAGCACACAAAAAGACCCCATGAGCACAGCCCCTCTCAGATGACATCTAGAAACCTTTTTTATTTCTAGACATTAAATTTAGTGTATGGATATTTAATTGTCTGACTTTCTGAAATGCAAGTAGTATTTCTGTCTTGGTTGGGGGAATTATATTAAAAATTCTTCCTGTGTTTTACAGCTGGAATAGATGTTGTCTGATATATACATATATTTTTAACATCAGCAGGTATTTTTTTTTTAACTGATTTCCAGGTTCCCCTGGACCATCAAGTGATCACAGCAGTGGAACTTCATCACCTCTCTTTGACAGTGGCTTACATTTAAATGGAAACTCAACTAACACGGTATGCAAATGAATAATAAAAGCATGGTGGATGTGAACTTTATAAGTTCTTTTCTCATTTTGAGCTTCAAAATGCTACAGTAAGACTAACTTAGCTTTGTTCTTTTTGTTGTTTGCTTTGATTGATTTTTAAGTGCTTATACTGTACAATTCTGTACTTACAAAGTCCACAACACACAGCCATGAACTGCTAGGTTTTTACTCTGGGACAGCTGAGACATTTGGTAGAGTGAACACAGTAAGATGTAATCATTATTTAGACATGAATTCATGTGAGCTTTTGACATACTTTGTTGCATTATACTGCAACAAAAATTATTAAATTATATATATATAATTTAATCCAGCTGGAGATGCTGAAATGCAGGTGAAATTAAGAAAATAATGTAAAGTTGAATTCTTGAAGAAAACTTTTTTAATAGAAAAGATAGGGAGAGAAAGAGAAAGAAATAAAAGAGGAAAAAAATGTATCTTTCTTTTACCCAGAGGATATTCAGTTCTTCTTTCTGCAGTGAACAACTGTGATTAAATTAATTGCAGCACTGTGGGGAAAGAAAAGAAAAAACTTTTTCTCCAGGAAAAGTGGTAGTCACCAAAGAACATAGGGTGTCTTAGCAAGCAAGAGTGCTGTCCTTTCAGTAATGAAGATTGAAGATGTAAATACTAGCTGTACAAGGACATGGACCTTCATGCTCAAAGCCTGTTTGACACCTAACAAATCTCAGCTCTAGTCTTTCAGTTGGATATTAAATTATAGAGAAAGAAGACACACTGAACGGACAGAAGCTTCTCTTCTGTTTTCCCTTTTTTTCTCAGACAGTAATAAAATTATCTGCTGCTTACTGTACTTCTCTCAAGCTTTGCACTTCTTCAACCACTGTCTCTCAATACTACTCCTTAAAGCTTGTTTTCATCTGCTAAAAATACATATATTCATGTATGATAGTATAAAGGCATAATGTACAATAAATAAATAAATAGAAATATGCTTTTCTGTGCTGATACCTGTACCACAGTGTTTGGTGAACAAAATGGTCATAGATACAAAAGGTTTCATGTTTATTTTTTTGCAGTTATCCAGATGACTGTTAATTTGGATAACTTTGGATAACAGTACTGCCTTGTACTGTTGTCTTACTAAAGAATCCAAACCACAGGATCCAGCATTCTGCTCTGCCTGTCCACCAGGTTCTCTGCAGGCAAAGAAAGTCCTTTCTGCAAAGAGCTTACATGATAAGAAAAGGGCTATGGTAGTGATTGCATTATCACATTTTAGTAAATTAGTGCCTACTAAATGCTAGGATGAGTGTGTTGTGATCATTTTTAACAATCATTATGACTGCTTTGGGAACTGCACACTTGTAACTTCTCATATTATAAAAATATAAATAAGTGGCTGGAGTTTTGTAGACTTGTAACAGAGTAATTTAGAGTTAGCACACAAGATAGCACAGAAAAGACTGGGTATAGGCTTGAAATATAAGCAGAAAAACAAAAATTAAAAAAGGTGTAATAGTAAGGTACTGGCTTGATTTTATACAGCACTTAATTTTTCTGAAGCCTGACACAAACTCATGTGAAGAGCTATGTATAAAATAGACACTATGGCCTAGAAGTGGAATAAACAGGACAGTCTGCATCATGGATTGTAAAAGTCATGATCTCCCTTCACAGAAAACAAAATGGAAAATTGCTAGAATCTTATTGTAAAACTCAAAAGCAAGGCCCTATATATTTTGAGCAGGAATGACTGGATTTTGAGATGATGCATTGTATGGTTAAACTTTTCTCAAGCTGTGAGTGTAACTGAGCTATGATCATATCTTGAAAAGTGGTTATGAATGTGTTTCAACTACCATTTAGTGAACACTTATATTTTATTCAATTAAATATTTTCAAATTTATGGCAAAGTAAAAGCAGAACTGACATTTCCTGTAATGCTATTGCCTGATAAGACTAATGATATATAAATCCTGTTTTTACATCACCCTGGTAGGGGAGATCTGACTCACTTTGAACACTGCATCTTGCAAGTTTGCGTTGCAGTTTTATCTACCTTCCTAACCACACTCAGATCTATGCCATAATAGACAATGCACCTATATTTATAGGTGGAAGTTCTACTCCAAAAAGCACACCATGTAAAGGAAAGGACAGGAGTGAGAGCCAAAGAATTACTGTGGCTCCAAGTTTACCAAGCTGTCATTTTTGATGGCTTGTAGCATAGGGGCGGTAGTTTAGCCATCTTAGCAGCAAGCTCTTTCTGCCTAATAGGATTGTACCATTTTCAGTTCTGGTGCTGTCCTGCCTCTGTTGGACCTGTCTCTGTCACCTCTGCTGTGAAGCATCTGCTGTGTGTGATGTGATACCATCTTCAGGATTTATATACATCTTTCGTAATATCAGGGCAGTTTGCAGTACAGCACTTTAACGGGGTTCTCTGAAACCCAGAGAAATGAGCCGAAGTTCTCTCTTCACACCTGATTATTTTATCTTGGTCACTACTGTGACAAATGCTACAGCGATTGACAGTGGCAGTCACATTCATCTGTACCTTATAAGTAGTTTATTGAACACAATGTAATCTTCCATAAGGGAACATAAAACATACAAAGGAGGTGGTTTCAAGGCTAGTGAGTACAGGTTGTTTTCCTGGAGAGTTCTAACTCTAAAACAATGAAGAAAGTGCTTTAGAGATCTCCTACCAGATGTCCAAATATCCTAGACATCCGGGCTACTTTCTGGAGAAATAAGTGGTGGAGAAAAATATTGTAAATAAAACAATTACTGTTTAAGACACCATGGGATAATTTGACAGTTACAATGCAAAGGCAGAATATACTATGTTTTCATTTGTTTGAGAATCCACCTTCCTTGAATTGTCTAACAATGATGTTCTAATAAGTGAAGTGAGACCAGAATAAATTGTTGTTTTCTGTTTGTTTGTGTAATTTGAGAACTCTAATTTTGATAGTGTATGTTAAGGTTAGTTGGTTAGATTAAGCTAAACAGGCACTTATATTTTTCTAAATTGCTTTAAAATATATTTCTTTGATGCCTTTGTTTTATCTGCTGAGTTAAATAGTTTTGCTTTAGAAAAGACATTGCCTACTTCATCATCAAGTTTTTAAAAATGAAAAAAATACAAATGCTCAGCTCTTGATGGGACCAGTAGAATGCTACATCTTTAATGTCTATGGTAGTCCTAGTTCCAGAGTGAGAAAATGATACAACTGAAAATGATACAACTCAATCCCAAGCACTAAAGGGTAAAAAGGGAAGAGGATTCAAGAGAGGGCGGTGGACACCCTTGGGGAATGTCTGACCAGAACACTGAGTTGAGATTGAATGGATGTCCTATGTAGGAAAGCTTCAATACTCTTGCTTTTTTGAATATTCCTGTAGTGTCTTCCATTTTGATATAAACACACCATTCTTAAAGATAATTTAATCATCCTGTAGCTTGCTTTAAGAAGAGAAACTTCAGAATTTCAGTTCAATATCCTTTCTTTTGGAATGATTTCACGTGTTCATGGTTTCAGTTGCCTCTGCCAATTCTCAATCTGAAAATCCATTATTTTCTCATGTAGTATGAAAGCAAGGTAACTTTGGACTGACTTCCAGTTCACAGTGTATCATTTGGCAATGTATATTCATAAAATTATTAATGTAATAAATAGAAAAATATCTCACATAGAGGCACGCAATGATTACTCTCATTAATTGTCACTGTGTCTTCCATTTTTTGCTGAAGAGAAAGATAAAACAGATTAAACACAGCCAGCTGCACTTCAGCAGTTTGCACTTCTGCTGTGCTGAAGACCTTTATGAAATGAGATGAAGACACTGCAAATAAGTTTTCCTCAATTAATAAAATACAAAATTATAATAATGACTCAGTGAATGATAACCCAGATTTTCTGTTTCTGATTAGACCTCTCAGAAATCATGGCAATGGAAGCTAGAAGAAAACGGTTAAATGACACTTTCCTACTTTACTACAACAGAGTTATAAGGAATATCTTTTGGATTGAAATATTTGTTTAGATTTAGCTGTACAGAAGTGCTGTTTTTCTAATTGTGATTAGAGTTGATTGGGACTTTCACTTTGACATTAATGAAGTGAATAAAAAGTATCTTTAAAAGTCTCATCCTTTCCTTTCATTAATGTCCACAGCCACTGCTAATCCTTTCAGCAGAGTTATTTCTTCTAGTATTTCATTAATCAAATTAACATTTGATTGATCAGCTTGATCATTTCTTCTGCACAGAAATTCCCCAATTTGTTAGGTATCTGGTTTTAGTTCTAAATTATATATATTTTCCCCATACACAGCCCTTGCATGTGAATACATTGTTTTTTACAGTTCTTACGAATTTTCTCATTTCAAGTTTTCAGCAGCAGCAGCAAAAAAGAAAATGTTTCTAAATTTGATGTTAGCATAGGTGAACCTTAGCAGTCCAGGTACACGTCTATGTGGTTTATAGAGAAAACTGAGAGTAAAATTGAGGTTACAAGTTCTCCCTCTAAGCTACATCCAGTGTCTTTCCACAAGTTCCAGCAACAAATTGACACTGATCTCAGAGAGAGAAGCAAGAGTCAAGGCTCAGATTTTTCCTGAGGGGTGTGCAGACTGTGTGAAATTCAAAGTTTCCCAAACCTTGAGCTAATTTTTCTAAGCAAGGACAGCATGCCCCATTTGGGGATATAAAAGGCTGCCAAAAGCTGTTTCTAACAGCTGAAGTTTGGTACACTTGCATTTATAGTGTAAAATTATAATGATCTCAACATTGTATCTTTTATTTTTCTTATATACATTTAATGTTAGGTTTTGATTTCTGACTGCTATTGTAGTTTTTGAGCAGTCATAATTAGTTTCTACTTTTTGTGCTGAGATTTGATATAAACTAGTCTGGTCCCTGTCCCCCACCCCCAAAGGAAGAATTTATCTGGAAAGGCGTTCCAGGCAAGGTTGTTGAGGTTACTCAGAAACCAATTACATACTAGCTCAAGGGAAACAAAGAAAAAGGTGCAAGATTCTGACGAATAGGCCATATGTATTCTCTAAAAATATCTTACTCAGGCTTTTATGCCATTGGTTCATTAAAAAAATAGTAATGTATTAGCACCTAGCAGCACAGATGTAATGAAATTTTCATTAATATTTCCATTGTAAATCGCCTCTAGAGAAATTTATATAATTGAAAGGGTTTTCATTTGTTCCTCACTGGTAGAATAGTAATCCAATTTATTTAAATGCATAGCTATTGCAGTGAATAAAGCAGTGTAAGTCCCCAGCAAGTACTGCTATACAGGCTCTATGTAAACATCATATATAGGTGCTCAGTGTCTGTAAACTAATGTATTAATTAAAAAGAATTACATGTCTTAAAGAGCAGTCATATTTCAAAAGCATGTATCTGATGAAACATTAGAATTAAAAGTATTTATTTTCTCTGGTAGGAAGGGAGGAGTTTTTCACATGCTTTTTCACCTTCCTCCCATTTAATTAAACATCTGTCAATTAAAATATTGTAGATAGAGCTGTGTAATTAAAAGGTGCTTTCAGTGAATTTTGAAGACATCATATTACAACTTCAAATTGTTACTTCACCTGAAAGAGCATGTTTCCTCTATAGAAGCCTTTATCTATTAAATGATTTGGTGATGCATACTTTACCAGATAATTACTGTCTTCTTAAAGCTGTCACAGAATTGTGCACCTGCATCTATGAATTCCATTAAAAATAAATAAATACAGACCCTCTTCTGAATACATGCTGCATCAAAGGATGCACAGGTATTTTGATATCGTAATTAAATCCCTCTGAATTCTGAGACAAGTTGAAAGCTCTGACTCCTATCTACAGTAGATATCACCATAATTTGTTTTGTTGTCTGAGCATCACAAGAGTTTCATTCATGTCTCCACTCCTGGCTATAAATTTGGTATTTTTGTTTTTCAGTGATTAAAGTGAGCTAATGTGAGATTCTTATTGCTAAATGGATTAGTCACGTTTTCTTCTCCAATCAATGGAAAGCCCCTGCTTTCTGTCTGTCCCTGTAATAAGTATTAGCAAACACTCAGCCAAACAGAGGGCAGATAGGTTAATTGATATACGAAAAATCAACCTGCCAATATATGTATATATATACATACATTTCAGTCACAGACTGGACTAAAAACTGTAGAGAGACCACAGTGAATTCACTCTGAGTTGAATGTTGCTAGTGTTGTTGCAAGAAATTATGTGGCCTTAATTCTCTTTTTTTAGAATAAGTGTAAGACAAATCTGTCTATTTGAAAAGCTTATTATATTGAAGGCTCTTTTTTTGAGTATGCTGAAATATTTTTTGTAATGGAGCTTTGACAAAACACTTTCCAGTTGGCATCAAAAAGATGCATGAAAGCTAGTATTTTCTAATCTAAGATTTTCATGAAATCCACTGAAACTTAATGGCCAATGTTTTCAGTTATAGCTTAAGGCAATGAAGCTATGCCAAGCTATTTTAGCATTTCAGAGTTTAAGGCATGTCTGGAAAACACTCTTAGTCATATGATTTAATTTTAGGTAGTCCTGTGAGGAGAAGAGATTTGAGTGATCCTTATGGACCCCCTCAACTTGAGATAGTCTGTGGTTTTATGTTTCTATAATTTAAACCACAGGGTTGTTTTTACATCATAAAAATACATCAATATATAAATATTAAATATGTTTATGTTGCTACCATTTTCATATACATATTTTACAGAGGGATATTCTCTATTATTTTCAGAAATTCTCAGCAATGCTCACTAAAATGGAAATTGCAAAAATTAGTTTGAGAAATAAATAACAGCACCATCATTATCATCTCTTTTTGAACCAGTGTTGACAAAGGCAGTAATCAAGATTAGTCATACCTTTTACATGTGTTCTGTAGAAATATAAATTTACAGAACAGGATCAAGGCTTTAATGATGTACTTTGAAATATTAAATCCTCTAAACCAGAAAATTGATAAAGTTCAAATTATCAGTAAAAGGTTATATTTTTTCCTAATGGATGTCACACTTGAGTCTTATTTCATAAAATGGAATAATCATAGACACATTTAGGTTAGAGAAGACATCTAAGATTATCAAATCCAACCTGAGCTTAACCAAGAATGGCCAAGTCCAACACCAAACCATGTCTCTAGGTGTCCTGTTTATATATCTTTTAAATATCTCCAAGGACAGTGACTCAATAGTTTCCCTGGGAAGCCTGCTCCAACGCTTGACAACCTTTCTGTGAAGTTTTCCCTAATATCCAACCTAAACTTCTCCTGGTGCAACTGTGCAACTGAGGCCATTTCCTCTTGTTCTATCACTTGTTTTTTGAGAGAAGAGTACAACCCCTACTTGGCTACAACCTCCTTCCAGGTAGTTGTAGAGAGCAATAAGGATGCCCCAGAGCTGCCTTTTCTCCAGCCACTGGCCTTGTTAGTCACCCAGGCACACCCAGGCTCATGTTCAGCTGTCAACCAGGACATCCTGGTCCTTTTGCACCATTCCAGGAACTCTACCCACAGCCTGTAGCACTGCAGGGGACCATCATGGTCCATGTGGAGGATCTGGCACTTGGCCTTATTGAACCTCATACAATGGATGGAGTCTGTCCAGATCCTTCTGCAGTTCCTTCTACCCTCCAGCAGATAACACTTCCACCCCACTTGGTGTCCTCTGCAAACTGACTGGAGGTACACTTGATCCTCTCCTCCAGATCACCAATAAAGATGTTAAACAGGACTGGCCCAAATTCTGAGCCCTGGGGATCACAACTTGTGACTGGCTCCCAGCTGGATGTAACTCCATTCACCAGCACTCTCTGGGCCCAGCCATCCAGCCAGATTTTAGCAAGTGATGGGTGCACCTCTCCAAGCCATGGGCTGCCAGCTTTTCCAAGAGAATGCTGTGGGAGGCAGTAACAAAAGCTTTACTGAAGTCCAGGTAGATAACATGCACAGCCTCTCCCCCATCCACCAGTCTTGTAATAGAAGATGAGTCTGGTCAAGCAGGACCCGCCTTTCCTAAGCCCGTGCTGGCTGTGCCTGATCAGCTGGTTGTTCTGCATGTGCCACATGGTAGCACTCAGGATGATTGCTGGTCAAAGGCCCATTCAGCCTGACCTTGGACACTTCCAAAGATGGGGCATCATTTGCCTTTCTCCAAAGCAGACACTGTAATATGAGATTAAAAATACATTTAAAACCAAGTTTAATCTTGCTGAATAATGTGACCCTGAGTATTTCTGATTCCAAGTAAATTAACCCAGCTTCAGCCTTCCTGAAGCCCATGTTTAATGAAAAAGCTGCATCAACTTAAAATAACACTATGGCTGCTTTCAAGGGAGGGCCCTAAAAGCAGCTGTAAATTAAATTACTAGAGAAGATTCAGAAATACTTTCTTCTGATGACATGATATTTTTCTTGCAGAGATTTAAAATCAATGACAGTTTAAAAGAAATGTAAAATTACTGTTTCCCAAACTGCAAATTATATGGCACAAAAAGAGGAAAAATTGACCGTCCCAGCCAGCTGGGATCTTTTCCCCTCCTTCTTATGCTTTTAGTGGAAACTTAACTATAGAGACATGTCTGATTACATCTCCCCGTTAGCAGTGGACTTTCTGAACTTATTCTACCTCTTTGAAGACTTTTTGGTTGCACCATAATGACTAGTTATATAATTGTTTAAGAAAGCCTAAAACACTTGCCTACAGTGTCATTCATAGGTCAGTGATTGCTAATGGGATACTGAGTCTGGCCCTCCTCCACATCAGCAGTACACAGCTGTCCCAGGCAGGTAGTGATTATGTGTCATTAAAACTTGATTCTTGTTCACTGTTCTGTCAAAAACGAGGTTTTTGTGTTCAATCCATTTCTTAATGGGCAGGTGTTACAAGCAAATTGGCATTAATTGGCAACATTGTTGGTGACCTTAACAGAAAACTGAAGGTATGGAATGATCGAGAGCATAAAAGCTGTGATTACAGAGATGAGCTCTATTTTAGTGCTTTGGAGGAATGATGCGAAGAGTTTTCAAGAGGAGCAGCAGTAGCTGTTTAGTGGAGAAATGCCTTGAAGTTCAGCCAGCTCACTACACTGGGTCAGACCAAAGAACCACCCAGCCAAAAAGCTTGTTCCCAAAAGATGCCTTCAAGAGAATGCAAGAACAGAGGAAATATGTGCAAATATTTCCGGGAATTTTTCCTACATTTCTGATGACTTCTGACATAGATGCTTCCTGAGCCAGTTTGTTATATAGATTAGCACATTCATTCTTTGTTTTTATCCAACGTCTTTTACTTCTAATCAATACTCCTGCTTCTTATGTGAAAATACCAAGTGCACCACTGTTTCTTAACCCCTTTCTCTGTTGTTTATTTTTTTTACACGTCAGTCATGCAATTCCCTCAGCAGTTTCTTTTCCAGACCAATGAATCTTTGTTTATCTAATTGTTAAAAAAAAATTCTGTTCAACATCTAAATTTCAAGATCTAAATTTTGAGTTTTAATCACCTGTTCCTATCCCATTACAGTGGGAAAAGTTAATATTGTTTTCCTTCATGTGCATTGCTATACATTTATCTACTATATTTTTAGCAGTTCTTTTATCTCTCATTCAGTTTATTGAGCTTTTTAGACAGCCCTTTCTCTTGTTTTTTTACTTGCTTCCTTCTCAGTTTCTCATTTTTGTCCTTGTGTTTTGACGAGAATATATCAAGGAGTCTCAGATTGAATTGTTCATAGATTACAGGTTAAATAGAACAAAATGAGCTGCTGGTCCTATGATGGTATTTTGTTTCTATGCAATGGTATGTATTCCCTGGTTTTCTGTGCAATGGTATGTATTCCCTGGTTTGCTCTTAAGAAGATGAAGAGGGGTAATTCCAACTTTATGCTCTACCATAACTAGCTTGACCCCTTCATACCCTTTTGCTGTTCTTGGCCATTAATGTTCAGATCATGCAGTAGGGTTTTCTGTAGATAGAAGTAGTTTGGAACCATGGGGAAAAAAATTATTCCTTCTAGTGTACTTTTGAAATGGGAAGACCCATTTGCTTTAGGAGTTTGCAGCAGTTTTAACAGTTTAGTATTTTGACATGAATATTTCTATGCTGCAGTTTTGTAGCTTTGGGATTAATAGATTTTTGACCAAGTTATGTTGGCCATTTTTCCCTTTCAATTCATTAACCTAATGAATAGCTGTGATGTACATTTTCTAAAATTCTAGGTTTTTCTTGCATTCTTCAAGATACTTTTTCTTTATGATGATACCCTACTGAAGCATTTGATTGAAGTGTAGGGGTCTCAAATGGAAACATTAAATTGCGTATGTGACCTACTAATTTTTTTTTCCTGCCAAATGCTCTTAAATTAATTAGAATATTACAGATTATTTATCAGAATGCTCAATAACATGTTAAAAGAAGTAAAATTAATAGATCACAAGAAAAATATGTTTAAATTGTCTAGATGTTTTCTGCATCTTGAGAGTTTAGAGGGTGGGAACAATCAATGATGTTGTTGCAGGGATTTTTATGTTCCTTTATTTTCTCATTCTTGGATTCAGTGATCATAATCAAGTATTTATATTTGACTGCAATAAGCTATCTTGTTTATTCCTAGACATTTTTGTTTCCAGACAGACTATGTTAGATTATGTTGAGCCTTTTCAACTTCAGATTGCATGAGATTCTGTCAATTATTTTGGTTCATGCAGAATTCTGTAATATGTGCCAGATTCTTCATTGTGATACTAATAAATTTATTCTAGATTTTAAAGCCACCTTAGCCTTTTGTGTCTAATTTCATAAAACAAAATTAGTCTGTGGGCTTGATTATGAAATACTCTTACTGCAAAAATACCAGGACATCTCAGTCAAATGAGACCTGTATGGTTCTAGGGGATAGCCAATGCTCTAAATGAAATTCTTGTCCCTAAAATAAATTCTGTCTAAAACACTCCTTTGTGCTACCAACTCCAGCAAGTTCATTACATTTTTTTTTTACTAAAAAAATTATACTTCTGTCATTAAGTCTCAGTCATCCTGTTAGAACTTGAAACTCACTATTTTGATTTATTTAAAGTAAATAGATCAGCCCTTGTTGACTGTAAGAAGGGGCTTTAGGGGGGAAATTAATCCTAAATCCTTATGAGCAATAAAAAGAAACAGACAATTCCCAGAATGCTTTTTATTATGTGTAAGTTTTATGGCTTTTGAACACCTGGCAGAACAGAACTGAATTTGGGTCATTTTGTGGTTTCTTTGCTTTCATAAATACTACTCAGTGCTTATGTACAGTTCATATAAAAACAATTAACTTTCAACTCTGTTTTCTACTGGAAAGTTATCCGCTCAGTGTAGGATAAAAAATTTTGGTTCATAAAAAGCACAAATGCTAACTTTGACCTAAATGTGTATGTCTGTAAATCTCTCTCAGCCAACTTTGTGCAAATTTTACTGGTATCTTTATAAAAGAGTGAAATGCTCAACTTTTGCCTTTTCAGTAGAGACATTTGAAGAAGGACTTCAAAGATAAAATTTCAAAAGTCGTCCATCTATAGTATGATAACACAGGAATTAGAATTTTAAATCTACTCTTAAATAAGAGCACAATGCACAAATAAATATTCCACTGTAGTTTTTAATTAGGATATTATTTATGTCATTTTCTCTGATGATAGAAGGATGCAGAAGAGTTATACAGAACAAATTAATTTAAACTACAAATGTATATTATACTGCATTTAGAATAAAATCATGGCATTTATGACTGAAAGCTCTTTACTTTCTAGTATCAGTTATCAATATTAACAAAAATTTAGATGTGTTTAATGTTAAAGCAATACTGAAATTGCAGCAAGAGCAAAATATCAAGATAGGTAACATAGGAGTTTTCATTTCTCTACTCCACTCTGAGTTTCTTGAATACTTTTATTGTGATGATTATTCACTTCTGAGGCAAACAGAGCCAGAGATGCATATTCATGGGTTTTTCACTATATTGTATTCTAAGCTCTCCTACTGTTTCTCATTTATTCTGCACAGGCTCCATCATCACCTTCTTCACCCATAGCTAATGAACCAAAATACGAGAAGCGCTGGCTAGACACCTTATCAGTTCCTCTGTCGATGGCTCGAATCTCGAGGTACAAAACCGGAACAGATAAATTAAGGTTTGTAATCTGAAACGGGAGGCACTGGGTTAGTTAGCTGTACAAAGTGTTTTGCTGTGGATTGTTGGCTTTACAGGACCTGAGTGGAGATATGCAATTCTTCTTATTAAAAGCTATGCAGTTCATCTTCTCCTAAGATTAATGGTATTCATGGTGATTACCAAAGATAAAGTAAAGCTCCTACAAATACATTTCTATAATCTGTTGTATCTTGGAATTCAGTTAGCATCAGCAGCTAGCACAAAAGTTAATCCCAGTGTTATGTGAATGAATTTTGAAGCTACTACATTTCCTTCAGTGTACCTAATAGGATACTTCTATGTTCCCCAATTCTAATATTGTCAATTAACTCTCCTTTTTCATTATAAATGATAACACCATGCATAATCATCATGCCTGTGCTGTCATGTCATGTAGATATACTTTTATCAGTGTCATAAAGAAAGCCATATTGATGATATTTTGGCAAAGTACATGGTACAAAATACTGTATTTTTGATCATAGAATTTTTTTGCATCTCAGAGACCTAACTAATGGTTAATAAACTGTGGAATAGGATGTCAGAGGCTATTTTACTGGGCTTCAGGAAATATAAAAACAAAAGTGAAGTTTAATAAAGCTTCAATAAAAAATATGCTTGAGAAAGTTTTACACATTGCAGAATACATAAGCTTTTTCTGCAAACCATTCTATGGTACAACTCTCTCAAATCTACCAGTAGTTGTAGGCCAAGCAGACCATAGTTCTCCATATGTATCAGAGCAGGAGTTCATTCACTGTCCTTATTTTCCATGGTCTTTAGGGGTTGCCCTATTTTTATTTGCCCCTAATACATATTAAGGAGATAACTGGAATCTCTATAGACGAATCAATGTACAGGTCACCTGCTATGAGGAGGTACCAGAAATTCATGTGAAGATCTTTATTGACTTCTGCCAAATTTTTACCTGTTTCCTCAAAATGACCTGAAACACATTATTTTTCTAGTAGGACAGATATGCTGCTTTAACTTACAGTAATTCAGCTTCTAAGGCAGTTGGCAGCTCCTCTCCCAGACTTTGTGTTAAAGCATCACAGGTGAATAATAAATTGTCCAGAAAAGTTTTAGCTTCTTCCACAGACTTTCTTTGAACTCTTAATTCTCTTCAACTTAGTGTCTCATCACTTCTCCACCACTTTCTTCCTCTCTACTTCAGCTAACAAGTTCTGCTGTCCAGTCTTGTCCAACCTATCACAAACCTCCAACCATTCGAGGCTTAGACATTCAGTGAATTAAATAAAAAAATCTCAGTGTTTACATTTAGGCATCAACTTATCATCAGTGTTCTAGAATCTGAAGGATAAATGGAAGAGGACAGAACATTTAAACCTCTGACTTCAGTTACCACCCTGATAGTTTGAAGAGGTTTTATTCCTGTGCTGTGTACTTTACACATTAGATTGAGAAATTCCAAGGGATTCCAGTTCCCAGAAGAGTAGCATGTGAATTTTGAGAATTCTCTGAAGTAAAACGGCTCTGGCTTTGTACTGGGTCTGGCTGAGATGAAGCTCATCTTTATAGTAGTCCATATGGTGCTGTGTTTTCATTTGTGACTAAAGCAATATTAATAGCACACCAGTTTAGTGGCTGTTGCTGACCAGGGCTTGCACACCATCAAGGCTTTCTCTTTTTCTTGGTTTGTCCTACACAGTAAATAGGCCCAGGGTAGGCAAGAATTTAAGAGGAGGCACAAGCAGGACCAGTGAACCAAACTGACCAAAGGAATATTCCATGCTGTGCAACATCTTTGCTCAGCAATAAAAACTGAGCAGAGAGGGCATGGGGAAAGAGAGCCATTTCATGGAGACTGACAGGATATCATTCTGCTTGTGAGAGACAGTGAGTGGTTGTATTTGCATCACTTGTTTTGCAGTAATTTCATTAGATGGGGGTTTTCCCTCTTCTGTTTATTTATTAAACTTGCTTTATTTCAGTTTATGAGGTTTTTCTTCTTCGAATCCTCTCTGCTATGCCTCTGGAGAGGGCTGGGGGAGTGAATGGCAGTGTGGATTCTTGGCTGCTGGCCCGAGATCAACCCATCACAGACGTTTTTTGTGTAAGATTTGAGGAACTTAGTGCCTTCAGTTTTAGTCTTGGGAGAGACATATTCTCTCATGATGTATCTCACTCCATATATATTTAGTATATATTGCACTCTTCTATTATTAGTGGGTGTTTTATTATTGTTGTATACACTCGGAAGGAATATGAAATAGTGCCATAAAGCCTACTGTCATCCCATGATACTTTACTTCTAGAGTAAGTGCTGCTTGCTTGTTTTGGTGAACCAACAAATCAGCTATATGAGCATTAAAGGGATATTGCCTTGAGGCTAACTGTGGATGAGGCATTTCCCATATTCTTACTAAAAGTGGAATTTCTGTGCCTGAGGGACAGCAGACTACTCTTACCATGTACTGTGAAATGCATGTATGTATTTTTACTATTATCCAACTCGTATCCTCTTTTTGCATTTCCCCATGTTCATATATGTATAGTGTCCAATGTATGTCTTCTGTAATTACTCTCTAAAATAAATACTTGCTTTGCATGAAATAAAACCTCTGATCAGTCTGGATAAAAACCCGGCTTTCAACCACATCTGCCTGTCTTTGTTCCCTTTTAGATTGGAGCCATCAGTCTAAAGCCATTAGAGTGAGCACAAACTCATTCCCCTGAATGGATCACAGATCCTTCTGACTGATTTCCTAATTTTACCATACCCTGAATATTTATTTGGAGCCTATTTTCATACATGGGTTGACAGCATGTTTGTTTTTCCTGTACTACATGAGTCCACGAGTCTGTCATAACTTGTATGTATCCTGCATGTTCTTGGGCTGTATTATATCCTTTGTGGTTAAACTGTGCAGTTTAAATTCTTCTGTAGTTCAGTTGAGTTTTCCAGTAGCTTTGCCCAAAAAAAAGGCATGCTTTCAGCATATTCTTGTGTCATGAGATGGCCAAGATCACATGTATCTGTTTGATTCTTATTTGTTGTTCATGTGAAAAGAAAGGCAACTTGCCTCTGGGTTTTCATTTCACTTGACTTTTTATTGTATTTTTCACAGGAAGTCTTTAGACTGTAACTTAATGACACAAGAATATTTTTTTCATATATTTTTAATTCTGTTAACACCACATGCATTAACAGAAACAAGAGAGAATGGGATAGGTATTTTCCTTCCTTATAAAGGAATGGCTAAAATACTAAACACTGGGCATGTGAAATATGTTTATCAATACCACAAAACAAAAGCAAAAAAAATTTCCTCTGAATATTTTAAAGGAAAAATAAGAAACATAGTAGCTGTCATTCCTGTTCTCAATGGAAGATTAAACTTTGTATCAACTACTGAAATCAGCTTGAATTAGTGTATTTCGCATTCTTGGTATGGTTGGAGTCTGTCTGAAGGTATTTATATATGTAGCATGCTAATTAGTCTTTTTGATTAGTTAGAAATGAATCTTTTTTTATTCATTTGCCTTTATTTTATAGCACTAGTGCTTTTATTATTCTAGACTTCTCACAATCCATCAATGTAATTTTTCTCTGTGAGAAGTAAGGCAATATAAATATAGTGAGAATGCTATTGCTGTGAATACTCTTAATTGCTAGTTGGCAATAGGAGCATTTTTTGACTGTTGAGGACTGAATTGGTCAATAAATGTGATGTAAGCTTAACAGAGAAATAATATCAGTAAGTTTTTCTCACCCAAAGGAATTTGTGGTTCATATTCTAGTTTGAGATGGTTTTCTTTTTTAAGATAGAAAAGTAAAGACAGCTAGTCTTTTAGAAGGTGAGGAATACAGATCATGCATTGTAGTCTTTCATTTTTGTTATGCAGTTTTTATTTGGGGAAATGCAGATATTACTATTTTTAGTCCTTACAGCTGATACTGGTAGTAATGTATAATGATTTTATACAGTGTATTGGCAGAAGCTTTGAGTAAATGTACAATACATACAACAACTTGAACATTATGAGTTGAGAGACTGAAGAAAAAATGCTTATTTCAAATATGGGAGACTAAAGTAGTGAGTGGAATGAAAGTAGCTATGAGTCCATGTAGCTGTGATGCCAATTACAAAACAACTTAATTAGATTTAGTGCTATTTTTATTTCCTGGTATTCTGACCATTGCAATTACTCTGAAGTATTGTGTGTTTTTATTTTTTTTAATGTGTTCACTGGTTTCTTAACAGATTTTTTCTGAAGAATGGTATTTTCCATTTATCATTTCAGTAAGTTAACAAGTGCTTTTAATTAGGTAAATAAATTGAAAACTAAGAAATTGAATGAACCATTTTGGAAAAATCTTAAAATTAGGCGCAATCTCACTGTCTCACAAAATTAAATGAACTTTCTCACAGTTTTCTGACACATCAGTTAGACAATATCTGTAGAAGTACATATGTTTGTGTTACTTCAGTTATCTTACTTGGTTTCTATAAGTGTAATGAAAATAAAAGTTACAATACTGGAATCAAAATGTTCCCCCCAAAACTACAAACATAGAATGCAATTAAGTTTATGTTTAATGTTTTGATATCCTCTGAGCTACATGGTTTCTGTTGATAGTGCAGTTACATGCTCACATTTAGACATTTTGCAAGGTCCGAGGTTCTGTGACATTTACAATACAAAATCCCATTACTTTTTACATGACATTTCAAAGAGATTAAGTAATTCAGATCCTTCCTTTTGGAGAATTTCCACTCAGATCTACCCATAGTCCTTAAAACTTCAGTCTAAGTAGACATTCTAGCAAGAGGGCCGTGTAGTATTATAAACAAGCCACAATAAAATGTTGTAGCAAAAGCAATAAAAATTAGCTCAAACATGAAAAAATTATACAAACAGGAGGAAGTACTGATTCAGGACCTGGGAAGATGCAAAGCTGATCAAATCCATCTGTCTGTATCAGCATGGTAGTAAAGATGAAAGAGTTGCAGTCAAGCCTACATCTAGATTTTTGTAGAAATATCTATATAATGAAATACCTATATAAGTCTAAGAGAGATGGTTTCACATGCTGCAGATACTAAAAATAAAAATATATGCTTTGCTGGATTTCTTAGCCTCCAGTAAAGTAAAAGTTCAGCTCTTCCCATTTCAGCTGGCACTGAAAATACTTTTTATCTTAGAAAAGTCTTTGGATTTAACACCTTTATAGCAGCAAACTGCTTGTATGGAAAAATTTCCTTACTAATATTAATTAGTAGTACTTGTTTAAATGTGTCAATGTCAAGAAGAAAACCTAAAGTCTTATCTGTTATTCTGACTGCCATGCTCACAAAGAGTGTTTATTTTATTACAAGAAATTAATACCATAAACAAACTCCAGAAGAGATCAGGAATGCAGATCTATTCATAATTTCACCATGAAAGTGAGATAGAAAGACACTGAGTATTGAAAATGGTGCCTCATGCTCTTTAGCAGAAATGCTTGAAGGAAACAAATTTACAGATAAGGAGAAAAATCTCAAAGTAAGAAATGTGATGGCAGTGCAACACAAATTTCTAGTATTTAGGAAATGCAAATATTAATTTCTTGCTCTAGTTGCAGTAGTCAGCAGCATAACTTCAGTAATAGAAGATGTAGAAATTTCCTCTGTCTGTGTTTTAAAATCATCTTAGGGCCTCAGGGAAAAAAGAAATACAAACCAACAATGAAAATAAAAACCTACAGCAACTTTATGGCATCTTGAAACCATTCAAACTTATTATTTGGTATTAAATGGAAAGCTCCTCCTTGACAGCTAACAGGAGTAAGTGCTTTGTTGTGTCTTTTTTTCTTTTCTCTGTTTTGAGGAAATGGCAGAGAGAAATGCATGTCACTTAAGCCTGTAGGATTTATTTTCTTGTGAATTCCAGGGCCATCTTCGTGCTTGCTTTGATTGTTTCGCTTAAAACAAAAGCCTTAGGATTTATTTTGTTAAGCTTTTGTTTTTAGTTTGGATATCTGTTTTTACTTGTAGCCTTCTGCACACTATGCTTTTTAGAATACAGTGTGGTACATGGAACAATATCAATATATTATGGGATCTTCAGAGAGAAACTTTTGTAACTGAAAGCAAGAAATAAAGTAAAGTTTGTAGTAAAGTTGATTAAGATTCAGGGCAAAAGCATTGTGTTACTACCATGACTGGCATATATAAACTTTGAAAAGCACTGGCTGGTTTTTTATCTTATGTCATTTACACTGAACTGCTTTCTGCTAAAACCACCTTCTTGCCAAGCCAGCCCAGTGGGGACAGCAGTGCCCCAAAGGTCTCAGTCTCGTGTGCCAGGCAGTGTGACCACCACTGGCTCATCAGAAGCCTTGAACCAGCCTGAGCTCTGGGAAAAGAATGTTCTGGTGTCAGTGTGCCAGGCCAGCACGCTATATACAGCCACAAACAGAAGGGACAATCTGAATCAGTGTCGTGAGCTGTTTATTTCAAACATCAGTCTCAGTACATTGTTAGAACAATGGAGACAGAGTATGTTCACAGCTCTCTGATTCAAATGGAATGCCAAGGAAACATCACGTTACAGGGTAGCATAAAGCCATCTCAGCCTAGGTTTCAGCCAATCACACAGAGCAAAACATGTTGACAATAATTCAATCATATGAAACACACGTAATGGTAGATAACACAATAGGGACTTTTTTTCTAACACAATGGCTCGTTTATGAGAGACAAAGCACAAAGACTCATTCATACTAACCTTCTAAAGATATACATTAAATAAACTTGTTGCAACCTATAAGGGCACATCACAGGGGCTTATTGTTCTCTTTCTCACGTCTGCTCTACTGCTTAGAAAACTTTTCGCTGTATTAGCAATGTTCACAGATCTGCTGTCTGAGGCTTGCTTTTTTACCACTTTCTCAAAACACTCTAATTTTATGAATCCCAACAATAGTGTACTGGAGCAAGGGAACGAGCTCTGCAGGCATGGCCTGGGGACCTTGGCAGACACCCCACTGAGCAGGAGTCAGCTGAGCACAGGTTCAGTGATGAACTCCCATATAATGGGCTGTGTTAGCAATAAGATAACCAAGGAAAATGGTTGCTCTCACCTATTCTCATCTACTTGCATTCCTGAGGCCACGTCTAAGGTAGCTCCCTCTGTGTCTAGTTTTGGTGTTCCTGTGGAAAAGATTTGTATTTTAAGAAAGTTAGTGAGGAGGCTGGACATGGGGACTAGCAGGATTCCTCACACCTTATTTGATTCTGTGCAAATATCATGTTAGTGAAGTGTTCGATCTTTATTGAATATTATTAACTGTCTGTAATTGATCACCATATTTTAAAAAGGGGTTTTAGTGTAATCCACTCACTTTCATGCCACTACTAAATGAGCTTTTGTGGTTCCTATAGGAAAATTTTAAGAGTTAAAAAAGCATATCCCACCAGCATTCAGGTGTAGGGGATTTCAAAGGTACATATGCAGTGCCTAACTTACTGCAGAAAGTGAGGGAAGGAAAGCATTGGTATTTGCAGAATAAAGTTGCTATAAACACCTAAAAGTTGCATTAAAAGTTAACAAAATGCAGTCGCACATTAGCCTGTGCCAATGCTGTTTTGAGAAGACTAGGGAAAATGTTTGAAGAAACTTTTAAGAACGTTTTTCAAATTCCTATGACATGAGTGCTTGAAGTAAGCATTGCTTTGAATACTACATAAAATACTTTAGGAATCCAAGAAATGGAAGCTAAGTAAGACAGTGCTTTGAATCTTCATACATTCCCAGTAAATTAAGCCAAAGTGCAATAAATAAAATTGGCATTTTGGTTTTAAAAAACAATAATTTTTTCTTCAAAAAGGCCCAATGCATATTTCCTGAATACACTACCTTAAGTTCAATAATTATAAACATAATATGTATACCCAGGGGAAGTAAATGATCATCAGCACTTGTATATATTGGTACAGAGAAAGTACTTCTTGTATCTGTTACTCTTGGTACTGCCCTATTATCCTTGGGTTTGTTGCCTTTCTATTGATTGGTAAATTAAACAGTCAAAAACTTGTCAAAAGGCATAAAAATCACTTGAACACTGATAAATATTGGGCAGTTTCAGAAAACTGACATATCTTCCTTTACGGATATATTTCTTCTTACTGCAGATCTAATGCATTTGAAGTGCTGGCACTCGATGGAGTTAGTACTGGGATACTTCAGTTTTATACAGCCCAGGAGAGTGCTGACTGGCTGAGAGCAATGTCTACTAACATCAGTGATTTGACACTTCAAAATGTATGTTACTTTCTGCATATTTTCTTGTTTATCCTATTGTAAAGTTATTTCTAGTTTTCAAAAGGTAAAAAACAATTCACCTTTAAGTACAATATATAAAATGCTTGTGTATGGGGAGGAAAAAGAGAAAGGACAAAATAGGGAGAGCTGCCTGATCAAAAGTATCAAGAAGTTTTCAAGGCTTGCAGTGTTAGCATAGAACAGAAACCAGTAGAAAATCAGATTGCGTTTATCTTTTTAAAGATTTTTAGGTCAAAATATGTATCAGTAGTGGTCATTTCACAGAGCTTTAGATGTGACCAAATATTTCATTTTCACATTTTTGTAGTTAAACCATGCTTGAAATTAGCATTTGTTGCTTTTCTTTTTTTTTTTTTTTTTTACCTTAATAAAGTCATGTTCAGCAGCTCTTTGTTAGATTTGTTTCTTTTGAAACAAGCATGTGAAAATTCTGTAGCTAGTGAAGAATGATTTACTGAGACTTACTGGAGACAATAATTTTACATCTCTAAGTTGTCTAGGAGTTGATTTATTTAAGGACACATTATTCTATCTCACTTCCTGGAAGTATAAAGATGCTTATACTATTTTAAGTTACTCCTGTAAATTATTAAGTAACAATTGCCTTTGCAAACAGAAGTATTAACTAGTCCCCAGAGAAACAGAAAATTACTATTTGGACAGCACATCTATTATTCCATCAAAGAGCAGCTAACAACATTGATAATTATGGAATTAACAATGAAGTTAAATATGGAACTCAATAATGTACAATTTTGAAAGTATATTTGTCTTTAAAAAATGATAAAATTCAGTGATGAAAAATGCGGTAGCACAGCTGTCCCTGAAAAAGTGCCTGTGCAGTTTTTAATATTTTCTTTCTCTACATGTGCATAGTCTGTTAACTTCTTTCGTAAATTATGATTTAGTAGCCTGACTTTTATTTGTGCTTTGTACTCTAAATGAACTGTTGCTTAGGTCTCCAGATTATATTGTGAAGAATTTGTATTAAATTCCAACATAAATCTTTAAGTCTGTTGGTTAAAACAGACTTAAAATTTAATTTGTTTTCCTATTCTACAAAAGCTACATGAATCACATTTGATCATAATAGTCCATTTATTCCATTAATTATCTTAAAATATTCATTTATTCCATTAATTCTTTTAAAATATTCAATTGCTTAAACAATCTCTTTGTCAAAATCAGACATTTTTGCTTATGACATGTTCTTTTCAGATACTATTTAGTGACTCAGATAACGTACAGGGTATTATTATGTAATAATTCTAAGAAAGTGTATGGTAATATTTCTAGAGAAATTCCAATTCATAGTTACTAAGCCTTTTTTTTCTTTCTAGAGAAATTCACTGAATAAGAGCCATTCCAATGATATAAGTGAATAAGAATAAAAACAAATGCAGGCAGCTTTTGTTAGTCATAGGGTGCTAGTCAGTTTTTTCCAAAGGACTATGTGCAGTAATCATGTGTCCTGCAGTAATTATGTATCTTCACTGTGCTGTGACCTGTCAGCAGCAATATTTTATTAAGAACTGAGGACTTTCTTAGTCTTCTCCACTATCTTTTTCTATTGAATTCTGTCAATAAAGTAGTCCATCTGGTGTTCATGTAACTGGCAGTTCCCAGGAAGGGCCTGAGAAACAACAGTCATGATGAATATCCATGTTTTGTGTTCTTAGTGAGTTACAAAGCAAACTCATATAAGTTCATATGAGAAGCATGTAAGCTTTTTTGCTTGGACAGTGGCTTCCCAGGTTTTGTCAGGTGTGCAGCCTGTGGTACCACTGTAAAAGGTCAGGCCAGAGCATTTATTTAATTATTGATCATCAGAAGAGGAGATGAAGTAGTCAGTGAGAATCCCTTTTGTTGTCCCTCTGACACTGACATTGGGGAATGTATCTGTTATTCCTTCAGAGCTTCTTCCTGTCTCTGCACTTCTCCACTCCTGTAGAGTGTCTCCCCATTCTCCAGGACCAAAGATAATCACTACTCATTCAGAAATTATTTCAGAGAGCTCCTTATCTGGTTATGGATTATTTTCGTGAGTACTTGCGGACTCAAAGTTCAGTTGCTTCTCCAAATAGTTAAACTATTGATTTCCTATTCTGTCCCACACCATCATCTCAGTATGGAAATTAGTTACTAGATGCATGATCACAATGGACTTTTTTGCTAACACTATTGGCATAATGTCAGCATCCTTACCTGAGCTATTATGAGGTTTTTAAGCAGTACTTACCATTATTCATGTTTTACTTCCACACATTTCTACATTTTGTTTTGCTGGTACTTGTTTCATGACTTTAGCAACTTTTCTCGTACCTTAGTCATTCTTACTTAAAATGTGCCTATCTGTGTTACACTTATCTACACTTGTTGCCCTACATATTTCCATGACATTTTAAATAATTTCTTTTAGAATTTTAGTTCTTAAAGAGCTCTTAATAGGGATTTTTTTGTGCACTGCACCCAATCTTTCCTGTATCACTTTACCCTAATATACTTTTTTTTTTTTTTATTTTACCCTAATAAAGTCATGTTCAGCAGCTCTTTGTCAGATCTCCTGCTGATGCCAGGAGACAGTCCTAGTGTAGGTAGTGCAAAAATAGCTCTGCCGCAATGTGACACTTCTGCTAATGTCAGACTACTCTTTTGAAGTACTACTGAAACATCTAAGTTCTATACAAAGGCAAGCTCTCTGGGGATCAAGTGTATAGGAGGAGTCATCTTTCAACAGTGGAGATGTGAGAACCTGTCACTGCATAGGAGTGCTGCCCCTATGCATATTTAGAGAGTGTTACTTGGTAGATGATAAATAATGATTCTGGTACCAGCCTGGACTTAATTCTTAGATGACAGAGGAGCACAGAGAATGCTGCAACGTGGAGAAAAATCTACGAGTATCTTTTCAGCCCTCATTGCTGATACATGCTTTGTATGTTTAGCTCAGAAAATTTCCTAGTTACAGTCAGCTTTACAAGCAACATGCATTTCTGAGGACCCTTGCCCCAAATTCTCCCCAACCTATCTCTATATATTCTGTTTTTTCACATACTTTTCTACCAGCATGAAACTACCCTATCATCGTCCTTTGTGATTCAATCCTCATTTTTAATATTCTCAAAGCTTTTTGCATTTATCCTTGGCAGAAATAAATGCAGGTGAATCAGCACCTGAGATTTATTTCTTCACACACCTCTTTTCTTGCAGAAGGAGGTGCAGTTAAAAAAAATGGGGGAAGAGGAGTAACAGAAACTGGCAGTGAATCTTCCATGATTGAACAAGAAACACAGGAAATAAATTATTCTGCCTGTGCTTCTCACTGCTCCTGTTCTTAATTTCTTGAGCTGAAGGGTTCTTTGTAGGCTGAAGTGGCAGTGCTGTAATGGCTATGACTTTCTAGGAGAAAGGTCTTTGGGACAATTTATATATTTCTCTCTCTGTTTTTCACCATTCAGATTGACAGCTATAAGATATATGCAGGTTTTGTCATGGATCTTAATTATTGTCTTTGCAATATAGCACTGAGCATATTTTCAGTCATAATCAGTAGAAGCACCTAAACGTAATGCTGTCAGTTCATTTACATTATACAGATTTGTTTCTTATATATAAAACTTTCTCAAGGTTTTGTGGTTTTTCACAGTAAATTCTAATGGTGTTATTGTTTAAAAAAAAAAAGTAAATAAATGAGTAGGTCATAAGCAGGTCAGAGAACAAGTTATGATGCTCTTGTTCCACTTTAAACATTATTTATGATTTTTATAAATCATTCCAGCAGTTTCATTGGACGATGGTAGAAACTTAAAATTTGATATTAAAGTGGGGTTATTAATCCAGATCACATTTATGCCCATGACATGTTTTTTAATTGTATATGTCATAGTCTGTAAACCTTCTCTTTTATTTCTTCATGTGAACACGTATCTGGGGATATTTTGTGTTGCAGTTGTGTGAAATGTCTGTTGTAATAGGGAGAGACTTATGATCTTTAAACATACATTAACAAAAAAGAAAGAAAATTGAGGAGGTCTTGCTTTCTTTACACAGCAGATTTGGGGTACATGTAGATGGAAACAAAATCCTTGTGTGTAGGAAGCAGTATACAAATTCGACTGCCTCAATGATTATACAAACAGTTCTATTCCCAGGGTGAGAATGCATAATATTTCTTCACTCCTGCTTTTTTTCTGTTTTAAATGCAAAATTTCCAGTTGAAAGTACCACAGTTCAGACTGTAGAGGTTGTAAAGGGAAGTCAGCAGGGATAGGACCCACATCCCCTAAACCTGGCCAAGCAATAAGCAGTCACATAGGATACTAATACAGCCAGGAAAAAAATAGGTGCCTGTCAAGATCTTTCACTGTTTTTATGAAAGAGAATAAAGGTATATTATATGTGAAATAAATCACAGCCTGGGAGGCATTTAGATTTAGGTAAATGGTTCTGAATAATTTTAGGTCCTTCCCTGTATGTATCCATTTAGAACAGAGTGTAGGAATTACAATTTGCTTAGTAGTTCCTTTTCCAAGCAGCCTGCAGTGTTTGCAGACCCAGATTTTTTGTTTTAGTTCCCCTGCTGTGTCCAGCTCACATTTCTATACTGCAGTGCTAGCAAAGGTAAATGTGTCCCATTTGTATTCCTGCCTGTCTGCACCAGCTGTGGAGACGTGTGAAGGGCACACGTGGTGCTGGGTGAAGTGAAGAGTTCGTACTTCTCAGCGCTGTGACACTGGGATGTAATACGATATAGAAGCAGATCTTTTTCCTCTCCCCACAGCAACATCAGGGCTGCAGCCATCCTGCTTGGAATAGGGAATGAGTTGCCTGTGCAGTGAAAAACTGTGGAGTCCAAACATTCTTCCCTATTATCCTTTCCAATGGGAAGCTGAGCTGGTTATTAGGGTGCTCTTCAAAATATTCTACCTGCTTGGTGCAGAAAACCTTCATAGTCAGTCTGACACACTTTTTTCCAGCCACATCTGAACCCATTTACTTGCACTGGTTAGTGCTATAGTAATATTATTGAGTATGGCTGTGAGACACATGAAAGGAAATTATATTTTTTGTGTGTCTAACATGGCTTTTCTGTAGTTAATTTGTGTATGTATTTGTGTATGAGGCACAGGAGAAAGGTTGGTCCTGGCTATGGGCCGGGTGTATCAGCATTTCTACTGACATTGAAGTAGTCCAGGTGACTTTTCATTATGTCCTGCACAACTCTTCTAGCAGGATTAAGCCCACCACCAAATCAGACTGGTGACTGCTTCCTTCTGCAACACTGACCATTTCACCAATTTGTTTTAACCGAGTTACAGAGTGAGGTTCTTGACAGCTGGTTTGTTACTGATGGGGCCCCATGGGGGACTCTTCTCTCAGCCAGTGCTCCAGGCCAGCTCCAGAACAGTGCAGCCCTGCAGTTGTGCCAGGCTGAGGAAGGCACACCTGGTGCATGATCTGCCAGGAGCCTTGCTGGGGCCCCTCTGTCCAGTTAGCAGCCAAATTCCAGTTCCATCCTCCTGGTTGCTCCCTGCCTGTGCTAAGCAGTGGGTGCCAGCCCTGCTGCCTGTGACCCACTGCTGTTGTGGTAGGCCCTGCTCCTCCTCTAGAGTGGCCAGGAGCTGTTAGGGCCACTTTTTTCAAAAGTCTGGCAGGATCTCCCAACATGCAGCCAGGCCTGGCAGATGCCCCCGGCTCCCAGCAGCTTGGCCACCTCTACCTCAGACCCTCGGTCACCCCAGCTATCTGACCCACCAGCATATCTGCACCATTTAACTACACAGTTCAATTCCAAAGGGCTGCAAAAGTGAGTGTGTGAGGGAGAAGAAACCCTGATGGCCCATGATGGGTTAGGACTGACTAGAGACCTCCCACAGCCCTGAGCATTGCTGTCACCCTCTGTCCATACAGTCAAGACTCCTGTTGTCATCCTACCCCTCCACATTGCCTTTTCTCCTAAGGCCATTTTGTTTATGATCATAGATACTTCACTCCGTGGAGGACAATGATTTGTTATTGTCCTCTGTTAGTTGCAAGAGTGTGTGTGTATGTATAAACCCAGACACATTCTGAGGCCTGTGTCATTACCATGACACAAAGTCTGTGGGCCCATCCACATGTACTGGGTCTGGCTGGGATAGGGGGAGCTCTCTTTGTAGCAGCAGGTGCTGTGTTCTGTATTTGTGGCTAGAACAGCATTATTAACACACCAGTGTTTTGATTGGTGCTGAACAGTTCTTGCATGGAATGAAGACTTTGACTTTTTCTCTCTGACTCACCCCACCCACCTCAGCAGAGGATGGAACAAGGAATTAGGAAGGGACACGGATGGGTTTAGCTGACTGAAAGTGGGCAAAGAGATATTCAACACCATTGTGCCCAGCAATTGAAATGACATCATGGGGAAAAGAGGTGTGGGTTTGTATTCCAAGCTGTTGCTTGAAGCCTGCTTGTGGGAGGCAGGGAGTGATTGCATCCACATCACTTGAATTTTTCTTGTTTCTTTCACTTAAGCTCTGTTCATCTTGACTCAGAAGTTTTCTTGCTTTTGCTTTTCCTATTCTCTCACCCTTCCTGCTACTAGGGAGGAGAGAGTGAGCAGCTATGTGGATGCTCAGCCACTGGCCAGAGCCAACCCACCACAGCAGTCAATGGCATCACCATATTAACATGAGTTACATCCACAGGTTTGATCTTAAAAATCTGGTGTACCCAACATAGAAACAATAGCCCTGGAATTCTTCTGTTCAATTCCTATGGCTATTCGAGTTTTCCTTGTTCAGAGGTGTAGGGTTTTGGTCTTCCATCACAAACCTTTCATTTCTAATAAAACAAGCTTTTTGACAACAAGGTCATTTGGAAATACTCATCAACTCTAGGACAGTTTTCAGCTTCCTCCTAGAATGTAGGGAAGCCTGATTTTACACTCTAATATATTTCTTTTTAAATTCTTATCTACACTGAATAAAATTGTACTTTAAAAAATGTTACATTTAAGGAAGTATTTGTGTACTATATATTTCAGTACTTGTCCACCACTCATATGTGCAAACTATGACTGCCAGAGAAAAATCAAAATGATCAAAACTCTTCATTACCTAAACAAAGAGGAAAAACTTTGTCTTGAAGAGTAAACTAACAGGAAAGCCCATGCAATTTTCATTTCAGCTGTAAATGCATCTTACACTTTATGGTCCAAGGACTTAATTGCAGACATCATTTAAGAATCTGCTTAAGCAATTGTTTAATTGAGACGTGAGATATCCACAGTACAATATAGTATTTTCACTCAGACTGGCCAAGTTAAATTCATAAATGCAAATCTTTATGAGGTATTTAAGGAAAATTGATTAAAAGCTTTTGTCTTTCAAGTCCTTGGTTTTGCAAATTTGCTATAATAATAATAATCTACTATTTAAACACTGACTGATAAAATTTCTTACAAATATAATTTGGATGTATTAATGTAGTATTCAATAACTAAGTCAATCTATGCTAATTCCTTCACAGAAACTCTTCAGCATACCAATAACTCTATGTGTTCTTCCCTCTCTCTTTCATAGATGAAAATGGCAAATAAATGCTGTTCTCCCTCTGACCAGGTAAGATTTCCATTATATTATCCATTTTTTTTTTCATTTGTGTGATTACATTGTTGGAAAATTTGTAGAGCTTGCATACAAATGTAGTCAGTTTTAAAACTGCCTAGGGGATGGACTGCAAGTGATGGGAGAGCAAAGTCCCTCCCACTGTAGGATCAGATTTGTGACCACTTCAGGAACCTGAACATGCTTAAGTCTATGGGACCTGATGAGATGCATCCCAGAATCTTAAGAAAATTGGGTGATGTAGTTGCCAAGGCACTCTCCATGTTTGCAAACCCATAGAAGTCAGGTGAAGTCCCTGGTGAGAAGCAGAGAGGAAACATTGCACCCACTTTTAAAACTGATAGAAAGGAGGAACGCAGGAACTACTGACCTGTCAGCCTCATCCATGTTCCTGGGAAGATCAAGGAACAGATCCTCCTAGAAGTTGTGATAAGGCACTTGAAGGGCAGGGAGGACTTGGGGAGCAGAAAGCTAACTGTGTCCTGGGCTGCATCAAAATTAGAGTGGCCAGCAGGTCAGGGCAGGTGATTCTGCCCCTCTGCTCTGCTCTGGTGAGACCCCTGTATCTCTGCATCCAGCCCTGGGGCTCCCAAAATAAGAAGGGCATGGACCAACTCTAACAGATCCAGAGAAGGACACAATCAGATAATCAGAGGGGTGGAACACCACTCCTGTGAGGAGAGACTGGGGAAGCTGGTGTTATTCAGCCTGGAGAAGGGAAGGCCCCAAAGTGACCTTATTGAATCCTTTCAGTATCTAAAGGGGGCCTATAAGAATGACTGGGACAAACTTTTAGCAGAACATATTGTAATAGGACAAGAGGTACTAATTTTAAACTTAAAGAGCGTTGATTTAGTTTAGCCATAAAAAAGAATTTTTTTCTTACATTAAGGGCAGTAAAGCACTGGCAAAATTGCCCAGAGAGGTGATGCACACCCCATCCGTGGAAACATTCAAAGTTAAATTAGTGGAGCTCTGAGCCATCTGATCTATTTGAATATGTGCCAGCTTTTTGCAGTGGGGTTGACCTCCATTACATTTAAAGCTCCCTTCCAACCCAAACTGTTCTATAATTCCGTGATTTAATTGCTCTCTTTGTCATGGCTTTTAATTATTAATTAAACCAACATGAAAACCAGGTGATTATGAATGCCAGGGGAAAAGGTATTGGATTTGGATATCTTTATTGGATTAACTATCTACTGCAAGTGCTTTAGTAAACTATTCAAAGTTTTTTCCTTATCAGTTTGGGCACACATAATGAGTTCAGTTGAAAAAAAGAAGACATACTCTCCCTCAATTTTCAAAAAAATTTGAAGACAGTCATACAACTGTATACATATCACTAGATACGTAATTTGATTTCCTAAATTAATTGCCTAGTCTCCATAAATTGCCTAAATAATCAGTGCAGAAGCCTATTCTGTTCCAGAGAACTGTTCAAGTGTGAAACTTGGTATCACCCTTTAAATCATCCTTTAGAAGAGTCACTTCTGCTAATCTTAACTTGCCTTGGCCTACCATCTAAAGTTAGGCAGTACAAATCTCTCTCACTTTTTCCATTCTGAGTATGAAAAGAAGGACAATTAGGACGATAATTTCAGAACTTGAAATTTTAAGGTACAACTGAGAGCAACAATCATTGGATTGTTCTCTGCCAAAAAGTGAGGAAAAAAAGTTTATAATGAATTTGGGCAGATCAAGTAAGCAAAACTAGAAAACATAAAAATATTAAAAGAACAATTATGATCAACTCAAACTTTGCATATCCTGTTAAAATTTGCTTTAAAAGCAATCAAAATGTGAATTCTCATATATATATATATCACAAAGGCATCATATAAAATTTGGCAATGATAACTGAAAGCAGAAGAGAAGCTTTTCTGACCTAGATTAATGGAGCCTATTACTGTCAGTTACATAATGTTTGTACAGATCTGAATAGCTCTTATTAAGGCAATTGGTTTAAAATTTAGAGGAAAGATAACCTTAAGAGATTGGAGGTCACTTGAAGAACTGCCTTGAAGTAAAATTTTTGATAGCTGCAAATTTATCTTTTCTTTTGAGCATGGACATTCCTGAAGAATTAAACAGGTCCTTAGAGTTTCATTACTGTGTTGCCTGCGGTGAGTTTTCTTCATTGCTTTTAGAGTCCAACTTAATCTTTCACAAAGGGAGAAGGTTGGATGTGGATAGATTCATTCAGATTCTGGTTTTCATAGGCCATTCAAAAACTAGGATTCAAGGTTATCAAGAATGTAAAAAATTACTTTGTTAAACCTGGCTTTCTTCTTTGTGTCTTATATTGCCTCTGACTTTTTTTTTTTTTTTTTTTGCAAACTGAATCTCCAGAACATAATGAATTCTGTGCACATTTAAATAAAGAAAAAGGGAAAGGACTAAGATATTGGTTCTTGGGTCTAAACCAGCTTTATTTATGGGTCTCTTTGCCAAAAGATGTCAAACAAATATGGTGATTCTTAGCCTATGAAGGGCCATAATTTAGACTTTGATGATGCTTGTGGATCCCTTCCAGCTCAGAATACTCTGACTCTGATTCTATGACTTTGCTCTGTGTCTATGACCCAAAGTTAGAGGTATTAGGCAAGGTAGTAGAAGCTGTAGTTATTATTGATATGTTTATATTGTTAAACATATCGATTTATGTTGGCAGTACCAGGTTATTAAGTTAATTGGTCTGGCTACTTCCACACTTTTAAATTCCTTTTCCCCACCAAAGTAGGGTGTTTGCATTTAAACTGCCTATTGGAAATTATTTCCACCAAAGCTAAAATCCCAGACTATTTGTGGAAATTGTTTGGCAAGTTCTAATTACACTAGGACATGTCATGATAGTTACTCCAAATCAAGGACTACAAGGTTTTAAGAAATATTCAAGGTTTACACAAATTTGAAAGGCATTTAATAAGTAGCTCTGCTGAAGCTCTTTGTGTAACCTGTGTTAATGATGAAACACACAGCATCTAAGCATCATAACTTTTTTTGCTTGATATTGTTTATTATAATACTCTAGAGATTGAAAGCACTTGATTCTTTGTTAAATTTGGGACTCAGTTTTCAAAAAACATGCTGCTGGATTGCTTTTTAATTTTTATGAAAGTAAATTAGCAAATTCTCTCTCTGTACAGATAAAAATACTTGCAATGTTTTTTGGTTTGTTTGCTGGATAGTTTTTATGTTTTAAAGACCTAAACTTTTATCATTATTATTTCAGGGGATTTGTGTCTGCCAAGTGTCATATCTAAACCTTAGGAAAGGGCAAACATTATGGTTGCTAATGGAATAAAAAAAGAGAAATCAGGCAATTAGATACTACTCAATTTGAATTCAATCCCTGTAAAGAAATTTGAAACAAATAAACAAAATACCTGTGTGGAGCAGAAAGATGATAAATGACTGCTCTGAAGGATTTTTCAATAACAAATCATGACAATCAATCTAATTTTCTCTTGTGAACATGTAAATCTTGTGGATGTGTGACAGGAGGTTGCTGCAACATATCTTGATTCCAGTGAGGTTTTGACAACTTTTGACATTAAAATATTTTAAACAAGTATTATATGGATTTTGTTGTACAGATTTTGTTGGATAATCCAATATTAGGTATAGATGGTTCCCTTTCCAAACTGACATATTGACTAGAATTGCTGAAGAGGTGACCCAGATCCAGTTCCCTTGAATACTGCCTTTATGGTGCATTAGCAAAAATAAGCCTACTAATTTTGCAGACATTAAGCTTTAAAACACCATGTTAAACATATGAATGATCCTGCCATGTTGAAGAGTGACTCTGAAAACCAGGATTGAAGCCAATTAGTACATGGCATATATGCAAGAACAATTAAGTATATGTAAAAGACTGGGAAAAACTGAACAGGTTGTTGCTGCAAAATGTTTGATGGTTTTCTGGGGGAGGGATAAATTCTTTTAGAAAGGTTTTGTTCATCCCCCGTTGTTTTACTAGAACTCAGAGATGACCCTATCTGCACAAGCCAGTCAGATAGAGATAATATGAAAAACGGGTTCATATTTAAGACTTACTGCTATGGTTTATTATTACAGTTTATTATTACATCTGTATGCTGTAATCAGGTGCAGAGTTGACCAACAGACACCCCAAAAATTTGCATTCCTCTGGTATACCTAATAATACTTTTTCCCCCCTTTTTCTCCTTGCAAATAAGGAATTCACCTGCACTTCACTGCTTCTCCATTGGCCCTTATTTTTTCTGAATTTTGCATGCTCATTTGGCTATTTCAGCCTTAATCTGCGATAGCACCAAAGCTGTCTGCAAATCAGTCCCCTTTTTCATTATCTTTTAGCATTCTTTACCCATTATTCACTTTCTTTTAGTGTATTTCACCATTTGGTTTGCCCCCTTATTGATGTTTACCCCCTTGTTGGCTTCAGCTTCCAGCCAACTCCTCCCTTCACACTGCGAGCGATGTCCAGCAGTTTCTCACACTGTTACCTGTCAGTTTAACATCAGGCCAGGCTGGCTGCTCACCTGCATGCCAGAACAACCATGGTGGCTTTTGAGAAAGGCAGGCATTGTGGGCTGTACCTAAGCCAGCTACTGCAGAACATGCTAAGCCTTCCTGTTGCTGTAAGGCCTTGGCCAGAATACTGCCTCTGATTTTGTGCACTATGTTTCTGAAAAGGTATTGACCAGAGGTTTCCTGTGGCCTCTGTGGACAGGTTGAGAAAAATACAGAGGTATGAAAGAAATATTCAACAATGATAACTTTTTGCTCAGAGAATAACATGTGAAAAGCAGCAAAGAATGATGGCTACACCAGCTACATATCCTTGTTCGTCTATTTTTGCTCCATTTGTGAACTAAGTTTTTTAATTCTTCCACTTAAAGGTGAAAACCATTTGAGTCTTAGTGGAAAGGGCAGTAATTATGATTACAGTGAGGCTGATTCATGCTGGACATGAGAAATAAAGTGCTAGAATAGATTACTAAGAGAAAATAGGCAGCCTCCACTATAGGAGAGAGCCTGGGAACATTAAGGAAGCATTTTTTAGAAACAAAATAGGTATCAGGGCTACAGCATTTCTGAGAGGGTAGGATAATATGTTTTTCAGAAACCTCATTTCTGCTCTGTGTGGTATAATTATAAAATCATAATACTAAATAAGAAGCTTTTCAAATATGGGGGCAGCTTTTATTTCCTAATGAAATTGCCTTGATTAGCTTCAGAGACTTTTTCTGGCACTTCAGATCCACAACTGAAAAAACTTTAACAGAAGAAGAATCACTTAGAAACACTGAGCTTTTTAACCCCTAGTCAGCTGATAGGCAGTGCTGTGAGGTATAGATGCTCTGTGAGATAAACAGCTATAGTTTGAAATCAGTTCTTCTTTATTTTTCCACTTATTGCTGTAATATTACTAAAATACAAAGCAGAAATACAAGAAAAAAGAATTTGTGAAGGATGTTTTCATTTTTCTTTAGTTTGCTTAATTCCTGCTGCATGAATAGTGCTACTGATCTGCTATAAGAATGCATAACCATAAGGCAATTTACTGGTTGTAGCTGTCTTCAAGATAGAGTTTTGTGCTTTGGATCCTAACTTGAACAAGAAGGCTGTAATGAGTAAAGGTGAGAGACATCAGGTCCAATTTACCAGCCTCCTGTTAAAACAAGAAAACAAAGAGAAGAAACTTTTATTGCTACCCAAAAGGACTTGTAATCTAAATTTTGCCCAGGCAGACAATGCCTGGGAAGATGCATGAATTCAGGTACATGCCTATCTTCATAGTTCCCTTCAGCATAGTGTGGATATGTTGCTATTTGTGGTGTTCAAACTGTGCCCAGCTTGGAGTTACGAATTTTGTTCTTCATTAAAGCACAAAGAGAACTTTTGTCATAATTTCTAAGTTCCTCTATGCTTTGCTCTCTAGAGCATTTTATTTTGAATAGCAGTCATTCAGACATAACTGAATGCAACTGGTGTAAAATGGAAAACAGTAATGTAATATATCAAAACTTACAGCATTACAATCTTATATTTTATTTTTATTTTGCTTTTAGTTAAACTTTATGTATGTGTAAGGACTGCTTGTCCCCCCACTCCCAGTCCTGCCCCAATAACTGTTTTCTTAAAAATATACCATCTACCATTGTTTTGGAAAAGACTCCCCCAAAATGATTTAAGATGCCTCAAGATGTACTTCTTTTTGCTTTCTTAATTTGTTGTAGTTCCAGTGTGCCTCTTTGTATGACTCTGGTTCTTAACTTGCAGGTCAGTCTAGCATCTCTTGTAGATTATTATCCCACTTAAATTACATAAGTGTATCTGTCTCTTCTGATGTGTCATACACAGACATCTATTTGATTTTCTTTCTTCAATTCCCTCCTGAGTGTTTTGCATCACTTACTTTTCATAAGTATGTAACTAAAATACTATATACAAAATTTACTGCTACTACAAAATTGACTGCTTTATTAAATTTAACACATTAAATTTCCAGTCATTACAGCATCTAGATGCTTTATTACTGCAGGAAAACAATAAGTGCAAATAAGAACTTTCATTTATCGGCTATGATTGCATTACATTTTGTTAGTGACTTGTTTTATCTCCTTGTAATGAGTGCCATTGCTCATTTTCTTCTTACGGGAACTTTTGGAAAGTGTATTGAAACATGTTAGAAACTTAATAACATATCAATGATGTATGATGTAGTGAAAGCAGTGCTGAGAAGGGACAGTCTGTTGTATAATGCCTTGTGATCTCTCCTGAAAACTTCAAATGGCAGGTTTCAATCAAATAAACAGAATATTTTTTTATCCCAGACTAACATTCCCACCCACATACTAAGATCACATTAAAATCTCAGTATCCCAGTACGCCACAGACAGCTTGTAAATAAGTACCAACACTTGTTTGCTTTTGTTCCATAGAGATTTTTTTGAACTGAATAATAATTCTTTCTCCATTTCTGAAATCTAAAAGACCATTAAATAAACCAGTCAATAAAAAAGATATGTAGAAAGAAAGTAAAAGCCCCTAAAACTATATTTGATATAATTCTTTTTGTCTGTGTAATTTGATATTAAGACCCTGATAAACTGAATATATAATATCATTATTGTAGAGTAGCAACAATAATATAGTAATTTTTTTTAAGTAATGTAATGTCTGAATATCCTGCTTCAACACTTTTGCTGACTACTAGAGAAACAATGTTTTGGTGAGAGTTATTCGATTTACAGAACAGCAAATCAAGAACTGGAAGGTCTGCTGTATTTATTTTGCAGTTTTTTAGATGTCCTTAAAATGTTAGTGCTGGAGCTCAGAAGAACAGTATGGTGAAGGATTGTCTGGCTCAACATACTGATTTATTATTCATTTATCAATAAATTGATTGACAAAAGACATAATTCATACAATAAATACCAACATTAGAAAGCAATTTGTGAGGTCTTCATAATATAGGTATGAAAATTCATCCATACTATTAGTGAGGGCTTTGACATTTCTTCCCCCTGTAAATCATTTCCTTCTGTAAGTGTAGCCTTAGTTGAAAATGAGCAAGCTGCTCAGCAATACTTGTACACTCAGATTGGTGATTCGCTCTAGATTTAAGTACCTGTTTCAAGAGCAATATGTTCCTCTTAATTTATTCAAAATGGAGCCTAGAATGTTTTTGCTTTGTTATTTTTTAGTAAAGACATTTATGATATTCTGCTGCCATACCATGGCATTCTTATTTATGGCGTTTCATTATAAACTTGTATTTGCCTCAAAAAGGAAGCATGCAATCTTACTTCTCCATTTCATTTTTTCTTAGCATTACTTCATCTGGAAAATAAAGGCATGCATTGTAACACTGCTAACATTGTCTACCTACTGGATTTGATACCTAACTCTTTGAAAACATAAATGTGATAAAGCATATATGAAAATGTATAAACTCTGAAAGACAACAAGTGTGACAAAGACTTTAACAGTTGCAAACATGAGCCTGGTAAAAGCTGTTTGATTTCAGATAAATTCAATGATTTGTTTAGAGGTATTTTTTTAGAGGTATGTGTAATAGAAATATCAGTATGTCCAAGTTTGCTATAGATAAGGTATTATGGTTTTATAAACTGCTGAACTACTGAACTACTTTGGTACATGTAGATTTTCTGCTGGCTCAAATGTGAGTCTTCTTTGACCTGCATAGGTGGCTTTTAAAACAGGGATTATTTCAGATAAGATTCAGACTACCTGTACTACAAGTTTAAGTCTCTTCAAGGACTTCTGACACACTGGCATTATACTTTATGCTTCAAGAATATAGAAATGGTTGCAAGGCAAATGTGAAGTAGATGATGTATCCCATGCTACTAAAACCATGATCCACTGAGAAAGAGAACTTTAATTTTCAATTATTTTCTTTTACAGGTCATACATATGGGATGGGTAAATGAGAGGCTTGAAGGAACTGATTCATCTCAGCTCTACAAATTCAAGTTTCTGGCCCTGAAGGGTTCATCCTTCTACATTTTCAGCACTCCACCGGTAAAAAAATTGATATTTTTGTATCAGTTTCATTGTAAATGGAAACCTGTTTGTTACATCTTCGTTTGTTTTCCTTTATCAAGCAAAGTTTTCAGCTGAGATTTCAATGTAAATTAAAGTCACAGATGCCACTGAATTTCAATAAACTGTAGATATTTAACATCTTTCAAGGTCCTCTGAAAAGTTTGCTGTATGTTTTGTTTTTGAAGTTGTCAAGGTCAGGTTTTATTTTGGTTGGTGAGGCCTAATATTTCTTCCTTTATTTATTCTAAAGTATTTTGTAGATGTAATGAGTTGGTAGTTACTCTGCTTTCTGAAAGACAAGATGCATCATGAAATAAGCCATCTATACTATTGGATGATACTCATGGATTTTTCACACAAGCAAGGGATCAAATGCTAAGTGTACAGTTTGGACAAGTCTTGCTTTGATCGTTTATATACCTCATTACAAGAATTCTGTTTCACAACAGGTGCCTTATAAAGTATTTTTCTAAAAATTAATTTAGAAGGGTGAAATGGAAATGAGCTGTAGAATTCCAAAAATGTTTAAAAACTACCTATACTTACCACATTTAATCCTTTATTTTTTCTCCAGAAAACCTTTCCCTTAAACAAATGATAAAAGAATAAAATGTGGACTTAGCATGGAATTTCAATTATACAACTTGCCTACAGTTTTGCTCAGAAGATATCCCAGTTTTGTCTGGTCCAAAGAAAATTTGATCCTTTATATGTGTACTCTCTGCAGTATGCACCATTGGGAAGTGCATACTTTTCAAGTTATTTGAGAACCTCGATAAAATGCAATAAGTAAAATTTCCCCCTCTCTAGATTGAAATTATTAATCCAATGATTCCAATTAATTTCAAACATTCTAAAATGGCCAATAGTCTTCTTTTTTAAATGAGACAACACGTGGGAAAAGCAGGGGGATTCCCCCTCTGAAAATTAGGGGTTTCATATGTTAAGCCAATGAACTAAAATTTGATACAATTACTACAATACAATTAAAATGTAGTATCCAGAAATATTAAACAAATAAATAACACACCAAAGGAATTATATTCCTCTCTAAAGTTAAATTATTGTCTTCAGACCTGTTTCTAAGACACATTTTTGATATAGTTAAAATTGTACATATATACAGTACTAATTTGGGATAAACTACTTCATTTTCCATTTTCAGCAATATACTAAGAACAGGCAAGTGGGGATGACTGGTAGTAGAAATTACATGATAGAATCTATTATCCTTTTACAAATTTTTGTTGTAGGATCCTTGGCTTTCAAAACATGAACCAAGGGCATCCCTTTGATCAATGTGTTGTGTCACCTCAATACTATGATGCACCAGTAAATGTGAAAGAGTCTATAAATCATAAAATTGTTGACTGGTTTTCTTGCTCTTTTAATATTCCCCAGATGTCTCTCATCAAGGGAAAAACCCCCCAAAACTAAAGGCCAAATTCACAGTTTTCAGCAACCTCCTATGTGGAGACTTCAAACCTGGATCTAAATCTTTGAAGCTGATTATCATTCTCCTGAGGCCACCTCCAGCCCTGGCTTTTGTTGGTGTCCTTCCCTGCAGGGCAGCAGGGCCAGTCTTGGGCCCCACAGCCCTGCCCAGCCATGGTCCCACAAGCCAGGGCCACCCAGGGGCCCATGTCCAGCCCAGCCTCGGCCTGTCACTGCTCCCAGGGACATGGCTGGTGCCTGAGCTGGGGCTGGCCCTGTCCCCTTGGCTGCCCTGGTCCTGCCTGGGCCCTGCTAGGAGGGAGGCCACCACTTCAGAGCAGCCCATGTGGCAGTGGTTTCTTCCTGGGGCTAAAGCAGAGCTAAGACGGCCTTGTTTGAACTGATGCTGAGCAGGGCTGGTGCAGCCTTTCCATTCTCTCTGCTCAGCCAGCAAACTGCCTGGGACTGGGACAGGCTGGGGGGGACAGAGCCAGGACAGCTGATTTACATAGAACAAAAGGGATATCATGTACCATGAAACATTATGCTCAGCAATAAAAAATGAGGATGTGATCTTCAAAAGTAGCCTTTGATTGGAGAATGGCTAGGCGTTGCTCTACTTGGGGTGAGCAGTGTGCGATTGTCTTTGCATGAATTGATTTCTTCCCCTTTTCATCACTTATTAAACTGCTTCTTGCTGTTTACTTGTAGCTTGTTACTGCTACTACCAAGTAATGTATTAACTGTCTTCTTGCCCCACGCATTTTCTTGATTTTGCTCTTCCTATTGTCTCTCCCATCCCATAGCAGGGGACTGGGGAGTTAGTGAGAGGCTGTGTGGGTATTTGGCTGTGTGACAAGGTGAATCCACTGCAGGACCATGAGCTGGGACCTGCCTGGCAGGGACCCTGCCCTGACAGCCCCTGGACAGCTCCCGTGGCACTGGTTCTGTGCCACGTGTCCCAACTCTGTAGCTGGAATCACTGGTACTCCCAGAAAACAGTGTATAAAGCTCTTTCACTGCTTTTAGAGATATTAGATGCTACTGCTCTTACCATTGCTCCTACTGAGGCTTGGGTTTTTTACTATTTTAAGCAAGAAGAAAAAAAAAAATTGTTCAATCACAAAAATACAAATGTTTCAACTTTAGAAGATAGAAATTTAACACATTTTATTTCAGAGATGTTGCTATTGTTATTTGTATTCTAAATCAGTTGCATATCAGTGTATCAATATAGTGCGCACAGAGCAGAGGACCTAAAAATTCTAAACTTATCTTTATCCATAATTTTACAACTGCTTGTAAAAGGATGTAGTACAATTTCCACTCTTTCTCTATTTCATTGTGTATAAAAGATGACATGATTGTAAATACAGCTGCTCATTTTCATAAGAATGGAAAACATAGTTATATATGAGCAAAATTAAAGAAAATTGTGGAAAATAGTGGATACTTTACTATGAAATAATTCACTACGACAAGTAATATTCTATTTATATGCTACTTCTACAATATATCAGATGGTGATTCCAGAAATGTAGAGGCTTCACCACAGTAGTAAATATCAAGAATCATGTGATTAACAGATAACGGTCATTTTGCATCCCTGAAGTGGCTTATCTGATTGTATTTAAAAATTTACAGATTTCATTTACACACTGCTATATTAGAAATGTGACCCATTTCTAAAAACTGAATATCTGAAAAACACCACTGAACCAATAGAAATTATTCTTGTGTAATTTTTAATATACAAGCAGTACTTTATTACATTCTAAAAGCATCTATAAAATTCCTGTCAATTTTCAGATATTGGAAAAGTTCTAAATTCGTCTCCCAGAAGAAACTGAGGAAAAAATATTCTAAATTATCATTCAAAATCAAAATATATTTTTTATATAGTTGAAAATTTCTAGAAAATAATGTTTTTATGAAATATGGGCTACATGGAAGGGAGATTTCTACTGTTTGATTTTTTTATGTTTCCCTTATAGTTCATTATGATTTTTACATTAAAGTATTCAAGTAGCCATAACCTTAGATCTGTTGTGTAACGCTTAATTGCAAAACTATCTTTTTTAATGTGATTAAATAAATAGCACTGATGTGATTATACATGAAGGCAGCGAGACAATCACTGAATGGGCTGCTTATAATTTTAAGAAAAGAACAAATAGAAGAATATTGTGAAAGTATCAGAAATAGTTCCACATTTGACAGTATAGAGAAGCTTGCACAATGTAATTAAGACAAGCAGTGTTTTTAATGCTGTCATGTAAGTTCTAAATGCTAAAAATAATCTTTAAAAAATTCTTGTTTTTTTGGTTTGTGGTTTTTTATTTTTTTTCCCTTAAGGAGCGAAAAGACCAGTGAAATTAATTACTCTTTACCTAGAAGTATTTCATCTTCTCCTTAGACCTTTTCAGTACTTCTAGGCAGGTTGGATGATTCTGCTGAATTCTCAGGTAATACAGCCTTTGCTGAATTCCAGTAACAAATATTATCAGTACTTTAACTTTTTTTCCTCTACATTTATTCGAATATTTTTAATATTTTTGGGGTCTCTGGAGACTTCTAGAATCAAATTCTGTGTTCAGAGAAAGTCCAAGAATATGTTATGTTAATTTGATTTCAGTTATTTTTGAAGTATGATTCTCTTTTACATTCACGCCATATTTCTTTATTTAGTGGTGATCTCTGAGCAGGCATGAAAGCCTTTCATGCCTATTGACAGTTCTTGGCTTCTTTTCTCTGCCTCTGTTGAGGTCAGGATTGAAGGCACTCGAGATTATATTTTGTGTTCAGACTTAGGTGTTTATTTTTTCTTATCTATGTTACAGTCTCACAGGCAGTGAGTTCTACAGTATTTCACTAACAAGGTGCAAAATGGCTAACTATCATTTCTTACAAGGTCTTTTAAGGCTAACCTATCCAATTAAAGAAATGGCACCTAAATTATCTTCGCCTTTAACCCAATAATCAATCACTCAAAGTCTGCAATTCAGACTTCTCTGTCCAATTACAAAATACCACCCAACCCCATGCAGAAGAAGGAAGAAGGTAAAGTAGAAGGACCAGCCTCTGCCCTAAAACCTCCAGCTTTCTCTATATATATTATTATATTCTGAAACCTTAAACTCTTAAGTTTTACACCCTGTGATGTTACACACTTCTAATCAAACTACACACCCGTAATCTCAGTGCTATCAATCAGTTTTGGAAGCCTCCTCCACAGCCTCAGGTCAAAGGCAGGGCTCTCTTGGGAGTCAGAGTCTGTCAGCACAGAAAGTCTAAAAGTCTCACATCCAGAACTCCAACACCCATGTTATAATTCCAGAGTTCTCTTATAGGGAGTAATTTTATGAGCTAATTGTTTACTGTGTGTGTCAAAATGAGTTTAACTTCATTGTTTTCTCTCTATTTTAAATAATAACTTTTTAAAGAAAAGCCAATTATTAATTCACATATTTAAAGGTAAGTATATTTGGAATTTAAGTTTGAACTGATAATAAGATCACCTGGTCTATGTAAAGCTAGATTTTTTCAGTTTGTTTATTTTCAGAACTCCACTGTAATGCCTGTTTTTAAACCATGAGGAAATTGCAGAAACTCATGCTAAAATAAAATTATTTCTGCAACACTTGGAACTTTTGTAACTCTATATACCTATTTTAGTCTCTCATAAGAGACTTAGAATTGTAATTTCAGATTCCTATTTTTTGTAACCCTGTTTGGTCTTATTATCTTTCTGATCAGCTCAGTGTTACCTGTGAGTTTACAAATGTCTTAGTTTTGCAATGTTTGCAATGTTTTGCAGTGTATTAATCCTGAAAGGATTAATATAGCTAAATGTCTACAGAACCAATTACTCAACACATACTACACTGGGTTAGCTATGGAAGTGGTCTGCCAATAATATAGATAACAACATTCAGTTCCTCTTGGTCATAAATTCATATAGTAGATGAACATGAATTAAAGCAGAAACTTACTGAATGCTAATTGAAACTCTCATGCAATTTGACACTATTCCTGAAGCTGTCTGAACTAAATTCATATGAATGCAAGCATGTCTCATTGAGTCATCTATTCTAAATGGAGCTGTTTTGTCAAATGCTTCATAAAAAAATAATAACACTGTCATGCCAAGAAATTGCAATGTATGGAATACCTGCAGGAACAATTCCAAGGGGAAATAATGAGGAAAAACTACTTTATTGACTAAGAAATATACTTGGGTATCTCATTTATCTTAGGTACTTGTTACCCAGTTATTACATGTGCGATGATGGATAACCTGCAATAAACTGGAACATTCTTTAAAACAAATGAAGGATATCACAGTTTTCATGAACTTTCCTGATTATTTCCAGGTTTTCTTCTTGACTAGGACTGTATGGTTATTTGTGGGGTTTTAAAAGTAAAGCAGTCTGTAACAGTAACATTTTAAACTTCGACATGCTATGAAAGTGCTGATAAAACTATAAATGTCAGCTGTCTGTTTAGATTCTAGTATTCCTTTCTAATATGTTTATTTTGCCTCCTTAAAATTCCTCTCAACATGCTTTTTTATGTTCTGAGCACCTTGCACACAGTGGTTTTCAGACTGTTTCACTCTCTAAGTATGGCAACCTTTCTCTGACAGACACAGGTAAAGAAAACCTTGGCTTATACAGGTGACAGCAGCTGTCACTATCACTGTATGCCTCTGCTGAAAAAGTCATATGAGGCTACACAGCATCAAAAGATGAAAGAGATGTGTGGAATAATGGGAAGAAATCTGAAGTACTCAGAGTAAATTTAATGGCACAGCAGTGTCACCTTCATCCATCATTTATAGTGCAAAGATCCCCAACAGTTAAAATTAATCTTCAGGAATCAAAACAAATGATATGAGCAAACGAAAGTCCATTCATATCTCAACAGGTTTCAGGTCATAGCCTATGTCACCAAAGCCAGTGGCATAAACAGCAAATGAATCAGTGCTTATGCTTCTATGTCTAGCCACTTAGAGTAAAAAAGGGTTCTCCTGCTGTTAACTGAGATGGAAAATATCCTTTCCCTTTGAAAAATTCAAGACCAAGTAATGAACTAGCCTCCATTCTACTCTAAACCTTATTTTGAAGAAGCATGAATATCCCTTAAGAGTATCAACAGTAATGGGCCAAAACACGTATTATTTAATTATTTTCTTTCCAAAACAGCCATCAAAGTACAAAGTATTTTTCTGGACATAAGATTAATCAAAGACCTGCAGTGCTTACTCTATTGTGAGCCTGTTAAAATGTACATTTCTCCGTGAATTAATTTTATAAGTGCTTTGTTTCAGTTGTTTCAAAACTTAGGTTATTTCTTATTTGTGCAATATATAAATTGTAAAAATCAAATAAAATATTGAATGGACTTACAAAAAAATAAGTAGAAATGGAAACCTAAAAAATAGAAAGATATGTTTTTAAAAATTGCTGCCTTTTTATAAAGGGATGGGAGGACAAGTTAGTACCTAGAATTTATTTACATTTCCTTTCTAAATCAGCTGACGTCAGATTTAAATTTGAAAAAGTTTAAGTAGTACTATGTGCTTTTATCATGTAGCTTTAAAATTAGCTGTATGTAATGTTTTGAGCTTTAATTTTTGAAACATCTCTCATAGTAAAATAAAGTGCGCAATCTGTTTTATATATTCTAGTGGATGTATTGTGTTAAAGTGATGTTTGCCATTTGATTGTTAAGATATAGAAATGATGAAATGGAGAATCCTAGAATGTGAGTCCCTCTATATCCTGAAAAGATGTGGGGCTAGAATTTCTAGAGTTCTTCAGTCCCATTTCAGTCGGTGATTCATAATATCTAAATTTAATAATCCAAAAAAACTAATCTACACCTGAGAGAAGTTGGGAGAAGATTAGATTGTTAGATTTAGTTCTTAATAATTAGATTATTAAGAATTAATTCAGATTATAAGATTAGAAGGAAACTAACACCAAGTTCACATTACTCCTCTAAAGGACACTGAAGTTACATTTCATAACTAACAGAAGTCCCACTAGAGTCCTGTAAGTGTTGTACTGGTTTGGAATCTCATCAAGTTATTGCAATTCTCTTTAACAGCTTAGAATTTTAAGACACTTGAAAATTAAACATTAAATAAATTCTAAAATAACCAAAACATGTTGATATCTCCATGCAAATCATCAGGAGAAATACTAAATTTTTTGAAGGTGAATTATGTGCTACTGTGAACACAGAGAAAAATAATCTGTGATTGAAAATGTTTGACAGAAAAGGTTTTGTTTATGTCAATTATTTTAATTTTTTAATTTATTCTTTCTGCTTTCTTCCTTTTGGTTGGGATGTGGGAATAGGACAAAGCTGTATAAGCCCTAGAATTTTAAATTATTCAAGATAATATTAAAGTTACCAAAATACTTATTTCCATATGCCAAAAGCCTCAGAGGTGCAACCTAGTCAAATCCTTCATCTATCTATGCAGCCATTCCTGTGCATTCCCCAAGAGCTAGGATTTTGCACTAAAACATATAAGAAAAATGATACATATTCCCATTGAATTTTTCCTATGTGTGAGTTCTTTTTTTCTTTTTTCTTGAACAATATAGGCTGGGTACTGTTTTTAAGAGAAACAGATTATCTCATCATATCATTAAGCAGAATTTTAGTAAAAACTTCAGTCATTCTTGCTATTTAGATTTTAACAGCCTGTCATGTGAACAGGATTAGGTAATGAAATCAAAAGAAAAGAAAATATAGGTGTTTTCATATTATTGAGCACGCAGTTGATATTTTCCTTGATTTTAAATATTGCAGTCACATAGCCCTTTTCCAGTTTTAGAATAAATATTGAGTTATTGCCTCCCTAGTGCATGTAAATTCAAAACTGAATTTTGGAATACATCTTGATGTATTGATTGTAAGATTTTTTTCATATTTAGACATGAAACTGAATGACTCTGTGTTTGAAGACCGAGTTCTCTGTGTTAGCATCTTGAGAAATAAAATTGCTTATGTAACTAACCACAGAGATTACAAAGACATTTCCATCATACTAGGAAAAGAAGAAGTAAATTATTTAACACGTTTTAATTCCTGTTTCTGTAAAAATTTAATACTATTTGCAGTCTTTTCTAAATGCTGGATATTAAATGTAGTGATGTGCCTGTATTTAAAAGATCCAGTAGAATAATGATGAGTGAAATCTTTTCATTTTTTTTTCATCTAAACATGATTTTCAAATAAAAAATGTGTTAATAATTTTTTTTATATTATAGGTGAGCACACTAGACTGGGTACGAGCTGAAAAAATCTATAACCTCTGTGAGGTTCTATTTAAAATTCACAAGGTAGGTTTCCCAACGATTCCAGTGATTTTATTTAGTAAAGTTAACCTTTTCCTGTTGATGATAAGCTCAAATTAATCTCAACCAGGAATAACTAGTATTCAAATAGTTCATTTGTTGTTATAAAAAGCTATTTTCAATTGCTAAGGCATTAGCTGTGGAAGTATAAGAAAATATGGAAAAGGGGGTAAGCTCCAAGTGAACAAGTTACTAACATGTTTTCTTATTGAAGAAAGTTTTCAGTACTAGAGCTGAATATGATACTTCAATATGAAATATCAGTGAGACACACTGCTAAGCATAATGATATTAGTTTTTTCTTAGTGGGTCAGATTTTCAAGCAAACATGATAAAAAATGTTCTTGCTGTAATTCTTGATCCATATAAAGATATTTTCATTTTTGAAATTAAAAATATAAAATTATTTCCTTGTTGTATCATATGTATTGATTGTTGTATCAAGTATTGTAGTGTTTTTTTCTTTATAAAGGGCAGCATGTCATGTTTGTTTCCCATAGAATTAATTTTCTTCCCCCAACTAGAAAAACTCCATGTTTTCTGTCTAGCTTGTTCTAATTAAAGATTTGCATCAAAATATTATCACTTTACGGAAATAATTGGCTTATGGAATATATTGTCTGATAAAATGCATCAGATAGATTAATTTTGTTCTCCAACAAAAACAAAACCTTTTCAGGTGAGATAAGGCTACTGTGAGAGCCTATTTGCCTAGGAGAGTAAAGAATATTTTCACACAAGAAAAACCTATCTTTTCAGATAAAATAGTATTTAAGTGAAAAATTAAAGCTCACCTTTAGCTCTCACCAGCTGCTGCCTTTCTCTGCTGTTTCTCTTTGACCACACACTGATGTGGTGGAAAAGGCAGGTTGTTGCTGTTACCTGTAACAGATCCTGCACTGAAGCAAAAGTGCTTAAGGTTTTTGATTTGGTCTTTTTGGGGGTTGTTTGGTTTGCTTTGGTTTGGGGTGTGTAGGGGTTTTTTTAGTGTTGTAGGAATTTTTTTATTTGTTGGGGTTTTTTTTCTGATGCAGGTTATTCAGGGCATGGGAAGGAAGTGTTTTGGCAGTGCCATGCCAGGAAAACAGTAGTCCCGGAGTTCAGGACTAGAGCTCAGCTCCAGAGGAACAGGAGCAGAGCCATATTCTTGTAGTCATGGCATTATTTTTGTGTGACCATGTCTCCATATGGGCAAATTCAGGTCCTTCCCGTCCCCAACACACCAACAAAAAGTAGATCTTCTGTCACAGATCATTTATTTAGTCTCCTTTATATTTTTTATAATTTTACTTTTGGCTCATAAATAAGTCAGACACCAATTAGATATATAGACATTAAGCCTTTTGGGAAGATTTTCCTGTGGCTTGGGTTTTGGTTTTGATTTTTCTCCTATAAGTGTTAGTGCTAAAACTCAGTTGTTCCCGGAATATTATGGTAATTTCAAGGATTCTGCAACTTCTGCAATACTTTTTCATTAAGAAAAAGAAGTTGGGAAATAAACTACTCATGGTTCAACTCTTTAATATTCTTGACATTTTAATAAATGAATGCTTAATTGCCAGACTTCATTAATAAGTAAGCTAAAGTGCAAAAGCTCGAATTGAACTCCTTAACCTCTTTTCTGTTGATTCTTTGGTATAAATGACAATGAGGCAAACAGAACAAATCCAAAAAATTGTAAGAGATTAAGGTTTCTGCATTAGATATGATAGGCTTATGTTGTAAAAGCTGCCATTTGGGGAGGGGGTTCTTAAGGATTTTCAGAGGCTGGTTAGAACTAGTGCAAAACTGTGGGAGAGTGTGTTTTATATCTTCTCACAAAATATAGATTTTAAGGAGAAGTGTTCTTGTTACACACATAATTGTAAACTTCTCGTCTATGTTTATTATGATGCAAGAGTTAAACAGGGAAAATATTAATCCGATATGGAACTTAAATTTTAAAAAAGAATGTTTGATATATTTTAGATTTGGATGTATATATACATAAATATAAATACACAAATATGTGAATTAAAATTCATATATATAATATGCATTTGCATATTTCTGTTCATTTGGTGGTAACAGCCAGATTATTTGAAATGTAATGCCTTGCATTGCATGTGTTTATTCTTATAGCTTGCCTCATAATTCAAACTTTTACTGTGATCCTGTACATTTTTAAAAGTCATTTGTCTTAAGAACATTTTATTTTCTTTTATTGTCTGGTATTTTCACATGAAAATTTTTTAAAAAATGCTAATATAGTAGTCTAAAAGCCAGGATATGCAGCACTGAGTCTTGAAGCACATGTAATATCTGTCACTCCATAGCTGCTGAACACCAGAATATATGCAGGAATTTTGTTCAACTTCCTTTTTGACAGTGCAAAGGAGTGTTGTAAAATAACAGAGCTTCATAAAGTCTGTTTTCTCCTCAGGTAGTAGCAGGGCCAATTTTGACAACACAGTGCTTTGTACCCTAGTGGCAATATGTGGTGCTCCCTAGATGCCCCATGAATCATTGCTACTTATTTTGGGGTTTTAGTCTTTTCTGCCCCATGATATCAGAGAGAAATGGGGATAGGGAAGGATTCTATCTGAAAAACAGAAAAGTAAAGATATGTGTAATTTTGAAATTCAAGCAGTGGAAGTATTTAGATGTATAAGTTGTAGCTTTTTTATTTAGTTTTATTTGCCTCTATATTTATGTTAATCAACGAAGTCTTAAAATATTAGGGAAGTTTCTTGTATTAATTTGTTTACATTTACAAAATATTGTATTGCAGGTATATTTTTTTATTATGAAAGTTTAATGTACATTTTCTCTGTTTTATCTTGAAGGTGATGGCCAGGATCTTGTTTCAGTCTCCTTGTAGTTACAGAACAGTGTTGACAGCTATTGGAGGACATTCCCCTGTTGTCATTTTTAGAATTAGCCCTGGGGTGCTTGATAAATTACTGCATTCCTTGGGGTTTCACATATTGGAATCCAAGTAGAATGGAGTAATTATAGTCTCCTGTAGAGCTGGTATACAGCTCCTGGAATTTATTGAAACATTCAAGGGTTTCCTTCTTTTTTCACTGTAAGCAATGTATTTGTACAAACTCCCTTTAAATTATAGATGTATTCCTTAGGTAATTTTGACAGTACTTTGGAACTGCAGGAGTAGCTTGGATTAAAAGATAGGGAATAAAGCAAATGACAAGCAAAGAGAGAAGCTGTCTTTGACATAATTATTTAACTCCTAGAACATTTCTTCAACACAATTGTTGACATAATGGCGTAGTATATCCAAGTACCCATCACTTACGGAAGACAGTGTTGCTTCAATTCTTTGGTTTTGCCAGATGAAGAATCACATACTGAAACATATCTTTCAGCTCTGGCTTGCTGATGATTGCTGGCTACAAGCAAACTTGTATTTAGGTATTCACCAGGACTTTGATCTTGAAGACCAGAGGCCGTATTGTTTCAGTGTCATGGTTGGGCATGGCAAGAGCCACTATTTCAACGTAGAGCTGGGCAGTGAATTGGCAGTGTGGGAGAAATCATTCCAAAGAGCAATTTTCTTGGAAGTTCAAAGAACAGGGGTAAGTAGTGAACAATTTAAGTAATTTAATCTGCAAAATAAGTATAAAATATTTTGAATTATTTGTATGTTTAATAATTTCATTCAATTGATGTCCTCCATGACTAAGGATCTGAGTACATTTAATACAATGAAGACTTCTGAAAGCTTCATCATCACATCAATATTTTTTCTGTCAATGACTGTGTAATACCAGTCAATGAGCATGTTTTGACAGATTGAAAATTGAAAGTAATAATTTGTAAGTTCACCTTGATTATTAAAAACTGGAAATTAATATATTTTAGCACAGGAAAACTCTCAGGAGTTTATTTAGTCCAACTTGAACATTTTCTTCCTGAAAGCTAATTTTCTTCTCACATAAGGTAAATATGATAGTTTACATAATGCTTCTGTATTCAAAGAAATATTTTGCTCTTATATTGTCAGTTGTGAATTGGGATTGTCCTTGTTAACATTGGAAGAGTTTGAAGACAGTATAAAAGTGAGAAGAAGTTTGTAATAGTCGTGAATTCTCAAAATTAAACAGCAGATTTTCACTTTCTGCTGGCTAGTAAATCTAGATCCATACTCTCAAGTGAACCAGACGAATGTTATGGGAGTGTATTCATTGAGACTATAGACCTCCTCCAATAAAAATATATTTGCACAGTTTAACACAAATGCAAACTTGATTTGGTGTGCTCAGGTTTCCAGTGCCCTGTGAGCCTCCTAAAGACATTTGAAACACTGAGAACAGTGGATCTCACCACTGTATTAACATGACTTCCAAGGAGCAGGAGTCCTATTGCAGGTGGCTAATCAGCTTGTCTAAATTTCCAGATCTCTGGGATTCTAAACAGGTTTCTCGGTTCTTACAAGGTGCTTAATTAGAACCCTTCTATTTGTCTCTTTGGACTGATGAAGGAACAAAAAGATTTTGTAACAGTTCTAAGTACTGAATTCCTGAGAAGGAATGCAGTTCTTCAGGAAAATATTGATCCTTATATATATTATCCATATAAAGCCAGATAACATGATTGAAATTAAGTATAGCAAGTATAGCAAGCCAGATTTGCTGGCTCTTTATCTGATTAAATTTCTGAATATTTATTGTTAAATCTCAAAGCTTGCTTTTCCTTTACATCTTTAAAATTAAGGAATGATGCTTTGCTTATGGAATGATCTTTTGTCATGTGAATCAGTCATCTAGACTCATTTCACACAAAATACATTAAATTTCCTGCAGCTGTGGTTTAACCTATCTGAAACCTCCAGGAAAGTAATTCAAATAAAATCTTGATTACAGTGCTCAAGTCTCCATATGTGTTTTCTATGTCTTCATTTTCTCTCACATAGTAGGATACATCCAAATTTACTGTAAACTTCTATGTCAGTAGAGTTCAGAGTACTATGGTCAGTCTCCAGCAGTGAAAAGTCTTTTTACTGCACTATTTTCTTTCTCCATTCAAAGCATAAATTCTGTTGTGAGTGCCTTTCTTTTCAGAACGATGTCAAGAGCAGCATGAATGAGGTGCAATTTAATATTACATAGAATATTTCAAGTCCCAGAAAAAGAACTGACATTCCAGTACCCAGAAAATTCAAGCTTTTCACTGGTATGTCAGTGTGTAAAAGTTCTTTCTTTTGGAGAATTTTGGAAATTATTCTTTATTCATAAATGATTGGGCAAGATTCATGGCAGCTGTTGGATTGCATTGTGCCATTTCAACTATTCTTTTTTAAATGGAGCTTGGTCCTGTTTGATATTGAGTGTAGTTAGGATCTTGCCTATGAGTTTTTGTTAACCCCTTCCTGTACATACCCTATGTATTTGGTGTTTCTATAATAAGAGCTGTACTTCTGAGAAGATTCTGTCCTTACACAGTCTATGAAGAGAAATGCTAAGGTGCAGTGCTCCTTTTGAATTTTATCTGCTGGTGTTGTGTCTTTTTTTTTACAATTCTTTTGAAAATGGCAGCAGCAGTAGATGACAGAAAGAATGCAATAAAGCAGGAAGAAACACCCCTCACAATATTGCTCCCCTTTTAGCTATCTTAAATCCCTATTTCTAGCTGCAATTGTTTACAAAAATTTTACCAAGAAACTCTGAAATTCAGTGACCCTGGTGAAATTAATCTATTTGCAGACAATGATAACAAACAAACAGATGTTGAATCCATGTACTAGAATTACATGGGGTTTTTTCCTAGAAAAACTATTTTAGTTACTGATGGCATAACTTGGATAGATGAGGGCAATAAAAATGCAGGAGAAGTGAGGCAGAAAGGCAATTGAAAGAGAGAAAAAGTGTTGTTGAAAAGTATTTCCATGAGGCTGGTAATAAAAGTCAGCATTGCAATAGTGGAAGATAGGCAATGAAATCCTCTCAGTCATATACTGAAGTTAAATTACCTCCTGCAAATCCCAGCATGAATACTTGTTTCACCTGGAACATCCTAAACAGTGCAAGATAAATAAATGATGCTCATATTAGGTAATTTTTCTTTTGTTTTTTTTTTTCCCAAGATTTTTATGGTGCAGAAAATCTTCAAAAATAAGAGACTGGTACATTTTCCAGAGCTCTTACTAATTCTTTGACCCTTCAGCTTGGTCTTGTCAATAGCATAGGATATTATTCCACATTGTTTTCAATTATGTCTTTTTTAAATTTCTAAATCAGTATTCTTGCTTTGCCTCAGACTGGTTTTTCCAAAGGAAATTATTTTGACTCATCTGAGTCTTGGATATGGTTATTAAATTAATGCAGAAATATCTCAAAGGGATGATTTGGATCAGTTGTGTTCAGTAGGAGGATGGAGGAGAATACTGGAATAGTGGACAGAGGAAAGAGTGACAGTAATGTATTTTACCGTCAGCTGTAGAAAAATTGGACCAACAGTTTTGTCATGTTGAAACCTTGTACATGTAAGCTTTGTTTGATTGCTGGAAGAGGACAGAGGAGAGGAATCTTCTTTACAAATGAAAGAAGTATCAGGAGACTGAAAAAAAAACATGCAATGGGAAAATAATCTACCACAGCGTTTCTGAAGTACCTGTGGTGGGTATATAGTGATAAGACATGGATGCATACTCTCCTCACTAGCAATTCTAACACAAAAGAAAGTTTTCCCTTCATACTTGCAGCTGTGATGAATATGCTGCAAGTTCTCTCCAATCCTCATACAGCTGAATAACCTACTGTATTGAAACCATTTTTGTTGCTTGGACAAAATATGTGTTTCATGTGAGTTACTCCAAGGATTAAAATAGGCTGGATCCCATTCAGTTATAACAGAATAAGCAAGAAGTTTTGGTGCCTCATTATTTTCCATGCTTAAAGGTAAGTACTTCTAGTTAACTTCTTTCCATTTTGTTCCATGATTCAGTGACTAATATCAACAGAGAAATAAACCCTTGAAATACAATTATTATTTATTTTTTAAGTCAGGGATATGAATATATAGAAAAATTTTAGCAGAAAAATTCATATTCCTGGAATGATACAGGCTCCTCATCTGAAGAATATACATTACTATAAATCAAAGTAACACTAATAAAATCAAATAAATAAATACTAATAAAATCAAAGTAAACAAAGCAAGCAAAGTAAACAAATGAAGATTAATGAATGTTCCAACTTATTTCAGTTAACACAATTGGAAATCCAAAATAATTTTATAATGAACATAAATGTATGATACATTTTTCCTGTGTTTTCCCTCTTAAAATCAGTTAACATGAATCACACACTCTGTGGATGTTTTATGTTTTTGTAAGCATTTTTAATATGTCTTTATTTTCTGAGAAGGTAATACCAAACCATTCTCTATAGAAGGATTCTTGATGCTGCATATATGACTCAGAATCATTGTGACTCAGAATTGCTCTCAGACAGATAATGTCTGTTCTTGGATAAAGCAAAAATAATTATTGGGAATAATTGTGCATGCAGACCTAGAGCTTCGTTTCTATGGGATTCCCACATTAGACTCTTAATTTTATTTCTACAAATATTGTGCTGCTAAAACACCATGATGAAAATTCCTAAAAATTATATAATAGATAAGCGCAATTGATAATTTTGTTTTGTTTTGTTTTGTTTTGCAAGCAACAATTAATTGCTTTTGCATATTAGTTATTCCAGCTAGTTACTGTTTTTCTCTGTGAACTTGAGTCTTCCATGCTTAAAAAAGCTGACAGACATGAGAATGACGTAGCTTACACAATGCTTAGTTCACCATCTTTCTGTTGCACTTTAACATTTCCCCCTAGACACTGTCTTCTTCTGGCAGATTGGTACAAAGTACGTAAGGAATCCGCAATCATGTTGTTGTTGATTAAAACCAACCAATCAACCAAAAAGTCACATAACTATTTTGAAGAAATGGTTAACTCGATAACCTTTCCTCAGCTTTATATGTCTTTGCCTTTTTGCTTGATGGACTATTTTTTATTAATTTTCTGGTCCTGCTTATCTTTGGTATCCTCTCTTCTATTCATCTTTTAAATTTCTTTATAATACTTTGTCATAGATTTTGCTAGTTCATCAGTTTGAATTAATTTCTAATGTATTCATAATATGTTCATTTGAGAAAATGAAGGTTTTTCCATGAAAAAGATATTGTTCATTGTACAAATCCTTTCAGAATACTGTTGACAGGTGTTGATTTTCACATCTTGACTTTCTAGTAAAGATTTATGGGTTTAAATTTTTTTTATAAAACTTGTCCATGTAATGCTTCTTTCTCATCATTCCTTCTCAGCTCAGGAAATAATCAGTGCAACCTCCTTGTTACAACATCTGCTTGCTGTTTGTTCTAGACCATTTCTTAATTTTAGATGCATATCTTTATTTAAAATCTTCTTAAAGAGTTAACTACAATTAATTTAAGACATAGAGAAGTGAATAAGTTCTTTCCAATTGACTTCAACAACATTTCAAGGAAACCATTTTTTGGTCATAATTTCCCTTTAGAAGCATTCAGTTGACTATATTGTATAAAATAACAGTGTAATAGTGACTGTATGCATACATGCTACTTACTAACCAGTCACAACCAATAATTGATTCATAACATGAAAAGCAGTGTTTATATTTTAAATCACATCGTTGCTTCTATGATATGTAAAACCACATAATGATTGAGAGATCAAAAAGAAAGAACTGCACAAAATTGCACTGATATTTTAAGACTTCACATTTTCACAAAATTAATGGATAAATAGCTCCCATATCTTGAGCAGCTCAAGAAAGAGCTGAAATTAATTTAGTTAGGCATTTATTCTTTGTCCACTGGAGATAACTATAAATTCCTCATGATTTCAAAATTAGGAGGCAGATGGAGAAAATCCCTTACATAGAGGCTCAAATGACTTCTAAATAATTTTTTTTGTAAACTGAATTTCAATGCATATTTTATCAACATGCCTTCATATTTGCTTAATGCTGAGTGTTCAACGAGTCACCAATATAAATAGTGATGTGTGCTGGTCAGGGTTATGGATTCCTTGCATTCCCAGCGTATGGAAACCAAGCTACACGGAAATGTGGAATTAGCCCACTCTGAAACTATTTTTTTAGCATGAAAGGTACAAGTTCAATTGAAGATTTTGGATTTAGAAAAAACAGAAGAGTTTGTGATATTCATACCAAGACGGCCTACAAGAAATTCAGTTCCTGTGTCTCCTTCCTGCACATTACACAAAATGTGCTTTCTAGTCATTCACTAGTGGCATTTCGAAATTATCTTACTACAATTCAAGTTAGATGTAATCAGAATAGATTTTAGAGACTGTGTCCCCAATGGAACTTGCTCAGAGATTAGTTGTGTTTCCACTTATCTACCACAGCTTACCTAAGTTTTCCAACTAGCTAACTCTTGAGATTCTCAGAGCTTTGACCTTCTCAGAAAGGCTGACATCAAAACAAACACACTCATTGTTTCTGGGCATCTTTGGGAATTAAGTGCAGCAATAGGAGACTAAACCACCCTCAGAGACTAAGCCAAAAGAAGTCCACTGAAATAAACAAAACCTAGCAGATATTAGGTGATCTCGATAGGAAGCAACTGTCATTTCTATGATCCATTATTGGACATTTATGATTTTATTAATTCTTCATGGTGACCTGAGAGGTTGAATAAATCATGATTGGTTGATCACAGTGTAAGCCTTGTGAGCTGCAAATACTGTATTGAATTGCAAAAATATTAAATACAGTTGGCCAGGTGTTTGGTTTTTGTTTTTTTTTTAATTCTGTGATGATTGCCAAGCATATATGAAACATGAAATTATATGTAGGAGTCCCTTTAAGAATGGAAATGTCACCACATGCTAATTTCAGAACTGATTTCTGAGACAAACATTTAAGCAAAGGATATATTCTCCTTATATTCAGGCGAGATATTAAATAGCATGTAGATTAGGTGAGATTTATAGTGTCATTAAAAGATACTCTCCAGTTTGTTACAAGAAGCACTCAGTTTAATTACACAATTAAGTTTTAGATTGTTTTCATTATGCACAGAAAGCTTATTACAATTACAATTACAATTTAACTGGTCACCTTTAGAAATGGTGTTAGATTCTAATTCATTTCCACACTGATGCAAAAAACTCACCATGCTCTAACACAAAGAAAGGTTCTGAGAACCATACAGGTTAATAGTAAATAAATTTTCCATAATTATTAATAATTTAACAATTCACATGACAGATGAAAATCAAACAATGCATTTATTAGAATTTTAGAACAGTGAATATACCAATTTTCAAGGCTATTGAACTCAAACTTGTTTCTATATTCTGTAATTTTGACATGATTAATATAAAATGGCCATTATTTCTGAAAATATAATGTATTCTTAAAATTACATTTATATATATTAAAATAATAAATCTAAATATTTTTATATTACATATAATTCTTTCTAAATCCAAATATTTAGATAAAAATCATGTCATGGGAATCTAGGCTTGTTATTATTTTCCAGAGGATCTTATAGATTGGAATAAGGAAGAAACCAAAAGAGAGCTGGACAGGAACTTTTTCAAGAGCACGTAGTGATAGAACAAGTGGGAATGGCTTTAAATTGAAAGAGTGCACGTTTAGGTTACATAGAATTTATTAGGAATAAATTCTGTACAGGAAGGTGGTGAGACACTGAACAGGTTGCTCAGAGATGTTGTGGATGCCCCGTCCCTGAAGGAGTCCAAGGCAGGTTGGATGGGGCTCTGACGAGCCTGGTGTTCTGGAAAGTGTCCCTGCCTATGGTGAGTGGGCCCATTTTGGAACCCTTCCAACTCAAACCATTCTGTGATTCTTTTAAATCTGTCAAGAATTTGCTGAGAAGAATTTACTGTCATGGAACTTCAAATCTGTAAAGTAAGATTACCTTAGAAATTTACTGTTACGGAACTTCAAATTTATAGAGTAATATTATCTTAGAATTTTGATGCTGGATTTTATGGTTTTAATTTTTGTGTTCCCTATCATTCTCCACCCACCATTTATAAGAATCAGGCAGAAGAAAATCCCAGTGAAAGTGCCACTGATTCGCAACTGAATTGTGTACTCAGAAATTACTTTTGATGATATTTCTGATTAATTCCCTTCTCAACTGTGAAATTCCAGAATTTACAGATCACCAGAGAAGAAAAATATTTATTATTATGTAATAACAAACTGCATCAGAATGACATTGTTGTCTTTGCTGAGGTAAGCCAGTAGTGGTTGGTCTACTGGTTCTACTAAATCAAGCAGTGTCAGCTTGATTACTGTGTTTACCACTGAGAATCTGCCTCAGGTTTATGAAAACATGCTTGGGACATGTAGGAAACAAATAGGAAATGTAGGAAAACATGTAGGAAACTCTTGACATTGAAGTCACTGTTGATTCTTGCTTTTCCTTATGGAAAAATGAGTTGCTGCAAAACAATGAAGGTATTTCTCAGACACAGAGAGGAGGAAGCACAATCTCTTTCTGACATAAGCAAAGGCTAAAGAACACAATTTGAATTTTCCCTGCTAGAAGATAACCATTTCTTAGTTGCTACACGTAGATTTTTTCCTCCTGCATCCATTTTGCTCACTGCTTTTTCCTACAACCAGTTTAAGCCATTTTCTGTCTGTTCAGCAAAGAGGGCAGCAAGTCTTTTCTTCTGTCAGATTTACTTGAGCCATAGGTTCATATCACAGAGAGAATGCCATGGCCAAGAGTTGGCATCCACCACTGCATCATCTGTCTTGCCAAGAAATAGCTGAACCTACAGGTTCACCTCAGTCTTCCTACAGGAACACAATTCCCTGTGGAGTAAAGTTCACTTGTACACGTAATCCCAAATGTACATGTAATCCTAATATCTGAATCCTAAAATCCCACATTAATGTAATCCTAATATTTGAATGCTGGTTTAATGCTTTATCTCAGTGATGCTGAAAGTTTCTGAAAAGACAGCCTACCCAGTGAGTGCTCTTCTAAGCAAACCATTTTTGCAGTTAGCTGCTATAATGTCATAAGCATTAAAAATTAAAAGTTACAAATAGATCAGATAGTTATTTCAATAAATGACCTAAAAGGAAAAGTTTCAAGTTAAGCAGTATCTTAAGCATTAAAAACATGGATGTATTAAACCCAGGTATTATTTTCTAAAGCACTGAGCTAGTCCCACTTCTACTGAAATAAATAGAAACTTTCTTTAAAATTCAGTGAAAATATAATGAGCCATCATTTGAGTCCTTTGAAAAATCTTACTTTTACTGCCAGAGTGTCTCTTGTATACATATATGCTGAACCACAAATGTGCATAAATGTTTTTAAAAAACAACTATAACCTTCTTGAAATCATCAGATGACAATTCCATCTTTTATAAGAGAATGCACTTTTCATTATACCAGCAAGTTGTGCAAAAAAAGAGTAATTTTAGGATATTAAGATGTAATTCCTTTGGCAGCAGGAACAGCAGATCTTGAAGGAATATACAAGATTTTAAATCCGATCTCATTTGTTTAGATGAAGTGGTTTTATTTGTATTTGTCCATAATTATCAAAGTTCTGTAACCTTTTAATTGTGACATGATGAATTCCTTAAAGGTATGGGCAAATAAGTGGATCTGCCGTGGTTTTTAAGTGAAGATTATATTCATTTGATCATTCTCACTGAAATTATTTCACTGATTCTTTTTTACTGATATATGGAACAGGAATACACCTGAGCTTTGGGAGTCTCTTTTAGATGAAATTTCTGAAAACTCTCATGCTTTTGGTGAATGATGGATTTCACTGTTGCTTCATTTTCTCGTGTATAATGTGAATTCAGGGTAACAATGCTTTTGGTGTACTTTATAAACATGTTCTGAAAGTTGTGGTTTTTTTTAAAAAAGACTATATATAGAATATTTTATGCTAAAAACCCTTTTTTTAGATATGTGAAAGCCAAAGCATCTACATTTTTAATTCAGTGATTCTGCTATTTCAAAGGATTTAAAAACATTTCAGTTTAGCACTATTCATTCTATGCAGAAAGACTCCTGGAGGTTTTGCAGGCTGTGTTCAGAATTAAGGGGTTTAATTTTGCCTTCTAATACTCTTTCTATGTGTGGGCTGATATATATTTCTCAGTACAACCATAATAACTCTAGTGGCTCTTATCTTTATTTTCATACCCTGCTTGGATTTTTTTAATGCTAAAAGGGAAATTTTCAAAAATACTTTTTTTGACATATCTGGTCCCATATTAAGGCTTTTGACAAACTCTATATTTTTGTAAATACTTGGGATGCATTAAGACACCTTACTCCTGTCACTCCTCTATGATTTAGAAGCTTTTAAAAAGCTGCCATATAAAGTCTTAATGCAAGAACCTGTGTTCCAAACAATTTTTTCCCTCCCTGTCACTATATCTTAAATGCTGGTGTACATTATTTTTATTTCTAATGCAGAATAAAATAACACATCATTTAGGTCCTTCTCTCTTTCATGCACTTGAGTTCCTCTGACAAGTCCTACAAAGTTCCTTTCAGTTCCTTGACAGAAAGATGAAGAAAAATATTAAATGTAAGGTGGTGATAGATTCGGTCTTAGAAGTAAAAAGAAACAAATAGAAGTGATATTTGGAGGATGCTAAAATTTTATGAGTTCAAATTGGCAATGCTGGAGTCTTCTACTCCAAAAATAAATTCCTTGGCTTCATAGTATAATTTAATTTTAATGTAAATACTTTTTCTAAGAAAAGGCAAATTTTCAGAAAGATTTTAGCATTTTTTACATTGATGTCATATTATTTCCACACAGAAGCATAGCACATTAACTTAAAGTGAGTAAGTGAATACAGCATGCAGTATGTGCACTGCATGGATATGGCTATTGCCTAAATGCTGTCCTGTCTGGTTATTTAGTTTTAGAAAATGTGTCTTAAATTCTATATCATGAGTATAGTAAGAAATAATGTCTGTGATCCCATTTACATGTAATAAACCCTTACAGCTCATCTTAGAGCAAATGGATATCTTTATCTATAAAATAGTTAACAGCATAGCAGGGAAAATGTATAGTTCAAGCAGGAAAATGTAATGGTACTGCCAAGTTTCCAATTGCTTTATGGAAAATAAACAAGCAAAATAATGTACATGCCCAATTTGTATTCACTTAGACTAGAAGGTAGGTATTATTTCTGCATTTTGGCTGATTAAAAACTCTAAAATTCCTGCTCATTCAACATGGCTGAGTCCAAAATTATTGAACACATTGCATATCAGTGCCATAGTTAAAGCAAAATGAGAGCTTCCTTCATTCAAAAAAATAATTAACTGCAATGTAGCCAATCACCAACTGAATTTTTGAAACTGTAAATCTGATGAGACTTTTGTACCAACCGCGTTAGAGTTGTAAAAGTAATATCCTTTGAAATGAATATACACTGTGTCATTTTTCTGTGTTACACTTAGATGAGCAGCATCACTGAGTCTCACTTGATCCTTAGAAAATTTACTGCCATGAACTTAGGAAAAGGAGTACTGACTGAAAAGGTTGGTGCCCTGATTCTTAAAAAATTATGTGAAATGGTATTTTTTACTAAGAATCTTTGTTAATGATCTCAGAATATGCTATCTCAACTGAAATTATTGTTATTAATCTTGATTTTAAATAATTTTACTGTAAAACAAAAGCAAGTTGAACGCCTATTTCTTGGACAGAATACAATCCCACATCATTAAGTAACATTCAAGACTCTGTGTCTTCAAAAAATAATCCAGAGATACTACACTGGATGCCTGTGGCAGAACATGGGCAAATCCAAGCCCTCCCTCCAAAGCACTGCAATAAACTCATATTCCAGCAAAGGTCTATTGCCAAAAAATCTATTGCATGTCATGATTTATTTACAAGCTTTTGGACTTCCCAGTCCCAGAAGAAACCAAATGTACTTATGGCTTTACCCTACATGGGAGACCAACAAGTGTGGAGAAATCAGAAGGCCTCTCTGTGATCCAGGGGGCCTTCAAGCTTCCTTCTGCCATCGTACTTCAGCTTAAAGGGGACAAGGACACCAACACAAAGAAGGAAGCTGAAGAAGAGGAGGTTTCCTCTTTATTCCTGCCTTTTCTTCCCCAGACCTCTGTGTCTGGGCTGCAGCAGTGCTTGCTACCCACCCAGTCTTTGTGCTTCAGCTTCATCACAGCCTGGTGACTCCCCATGAAGAGAGGGAGTTTGTCTTTCTGCTTGTCCCTCAGGCTTTGTCTCTCACACATATCTGAGGTATATTGGTGCTCTTCTCTCTGAATGGAAATAAATACCTCTTGTTATCTCTTCCCATGCATTCACTTTCCAGTTTGAGTGTTTACTCACTTCTTGTCTTGGGTCCCTGACACCCATAAACCAAGTTCAAAGCCCTGCTTTTTGTGTAAGCTGATCTATTTACAAACACATTCTCTCCCATGAGGGAAAGAGTCATAGTAACTCATAAACATAAAAGCTGGTTTTGGAATTAATTGGCTTGTCATTGTTTATATTTGTAACGTCTTTTAGATGTTACAAATATATACAAATATATGTACAAATATATTCTGTCTAACTGTTAGACAGAATCCTATGTCAGTCTTTCTTTTAGAGTACTGAAGCAAACTGTCCCATGTCCTTGCCCGTTTGTAAAAACTGGTGAAAAGGACCTGTGACATCATCAAGTCCAACCAGACTGATCACCACCTTGTTGACTAGACCATGGACAACATAGACCACATAGACCAAGTGCTATGCCTGGATGCTTCTTGACCAGCATAGTTCAAAGCTGAATTATTTCAGGCAAATCTCTGTCTGTGGGAATGGGTGTATATGTGTGGTCATTGTAACTATTAAGCCCTCTCAGGGTCTTGAAGGACAAATGACAGAGCCAGAGATAGACAAGACGCTTCTGATCAGCAACACAGTCTGTCTGAGGAATTCTGTCATAAATGAGTCAGATACAGTGTTCTTTTGGTATTTGAACAGTGCTATTATCAACTTAATGATCTTTTTATGAGTTAAAAGAATATGCATTGAGATGCTGATGCCTGAACATTACACAGGTAAAAGCTTTGTTATTGTCTTTTATTACAAATATAATATTCTATGTATATTTACATTGCTCAGAAAAGATCAGAGATTGATCTAGGTCGTATACTACAATTTTCTTAGCTATTGCACTATGAGGTCTTTTCTTTTCTCTGTTGTTTAAACTGTTTAGACTTAGCAAGCTGGCTGATATTCAGTGCTGCTTTTTGTTCCCAAATTCACTTAAAGACACCTGAACCTAGACCTCTTGTGTCAAATTTCCACAGTTGTTGTAAACAATATTTGTAGATAGCCAAGGGTGATCACAATTGCAAGTGCATGGGAAGCTTATTCCAAAGGCAAAAGTGGAAAGGAATAAGGCTCTGTGTTAGAGTCAATGAGTCAAGATGAGGTTCTTACCATAGAGCTTTCTGAGAATCTGTTCAAAGTCACTGAGGAGATGCCAGAAGCAGGATTTTAAATTTGTATAGCAAAATACAAACTAATTCTGTTGTAAAGAAAACCCTGTGAGTTTTATAAGTACAAAACACGTATATTTTTTTAATAATGGTGAAAATGAAGCATATTATGTTTTTCTCCAGTATTTGTGAATAATTTCAAAATTGGTTCCATTATTTCCCAATAGTGAATATTTTTAAAGTACTCCAAGATCATTATTTGTGCACAGTTCATTCTAGTATTCACCATTTGTGGCTGAGCAATTTGATGCTTACCCACTAGGGGAATCTAATTTTATTAGTTTTAAAAATTGCTTTGCTCAGCCAGAGCCCAGCTAGTATGACCTTTTTAATTGGAGAATAATGGAGAATAAGTTATGGCTGGTGCTTAATGCCACCTTTTAATTACTGAATAAAATTTAAGGATATGTAAATGTCATTCTAATTGAAAATCAATTACTGAAATATTTTTAAATGCCGAATAATACGATCTTGGAACACCAATGAGCAAATTAATTTATTCAGAAATATTATACATCTCCATTATTGTGGAGATGATTATAATACTAATCTGCACTTATAAACTGATATTACTCCTAGCTCTTTCAAAATCCTTTTTAAAATGTCATAACTGTAACTCAAAAATGCTTGTTTTAGTATAACTAACTTTTTTTATTTATATTGGAGTGAGGAAACCTTTGCAATAATCCAGAAGTTTTAGACTATACTAAAAATTCTTAGAAAACCAATTCAAGTGGCAGTTTGCATTTTAAGCAAGTTTTGTTAATGCTTTCAGTCTCCTCTAGGGAATTCTTGCATGTAAAAGGATTTCGGTTTGTTTGTTGGTTTTTTGGGGTTGTTTTGTTTTGTTTTGTTTTTTTAATTAAAAGAAACTAGCCAGATACAAAACTTCTGTGTGAACAAATGTCTAAGCATGAGGCAACATTGAGATTTATGATATATCAATGACAGTGAAGTAATGCTTCCTTGGAAGAAACAAAAAATATCCAAATTCATAAGGCACAAGGGTATAATCTTAAAAATTATCTTTCCTATCAAGGAAAGCCTTGATACAGGATCTGATCTCTACTTCTGCTGAAGGCAATGGGCTTTTTGCTATTAGGGCTGTCAACAGTGAATGTCATCAGGCCGCTCCATGTTACAGCAAATCTCACTCATGTCTTTCCAGAATCTGTCACATACCAAAGTTAGTAAGCCTTAAAAATGCCTGGAATGAGTTAACTGACTTTTTACTGTAAAGCTTATTCACAAGTTTTACCAGAACTTCTGAGTTTTGTTAATAAAACAAACTTTTTTCCTTTCTAATCTGAAAGCTTATCATGGAATTGGTGAATAGACAGCAGTGTCTGGCAGGTATCAGTGCTAACCAAGATGTGATAGCTATTAGGTCTTACTATGAAATTACATTAACTAACTTTAGCATCGGGCTGTGCCAGCATGCACCAGACCCAAATAAAAAAGTGTTGTAAAATAGAAAGATTCTCTACAAAATTTAAATCAGATGGAGAGGTCAAGCAGGCTGAGCACTTTTCTGTAATTAGATTGCGATGACTGAACATTTAGGCACTGTTTCCTGCACATTTGCTGGAAGTGACATCAGAAGTCATTAATAGTTCAAGTCTAAGCAGTTTAGAGTAGTCAGATATGGGTTTTTTTTGTTCTGTGTTGCATTTTGCAGGGGTTGGTTTTCAAGAATATATTCATTTTGTAGAAGAGTGACTTGAATACAAAAAACCTGCAGTTAATGTCTAGCTGGCAGATGGGACACTGATTTACAGTCAGAAGTTTTGACCATTTTCAAACAGAGTAATATAAAGCTGTACCAGTGCTGTCAGCTGAGGGTCTTCCCAGCCAAAAATACCTGCATAAAATATTATTTTAATATGATAATTTATAGTGATGGCTGTCCTCTCAAATATCATAACTTTTTTTTTCAGTCTAAAACATATATGTGCAGTTGGCAAGGGGATACCCTGTGTTTCACCGTCGACTTTGCTCTAGGATTTACCTGTTTTGACAGTAAAACAAAGGTAAGAGTAAAAGAAAAGGAAAATATAACTCTGAATTGTTTTATAGTTATTGAAGTTGTCATCTATTGCATTTTCTTTATGTTTATGTCCAGTATTTATTCCGCCAATATACTGTACTATTTATTTATTTACCCCTACTGAAATGTAGTCAGTTTGGGACTTCAAAGGGGCAACTATAGTTGTATAGCATGTAAAGATGCATTTTGAAGATATAAAAAAAGTAACTTCCTTTTCAAGTAATAAAAGCAAAGGAAAATTATATTTAGCAGAGAACTTGGTTTAACAAAGAAACTTAAAAATTTATAAAAGATTACAAGTCATGAAAAAAATGAACTGTCACCTGATTCTATTTGTTTTGAAGCTACAAATATAAAATAGGATTAATTATTCTTCCATCATAAGAAATTTAGGTCATGTCTAAAATAAACAGAATAAAGGCAAATGTTTTTCAAAGTCAGAATCTAAAAGATTACGTGCACTTGTCTTGCAAAAGAGTGGCTATATAGAAAGTGCCTACAGAGAATGGTTAATGATACATGCCAGCTTCCCATACCTATCTATAATGCTACTATTTTCTGTATAACTTAGTGGTACTTTAATGTATATTATTCTAAGTGGATTTTAACGTTTTTTTGATAGTAGAAGAAAGCAAATATACAAAAAATGTTTCTGCATTAAGAGAAATGTTTAGTAGAAACTCGGTCTTCTCAAATATTTTTTAAAAATTCAGTCAGTCATTCTGAGAAAAGAGGGAGCAGACTGCATTTTGAAATACTCATGTAGGATCTAGTTTTTGCATGTTGGCATTTTGTGGGCTTGGGACCAAAATGCCCCGAGATTTCAAATCTATCAAAATCTTACTGCAGAGAAATAATGACCAAAATTGCATGAAAATTTACACTAATTAAGTGTGCATCCCATGCAGCAGGATAAAATTTCAGAACATACTTTAGTATACACTTTTCTCCCTCAGGTGATACTGCATTCTGGAATCCTGCTCTTGCACAATTATACACATTTTGCATGTAACCACAAATTAACTGTGAGAAGTAAGCTCTCTAATGTGCAAAAGGGGTTTCTTTTAAATGTGAAGAATGATTGCACTTACTCTCACCTTTAAAATTATAACCTTACTCTATTAATAGGACTTTGTGTCACAGTACCTACCTTCAGTATTGATGATAAGGAAGATTTAGATGAATTATTGTTGCTTACCTAAGGAGAAACACAGAATACCAGCAGATAGACCAATTCCATTTCAAAACAGTAAAAATTCTGGAGAGCTCAAGTACATTTATTCTTCGTCTGTGTGAGAGATGGAGATGTTCTCTGCATCCTCAAGCCTGAAAGGCAGTACTGGGTGACTTCTGCAGTTGATCTTGCTTCCCATAATTGCCAGCTGAAGTTGACTGTGTTTTCCTATATTCATAGCTATTTTAGAATATTTCCTACCAATGCAAAAAAGATTCTTAAAGTGGTAAGCAAGTAACAGTTCATTAGGGACACAGAAATTTTACTGAAGAATCTCTCTTTTTCTTGAATTTAATGAAAAAAATAAGGTCTTCTAAGGATTTAAAGAATGCTCTTACACCCCAGCAGGTGTTCAAAGAGGATTATTAAAATAAAGGTTCATCCCCTGTCTGCTCTATGAGTCTAAATCTGGATCTCAAATTTTGGGCAACCAGGTCATGCAGTAATTGTAAAGCAGTCTTTTTACACTTTGAAAAACAATTTTAAAAAGGCCTTATTATTACAAATTCTGACATAAAAAGCACAACAATTTTTTGCTTTGGAGTGTGGGGGGTTGACCCTGGCTTCCTCATGAGTCAGGCAAGTGAGAGGAAATACAACTAAAGTCTTGTGGATCCAGATAAAGGCAGGGAGAGGTCGCTCACCAATGACCATCATGGGCAAACCAGATTCCACTTGGGCAAATCAGTTTAATTTATTGCCAGTCAAGTCAGAGTATGATAATGAGAAATAAAAACCAGATCTTTAAACACCTTCCCCCCACACTTCTTTGCTTCCCAAATTTCTTTATCTCCTCCTCTCCAGCAGCACTGGTGGGTTGGAAATGGGGGCTGTAGTCAGTTCACCCCATGTTGTCTCTGTCCTTCCTTTCTCCTCAGGAGGAGAACTTCTCACACTCTTCTCCTGCTCCAGCATGGAATCCCTTTCAAAGGAGACACCCCCCCAGAATCCAGCATGAGTCCTTCCCATGGCTGCAGCTCTTCATGAAGTGCTCCAGTGTGGGTCCTTCAGGAATAGCACTTCCTCCTCCTTCTTCCCTGACCGTGGTGTCTGCATGCCTTTTTCTCTCCCATATTCTCATTCATTTCTCCAGCGCATGAAAAATATCTCTAAAGAACTTTTCTAGAAGAGTTTCTTTTCTTGCATATTCTATTCCAGGCTCTTGATGGGCTTATTTCATTCAGCTTTTATCTTTTTTGGGCTCATCACTGAGCTACTTCTGTAGCCTGCATCTGCTTTTTATCTCATTGTAGAGATTCTTTTTATCTTGTCAGCATGGTTGGCTCACCTTCCCCATCCTGTGCCTCCGGCCTCTCCTCCAATATGAAGGGATCCCAAAGTGTGCATTTATTTTCTGCCATCTTCCAGCTCTCTCTGCTTCTCTTCTTCCCCACTCAGTGTCAACTGTTGAGGGAGATGATGACTCCAGCAATGCTTATTATTACTAAATTGTTCCTAAGTTCTTGATTTGTCTCCACCGTAGCAGTTATTACATAGCAAACATTCATCTATCCTGTTTAGAGCCAAACTCATTTAAGCTTTTAATACTTTTCAGGTGCTATAATTAGGCCGTCTGGATCCAGTTAAAGTCTGTTCATGAATGTAAAGTTTAAGCACCATCATGGTGCTGTAGCATACTTCAGTTTTTCTTCATCTGTTATATCTCTCTAAGAACTCAGTGACACTTATGCCTGCAAGGAACCAGGAGATAGGTTTTTTTAATAGGACATTCCATTCTAAACTGTGAATAGGGTTCTGAAGCCCACTGGTAGCACTGGTCTACTTAACAAAAATATTTTGAGAAGAGGCATGTTGGAAAATGGAACAAAGCAAACTTTTTTCCATGTATGCAATTGAAACATTTCTATCTCAGAGAATTTCAAAATAGTTTATTAATGAATTTTAATATTGCATATTTTGCTTTCACAAAGGGTACAGAAGTGTTAATTTTAACTGCTCTGCAAAGAGCCTGTTATCATGCACCACATTACTGCTGTAGTGCTTTATTTTAGTACATGAATATCGACCATCCTTCTATAGTTCTAGGTAAAAACATGTAGCAGAGTCCTTAATCAAATTTCTTTTTCTTTAGAATGTGCTGTGGAGGTTTAAATTCTCTCAGCTTAAAGGCTCATCAGATGATGGGAAAACAAGAGTAAAGCTGCTTTTTCAAAATACAGACACCAAACAAATTGAGACAAAGGTAAGCAACATCCTCTTTTTCAATTTAGCTAAAGATGACATAAAATTACTGTCAAAGCATCAGAAATCCCATTTACTGGGACATAGATATGGTGAACACATCACAGCTTATCTTTTTTTGCCAATTCTTTAGAAACTCCACAATAAACGGAAGCAATGTAATACCCATAGATTTATTGCACTATTTCTACAAGCCAGTTATTACGTTGTGTTATGATAGTATTTTACTTTTTCAGAAAGATAGTTTATCTGAAGTTATTCTGTCAACCTATAGTAGATATAATGTCTAAAAATTGTGTTTATAAAGGATAATGTAAAAATAAAATTTGATCCCAGGCTTGCTGTTGAATAAAAAAGACATTTTTTCAGTTATGTGGTTTTAAAAAGGAGGAGAACTTTGGCATGATATGACATAGAAAAGGAAGATGAGACTGTGGTTCAAATGGCTTTTGGTTGACAAAAGCCAGTGTAATAAGAAAAAAGTATCTGAAGACCTATGAACCTTTCCAAATAACTCTTACCTGGAGTTGTACAGATTAAAGTCACTTATAAATTAATATTTTTCTATACTGACCATGCACAAAAGATATATGTTACCTATCCTTCTAATGTTTAAAATAATTGCAAGGAAGAAGTCCATAACCTTCCTTATTTGTCACAAAGTTACAGTACATGCAATATATCTTTCTTTATACATCTGTATTAGTAAATTATTCAGGATTTCATCAGCAAGCTTGACCTGAGTTGCCTCTTGGCTCTACAGTGAAATATATTATAAGATCTGTTACAAAAGGTACAATACATAATAACTTATCCAGTAGCAGGTCATTTCCACTTCATGTCTCACAGTAGACCTTGGAGACAGAAAAGGACTACTGTCTTCATTTTATATGTGATCATCTGTTGCTGAGAGCTTACTTAATTTGTTTAAGGTCAGACAGGAAGATTGTACTCATGCATAAACTACTTTGTGTATCTCTGTGTGTTAAATCTTTAGATAGCCCTTGTGTGTGATTAGCCAAGGGCTGCAATTCCATTGCTTGTGATGGAATTCTATTACTTTAATACTGTATAGTTCCTCTTTTTGTTGTAGCAAACAATCTGTTTTTTTAAATTTTATTTTCTTTTTATTTTTGTGCAAATTAGCTTGTTTGTAACTGGTTTTACCCAACTTTACTCTTTGATAGAAAAACTGTAAGTGTTAGTATTTTTATGAAAATTTAGTTATCTGTAAAATTGTTATAAGTGAATCTTCATTATAATTTTGCTGTAAATTTTGTTCAAGAGACAGATTTGCTAAAACACTAAAAAATATTCTTTTACATAGCTCTAATGAAAACATCTTGTAGTTGGCAAAATTCACCTTGGAAGTATCAGATGGAAGTTGATATGGGATCGGTTCATACAGAATTCTTGATATCTGTGTACCCAAAAGTACATATGTGTTGCAAGATCCCAGAAAAAGTTCATTAAAGGCCAGAGGAAAGGCTGATACAGAGTAGCTGAGGATTTATCAGAATTTCAGTGATTACACCTTTTACAACCACCTCTGCAAAGTGCAATGTAGCCACTAGGATTTCACATTTCATGGGACTGGGACACAGCTGTGCAGCCTCTCCACTTCAGATAACTGGTATATATCATCAGCTGTATGCCCACCACCTAATTGGAATGAGTTCTTAGACTTGAGAGTTACAGGCTGGCTGGAAAATGCCCAGCGCTAATACTCATAGTACAATCCAGTAGTTGCCTCTGCTTATTGCACTGAAAGAGATTTCATAGGGCCAGGTGGTGCTATATGGTGAAATGCAGCCAGTAACAAGAAATAAAAATGTTATCAAATAATAGAGGTTACGTTTTTCTTGGGTAAATGAGCCACTATGCACAAAAGAAGCTTGATACAGATGACTTACATTCCCTTGGTGGAAAACAGAGAGTCAAAGTTGCAAAAGAATTTTCCAAACTATGTTTAATTCTACATCATTATAAATTCTTGGGAGTAAAAAAAAAATCACACTTGGGAATTCTATTTTTGTATCTTGTTTAGTAGCTAGATGTGATGTTTCTTCTCTTATTTTGGCTTCTAAATCTTAAGCCAAGTACTTCTTCCTCTGCACTTTAGTTTTAGGTGAACAGTACATTCCTCCATTTAAAAAGTTTTCTGTTGAAAGAAGATAATAAGGAAAAGATTCCTGTCAGTTTTTTCTCTTTCAGGTTCTTCATATTCCCTACAACTTCTTATAGTTTCCTACTTCAGTACTTCCCTGAACTTACCCTGCCTTTAGTATTGAGAAATTACAAGTAATCTTAGTAGATATTCTTTACCCAAAATGTCAAGGTTTCTCATAAAGAAGAAAAAAACTAAGATCAACACATCCATGTTTGTACTGATGCTTTATTTCCCTTCACTAAACTGTAGCTATATATCTGAAAAATAAGACTTTTTAAAGTCTTTAAGTCTTAAGACTTTTTCAAGCCTATTTAAATTGAGCATTTCCCTTTTCTTTTCATCTTACTTAGTCTTAAATATCTGTTGAAGAAAGATAAGAAACCACTGTGGTCAATAGAGTATTGTGATCCATACTGAAGTCTCAGCTAGATGTTGCTGGTCTCATAAATTTCTTGTTTATTATGAGAAGATAACTTAAGAACCCTGCATATTCTTTTCATCCATGATATGGCAACCAAGCCCTGCTATATTTGCTGAGATATAGAATCAAATTTAGAATTCTGGTTTCCATTTTGACTTTGATGTTGTCTGCAGCTAAAACATCTTTATTTGGGCTTTTAATCTGAAAAAAAAACCCAACCCAAACCGCACCAAACCAACAAACAAAGAAACAAACAAACAACAACAACAAAACTCCACAACAACTAAAAAAATCAGTCTGATTGGAAAACATATCTTGAACAATACAGTGGTAACAGTTCTGCTCTGGTCAACAAATAACATACACTGAGACTTACCAGTGTCCCTAAAGTCATGAAATGCACAGGGCACAACACTATCTGTCAGCATCTCCATTATTTGCCTTTCATGTGATATAGGCTCATGTCTTGTTCAAACAACGATTCAACAGCTCTCAGAAGTTCTCAGTAAAATTGCATTCATGGTAATAATGCAGCAGGCCTGTCAAGCTCTTTATGACATGTAATAAATCCAACTCTCCTAGTGGTTGGATGAAATAAGAACATATATTTTTCTTCCTTGGCTGTGCACATGCAGTGAAGGAGGTCAGTGCATTGTGCTCATTTTTTGTATTTTCAATACCAGCAGGAAATTTTGCAGTCTTGTCCTCCCACTGCTTTAATCCAATTTTTTGTATTCCTCTCCCAGTGTCTTCCTTCCAGCGCCTTTGTTGTACTTAATCTACTTATTATGGTACATACAGTAAACTGAAAGAGCTTTGGTTATTGAAATATTAGACATGCACAGATTCTCCTTAAAAACTGACAATCTCAATTAAAGAAAAAAGCAGCAAACTCAGATAAGGAAAGCAAACACAAGGGTACTGTTAGATGGCATAGCACAAATAAAATGATCCATTACTCATCTGCCTGACTGACTACAGAGACTCAAAAAATGAACTATCAGAGCAATGTATTTGTTTGAAAGAAGTGTCATTGGTGTTATTTTCTAGGAAGAATTCATATTGCATTTCAAAGCTAAAGAGGCTGCATTTTCATCTATAAAACTATATTCAAGATAGCAAGAGACATATTGTGTCCCAGTCTTCAGACTATGCAACAGCTACATTTTCCCAAGTCAGAAAGACATCCATAAGGATGTCTTTCTGACTTGGGAAAATCCTTGGATTTTACTAAATCCATATTTTCAAATTAACCCCCTCTTCCCCCTTCCCTGTTGTAATCAACATGTAAGCAAATCCTTACCCCAGCTTATCCTTAGGTATGTGTGACTATTCCTCATTATCTGCCCCTGACTACCAGGCTGCAGGATTGCAAAGGCAGCCAGAACAGGCATTGAACATCCTTCAGACACAAAGCTCCACAGCCTTACCCCATTAGTGGACTTCTTGATCAAATACTACTGTTATAAGCTGCATTTCTAGAAGCTTCTGGTGCATGAGGCCTCAGATGAGCCCCACCTTTCTGATGCCACCATGGGTGGCCACATCTAACCAGGGCCTGTAAGATAATATCTCCAGAGCTCTGCTCCTGTTTCATGATCCCAGAGGATTGCCATCCCTGCACAAACCTAAATAAAATAGTGAAGATGTGAGAGACAAGAGGTGTGGAAGAGCTGCTAAACTGCATGAGGAGTGCTTATATGCCACACATTTTGCTTTTCAGCTCTGTAATAACTTTCAAATTTGGGACCACTCTTGAAAATAATCCAAAAATAGGGAATTTGCAGTATTAACTGCAGTAAATAGTGTTGTTGTCATATAAAACATAGATTTAGTGTTACTGCTGGTCTTTCACCTCTAAGTAGATTGTATCTTCCAGAAACAAGAGCATATTAGTATTCAAAAGGTTATTCACAAGAGATTAGACAACTTCTCTCAGATACAGAGGAGAGGCTACTGCAGTTTGATCCATGCTCTGAACTGTGATGGAAACAGAGAGGTCTCTGCAGTTGGAACATTGAGGAAAACTGACTCACAGTGATATGTTCCTGTCTTTGCCCTTTACTAAACCCAAAGGTCTCCAAATAATATTGTTAGAACAGTCTGAAATCCTGTCCACAGTCTGTGTTGGGTTCCCTCTGCTTATCTCTATAAACATTTCTCGATTGGAAGTGCATAAAGCTGGAGAAGAGAAATAGGAACTCTGGGAAGGGCTCCATTCTCTCAGTCTGTTTGGCTGTGTTTCGTCAGGGTGTTAAATGTCAGAACCTAAGGTGAAATTGTTGGGTGATTTCAGTTGATTTTGGAGCAAATCTAAGATTCATGGGAATGGTCATATTTTTGAATTCCTTGGTTTTGAAGACGGAATTTCAGTAGATGTAAAACATTTGATTGAGCCAAAACTTATGTATTGAGGCTTATATTTCATACTTCATATTTCATTAATAATCATAATTGTGTATATAACTTTAGTTTTCTTAAACTTAGATAAGGAGATTTAAATAGTGCCATTATAGGGTTTTTTCCTGGAAGTATTTATATTAATTTATATTAATATTTAAAGTCAACATCTGCTGTCAATAAAATGTATTTTAAGATACCTCCTCCCATATTTGCTCCTCAAATGTCAGTTAAAATGGAAAAAAACCAGGAGCTTTTTGCCCCCAGAATTTAGGACAAAGATGTCACGGGCTCAAATACACTCACACTTTCCTCTGCTCCACTATGGCTTCTCCATCAGTTTCAATCCCTTCGGAGGTGTTACCTGCTCTGCCATGGAGCACCCTCTACTTCACATGCCTTGTTACATTTTTGGGGAATTTTCTGCCCTTTGTTACCTATGTTTACCCTGATGCAGCCCTGTCTCACTGTAGGGCTGAACCATGACTGGTGGTTGGACCTGGCTAGAACCTGCTGTATCTGGCACAGGGCAGCCCTGGTCTCTCCTGGAAGAGGTTGTGCATGCAGGTCCTTCCACTCCCAAAAATTTCCCAGTTGTGCCCCAAACAGGGTCACGAAATCATGCCCCACAAATACTAGTGAACAATTCATTAGTAGGACCACTTGTGCCAAGTAAATACTTGGCCTTGGATAGCAAAATAGTGTGATGGTGAGCTTTTCTGGGACAGTAAGTTTGAATTCCAAATATTCTGTTTGGGCCAATTTTGTTTAGAACATATTGCAAAATTCTGTTACAGAAAAAGCAGAAGTCCAGTGCTTTGCTTATTGCTTAAAAACAAGCATAGAGAGTGTGCCTCAGCAAACCAGTTAGCCAACAGATTGTTGAAAATAGTCTTCTGCTCAAACCAAAAATTTTCTCAAGGGTCCCCACAATATATTTACCAACTGCAGACTTCACACACAGTGGTATCACTTAAATTGAATGTGTTTTTTACATTACATTTGTCTTTTATGTTATATTTGCATGTCATTGTGTCCGACTATCCTCTATTACTGTATGAGTTCATAGGGAAAAGAAAGTTAATTTGTGCACAGAAGATGAAATATGTTGTAAAAAGTCAAGCGAATCTGAGAGCTGTTTAGGCATAATTCTGCCTTTCTTTGTGAATCAGGGCATCTGAATTTCATACCCACCATGTTTGTTTCTATCATTAGGGTGTGGTGTTGATAGTGGAACGCTGGAAAAAGTTAAAGATAGAATCTAAAATGTTGGGCTTTGTGCTTTCCCAGATCAACTACACCTGCGTAAGCAGTATGATAAATTATATAATTGTTAGATGTGATGATTGTTTAGTAATTAAATGTAATTATTATATATCCATAAGAAGAATAGTGGGAAACTATGTTGGAAATTCAGAGAGGGGCTACATTTATGTATACAATAGAACAATATAAGTTTAATAATTAACATGAAAGTTATGTAACGATAGAGTATAAAACATGATCATTTCGGATGTATGGTCGGAGTCAGATTTGGGTTGAATATACCCCGATTCCCAGAGTTCTTAATAAAAAGCACCGCATATAATCCTCCGTGATTATGTGTTTTTGAAAGCTAACAGTGTGACTTCACCTTTTCTTTCACCCTGCCTCTGGCTTCTCATCTGTCCTTCAGAGGCTGACAAAAGATGTGATCTCCTCACCCTACCCTTCTAGATACCTCATGATTCTCAAACAACCTTAACTTGTCGTATACTTTAATAATGTTCAACAAGGCTGAGTGTCGAGTCCAGGCAGTGCTGCAGGCTGAGGGCAGAGTGGCTGGAAAGGAGCCTGGTGGGGAAGGACATGGGGAAAGGGTGCCTGGTGGGAAAGGGGGTGCTGGCTGACAGCAGCTGCACATGAACCATTGTGCCCAGGTCGCCAAGAAGGCCAATGACTTCCTGGCCTGGATCAGCAATAGCGTGGCCAGCAGGAGCAGGACAGGAATTGTCCCCTGTACTCAGCACTGGTGAGGTCACACCTGGAGTCCTGTGTCCAGTTCTGGGTCCTTCAATGTAAGAAAGGTAATGGAGCTGGTGAAGGATTGGATGGGCATGACATTTGAGGAGTGGATGAAGCAGCTGGGGATTTTCAGCTTGGAGAAAAGGAGTCGCAGGAAAGGTCTTACCACTCTCTATAAGTGCCTGAAACAAGTTACAAGGGATAGGATGAAAGGAAATGGGCTCAGCTTGTGCCAGGGGAAGTTTAGACAGAATATTAGGAAAAAAAATTCTTCACCAAAAAGGTTGTCAAGCATTGGAACAGGCTATGTAGGGAAGTGGTTGAGTCACCATCCCAGGAAACATGTCAAGTGTAGAAGTGGTATTTAGTGGCATGGTTTACTGGTAGACTTGGTAGTCCTTGGTTAATTGTTGAACTCAGTGATCTTCAAGATGTTTTCCAACCTGAATGGTTGCACCTATGCTGCAATATTTGAATATTCTTTCAAGTTCACTAATTTCATTGTACAAGCTAAGTACAATGTAAACAATAAAGTATCACAGAGTGAAAACTAAATTGACACACAGCACTGTCAGTAAACAAGGTATGGATATACAGATTTTATTCGTAACAATTTTAATTTTACAGTTTCCTATAAAAATTTAATTTTCACGTTAAGGCCATTATTGTTTTCTAACTAGTCTACTCTTTATTCATATAAAATGTTTATAAACCTGAATTGAATTCATTTTTTTCTTTTTTTTCTCTTACTTCTTTCAGGAACTTGAATTTCAGGATCTGACGGCAGTTTTACACTGTATTCACTCCTTTATAGCAGCAAAAGTGGCATCTGTGGATCCTGTATTCATAGACAGTCAGAGTATTGCAAGAAAATATATGTACAGTAACTGATACTAGATTATATGTTGTGACTATGGAAAATAAATTATTTTCTTAACAAAAGTAGTTATTTCATTCACGATATTGCAACTTGGTGATTTTATAAAAAGGCTCTAGTTGTGTTATCTGTAATGTTAAGAGTTCTCACAATCTGATAAATATTTTGAATCTATGAGTTAAAAATATGAGTTGAATCTATGAGTTAAAAATACTAAGTCAAAGCTTGTTATCTTCACCATTGATCTAAAATTCCAAGTGAATATTTGTAGAGTCATTTTGATTTCTGCTCTTATGATGATACATTCTACCCCATATTACATAGTAATTTGGAGTAACATTTGAAAAGTGTACGTCCAAAATTTGGCCTCTAAGTCTGTTTTGAAAAGTGTTGGGCATACAGACAATTACTACAGCCTTCACTTTAGAAAAGAGGTAATTATTGAAGACAACTGCTGTAGGAATCGAACTTTCATCTTCCTTCTATATCCTTGAAAAATTGCAGTTCTGTGACTGGGCTCTTTCAAGGTCTGAGAGTTTAACTCTTGCAAAACACTGAATACTCTATTTCAGATCTAGGAACATAGCTAAGCACACACTTGGCTCTAAGAATACTCAGTAGCCCCGGTATTTGCAAGGTAATGTTAAGAGTGTATTTGTGTATCAGCTGTGAAGAGCTTTAGACTCAGCTAAGCAGCCTGACTATAGACGCTTAGTTTTAAGAAACTTGCCATAGGGTTTTCTTATCTTTTAATAAAGCTTCCATTCATTTATTCATTAATAGATTGACTTGACACCTATCCTTAGATCTAATGCTCTGTATGCTTGGGAACAGCTTTTATTTGGAGAAACATGCTTCCAAGATAAGATGAACATAACAAAACATAAATATTTTTCTGGGACATCTGCCTTTCTTTTTCCTATAGCTTTAACCTTGACACTTATTCAAGAAAAGTGGATTTTGTCCTTGCTGAGGAAAAAATATTGTGTTCCTTTTGACATATGCCTAAATTTCCTTCTGAAATCATAATCTTAAATGAACAGATAATACATCCTGCAATTGAAAATATGATTAAAATAGAAGACATTTAATCTTAGGGCAAATTCCCTGTAAGTGATACCAGATGTTGCAGGTTTTTCTGATAGGAGTTTCTGTTTTTCTCACTTGCACTTTTGAGGCAGCATCAAGAAAATAAAACAATCAAAATCGAACAAGTAGAATATCTTAAGTAGAAGCCATGGATAAGGAGTGAATTCATCAAAGTCCTCCCTAAATTTTAGGAGTCTTAGAAGATGCCCTGATAAAGTTACAACCTGAAGTTCCTGTAGCCTAACGAAAAGAGGTTGGTGCCTTTAAAAGGTCTCAAGTGAGGACAGTTATTACATAAACTCAGTGCTTAAGTTTAGTCAGCTAAATTCTCTCTGTCAGGTCCTGATCTGTCTTTTCAAACTGCAGTGGGGCACTTCAAACAGATGCTTCTCTGTCCACCTAAAGCTTGGGCACAAATAAAGTGCCTGATGCAGGTGATTTAATCTTGCCAGGAGGATTACGTGTTTCTAAGCGTTATCCATAGAGAAATTAATTTGAATGGTGCAGACTCTGTTTGTAATTCCAGTGTTGTTTAGAGTTCCAGTGTTGTTTGCATAGAGGCATGCTAACTCCTGGTAAAGCAGTATTTAGCAAATGTGAGAAATATTTTTATTATTTTAAAATAAATTTTTATAGCCATTATTGTATCTTTAACATACATAATCTCAATTTTATAATAACTTGATTTCAAGAAAATAATTTCAAAAGTTTACGTTTTTGAACATGCATTTATTGAAAATGTTTCATTTAATTCTCAGCTTTCTTTTTTATTTTCAGCTCATTGTATTTACTGAGGTTTTAACAGTCACAAATTACAGCATTAACATAATAATATCTTTATTACAACCAATTCTCAATTCAGTTTATTAGCGTGAATAATTAGAAGAATCACATTTGTTGTAGGATGAAGAATTATGGAATTAATTCAGTTTTGTTTTTCTAGTATTTTCTCATAGACGAAGTTCAATAGTAACATGTTAGTTATAGTAGAAAACTGTACCAGCTAGTTCTGAACGGGTACTACAGTCAGGCAACTAGACTTAATGTTTTAAGAATCATGTAATCATAAACTAGCATATCTCCCCAAATACTGTAATAAAACCTTAAAATAAATTAGGCCTAATTTATTAAATAATCTTTCATTTCCACCAAAAAAATGTTCTGCAATTCAAAAAGAGCATTATTGATTCTTTTTTCAAAACCACTGGATACTGCACTTTTCCATTAGCACTTTCAAATTTCTTATATGAAGTTGCTGATGCTGATTTTAATTAATTTTGTTATTATTTAATGTAATTTCTAAATTCTTTTAGTCTTTTGATGAGCTACTGTTTTTGCAACACAGTACTTTTCTTCTTCATGTCCAAATCAATCTCAAGGAATATTAGAGAAAAAATTCTTATAAATTCACCATCTGAAATTCAGCATTGTATTTTAGAAATAATTCTTCAAACATATTTTTAATGAGGAGCTTGAAGATCAAGCTCAAGATTAGCTCACTTGCTTTTTTCCTTTCTTTCACATTCTACAACACTCTCAAGGCAGGGACTAAAGGCCAGTTTTTTGAGACAGTTGCCAGAGGCTGGGAAAAGCTAATGGGTTGCTAGTTTTTTAGCTATTATATAGGCTGAGTAGGACTTCCATAGCGCCTTGTGTTTCTTAGTCATATACCTCATATTTGAAAATGTTGCATTCCAAATTTGTTCCATTGCCTATGTTTCTTTGTCAAAGCATATAAATTCGTCATTGCCTTCAGAATGTGGATCATATATCATGCATATATTTTTCTCTGACAATGTTTTGAGTATCTGCACCACATTTCAGCTGACAAAACACCTCAAAATAGGAAAATACTGGGATTCACAATTATATCTGCAGATAGAAACCTTCCACAGTCACCCCTCAGGAACTGTGGGCTGAGGCAGAGGACATCTGCTTTAGGCATTTCAAATGTCAAATATTTAATTTGTAATGAGATCATAAAACAAATTTTTATATTCTTTGTTACATTCTTGTGATATATTAAGCTTTAGTCTTACAATCTCATTATGTATTTGAGTATAGTTTTCCTTTATATTTTTCTAGGGTGACAAAGGTGTAGCAGAATTGAATATGGAGTAGGAAAAGACAACCATTTATGGAAGCAGCACCATAAACAACAGACTGGGGAAGGAAGCATACAAACATAGTGTTATAAAATTGGGCCCCATCACAAAATCAAGATACAACTTTTGATTGGAAATGAGTAAAAACAGGACAGTGTCTGTATGTCTGAATTATCTTTATGCCTTTATAAACTCAAGACTTGGTTAAACGGCTAAAAATGATCCCATCTACAAAAGTGATTTTGAGCAAATGGGTAGTAGTGTTGATTTAAATTAGAACAAGGCTCATCAGTGACTTATAAATTAAGGAGTGGTACAGCCTGGACTTAGGCACTGGACTTGAATCATACTGATGATTTGTTAATATAATTTCTGGATTTTTTTCCTCTAACATGATTAAAATCTGTTGAAAAAAATCCTATTTACAATCAAGCTAAAGTCAGCTCAGCTCTGTTCTCAGTGCATGGCATGGTTGTGCTACCCTGTTGAAAACACCAGAGCATTTAAGAGAGGGAACGTGGCCAGGGTGTGCCAGATGGCCTCAGGGATAAAAAACAAGACCTGACAATTTTAGTTATAAATTTAGATGTTACCAGAGTACTTCACTGACTTAATTTGAGCTGTAATAATTTGTTTTATTTTTGCCTGTAATTATAAAGTCTGAGAGGCTGAGGCTGTGGTGATCCAAAGCTCAAGTTATGGAAATCTGACTGAATTCTTCTAAGGTTAGGATCTTAGAAAAAGGATTTCAAAATTATTCTTAACCTTGAGCCAGTAGGCCTGAAGCTTAAAAAATAATTTTCTGTGGGAGGAAGACTAAGCTATGCCAAATTTTGAAACCATTAATCTAAAATCCTGTATTATATCTGAAATATATTAATTCAGAAGTAACTTCAGACAAAGGCATGCTTTTTCCACAAAACCTTTAATGTGTAATCTGATTTTTGCAGTGCCCTAAGCAGAATTTAAAATTGCCTGAATTTAAAGTACATGTCTATAAATGCTTCTATCAAAATGTTGTCAGTATTTTGTAACACTTTCCTGCCCACCTGAGTATCTCCTCTGTCGCAGTGCTCAAAGTGAGGTGTGTCTAATGGCAATGCAATTTTTCTGCTTTTTGTTTACTTCTGTTGTTGATTTTCTGTTAATATAGTTTGCCTGTGTCCTCCAGTAAGCTTTTTCAGAGCAGAGAGGGTGAATGTTAGGAAGGAAGCACTTTTCTCCATGCTCTCTTGAGAGGCAAAGTGGTGATTTCTGTCCCTCTTTCCTGTGCATGAGAAATGGGAGAAAGCATTGAAAAAATGGAAGTAGGGGAGAAATGGACAGACAGACAGACTGTGAAATCTTAAAAAACTTCTTCACTTAGGTATACAAAACACCTCTTGGAAATCAATTGTCTTCATGAAGAAATTTATCTTTCAGTGTAGTTCTCTTACTTTGAATTGCTATTATTGAGCTATGGATGCTGAAGAGTTAAAGGCTCCAAAGAAAAAATGTAAAATATATTATGTAATTGTATTTTCTTAAACAATGCTTCAAAATGTTTAGGTACTTTTGTGTTGAAGCATGCAGACAAGCAATTATCTTATGTGAACTAAAGGCCTTGTAGTAAATTTACTAAGTGCAAAACATATTTGTGCAGCATGCAAGGTGAATTCAAATATGTATTTTAATATGGTTCAACCACAAAAAAAATCTTAAGTAAAATATTTTTATGAAATTTGAAGTTATCAAATTCCATGGACACGAGCCAAAATCCACTGCTGTTTTAAGTTCCAGTAAAGTATACAGGACTTTGCCTGAAACAAAAATATGTGATTTTAAATAATAAACAGAGAAACCAAAATGATTTTCTTTTCTAATATTCCCTCGGTGCACAGCTGCCTACATGTTCACTTAAAGGATTCATTCCTGCTGAAAACACTGCTGACTTTTCAGTAGGGAATCAAAATCAGAACTATTTGGGCTGAAAGCCATAATCTTTTTTTCGGAGCAGCTGTCACAATGCCCTGTACAGGTTGCACTTATGCGGGTACTCTGACCTCTAGTTTAAATGGACCACAGATATTTTTTCAGTGCAAAGACATGATCTATTGTGCAAGTCTGCACATCTGGAGGTGTGAGTGGCAGAAGCATCTCAGCTGCGTAGGTCTCTAGGATTGCAAGACAACCAAGCCAGGAAAGGAAGTAAAATGGAAGAACTTTTTTTTTCTTTCCTCACTACCAATTATTCTTGGAACATTATTTCTCTTATATTTCTAGGCTACTAACTGACTGTTTCTTACAAGTCTCTAAATTCTCAACTATGACGGAAATGTCATACTTGATATTTATTAAGGAATTAATGTAGAAATTAGGTGTCCAGTATGTATTAATCATCTGGTCTCAACCCCATAACCAGTGGATAGAAACCAGCAAATCTGAGTAGTGCTTCATTCCTTACTGCAATAGATGTCTAAAACCAGAAGAATAAATTATGTTCTGAGAAGGCATCTTTCTCCATCAACAAACTATACTACCACATAGATTTTTGACTGCTCAATTTTCTATAGATGGGTTTAATATCAGATTTATGTACCAATACAATAAAAGTAGCAATCATGAGCAATGTTGCAGGATTATGGAAATAAAATAAAACAATGCTGAAGTGAATAAAATTTAAATCAGAATTTTGTCATCCTATTTAACTGACAGAGGAGAGGAAAGAAAAGGTCTTAGCCTGTTTTACTAGCTATGAGTTACTACATGGGGCATCGTAGAAACAATTTCTAAAATAATACAGTAGAAATTGTATTAATTCATAGATGAGTTCTGTGTCTCAGGAGATGCACTGACTCTTGGAACACAGAGCTACTCATAAAAAAAATATTAGAGACATTCTACTGTATCTCTAAGCACTTTGTTCAATTAACATTCAAAACTGAGCTAAATTACTACTCTACAACATCCATAAGTAGAGTACATAATCAGCTCACTGTTTTCTTTTTGCAGAGAAGACAGACAAGTATTCCCTGGTGGAGTGAATATGAATACCAAATTGGTTTCAGGGATAAAACTTTCCCTGTCTTTTAAAGTAGAAGTCCTTTACTGAACCAATTCTATCCTTTATTGCTGGATAGAACTGGAAAAAGCTGCTCTTAAATTTTTCTCACTAAGACTTGGAGAAGTGCTGTGACTTGCATCTGTCTTGTACTCTAACTGTTTTCAATACTATGAAGAATCTTTGGAATGAAGGCAGAAACTTTCCTTATTTGCCTAAAACAAAAAGAATGGTGGCTTCCACAAAAGCCCCAGCAGCTATTAGCACATATCACATCATATTGCTTGAGATATATTGATGCTTTCACAGAACTCAAAAGAGGAAATATGTGCAGCCAGAGAGAAGTAGGAAACAGCAACATCCAAATGACTTCAGAATTGAATCTCACAGACATTTCTGGGCTTCAATTCATTATTCAAATCAATGATTTTTATTGGCATTTGTATTATTAATATTATTAGAGATTTATTTCTCCCCATGTCCGGGATATTCATAGCATGTTGAAAGGAAAAGTAATCAGATTAAAAACCAAACTTATATTTAATTTGCCCTTTACCTTTCTTTGGTCCAAGACACTGTAGAATTTCATTTAGCTCACTCCATAGGGTAGGTAAAAATGCTCTTATGACAGCATCAGATTCTGGGTTCCTGTTCAATCAGAGTTAATTTATTCCCAGTCCTGAAAATAATTTTCCTGAGTTTATTTGCTTGTTGTATTCTTTTGCACTTTAGAGTTTTACTAAAAGCTGAAAATATTCTTAATATTCTTTTGTTTCATTACAATATTGGTCATCCTAATTCTTTTAAGCCAAGTGCTTCTATGTCTTTTGTTGCCACATTAACCATTTTTATTCTTAATTTCCTTTTAATTTCTTAATAAATTTCTCACTCAGTGTTTTATATACTGTAGAGAAATATCTGCAATTGCAATCAGGAAATTATCCCTAAAAAGACAGTTTCTGAATGGTCATATGAAAAGGATCTAAACAAGGTTTCTCTGCTTTAATCATGCAGATTTTTTACTAATTTTCTTCTTGGAAAAACATGTATCATACTTCAGTTTTATCTGGTATGTCATAGTATGCACAGCAGTGTAGTAGGTCTTTCCCATGCTAATTATTATACAGCCTTCAACAATATGTGCCTTTCATTAGTAGTAAATCCATTTATGTGGCATGTTTTATTGTGATTTTACTTAATCTATCTTAAAGACACATAGGTTTTCTGGGCTTTTTTTCTTTATTTAAATAGCATGGCCAGTCACCAAGTGATCCTTTTCACTCAGAATTGCTTAACTCCTCTGCCTCTGCCTTCAAAGAAAATGTTCTCCCAGCGGGACATGACATCTTCTCTTTCGTAACAATACAGGCAAGTAGCTAAGGTATAGATGTTATTTTTTTTCAATTATTTTCAATAAGCACAGTCTATTCGCTACCATCCAAAGCTGCATTACTTTCCCAATAGGCTGAAAATGCCTGTGTGGTAATCTGTGTCTCAGAGAGAGTCCCATTTTTGCCTAATGTTTGCTAATCAGTTTCTTAATTTTCATTGGTGCATATTAATCTGAATAAACACTACCCCAAGATTTATCATACCACTGCCATTCTATCAAGGTCATTTTTCTGAAAGATTATATGCTGTGTTCATTTGTCACAGCTCTTTCAAAAAAATCTATCAAAATTTTTTTCTTTCACAGGTACATTTTCATTTCTTGGTCTGAAAAAATTCAATTGCCTGAAAAAAAATCTCTGTAGTTTTCTCCAACAATTTGCTTAATTTATGTTATTTTTTTCTCTTAATTTTCCTTTTCTTTCCCTTTTGAAAAAAATGAGAAAAAAGTTACATGTGGAATAATAAGTTGCATGCTCCATCCTATTTTTCTTATTCTCAGATTCCTTTTAATCCTGACATTCAAAACACACTCAGAATTATGTCTCTGTGACAGGAAAACACACCATCCAAAATCAAAAATTAAGACTTCAAACTGTGTGAAATAACCTCACAAGTACATACATGGGCAGGCTACTGTACACTATTGTTTGACACCAGAATTTGGAAATTGCCAGACCTGTGTGGAACTCAACTTCAATTATCTGAACTGCAAATAAAATTGCAGCTGAGGAAATGGGTGTTTCATTAAATATTGCAAAAACTAGGAACATTTCTATAGCATAAGGGAGAGGGGATATTTTGGTATCAGGCATGTGGGGATTTTTTATATTAAAATGTTTTGCAAACCATGTAGACATAACTACCAATTTGTGTCTGGCTGTTTTTTATCACCTAGAAAAGCCAGGGACCAGTAAAAAATACATAGGAAGGAATTTCCCAGAGTAATTCAACTCTTCAGAAAATTTCTTGGGTAGACAGACATCTTGTCTCTGTCATTTTAAAGCATCATACATCAGACTTTAAAAGCTGAACTCTACCTGACAGTATAACCCAGAAGCATTCACTGTGTGCTACTTGCAATTTGCAGACAGAAGGATTTTCCATCAGAGATCAACTTCCATCTAACAAAGAACAAGCAAAAGATGCATTTTAAACACCCACAAAAACGACACAGAGCTTTAAACCAGGGTAAGATAGAGTCATAAAGGTTGGAAGGGATCCCCAAGATCATCAAGTCTAGCTGCCCACCCAACACTACCACTGTAACCACTAAACCACATCATCCAGCTCCAGGTCCAGACGCCTCTTATAAACACCTCCAGGGATGGTGACTCCTTCACCTCCCTGGGCAAGCTATTCCAATGCCTGGCCACCCTAACAGTGACATTTCTTTTCTAATATCTAATCTGAATCTCACCTGTCTCAGCTTAAGGTCATCTCCTCTTGTCCTCTCACTGCAGGCACCACAGAAGAGACCAACCCTCACCTCACTGCAGCCTCCTCTCAGGGAGTTGTAGAGAGTGATGAGGTCCCCCCTGAGCCTCCTCTTCTCAAGACTGAACAAAATGAACTGTCTCATAGGACATGTTCTCTAGTCCTTTCACGAGCCTTGTTGCCCTTCTCTGGACTCACTCCAGGACCTTAATGTCCTTTTTGAAATGAGTGGCCCAAAACTGGACACAGTACTCAAGGTGTGGCCTCACCAGTGCCAAGTACAGGCAGACAGCCACTGCCCTGGCCTTGCTGGCCACACTATTGCTGACACAGGCCAGGACTCCATTGGCCTTTTGGCCATGTGGGCATACACTAGCTCATGTTCAGCTGGTTGTTAACCAGCACCTCCAGTCCCTTTCTGCTGAACAGCTCTCAAGCCACTCCTCCCCCAACTGTAGCACAGCTAGGGCTTGTCATGACCCAAGTGCAGGACTCTTCCCCTTATTGAACTTCCTGCGGTTGTCCTCAGCCCATTGATGGAGTCTGTCCAGAGCCTTCCTGCCTTCCTCAATCAGATCAAGGCTCCCTCCCACCCAGCTTGGTATCACCTACAAATTTACTGAGGGTGGACTCAGCCCAATGTTCAGGTCTTCAATGAGGATGTTAGACAGGAGCGGTCCCAGCACCGAGCCCTGGGGAACACCACAGGTGACAGCTGCCAGCCAGAGAGCTCCACTCACCACAGCTCTCTGAGCCTGGCCAGACACACAGCTTTTACTCTTGGAAGAGCCTACCCCTCCAAGCTGCCAGCAGCCAGCTTTTCTGAGATGGTGTCAAACACTTCACTGAAGTCTAGACTACATCCACAGCCTTTCCCTCATCAATTAAGCTGGTCACTTTGTCATAGGAGAACATCACGTTGGTCAAGCAAGACCTTCCTTAGGTGTTGATATAACTGTAGTTATATCAACATATATATATCTGATATGTTGTATGTTATATGTTATATATATATAATATATATATATATTATATTTTACTCTCTAATATATGTTATATATTATGTATTATGTATGTGTGTATATGTCTATGTATATATATATATATATATATATATATATGTATATCTCATATGTATATAATACCCTCTGTGAACACTAGTTAGTGAGAACAGTGAGAATCCAAACTGTTAAATGTCTTTGGGGGTTTCTTCACAGGAAGCTCAAGAAACAGAGTTCCATAATCAACTTCCCTCTTGCTGAGCAGGTCTTGCAGTGGGAAGTAGATCCAGCAGTTCTAGTATTATGTGTGATTATTTAGATCATGCTTAATGAAAATTGCTAATTTTACAACACTCTATTCACATTAGGCATTCACTTTTAATTCCTAGACCTTCACAGTTGTTTTCTGAGCATATTTCAGTTAATAACTCCAGCTGGCTAGGAGTCTGCCTATAAATGATTGCTGTGCCTCAGTTGATGAGTGGAAGTTGTCATTGAGCTGTAATAGCTTGATTACCTATGGTTGCTTATCTGTGAATCTATCCTTGGACTTCTCAGGTCAAATAGATTAGCCCCACTAGAAGTGCGCTTCAGTGGTGGGTTTGAAATTAAATTAAAAATATAAGAAATTTTCTGCAAAATATTCTTAGGGTGGTGAGTGCAAGCAAGTAGTTGCATTAAGAGTAGAAGAAATTAAGCACATTTGATGTACTTGAAAAGTCTATTGAAATCCATCTTTAGGTTTTGAAACTCTAAGGATTTCTAGTCTTATAAAAATGAGTTGTTTTGTGCTGATGGCAACATAATTATGCAGCGTAGGAAAGTCATAGTTCAAGTTGTAGTATTGTCACATTTTCAAATGTGAGAGGTCATTCAGAACACCTGTCAGTTCAGCTGCATCATTGCTTATGTTCCTCTCTTTAAATGCATGTCTGACTCATTTGTGTCCTTATCCAGAGCCATCACCACATACTCCTGGAGGCCCTTCATCCTGTTTATTCCCTCATTCCTACATCAGAAAACAAAGAGCCACCATTTCTCATTTGCATTTTGTCTCTGATTTTTGAAAGTGAGGCGGTTTTATGTTTAGACCTAGAAGAAAAATGCTTTCCTTCCTTGAATCAAAACTAAAAAAAAAAAAAACAAAAAAAACCCACGAAGAAGAGGCAACAATTCTTTTCCAACCCAAATGGTTCCTATGTTTCTAAAAGCTATCTCAAAGGGGAAAAAAACCCCTTTAATTTAGCACAGTGTTCCTAAATATTTTCTACATTCCCTCAAGCCTCCATGAATTAGTCAAATGGGATTACAAGCAGTTTAAAGGTGCTAGCAAGCAAGTGTGGCCTCAGCCTGTCTTCTACACTCACACACTCACAGGTTGAAACAAAGGTATAATTCTCAACTGTTACTAGGAGAAGGAAGTTTAATATTTTTAGAGAAACATATACTAATTTGACTTCTTTTCCTGCACTTTTTTTGAAATGTTCTGCCTCAACCAAAAAAAAAAAAAAAAAAAAAAAAAAAAAAGGTTTTTCTGATACTCTAATTATAGGCTGAATTTGGAGGAGTACTTACTGGGATGAGTTAACCAAGTAGATTTCTGCACATCCCAGCAAAACTGTTGTGCATCTGGCAGTACCTCTCAACCAGCAATCAATCTGCCCAAGTCCAGACCGCAGAGACTTGAAGCTCCAGGATCCAGCACTTGGGGATTACTCAGCCTGTCAGTTTTCCTGCCACCATGCTTCATTTCAGAAAACAGGCCCTGGATTATAGAGATGTTTGCAAGTTCTTCTCATTTAATAACAGTGGAGCTTTAGGGGTAACCAGTCAGAAACCAGTCAGAGAAATACCCTTTTTCATTAAAACTTCCCATACTGCAGATTAGGGCAGAAGCAAATTCACTGTTATGAAGTACTGAAAATGAGTGGTGCCTGAATCTCCTTTTCCTCTTTGTGTCCCTGATTGTCTTGGTTCCATATGATTCCATGATTTTGGCTGAGCATCCTCAGCTTTTTCATCGCCATGATGATCACAGCACCCACCACTGTTGAAAACGGTACCTGTTCGTGCCAAAGACATCGAGCTGGGCTAATTCACTGTCTAGAATTTGTGCAGTTGACTCTTGTTCACCTTGTAAAGGCAACAATGGGCTAATTTTAAGTATATAAATAGAGGGCAGTCTATGGGAGCGACTTGTCATTTAATTTCCAACATTTAATATTTACACAATGAATTTTTTTTGTTGGAAACAAGTAGTTGTGTTACAATATGCGATTACAGTCTTAAAGGCAAAATTTACATAAAAACCATCTTTTAAATGAGATAGCTGCATTCACAAGGCTCTTGTCTGTAGAACACAAAGCTCTGCAAAAGCACATATAAGTGCTTCTAACCACCTTTTATGTACGATCAACTTACTGCTGTTGAATAATAGCTGTGGCAGTGTTTGAAATAAAGAGCTCTGCTCTATAAACAGGTGCACCACTGATATTTAAAAGTAATTTTAAATACTAATTCAGTGGTGGGGAAAAATATATTTAAACTGTAAAAACACTCTCTTAAGTTAAAAACTTGGGATGTGAACAAAAAAAAAACATACTAAAAAAAGTAAACTAATGAGCTCAACTGGAGCAGCATGGAACCAGGAGCTTGGGAATATGCTGAGTCCTGAGAAGCTGTTATGCTGACCAGAGTAGGCAGCATACATGGTTACAAATGTGGAGAGCAGGAAAGGAGAATTATTCAACAATTACTTGCACAGTGTGAGCAGAAAACTGCTCAGTTGTTCTGGAACAGTGGTCCTCTCAGAGAAAGTGAAATCTTTGGTTTTGGTTTCCTTTTTGTGCTTGTGAGTGATTTTGCAACTGCAAGTACTTTCTATATCTCTTCTTGAAGTGTGTAAATGTATAATTCACTGCCCTGTTCCTAAGATTATAATATCAATTACGCCTTTTGGAGAAAATTATAAACGTTCTCTCAGAGGATGCAGTTCCCTTCTCCAAGAGGCCAAATCACTGGTGGCCACTGAATATTTTCTCATTTCATTCCTCTGCACTCACTGTTCCCATGGCAGGTGTCTGTTCACTAAGTGTATTACTGCTGTTTTCTGTATTTTTCACTGAGCATCCTTGAATGGCTGAGGTTTTTTTCATATCTGGTCTAGTGACTCTAGAAACCAAATTTTGTGTTCTCTTAATCAATTTAATCAAAACTTCTTATTTACAACCAATATTTTTGAATACTTAAATCTCTCAAAGACAGATGGAGATAGGAGTTTCAGCCGTATTTGGAATATTCTGGTAGCTTACTATATTGACAATACAAAATGTCAGTTATTTCAAATTTTTACACTGACATGACATTATCAGGTATATTTAAATGATTAATTATACATGCTTATTGCATTCTCTTTATTGCATTACATGAACAAATTGGATGTTTGTTATATAAGCCATGATTTTTTTAAAGGGAATAGCAATTTATGATGTTAGATGATCAGAGCTGTATTTATCTTTCTATTGACTAGAAATTAAAACAAAAAAAGAAACATTTTGCAATGACATTGGGGAAGTTAATTTTAATTTAATTATTTTTGCATATTTTGTAGTATATTAGTTGAGTTAGTCCTGTTTCAACAGAAACATGACCAATGACTTATGTTGATAGAGATAACAATCTATAACTTACTTATGATTTAAAGTAAGGAATTTAAGGTTCTCGGGATGTTCTCAGGTTATACTTAGCTGCAAAAAATTGAGATTACTTTATTCTTTCTGAAAGTGCTAAGTGAAAAGAAGGGAAAGCTACATGAATTTTTATTTGAAAAAAATAGTTTTATGAGTCCTTGAAATTTGTATTAGGAGCATTCCTATATGTGCTTTTGTATCAGTATTCACAGTGCATCTGTGGGAATTTCCATCCCAAAATAATCAGTTTGAAATATGCAGCTGTTACTTCTCCGCCCCTCCATCATGCCATCTTGTTTGCAAAGTGAAAGGCAATTGCCACTTCTTGGTGAAAACTTGCAAGAACATGTGATGGAGGAGAAGTGTGGAGATTTTTAATGAAATCGGTGCTTTTCTCCAGTGTATGAGCACCATTGGCAGTGATGTCCAGAGCTGGTTCACATTCTGATCAGTAATCCTTAGTGTGGCATAAGTCTGACTCCTGGCTACTGTTGTTCATGGGAAAAGAGGTGTATATTTCAGATATTCCTTTTAATTTTTTTTAACCCAAAGAAGACAAAGAAATGTAGACACTTTATCGAAAATGTTTCAAACCACTTCCAGATATGCCTTTGAAAGTCAATGGGCATTGGCAGAATTCCTTAAGAACTCAGGGCTTTAGGATTAAATAGTCAGTGGTGACATTAATACTCAGGTACTCCCCTCTAATTGCCATTTGTTCTCATTCATACCCTATAAATCTTTATTGAAAGGGAAAGATCATCTTTTCTTCAGTAACTGACATGAGTTTTGAACAATCAAGTATATTGCAGTATATGGAATAGGGGAAAAAAGTGATCTACAGCAGGTAATTGGCACAAGATTTTCAGTTTTAAAACTTTATTAAATGTGATCTCAGAAGTTCTTTTTGAAAAAGAACATTTGAATTAGTATACTTTATTGCAGCAAGTAACTATACCTTATTAAATGTTTCCTGACAGTTCACTACCTCTGTCCTAAAAATGCATTTGTTCAGGAGTTCATATTAGAGCCAAACCTAAATAGGTGTCAAAATTCTATATAGACACATAAAGATTGAAGGTTGTTCATCTTTGCCATGTGGTAGTTGAATTTTTATTGAAGCTCTTTGGGGTTTTGCATATTGCAGGTTTCTTTCCTTTTTGGAGGAAAGTGGTACTGAAGGACACAATGCAACAAAATGAGCCCAAATATGTTATTGTCTTAGTATAGAGAATTACTTGCAAGTGAAACTGTAATGATCAAAATAAAACTAACAAAATTTTTTCATCCTCATGGTGTTTCACATCTAAAAGGTATTCATTATATATTTTACTACACATTGTATGTGTTTCAGTTGGCAAATTAAAAAAGACATCTGAAATGCAGCATTTTTGTATGTGCAGCTTTGCTTTTGTTCCTTTTTTATGGGAAATGCAGCCTCTCAACATGTGCATGATTATAGATTTGCATAGTGTAAAATTACTGTAATTTTATCTGTTCAGGAAGTCAGAAAGGGATTTAGTAAGTAGTAAAAATTAAACCAGGAAGTAATATAAAGGCAGAGTGTATATATTTTGCACTTTTAAATAACCTTTTATAACAAGAATCTATTATGGTACAGTATACTGTAATTCACTTTGTAGTGATACTCTTGCTATTGTCACAGTATCGTCTTTAAATCTGGATATGAATGGTTTGTATAGGTACACACTTCAAAAGTGATTTCTACAATGGAATATGTGCTCCCTGTCACTGTTATTAGCATCCAACTGGAGAAATATTCACCAATTATTTTTTTATAAATTATGAATGTACAGTGTAAATTAGCAAATCAAATATTGTAGCAATGAAGAGATGCACTTTAAAAATGTAAAAGTGTATATCTCCAAGAGTGTTATTTTGTATAGATGTTTTTGAATAAATAATTTATTGCTCATTAGTGGGGGGTTTTGTCATTTATGAAATAAATATAATGTATTTGAAAGCAGCTATTTGAGATTTATATTTTATCATCAGTGATTTTAGTGGGTTTCTTACTTTTTAAAACTAAGCTTTTGGAATTAGAAAAGTGAAGGATTTAGTCACGTTTTCCTTTTCATTCACTAAATCATTTTTGGCTTGATGTAGCTGCTGTGAGGAAGCCAAGGTGTGACACATGATCAGCCCCCAGTCCCTTTAGCAATCAGCCAGCAAAAGGACATTGCCACAGCATCTTCCTCCAGTCATCAAGATCAATTTGGCCATGGAAATCAAGGTATGGAGAGAGGGAAACATAGCAAGGAATTGGAAGCGCTTCCATTTTCCATGGTTTAAATGCAGCCAGTTGATATTTACTGAAAGGCATAATGACCACAGTATACATTTGCTTCAGTGAGAGATTAGTGCTGAAAATCTAAACTGAAAAGTACTTAATAGCAAAATGTCTGGAGCCTTCAAAGCTGGGCATAATTCAGATTTGTAATCTAAGATTTCTTCTAGAATTGTGCCTTGCTTTGCTAACAGAGAAAAAATATGGCACATTAGGACCAAGTCACCTCTACCAGGCAGATGTTTGGAAAAAGAGACTTCAGAATAGTTTTATAAACAGGGTTGTTTTTTTTTTTTTTTGTAATGTCTTCTAGTATATCTAGCTTGTAAGAAGAAAACACAGTTATATTCAGAAGGAAACGTATAAATCCTGAATTTAAACCTAATAGAAAAACAGTGTGTGCTTTTAATGGAGCTGGGCTTGCTGTCTTAGATAATGACCATAGCAGTGCCATCAAAAACAACCTATAAGTTGTCTTTAAGGTAACACTTTTCAGTCACCCCTCCTTTCTCCTTTTAGTCTTTGAATCCAGACGTGTCCTAGTCTCACAAGATTGAATCATCAGTAGGACTTAGACAACTAATCTGAAAGCACAGAATGAAAAAGAAGTCACAGAAAAAGTCTTTTGTCCATGGAGAGTATAAACCTTTGGACATCTTTAATACCCCAGATTTCCCGCATACTCTCAAGTGTGCTCCATGTAGGCAGAGGCCAGCTGGGAGGAAGGCTGCTTGGTCAGCAGAAAGGCTCAATGCTACAGTGCAATTTCAGAGTGCAGTCAGGCTCCCCAGAAGATGACATGGGAGCTGCAATTTCCATTAAAATATGTCCTGGCAGGTGGGGAAAGGCAGAGTCACACCAACATTTAACTGCCCATTGGTTACAGCACTGGGCCCAAGGGGGAAATGTTCTTTTAGAAAGTGAGCTCCTAGAGCAGACAAATTGATAGATGCATGCCTGAACCTCTTCTCTGTGCAGGGCTACCCCTGAGCAGAGGCAGCAGAGGAGAGTGTGTACCTGCACTGTGAGTGACAGTCTGGCATTTCAGGTCCAGCAGTCCCTCAGAGGTCAAGTTCAGTGTCCCTGGAGGGACCAATGAGGCAGGAAGGACAGGGCAGGCAGCTGGGGAGGTGTAGCCCTCAGCTCTTTACTCCTTAAGCATGGACTCCTCTTTGCATGTGCCCAAGCCCTTGAGTGCAATACCAGAGCTGCCTCTATTGTCTCAGGAGGCTGCTGGGAATGGCAGCACTTTCTGGGCTCCTGCTGAGGTTGTGCCGCTGTGGAGGAGAGGAGGCAGATTCGCTGGAGAGGGAAAGTAAGCACAGCTGAAGGTGCAAGCTTTGGTAACCCAGCAGGCAGGGCAGTCATCTGGGGAGGTGTAGCCCTGAGCTCTGGTTCCAAAAGGAAATATGCAGAGATGTGAGGAAGGTCTCATTTATGTGCAGCTAAAGTGCATTTTACTATGACATATTGGACTTTTTCACTTCCCTGTGGTAGTAAATTGTGCTTCACAGGCAATAGATGTAATTGCATTGCACTAAATTATACTAACTATTTCAGGTGGTTTGTTCTACTTCATGCTTGGAATGACAGAGCTGAATTACTTTCTGCAGTATGCACCTCAAAAGAGAAGAAAATTCATGGTTATTGGGAAAATAAAGTGGGTTTTTTTTCAACTGCAGAAAAATGTTAAGACAGTGGCAAATTTTAAAGTATTAGCATTTCTTCTTATGATTTTTAATACTTGCTGGGGTTAGTTGCAAACTTAGTGATTTTTGCAAAAGAAAGAAGCGGTTCTTTGCAGTTCGTTTTTCATTAAACTAGATTGTACTCAGTCTGAACTCCTGCCTATGAACTGGGCTATCAGCATTGCACCTGACAGAGAAATGGGTGGGTTAATTTTTAAGTACGCAAAGAGACGAAGTTTTCCTTTTTTCTCTTCTGAGATCTGGACTTTGTTGTTCATATACAGCCTTGTTTAATGATTCAGGTGCAGCTTTTGTGCATCCAAAAGGGGAACTTTACTTGGTGGTGTCAAAAGTAGAGCAAGAAGTGCTTTGGAGTACTTGTCCTGAATCTCTGACATCTGGGAAACTCCCATTGCATGAAATACTTATTGCCTACCCAGCAGAGAGGATTTTAAAGCATGTAAATCCCTCCTTGTTCTGTACAAAATTGTGATAGGATTCAAGAGAATAGTTAAGTGATAATTAAAAGAGACCCACAACAGAAGAACTAGGGTAGGGACCAAAAATATTAAGAAAAACAGAGAGGGAGAAGGAGAGGGAGGGAGCGATGGAGGTAGAAAGGCTGAGCAAATGGAGAGTGGGAGCATGGGAAAGGGCTGGAAAGTGAAAATAGAATGTGAGATCTGAAAGAGAAGGGATACATGATGTAAGGGGATACTAAGGGATGTAAAGGTTGGAGAGATAAGTGTAGGGAGGGTGTTCTTGTCTGGAAAATTGGCCAATAGCTGTACCTTTGGATGAGAATTAGAGGGGTGCTCCCTCTCAGACACTAATGCTGAGCATTTGGAGGTGTGTTACTGGGGTGAGGGAGCAGGAAATAGGATGGAAACTCTGAATAGCGCTGGGTCAAAATGTGTTGTCAGGTAAGACATTTCCTGGTGATGCAGGTAAGTTGATACAAGTTTTTTACAAGCATAAAATTATTCAAAAGTAATAGAAAAAGATCAAAGCTGGAAGGAAGGACCTTAAAAGGGTATGGTCTCACATTTAAATTTCTTGCCCAGAATACTTAAATCTTACCAATTTTCAGAGTTGTTATGTTGTCATTTGTCCTCTTATCCAACTCACTTAGACATTAGGTGTATTCACTTTAAGGAAAGGATGAGACAGTTATATGTGAAAGTTTTGACGGATGTGGGGAACACAGAAAGATGAAACTTCAGGAGATAAATGAGATCAAATACAGCTGGAAAGAAAAGAGGAGAAAGTTACCAAAGGTTTCAACAAAAACTAGTGAGGAAAAGCAAAGTGAGAGCAGTCTGGTACGGATGCAGACAGCTAAGTTGCCTGAACCTATTGGCTTACACACATGGGTCAGGTTAACACTGACTCATAAAGCAGGTTTAAATGACAGACCACAACTTCATTTTTGCAAAAGTATTGTATCTAAACATATGCAAAGCCTCTTGAATAACAGCTCTTTGTCATTTCATTCTTACCGATTTAATTCTCTGAGCATTTTATTTTTGAGAATTACTGTAGCTGATCAATACAAAATATTCTGAAATATAAAAAAATAGTATTAGACATAGGATGTTACTAATAACATTTTTCATTGAGGACCTTTCACACTTCTGTAAGAGAGCCATGCAACTACGAGACCGTGTTCCCATGCCCCTTCAGCATTCCAGCATTTTTATAAACAGCACCTGGCCTCCAGATCTCAGATTCAAAGTCTTCAGTACCCAAAACAGCAAACTGGTCATTTCACTGCATAGGATTAGCCACAAAGTGTTGGGGTCTTTTGGAAAGAGATGAGTTCTCTGTTTTCTGCAACTACTCCTTCTTGAATACCCACATTTAATCTATATATCTCTGGCATTCTCAGGGCTAAAGGAGCATATGCATACCTGTGCAAGGTTGTACACACTGGAATATCTACAACTTCATGCACATCTCCTCCATGTCTCTCAGAGAAACATTCCTGCCTCTGCTGTCCTGCAGCCAGAATGAGGCATCTGTTAAACCATTACCCAGACCTGGCACATGTACTATTTTAAAAAGAATGTTATGGCACAAGCAGTGGAGTGCAAAAGTCATCACAAACTATGGTCCCTGTGGGGCTTTAGCCATCTGCTTGCTAATTATGTATACCACAGCCTGGCTGTTGCACAGAAAACAAACATTGCTGCTGGCAGGTTTGTTCTGCCATATAATTACTGCAAAAAACTGGCACAGGCAGAATTCCAGGAAAGTTATGTCTTTTTCTGCCCATTGTTGTTACCATTTTTGTGTGTTCCCCCTTTAAAAGATTCACCTGTTCTTTCTGCCACCTTGTACCTTGTTCTAACCATCTGCCTTTTCCAGCCTGTGCTAATCTCTCTCTCCAAGAGTCAGAGCACATCACATTACCTAAAACATGCTTGCTATGGGGCAGCAACTTGATACAGCAGTGGTGTATTTAGCATCTTTGTGCATATTGAGCTAATGTTGATAGGTCAGTGGTGTATTTAGCAACTTTTCTGCAACCTTTCATAAAAGTCATCTATGTAATAAGGCAGATATGTTCACTGCCTGGGGAAATGAAGCTGTTTTTTGTGTGAGATTAGATCTCAAGAGGTGACAGTTAATTCAGAGCAGTCAACATTTCTTTGTGGTCAAATCTCCATGAAATACCAGATTTGCACTCATCAGCACTTTTCTCCCCATTATTTTTCCCTGTCTGGGAATAGCTCTCCCCTCTGCCCAAGTAGCTGTTAACAGGGGACAGCCCACTGCATTCATCTGCTACAGACAGGCTGGAGTCAGAACAACCTGTGGGAATGAGCACTGAGGCAATGTCACAGACTGCTAGGTGTGGTGTTGCACTAGCCATTCTCTTGCACAGCCACACAAATGTGATGACTTTTGATTAATGAAAATTCAGGTACTTGGGCGCTGTCACATGCAGCAACTGAAAAAAAAAGGTGAGGATCTAAAACTGTCTGTGCCTCAGGGAGAAGAGAATATGGACATCATTCTGAGATTTATGTATATTGAAAAAAGCTACCTGTTGTCATAATATTATTTGGTTTTAAATGATATATGAAGATTATAAACATGTCTGTATGAGTTACACATTCAACTTCACACCCTACTTAATAATTTCTGCAGGGACAGAAGTAATTTCTTATTCACGGTCCTTCAAGAGTATTACATTATATTTGTCGTGTCCCAAAGCTTCTACTGGTCCTGTTGTCGGTGTGTTCTTATTCATGAATGGATCCCCAAAACAAATTGATTATGTCCTCCTGCTAGAGCTATGGGAAGTTCATTTTGCCCTTCAGAATGGTCATCAGGAGAGCCTGGTACTATTCTATCACACAGTTAAGAGTCTGTCTTCCATAGTGGCCACATTCAATCACCTTGAAAAATTGATCAGAGAGCCCCCTTTATAAACCAAGCTGTTTCTCTAGTGAAGACCTTTTCATCGCTCCCATATAAGTAAATTAAACTAAACTATATTAGGAAATGGCTGGGACTTGGGTTATTTCTGCCTCTAAGGTAAATTGGTGAAAATTCTCTCTGATGTGTTTTTGCCCCAGGCCAGTCATCGGTGTGCTGAAATGCCTCTGGGCATGACTCAAGAATTAGCACCAGCCAGATGCTGTTTGCTACAGGCTAACTGCGCTCATCTGGATGTGGAGATCTCCCGTAGTACAGATGGAATCTGTAGTGTTTCATGCACCTTTAATTCACTCTGCAGAAGCAGCTTTCCATTTCAGGGACTCCAATGTTTATATACAATCTTCACCACATGAAGCTGTAGATATTCCAGTATGTACAACCTTACACAGGTATACGTATGCTCCTTTTGCATTGGTACCTTGCACCAGAGAAAGGCATCCATGTCTTCCATTCATGCCTTGTGAATAAGAAGTTCTTTAATTTGTGATGGCCTTGTTGAAATCTAGAAAAAGGAGCTGGGAATCAAAATCCTACAAATTTTCACAGTAAAATCATGGTATGGACTTACAGCCTTTAATATTACAGTAACATATATGGGTGTTTTGGGGCCATTAAGCAGTCCAATGAAATAAGGTTAGAACTCTTTTTGGGACCACATGTTGCCAGGAGGCTACAGCTACAAAAGCCACTTCCCATGAAATGACATTTCACTCAAGTGTTTATTCCTCATTTTATCATTTCTCAAGTGAACTGTGATCCTCTCAGGAGGCAAAAATTCTGCTGCCAAATACCATTGATCTGAATTGTGCACAGATTTGCTTTTTTCTGTTGTTGAAGAAAGGGCTACCTTGTGCATCAGGGATCAAATGCATGCCTGGAGAAACGAGGGGTACATTGTTAGAGAAAACTGACATAGATGGTTCTCTAACTGTGGTGCCTACAATTACATGCAAAAGCATCCTGCTGGTTTAGAGCGATGAGTTGATCTGCCAGACAAGATTACCCACCCCAGATTACCCACAATTAAATGCCACCTACCACTCTGCAACAAGCTGCTGTGCAGAAAAGAAGCCAGACTGGTGGTCATGGATGGGGGATGCCCAGGCAGAGCTCGCTGCTGCCTGCAGAAGAGCAGGGCTGGGGAGCTGGGCAGGAGCACAGGAAGGGCAGCAGGTAAGTGCTGCACACCAGTCTGCAGGAGGAGTAATGAGAAGGTGGGGGTGGTTGGGGGGAGGGGGGGAGGAAGAGGAAAAAAAATGCTGTTCTTTCTGTAAATTATTGGATTTGTTCTCCTTCTCACAAAGAGCTGGTGTGACAGGAGACTGGGACCCAAGGGTATTGTATGCAGGAGCCCTGAACTAAGGCAGGCCTAGGGGGTCAGGACCCTCTGGAGAAGGCTTTCTTTCTTCTCTTTCTTCTTCACTGTGCACCCTTGTCCTGTAACAACTTTCAATTTTTAATTGCTTTTTTTTTCAATTTGGGAGCTATTTTTAATTTTATTGCCAGAGTTGTTTAATTCCAGCACAGAAATAAAAACTTGCTCCCTACAGTTGTTTGTTTTGGTTTTTTTTTTAAGTGTAAATGCTCAACCACTTATAATGCCAAACTTCAGCATTTTTACACCCAGACAAGAACCTTCACTTCTTTAAGTCTCACATTGTAAAAGCTTACTCACAGTCTGCAGATCTCAAAAGTGGGTATGATGAACTTGTAGCAGAGTTACCAATTCCAAATATTGACAGCAAGGGTTTTTTTTTGTTTTGTTTTGTTTTTTTCATTTGTTTGGCTGGAGGTTTTTTTGGGTTTTTTTTGTTTTCTTTCTGTTATTATTTTCCTTTTATATCTCAGGGACGCACATTATTTTGTCTTGCCAGAGAACTCACCTGAAAAGTCTGTTGAGAATCAGTGTTAAATTATTCCTTTATATCTTTTTCTTTCTCCTGAGTCTCAACTTCTCCAGATTTTCTTATCACATGTTTATTGTCTATAAAATTTATTTCCAGACACCACTTTATATTTGACTGTATTAAAAAAGGGTTTTTAATGTGTCAGTCTACAATGTTATCTATTATTAATTTTGTCTCAGTTTAGGTATGAACACTTCAGTAAGAAATGTATTCTTTTGTTATGTCTATCTCTGTGTGTGCCTATCTCTACATGTGTGAATATGTGCGTATATTTTTTATGTATGTTTACATACAAATACATACACACACTCTTCCCTGTTCCTTCACTCATTTAGTAACCTCAGCTTATTTTTCAGAACGTATTGATTCTTATTAATGCTCATTTAAATGTGATAGGTTTCATGCATGCTGTTAGCAACTATTTAATGCTGCATGATTATTAATTCTTATGTGCCTTTTGCATCTGGAGAAATAAGAAACCTGTAGCATCTCCTCTTTGCTCAGTCTGAGAGTTTTCTAAAACGTACTTTAGCTACAGAATGCTTTGAACCCATCAGGGCATTAAAAACAACAGTTCAAGATTTTTGGAAGCTTGACATGACGTCAAATAGCCAAGATGTTTTTATTACTCAGCCATAAGGCTCACTTGAACACTAAATATTCCAGAGAGTAGTGCTTTGTGACCTCTTAATACCAGCGCTCATGAAGAATGTTTCATTTAACTTCTTCAGATCATTTACTTTTCTGATGTGTGACAGACTAATGGAAATTTGGAGATTAATTTGGAAGCACACTCATTTGCCTGAGTGAATATGAATTTGGATGAAACACTTCAAGAGTAACTCATCAGATTTAAAATGTGGTTTTCAATTAACAAAATGTGTTTATAATGTAGGATGTGTCTAGTGAACAGTCCATTTAATGAGCTGGTGGTCATCTTGAGATCATCAAACATCGCTGGCTGTTTGTTTCCCTTTACTACCCCTTTTTCCAAACTAATAAGTCCAACTCCAAAATTATTTTACTATGTTAATATCTATCATTGCCTTCATCTTCAAATTGAAAAAATAAATAATTAAAAATTAAAAAATAAAGTTGGAAAGTCAATGCCATACCTGGGAAAATGCACCTACCAGGCAGGTCACTAAAGCAGAACAGCAGAAAGCATTTAAGTTTGAGGAGGAATTCAAGCACTGCTCTCCAAGTTATTGCAACATTTGTGTCTACAGAGGGGCTTCCACATCACAGCCATCTGTAATGCCTCATTTTGGGCATGGTATACATCCTAAAAAAGTCCAGGCTTTTTGGTTTCAGAAAGTGGAGGGAGTAACACTCATGAGAATGAACTGTACTGATATTGTCCTACTGAGATATCTGACCCAGCTCATTAGAACAGTTGAGAACACACAGCTACCATAAAATGCTCTTCATGATATAGCATTCACACTCATCTGCAGGGCAGATTCTCTCTCCATTATGATTCCCTGTTCCTCTTCCTTCATAGATGTCACCACCTTTTCTTGAGCACTTTGACTACACCACCTTTTTTTTTCTTTCAAATAATGTGTACAAAATGCAAACATTGTCACTGTCAGGATTTTCCCAATAAGTTGGTCCTGGGAGGCAGGAGGTCAAAGACATTGTCCAGATCCTAGTGCTATCAAAAGAACTTCTGAAGTGAGATATCCATTCGTCATGATTCCTACCATGGAAATATTTCACTACAAAAGCAGGACAGAAACATCTGCCATCCTTTGAGTATGGTAATGAATCACTGTCACTGTTTGCAGTTCCCAGTTTTCTCTCTGGAATTTTAAACTCTTTTGTGGCTTTGTCACTAACCATGATGACAGCCTCATTCACAGCAGGCTGAATATTAAAATTCCTCTGTCATAATTTAATTATATGGTCATTGTTTTTGTTTGGCTAAATACATTTCTGTTTTCTCCTAAGTTACAAAAGTACACGTCTTGTTAGTATTTGATCAGCTTTATGACTACATGACATATGGTGTATCTACTGACCATCCTTAAACATCCATCCAAGACATAGATTTTATAATACAAAATTGCAGCAGTCTCTGCAAGAAGGCCATGCATTGGAAGAAGGTAGAAAGTTCACCATTAAGCTTGCAATTAAAATGATCTGTCTGAAAGAGTCTGAATTTGGTCTGAAACTAGTGCTCTGTGAAGATGAAAAATTAATTTTCTGTCTCATTTTAGAAAGAAAAGTTTTTGTGATTCAAGTCACTGAATTTCAGACCTTCTGTAGACCTTAAAAATTGTTCATCTGTTCCACATCCTTTCACATAAATCATAACTTGCTCATTAGTTAAGGCAGAGTTTTCAAACAATGATATACAGGATTTGCATGAATTCAGACACAAGAAATTGAGTGGGTTCTTCTCTGCAGTTAAATTTAACTTACATAGTTTTTTTTCTGCAAGTTGGGTTACTCTAAAACAGAGCATCTGAGAGATTATTCCTGTAATTAAGAGTTTTTAATGCTTGCTTGCATGAAATAAAACATCACTTGGGGTTTGAATCAACATTTTAACAAGACAATCTTGTGTTCTGTAGATGTTACATCCCACCTGCTTCTGAGAAAAATGATTTACCTGAGAACATGAGTTCAGCATCATACACTAAAATTAGTATGTAATGACCAAACCTAACTCTGATCCAGCATGTTCAGATCCCTCTGTTGAGCCTTTCTACTCTCCAGCAGATCAACACTCCCACCCAAATTGGTTTGACAGCAAACTGGCTGAGGGTGCTTTCAATGTCCTTGTCCAAATAATTGATAAAGGATTGGCCTCAGTGCTGAGCCCTGGGGAACCCCACTAGTGACTGGCCATCACCTGGATGTGGCAGCATCCACCACCACCCTCTGGGCCTGCCCAGCCAGCCAATCCTAAAACCATTTAGCATTCTATTTTTTATTTGACAAGAACAACAGCAACAAAAAACCAAAAACCAACCAAACAAAAAACCCAAACAAAAGAAAACAAACAAACAAACAAAAAAAAAAAAAGAAAGAAAAACAGAAAGAACAAAAAAACCCCACAAACAATAGTTAATGTTAGGAGAAGCCTTTAAAAAAAGGATAAGAAAAATTCCAGCCACACTTAATTTGTGATTCAGGAGTCCCTATTGTAAATTTTGTACCTCATAGGCCTTTATATATTTTTATTCCATATAAGTTTGAAAATATTTAAATGGAACTTATATGAAATTTTTTACCAGACACAAGCTGTTTCATGGTATAGCTTTGTGTTGTCTAAGTAACAGTACATTTTTTTTGTTCTCAACCTGTGTGAGCCTTAGTTCTCTGCTGGAATAGGCAGTGAATGATTGTTCCTATTGACCTTCTTCATCCCATTTCTGGCTTCAGACACCTCTACAAGGTCTTCTCTGTCTAAAGAGAGTAATAGCAAAAACAAACCTTTTTAATAAAATTAAATTGATTCCAGGAAAAAACGTAAGTACTTAAAGTAAGTAGAAGTAATGGCATAATTGAAACCCAGCTAAATTGATCATCCTACTGAACTATTTTTCTTTCACCCTTTTCTTGCCTTTTTTGACTTGTGATATTTTGCTTAGCATATTAAAATGAGGCTTATTGCTGTTGCTTCTATGTTGTTAAGCTGGAACTTCAGCAAAATTCCTTCTCTTGAAGTATTGTGCAGTTATGTGCACTTTTTGCCTCTTCTCTTGCAAGAGTGTTCTTCGAACTTTAAAAGCCAGAAGAGATTAGAAACTAATTTTTCTATTATAGATTAGACATCCATATTAACAGTGTCCTTCACACTTTGCTAGACCCCAGGATTGTCACTAAATGCTATAAAATGGTGTAATCTGCTATCAAAAATAGCTCCTGCAGCAGCACAGATTTGTGTTGGATGTCTCTCATTCTAATCCAATGCTTGCAAGAACTGATGATGCCTCAGAGAGCCTGGCAGGGCTGCAGGCTGCTACAGTGCAAATGTAAGTGGTTTTGAGATTATAGAATTGTGTCTGTTTCCTGTATCAAATATCATCTGCAATTGCATAATATTTTCAGTATGAGTTAATTTTTCTAAATACCATAGTAGCTTTGCAGAAATTCATATTTGTGAGTAATCTGAAATTCTATTGCTTTGGGATATTTCATTGAACAGAATTTATCATTTTATTATCAACTCAGAGATTTATAGGTCTTTAACTTTTAAGAACATAGATACAGCATTGGTCTTCATGTGCAGATTTAAATCTTGAGAACATAGCAAACTGAACAAGTCAATTTTAAATTTAATAATATTAATATGGTTAAGGTTCACTTCTGCTATTCTCAAGAGTTTTGTTTAGCATAAAAATTGTTTTATACTGGTCTTGTACTCCATGTTTAGACCATCATTGATCTGTGCAGATTCACTGCTGGGCATGAAGGCTGAAACCCTTTCTGCAGGAAGAATGGCTTAAGACAGACAGATAACAGAAAATCTGGAACAAAGAGGGCACATTCAGCAGGATATTCCTTGAAATTTTCTGCACTTACAATGGCAATATGTGAATCTCAGAATAAAAAAATTAAGGCTGTTCTTGAGCAATTAATTTTTACCCTCTTAATTCTCTTTAATCAGATTTAGATAACAAGATTCTGAATGAGGTCCAGTAAGAATAGGAATTCAGCTGTGCCTGTCTGTGTGAGTCCAGTTTAATTAAGTCTTTGCACAGTTTAGTTTAGTTTTATCTAAAACTGTGTTTGTGGCTCAGTGGGCAGTTAAATATTCATACTCAGAAAAACACAAAACAAATGTTGCTATTCCATTTTTTCATCATAGAACAATTTACTGTCTGTAAACATTTAAGGCCCACTGTTGACAAATACTTCTACTGCAACCAATGAGCAAATATTGTGAACCTCATTCAAACAAATCTTAATGTAGGTATGCTCTTTTTGAACTAAATGGGGAAGCTTTGATTTTTGACTGTGAAACAGCAAAGAAAATCAAACCTTTTTTTCACTTTAAGGAGGTCTCTCATCTCTCAGAAATTAAACCTGTAGTGCTTGTGAAGTATATGAAAGGATATAGTGCAAGCTTTTTATTCTATTAGGTGTTTGGGATGGATCTGCTTTTCTCAATACTTAGCTCTGCCTCAGAAGAAGTCAATTTCCTTTATAATTTCTTATGTAAGGAAACATAATAAAAAATTTACAATTTGGAACAGGATAAAGAGGTATTGCAAGTTTGACTCTTTGCCTGCAATGTTAAATCCTCCACCCAGGGTGCATAAGCCTACTTTCCCAACAGAGGTCTGTTCCCCTTGGCTCTGTGCATTCTTCTCAACCATGTCCACTCATCTTTGCAGTGAGCAGGTTATGGATAATATTCCCAAACTGCTGTAACAACATCCTGGAGTTTGTCCTCCAGTCAGTTCACATGCTCCTAGGTTTCCTTTCACCACCATGTACCACAGCCTCCAGCTCCAGGATGCTCCCTGCCACCCACCCCAACTCACCTTGTCCCCTCTGGAGTGACCAAACTCTGATCTTGGGCTCCACCTTGTGATCTCCTGCGGTGGCCAGCAAAGAGTGAATGAGGGAATCCTCAGTACTGACTCCAGATCTCATCTTGGCCTCTCTGCCTCTACAGAACAATGGAAAAAAGCCAAATAGATTCTTTAGGTCAAACTACTGAGTTTAAAAGAAGCAATAGTGCTGAAAAGTGTAACTAAATTAAAATAGCTAGAGAAAAAGCACTGGAAGGAAGTTGGTGGGCAACCTGGGAGTTAGCACCTGAATTCCAAATGCTTGTTTTGGTAAAGCACAAACTATAGCACACATAAAATTGGACATAAAGTTGCTTTTTTGTCAAATAAATTAAAAAGAAAAAAAAAAAAGAAAGAAAAACTAATGAAAAATATCTTGGGTTACTGCATAACATGGCAAATATATATATGTGTATATATATATATATATATATATTTTTATATATATAATATGAACTTATTTTCCTTCTCATTTTCAGGAAAATAATTCTGATGTAAGAACTGACAACAAAATTTTTTGGTTCCCAGCAGGAAAAAATAAACAACTCAAGTATTAACGTCAGTTTCTGCTTTGTGGGAACACAACTGTGGCCAAAAAGATTTTGAAATAATTTGCACTGCTAAAGCTTGAGTGAGTACCAGTGCATAAAGCTGATAGCATAAACTAGGCCCCTAGAAAGTACTTGGCTTTCATAATTCAGAACTGTTACTGCCATCGATAAAGTACAGAACTGTGGAAGATAATCTCCTCAGCAGACAAAAGGTCAGACAATAAAACTTTTGCTTGACATTTTCCAAAAGAAATTCATCATATTAACTCATTAAATGTAAAAGGAAGGGGTGTTTTCATATTGGATTTCTATGGGCAATATAGTTTCTCTGAATTTTCAGACTTGATTTCTTTTTTTAACTTTGATAGGCTAAAAAATATTTCAAAATATTTTTTTGAAGCAAAAAATATTTCAAATCTTTCAATTTCCAGTCAATACAGGGCATGTGAAAAATGATACCTCTTGGAGACTTTATATATTTGCACTGCTGTAAGAACTGCCAGAGTAGCAGTACTGAAATGGAGAATGCAGGTGTCCTCAGCAGAGTGAGCACATTCACTGTGTTGCTTTGATAGCACAGCAATCTATGGATAGGAGCATAGATTAGGGTCTGACTAATTGGTATTAGTTTGGCCACTGTATTATCTTATGTGCAATCACTAACTTACAATCAAATCAGTCTAGTGCACATAGAAGTTCAAAATGAATGGAGGTAAAATGCTGATGAATTTCCAATGTACAGGCTAAGTGCTGCTGATATTGAGAGAATGTATTATGTTATAAAATAAAGTTATGTGTATCATTGTGCTAGAAGCGTCTCAAAATGTAAAAGCATGTAAAAGAGAATTTAAAAGAAAAGTAATAAGTAAGGAAGGGGGAAAGAAAGTGAATTACTTTGAACTTCAAAAAAATAGTCAGAACATGGTTGGAAATCTAATTTTAAAGTAAAATTTGCTGTATACAGAAAATTATTTATAGTCTTGTTTACAATTAGAGGATGAAGGTATATGTATTTTCAACTGTTATCTCTTCTTTCTTGTAGATGAAAGTTTTTATTATTTTGGGATTTTCAGCAGCTATAGCCTTCACAGCTGTTTTCTTTTCTTTCCTTCAAATACGGAAAGACACCATCTTTGGTAAGTAACAGTAAAAATACACATTAGTTACTTATGTTTACTGTTAAGCTGAAAATACAGGGACACTGCAGACAGTTTAGCACCAGCAGTATAGCTCAACCTCTTTTGTGTGCAAAATACACTATCTGGCTTCTCTGAGAACTATTCCATGGAGGGGTTCTTTTAAATTGTAGCTTCATAATCTCAGTAAGTAAAACTTTGTATTTGTAGGGTATCTCAATCACTGCTTTGACTAGGAGTGATTTTACTTTCTTAGTGGCATTCATGTGCCAGATGATGCATTGCCAAGCAGGATTGTTGGATTTCTTTCCCGATCTGCTAATCATCCTGGGCTAGAGGCAGTTGCCATAGGATGTCCCACCTGCACCCTCCTGCTGTCCCAAAAGGTGATTCTTTCCTGAGGATCTGTTGGCTGCTGGCACCCAGAGGATTTTAAAGCATCTCAGATTGCCTTATTCATTATGTTCAAAAAATTCAATCTAGTAATTTTTACCAACATTTGCATCTGCTCAATTTAAATCAGCTAAATCTAATGAACGAGAAGAGTAGCAGATACCAGACCAAATTTTAAAAGAAATCTGCAGAAACTGATTTTACATGGAATTAGGGCAGAGATAGTAAAGAAACGGGATTTCAAACCACCACCTCATACTGCATGCTTGATTCATAAAGTTTGGTGATATGATTCCCTAGGAAACTGTTCACCTGAATTTAGTGTAGAATCACAAATAAAATAAAATTATATGCAAAAAAAAATTAATTTAATTAATTAAATATAATTAAATTAAATTCCCAAGCTATTATTTCTTATGAGAAATATTTTTTTTTGCTATCACTGCAAAACAGGAGATCCAGTTTTCTTTCCATACTGGATTCTTTACTTTGAGTTACCATACAAATTTTTCGGAAAGATGTGGTCTAAAATGACCACATTAAGGTATATGTTAGTTAATACAAAATGGATCCAAGAATAATAGAATGGTTTAGGTTGGAAGGGATGTTACAAATCATCTAGGTCCACACCCTCTGCCATGGGTAGGGATGCCTTCACTAGCCCAGGTTGCTCAGGGCCTCATCCAATCTGGCCTTCAACACTTCCAGGGATGAGGCATTCACAACTTCTCTGGGCAACCAGTTCCAGTGCCTCACCACACTCATAATAAACGATTTCTTCCTAACATCTGATCTAAACTTGCTCTCTGTCAGTTTAAAACCATTGGCTATCATCCTGTCATATAAGAAGTCCCTTTCCCTCCTTTTTGTATCCTTCCCTAAGACACAGGAAAGCACCAATACATAAAATATACATAGACTATAAATAAATAGAATAGATGAAATATTATTATTTTTATAGTAAGTGTTCTTGGTCTGATGAAACAGTACAAGATAATGTTTATTACTCAAGAACCACGTATTTGAAGACATGGTATTGGTACCAAATTCATACTTCTTAGAAGAAAAGGAAGAGACACAATGGAATTTAAGTACACCAAGTGGATATTCTCTTTTACATCAGAGCATTAATCAATATCACAGGATGAGCAATACTTCAAGCGTGTTATATTTCTCAGAGCTAAGCCCCCTAAAAGTAATATGCTTTTAATAGGTTGCTCCTATTTCATGGGTACATCCACCTCCAATAGCATTCAAAAATATGCTATATTAAATTCTAAAAGAACTACCTATTGTATGGCCTGTAAAAATCAAACGTATTTTTTAACATAGACTCAAAAATGTTCTCAGAAGTAGTCGAAATCCAAATGATAATACCATGAATCATCTGAGTATTTTATTATGCATAGGTGAAAAAGAGAAATAACTACTGCTATACTTAGATACTGAAAACTTTAGTAGAGTATAATTTAGCCTAGGAGAGATTACTCCTCATCACACATTTCTCTTCCTTGAGCTGAATGCCCTATTCAAAAAATAGATAATAGAAACAGCACAAACTGTATTACAAATAAAGCATGCTCCCCTAAGATTAAATTGTACATAAATGATGAACGATTGTACATAAATGATTGTTATTATTTTTTATTATTTGTTTTCTAAGAAAAAAATGGGCCATCCCACAAAATTCAGACAGAAATAAAGCAGTTGAACTTTAAACATGACTGGTTCTTTTATTATAAAGCAACATGTACACAAAAGAGGGATAAGCTAAGCCTCATAATAGCATTACACAAAATAGCACAGCTGAAGTATTATTATGTTCACATGTATCTTCCCATCAAACACAGGTGAAAAAATGAGAATAGGGTTTTCATGAACTGGCCCTATCCCTGGTCTTAGTTTTGCTTGAATGTGGACTCGAATTCTTTATGTGGCTCAGACCAGCTAATATTATCTGGGAAGGAGGGTCAGGTTTGTCCTGTCAGTCCAAGGACAGTTTGATGAAAAATACAAATGAACCTAAGGAACACAGCTGCATACAGAGAACACAGCATGTTTCAGCTGGACCTATTATGTTTGGTCCTATATGACATGTTCATAACTGGATTTATACTTCAAGCAAGGAAATCTAAATCCCCATGTCTTATAAATTATGGAATTATTTAGCATTTAGAAAGCTCAGAGGCCACAACATGAATTTCAGGAATAACATATGGAATTGGTTTTTAAGGGCAAAAATGGTATCTTAATATTAGAAACTCGTACATTTTCTAATTGTTAATATTTTAATAAATATGCTATTTATTAACATATTTATCTTTCTCTCTTTTTTTCTTTTTGTTTTTTCCCCATTGAGAACAAATTGAAGATAACTGCATCACTAAGGCTATCCAGAAGGGTTCTAGTCTGGTGGATTATGCTGCACATTATGAAATTAAAAGGTAAAAAATAAAGGTGAATAATGTACTCAGGAAAAAGCTTTCATAACAAAAAAAATTGATGTCAATCTTTCTGTTTCCTTGAGCACCTATATAATCAAAAAATCACTGCCTCCATTACCTTTGAGAGATCTGATCTAGAGGAAGGTGATCCTGCCCATGGCAGGGGTGTTGGAACCAGGAGATCTCTAAGGTTCCTTCCAACTCAAACCATTCTATGATTATGACACTGATAATCTGATCCAATAGGACCTTGTGCATTATCACCATATAAGTTGCTCTTCTAAAATGTGGGAGGAAATAAATAACACAAATATAAATATGAATGTTTTTCTGAACTAAATACCTCAAAAATCATACTTTTGTGGATCTATTTTTGAACACTGATTATGTTTTTCCAGTGCAGTGAGACAGGAACAACTCCTATGGCATCAGGAGCCAAACTCTGTTGCCTTAAATTGGACTTTTAAAGTGAATTGCATATTTCCCCTTTCATCTACAACAGATGTAAAAAAAGATAAGGGAAAGGAAATGAAACATTTGTCTTGGACAGGCAACAAATTAGGGGAAAGCTCCTTTGTGCTTGAGTTACAGTATGAGAATGAGCTCTTTCAACCATTTTCTGACTAGATTTCTGTGCAACACCAAATTAATTTCTCTCCAAAAGTCGGAATACATAATCGAAGTTTTACAGGGTAGAATCCCCACACTTTTGCATAGACTTTCCCTAAAGACTTATCTCTGTGATTTGAAAATGAGTCATGATTTGCAGAGCTCTGTGAATGTTAACTGTTTACATGGACAGAACATGTCAAGAACTGTTGCCCTTCCATATGTAGAGACTGAGGTCACTTTCGGGTTTTAGTCATAGTATTTTGGTGGCAATCCTAAGGCATTTAAAATTTAAAAACCTAAGTCTCAAGCTTTCAGTGGCTCAACTGCCTCATGTAATAGATGGAGATACTGATATTTATGTCTCACAAGATGTGATGTAATTGTGGCAATAATTTGGTCAATATCTTAAACGTGGTAAGTGCTAAGAGATGCTAAAGATAAATGCTTAACAATGATTATTTCAATTAGGAATTGAAAATTTATTAGGAATAAAACTGAGACCACTTACCTCAGACACTAGACTATTAAGCTACATTTGAAATACTGTGTATGTGGATATATAGACATTAAAGAGAATTGGTGCTTAGAAGTTGACTGAGGATGGTCTTGGGTATTAAATGTTACATGAAAGCAAAACCTACTCACAGCAGAGAGTTTAGAGACCTCTTTTATGACTGTCCTGCACAAGGTCTTCCACTTGGTGCTGCAGGCTCTGCTCACCCCAAAAGTTTCTTTCTCATTCTAAAGACTTCCCACAAGATGAACTCTGGTTGTGTGTCCAACAGAAGCACAGTTTCTCTTTTAGAATTTTCCTTGCAGAACAAGGCCACAAAACAGCCTTCCTCTTTGCTTTCCCAGTGTTCTCTTCAATCAAAATACCTTAATACCTTAAATACCTTAAACTTACAACATATCCAGGACAGATAGCTTTATTGTTATGAAAATGTTCTAAAAATGTATACATTGCAAAACCTTCTGTATTTATCTCAATTGTAGAAAGATCCAAGGAAGTGAAATAGCAACCCCTACCTTACTGCTGGCTTTTTCAAAATTTCCTGAACGAGAGAGTCAAGAGATTTCCCAAGCAGCTGAACGAATGGAAATGTCAATTCAGGTGCTGAAACAAAAAGTTTGCCAGAGGCACAAGCGTTCATTGCATCCAACTGGTAAATACAGTGTATTGACATTGGCAAACCACCCTATTGATTTGTTGAATGCTGTCTTTTAGATTAAGGTTCAGTTAAGTTCACTTTTATTTTATTTTCACTTTCTTTTGTTCTTGAAAACACCTCAGATAGGTGTACATTTTTCTTTGCTGGAGTGTGGGTGGTGTTATAGTTGAGGAGAGCAGTGTTGCACTATTGGCACCCTGTGAACTCATGACTGTGTATTTGTATTGCCTATAAATCAGCCTGCATATCCTCAGTGTTGCAAGCGTATTGTTTGCAGTGAAATGTCTGTCTTCCCCTGCAGTTTGGGTTTAGTGCTTGATCTTCTATCACACTATGGCACTGGCCTTTTCAAACACACTTCCTCTCAACATATGCATATCTCTCTTTAAATAATATATGTTCTTATTTCCAAAACTAATTTTATAATGCACTGCTGTTGCACATTTATTTCCACTTTAACTAGGGTTTTTCATATCAGATGGGGAAAGAAAGAGAAAGTTCAATGTTTTCAAAGTGAAATACTTGCTGCTAATTAGATATGAATTTCAAGATGTCTGTCTGGTGTCTGGAAGGATCAAAATATCAGAACCATTGACTTTTCCCCCCTATAATTTAATTCTGTCACTTACACAAAGTGTTCTATCTCAATATTAGAACATTATTTTCCAAGATATAGAAGCATTAGAGTGCTGTAAACAAACATAAAGCACACACCACAGTTATTATTTTATTTCCTTGCTAAAATATCTGACTTACTAAACTAATGGGGCATTTGTAGAAGTAAAAATGTATCTTTATCTACATGGATATGTCTGTGCATATATTTATATACACACACACATAGACAGATGCAATTATTTTTGTACTGTGCAACCCAAAAGAAGTTGAATTTCTAAACTTCAGAAGTGCACAAAGCTCTTGCTAATTTTCAGAACTGAAACAATGTTAACAGAATGTGAACAGACACTGTACAGTCTATGTGCCACAACAGAATAGTTTTACATGAATTACAGAACTAAATTGACTTTAAAGAAAACATATGAGTCTCTACCTAGGCAGCCCAGATAACTGGGGAGCTGGGCTCTAAGTATAATTTTGAACCTGAACTAACATAAAAGTACAGCCCTATTCACAAATTTGGCACAAGTTACTAGTACATAATGACAAGATTATGCAGCCAGTCTAACAACCTATTCTCCTTCTTTTCTCACTACTGCTTTGTGCAGGTTCTAACTGCTCAGCAGAACATGTTTTGAGCTGATTTGGTTCTTAAACCTTTGTTCTTTGTTTTTGTGGCTTAATATTTTGGTTTGAACAATGGACTAAAGCAACTTCAGAGTTAAACGGGCAGAACAAATAGATATTGGGACTGGGTGGCACGCATTAGCCAGTGGGGAGACAGGGGCAGGAGTTGTATGTTACCTCTACCCTCATCTTTCATCACATGATGATTGTAGCCACTTTTAATGTCAAGGGTTCTCTGAGCTCAGGAAGGCTCTTCATAGAATTGTAGAAAGGTTTGAGTTGGAAAGAACCTTGAGGACCCCCTAGTTCCAGCCCCTTGCCATGACAGGGTCACCTTCCTCTAGACAAGGTTGCTCCTGTTTCATGGGTACATCCACCTCGAACTGGCCACACATATTTCCACACCTGCAGAGGTGAGAATATATACCAGCTCTCTGCAGCTTACACTATAGTGTGGCTTTGTCCCTCCCTCATGCTCACTGGGAGACCCATCTTGGATTGTATCAGAAATATACTTATAACATGCTGTCTACTGGTATAAAGGGACTTGACTTTACCTAGCTTCCAAATTCCAGCTAATAATTCTGATTCTCTTCCACTCAACACTGAATTCTATAGTCAGCTGCAGGGTCCTTAGATTTCTGCATCTTTGCAGTCACACATTTTTTGTCTTTGGCATATACTGTTGTCCTTGAATGTCATTTTTTCACCTTTGTTGTAGACACAAGGACCAGGCAAGTAAAGGACTACAGCACAGGGAAAGAAGGAAGCAGAAAGCGGGTCAACATCGGTTCTCAGCTATTGCTGAACCTCTTTCTTCTCATTCTCTATGCATCAGCCAATAAAACCAGCTCTTCCTCTAAGTCCCTGATACAGCCTCTTGCAGCACTTCTCACTAAGTGCTATTTCCGAGGAAGAGTTCTGTAGATGCAGCTGACAATAATGCGTTTTCTACTCTAGCAGCTAAATCCAATACAGTAAATTGCTTGTCTGGGTTCTTCCTTTCAGATCATTTATCAGCTGATCTGCTCACTATGATTGCTAAAATTTCTGGATGCCTGCCTTATATGTTGCCACCAAAGTGTCCAAATAATTGCTTAGCTAATGAATATCGACTCATCACTGGTGCCTGCAATAACAGGTATGTATGATAAAAATTGTGTCCTGAAAAATCCTTCCTTCTCATTCTTTAAACCCAAGAAGCTGTGTTTACTTTTTCCAAGGAAATTGGTGAAGGGGGACTGGTGTTAATCAGTGGCTGTAAATGAGGTGCCAGTGAAAGTTCCTGGAGGAAGAACTCATAATTTACACTTTGGTGCACTACTTTTTGTAAACAGACTTTCCCTCTGAAAGCTTCTAAGATTATATGAGGAACTTTATATTTAGGGAGGACTGATTTAGTACATGCATTCTTCTATATGAAAACTTAATTCTAACTCAGTATTTATTTTTGATTGAATTGGATAAAATTATATAAAGCCGGAAAACAGTATTACTTCCCAAGGAGAAATATTTTTTGTATTTTCCCACAATTCTAACAGTTAGAAAGGATGAATCAAAAGGTTCTAGGTGTCATTCTTAATTTTACATATCTGTTATTTTATATGTTTAGTGGCTATTTTTTATAACTAGTATCTACTTTTTGCCTAATCTATTTGGCAATTGTTTCCTGCAAAACCCCACACAATAGATGTGCTCGTCTTTTCAGAACCCTCCAATGCAATGAGTGTAAAACTGAGAATGAGGGCCCTTTTAAGTACAAGGGTAAATAATATTTCTACTCAGCAGCCTCTGGATACATAGACCTAAGGTCACAAACTGAAAGTTGGGCTGTAAGTTTACAAGTGAAGTGCTACAGAGCTGAAAATGGAAGGCCTTCATCATTGTACAAGTTAAGGTACTCTGCAACGTGGTGAATAAAGAGCAGTACAATTCTGCAGTTTTATTATTCAGTGAGTCTGATTTTATGAGATGAATCTGTTTTGCTACATCACAAGTCATTTGCAAGGAGCTTTGCCTGATAGACTATTTGCTGAAAGGACACAACCTGAGATGCATCAGTGTTATAAATCTAACTATGTGGGTATCCATAATTTCCCCCCAGGCATGTTCAGAGTTGCTTGGAGTCTGAACTAGCAGCTAGTACAATATTTTCACTGACATCTCCATCAGGGCTTGAATACATTGGCCAAGATTTGTGCAGCTGAACACAGACAGCATGGATGAAGCTCTTAATTTACAGGGCGGCTGTTTAGTCTTTCTCCCTAGTGATGGAGAGAAGCACTCTGCTATAGGTAAAGGTAAAAGATCTTTTTCTCTTCAGTGACTGACAATACTAGGATGTGTACAGGCATTTCAGTCTGATATCTAAAGCTGGGTAGGGTAAATATGATTCATTGAGTCTGGTCTGTAGTCACTCTGTTCTACTGTGTATATTTTTATGCTTGTACCACATAAACCCACTACTCATATTTGGTAGCATTTTAGACTCTGTGCTCTAAATGTAAAAGGTGTAAGGTGACAAAAAACCCTTCAAAACCAAAGGAGTTGAAAACAGTGAATCAGATCTTAACTGAGTCTAAAAATTTGTGAGCCCCTTGAAATAGCTCTAGTTCTACTGAAATACATCAGCCTAAAAAGCCCATAACACTGTAATGTAAATAACATATTCTGTGATGTAAGCCAGCTTTGAGGACTTCAGACATTAGATGAAATACGAGTCTGCGCTTTTACTTGTTTTACAGCTTCCACTTTCAGGCAAAAAAATACAACAAGACCTATGTTGCATTTGCACTTTTGTTCACTCTGTTTGAATCTATAGCTGTACTATAGATCATGAAACTCTGCATTTCATGAGTGAAATTTAGAAAAAAAAATTTTAGTTTAGAAGGGAGCAAGAAAATGCTTTACAGATGTCCTGCTAAATCAGTTTGCATGTTTGGGACAAATAAGATCAATTGCAAAGGATGTTTTCCTTAGTACTGAGATTGCTTCGTTTTAGTGTGCTCTTCCTAGAACAAAAGTGCAGTAGAATAACATAAACATGACCTTCTATGGACAATATCAACATAACATCAGGCATTCCCAGCAGAGATATTATCCTCTTTTACTAGTAAGAGACATTAACAGATTTTAGTTTCCTTTCTGCCTAAACAAGCAAAATAAAATTGCATTATTTTAAAATGAAGAAAAAGGAACAAAAGGAAAATCCAAAGAGGTTTTTTCCCCATTTATTAATCCCAACAAGCTAGCCTTGATCTAGGTATTTTTTAGTGTCCAGTACAATGAAAGGAATTCAAAGGGTGAAGGAATTACAGGTACTAAAGGAAGGGACTCTCACAGTGCAATTAGCTTCACCTCATCCGAGCTTTCAGAGTTATATGTTTACTGCAAGGCTGCATCTTTGGCTATTCCTGGTAGTGAGAAATAGAATGAAATGACAGGATGGCACCCAGAAACTCTCTGTCCTTCTGGCTTGATGGACCTGTTTTTCCATGACTACCTTATTTCTTGTACACCTAATATTTGGGGCATCTGGGAGGAATTTTATCTGCAGCATTTCTATTTCATTGTTGTGTCATTAACCATTCTCTCAGATAAGGACGTTATGCTCACTCTGGAGGTGCAGTACCAGCAGTTAGAAGTATGAGTATGGCTCACCTAGTGGAAAGAATGAGCAATCCTGATTGACTTCCAGAAGAAGGAATGGATATGTTTCCTTTAGGTTAGCCACTTTACCTCAATGCAAACTCAGTGTTCAATTAGTAGCAGGCTTATTTTCCAGAAGTGTCCCATGTTTCCAGAAGTTACACGCATGATAGCTCAGCAAATCTAGAACATCACAAACTCCAATTATTAAGTTGCCATATGGCATTGATTCAATCTACTTGAAACTAGGCAGAACATTAAAATAAGATTCAAAAGATAAAAATCTGGATAGCAAATGGCAGCTTAAGACTCCAGGTTGCTTCTCAGGCAGCCAAAACAAAATCCAAATGGTACAATTCCAATATTTCACAAGCAAATGAAAACTCCCACCTTCCATAAACAGAATATATAGTAATCAAATTTGGGTACTTTATAAAGCTGTATGGTAGCAAAATCTCATTATTTCAGCTGCCTTTTTAACTCAAGCAAAATTCCAAAACATTAACATGTTTAATGCAATAATAAAAAGGCATGTGAGAGGGGTTTTACTAAAGTAGCATTCCAGTGATCTGCTAAAATACAAAAGCAATCAGGAGAAAAATCACCAGTTAAGCAGTTACATTAACATTTCATTATTTTTAATTGAGTGAAATAGCACTACACTATGTGCAGTATTTTATGCAATTTCAATAAAGGCAAATCAAGTGTAACTAATTTGAATGCTTTATTAAAGCATAATTCAACCTTCAAGTGTGAATTATTGTGGATAATTAAGTGTATTACAGCACCATATAGCTTGGCAAACTGAGTCTCCTCAGTGTGCTGGAGATCAATGAAAAAGTAATATAATTGTTTAGCATCCTGATGGATATGTAAATGTATGTTTTAACACTATATATTTCTACCAATATTCCAGAAATATTTCTGGTTCTTTGTGGATGACTTTACAACTTTAGTCAACTTGAATGCATTGCAAAAAAAATAATTTCTTCCTTTTAGTGTTGACATATATTTAACAATTATGAAATATATTGAACAGGATGAGTTGAAAAATTAGCAAAAAGAACAAATCCTAAAATTTCTAATACTCATGACAGAGGGAAAATTAATTGGGTCAAACCCAAAACTCACTGACTATACTAATAAATAGAAATCACTAACAATCATTTACTGACCCTCAAATTAAATATGACCTCATACTTGCTACCCTCTTACTTTTTCATGTTAGACTACACTTTTTTACTGCCCTTCTCCCTTCCAGGTAGGCTGGCTGTGGAGTGACAAACAGCCCATGCAATGATGCCAAGATGTGCTCAGGCAGGTGACATTCAGAGAAAAGCAAGTTTTTGAGAGGAAAAAATACACTGCAGTTAGTGCTGACAACCTAGTAGCACAGTTCAGTGACCAGACTTGTGCAGGGTCCCAAAGATGGACCCAAGAAATTAGCATAGCTTCAACCAAAGGCAGCATTGCCACTGGATTCAGCCCCCATCTCCTCAGCCCTGTCTCCTTTGGTCTTGCTAAATGATTTCTTCTCTATGACTAGTGTCCAATTTTCATTTAAGTTTTCTTCACCTTCACACTGAAAGGTTTCTTCATATTTTCTCAAGTTTTTATTTCCTCTCTGTTGCTCTAACACATAGTTTTAAAGAGCATTTTTTTGCTCTTAAACATCTTTTTAGAGCTAGGAAAGGTGCTTGAGAGTATATCTGACTTTATGAGGAATGAGGACACTATCAGGAACTTACCTTCACAGCAAGTATTTAAAAAATGTCAAAAGGTAAACAGGTTATAAACAAGAGTAAAATAGTAATAATTCATTAGCAATTTAAATTTTCATTATTTTCCTTTTAAGTAAATCTAATATTGGCATACATGAAGACAAGTATTTCACGCAGTTTCAAAGATTGCTACATGAACATCCTGTATAATGTATAATGGCATATTGCTCTGTGGCTGATTATTTCATATTATTTTATTTTTATGATCTGGTCTAATATTTGGAACATTTATAAAATGTAATGTAATGTAATGTAATATAATTTAATATAATGGAATGGAATATAATATAAAAATATAATAATATAATATAATATAATATAATATAATATAATATAATATAATATAATATAATATAATATAATATAATATAATATAATAATATAATATAATATAATATAATATAATATAATATAATATAATATAAATATTTTATATATGTATGTATGTATTTATGTCTCTATATATTTTATTTATTCAGAGATTCTGCTGCTGCTATTGCTTTTGGGGGATTCTTAATTTTGTTTTTCTCTTCATAGGGAACATCCTAGATGGGGGGCATCCAACACAGCTTTGGCTAGGTGGCTTCCAGCAGCCTATGAGGATGGCCTCAGCCAGCCTCGAGGATGGGATCCCAGTGTCCGATACAATGGATTCCCGCTCCCCTCGGTGAGGAAGTGCACTTCCAGATCACTTGAAACACACATTATCACACCTGCCACCACAGACCTCCATTTGCATCAGCGAAGGAAGTATCTGTGTAAAATACTTCAAAAGTATCAGTGGAGCTCAGTTAAGAAGCCAGAGGCTTTGCTAAAGCCCAAGTTCAGCCCCATGGTGAGAGGCTCCCTGCCCCTGGCTGGGGTGAGCCCATGGAGCAGTGCAGGGGGCACTGACCTTCCTGAGGGGCAGCCCGATATTCCAGAGTGCAGTAAGGGAGAGAGGCAGGACAGGAGCCAGCCAAATGCCTGGCCTGGCAGGCACCAGGCAGCCAGCAGACACAGGGTGATGGTTGCTCAGGTAGAGAAAAGGCACACAGAGGATCTAATCCTGACCTTCCCACGATGAAATTGTAGAAACAAGAGAGGCCTTCAAGGATGCATGTTTCCATGGCAAGAGGAAATGGCCACAAGTTTTTCCAGAGAGAACTTTGTCTTGTAACAAAAAATTGTTGTGAGCATAATAAATGTTGGAAAAGGTTTTTGTTGGAATATGGATTCCAGCCTAGAGAACTTCTGGCATATCCCTCATGAGAAATACCAAAGATCTGTCTTCATGGGGCTCTTAAAAACCTAATACCTGCTTTCAATTTAAAGTTGCACCTTGTGGTCTCCAGAATTTCCTTCCAGCCTACATTTTCCAGCCATTTTATGATTCTTTGTTTTAATAATGGCACCTTTATTCAGGGAAGGAGGGGGAAAAGGTTGGATGTTAACTAAACAGATATAAAACAGATATAAAGCCCAGGGACATGCTAGCATGTGTATAGGTGTGTACATATATGCCTGTCGAAGGAAGGGGACCAGGACACCAGATGGTTCATCACAGGTCCAGTTTATTGAAGAAAGCATCAAACACTTATACAGCAAATAATAAGCTTATGAATATTCTGTAAGCCAAGCAATCTATTGGTTAAACTATACCATCAACTCTTCCTCATTCCTTTGGGCCTGCGTTCTCTACTTCTCACGTCTCTCTGTCCACTTCGTTATCATACTCAGCTAGGCCCAAGGACACGCTATCTTGCAGGTGCAGAACTTGGAATTAGCCACGGCTTTGTACTTTCCAGTCTCTAGTCAGCTAAATTCCCAACATATGCCATTCCTCATAGGCAAGCAAGCCTCAACTGAACAAGAATTGCTTTCAAATCATTACTTCATCTGTTAGCTTGTCCAACTTACTGATCTTAGAAAGTATTGCAATCTTTATGGATTATGGCACCTCATATAGTTAAAAAAATAGCAGACCTGCCATAGAGGGAAGTTTGAAAAAAGAGCATTTGCATAGAGGACTGAGAGAAAAATTCCCCAGTGCAGTGTGCAATGATTTGGGCCGGATTTACAATTTGTGATTTGTCATCATTGCTTTGAAACCTGACTTTTAATGGACTCAAAGTCTTGCTATTTTAACCATTGTATGTTTAATAAGGATAATCAGGAGAATTTAGTGTTAATGTCACCTACAACTCATGTTATTAATTAAATAACATTGTCTCTAAGTTGCACAATTTAGCACTCAGAGATGAAAACCTGACATTTACACAGGCAAATTTCCAGTAGATAGTACAAACTGCCTTTCTCTAGATTCATTAGGGTACACTCTTGTAAAGCAAAACTCTCTTATAAAAAGATTATATAACTGTACCAAATCTGATCATCAATGTCTGACCATCAGCAAGGTTCTCTGCTTTGTTTTGGAGCAAAATAGGTAAAGCTATTGTCCTAAGTGTTTTTTCTTTTTTTTTTTGTACTTTTAGCTATCTGATTATATTCTATCAAAAGTAATGTGAAAATATTGTGAAAGTGCTAGATAAGTGTGAGGATTACTATAAAGCAGAACAATGATCAAAAAATTTTACTAATTGATCAAAAAATTTTACTAATTTCAAGAAAATGTTTGTGGCCACCAAAGCTATTAAAATATTTGGACTAAAAATTTGGATTCCTGATGAGCTGTAGGTAGCTTGCTCTCACCTATTTCAGTATAAATCCTGATGTTCCTAAGAAGTCCCATGTTGCCTGTTGTCCTTACCAAATCTATTTAACTGAACATTCCTTATACATTTATTATATAGCCCTTATATTTATTACAGGCTCTGTCAGTCGATTTTATGTACTGTCCTTTCAGTTGCTTGACTTCCAAGGCAGCTGCTATTTGTCAGGGAATATTTTGCAGCATGAGGGAGGAATCTGTGAACAATGCTACCCTTAACATCTCCACAAACTAAGGACTGATTTTTAAGGTTTTGCTTGGTTATTAATATAGGCTGGACATGTAGCATAGATGTCTCCATGTGCTCCTCCTCAGAGATCAACTGTATCTCTGTGCATCTTCCACAGAACTGCATCAGAAATATTTTTTTGGCTTCTCCTCACCTGGGAAAAGGAAGCTGAAGTTTCTGCTACCATGTGTTCACAACCTACCTTATGTCCTGGGTTGCATATGCTCTTTCATTCACATACAGAGCCTCTCAGATTTTCTGAGTATCAACAGTGATTTGAGATTTTTCAACAAATCCTTTTGTTTAAGGAGGAGAAAACAGAATAAATAGAAAGAAAACCTTTGGAGTGTCAAAAATAGATGTGTGGTTTTCAAAATTGTCTGGAAAGGAACAGATCAAAGACACACTGCTCACTGGGAAACATATAGAAAAACTCAGCTGAAACGTCCTTGAAACTGCTTGTGGCACCTTGGTGTCAGCTCCTGAACAGAAATAAGAACCTGGTAGAAGCTGGATTTTATATTGTTATTGGATTCTTTTCTTTGGTTTTAGTTTGGTTTTAGTCAAACCATTAGAAGCACTCTACAACATAAAGCTGGGGAAGGGGAAGATAGATTTTATCACTGTCTCCCCTACTTTGTAGTGTTTTATCACTTTCTGAGAAGTAAAAACTGTTTAACACTCAAGGTAAATTGGTTCTTTTCTCAGGTTCGTGAAGTGACAAGAAAAATTATTCATGCACCTAATGAGGCTGTTACTGAAGACAGCCTGTATTCTGATATCATTATGGTATGGGGACAGTACATAGACCATGACATTGCATTCACACCCCAGAGCACAAGTAGAACTACCTTCCTAAGTGGAATGGAGTGCCAGATGACTTGTGAAAAACAAAATCCATGTTTTCCAATAAAGGTAAGATTCTAACTTAAATTCTTCAAGAGAAATTCCAGGCTCTAGACAGGTGAGTAAAGTCAAGAAACGTTAGAATAGACAATGATAGAAAAAATAGAAAACAATGCAACTATTAAATGAAATAGGTAGACATTTAAGTTTTTGATTTTCTTTAGAGATAATAAACTATAGTTAATGTACTTAATAAAAACATCATTTTTTAACCTAAGGTTTATGCTGCAGAGAAACCTTACTAGTCTCTCCTAATGTTATTGTTCTCATGCTTTAAGGTTTTGAGTTCCATTTGGGAATATAGCAAAGTAGTCATTTACATTTTCAGCCATATAAAATGAAAGGATCTTAACGTTACTCATTGAAAGCAAAGATACTTCTCCCAGTTAATGCAAACTTTCAAAGAGAGCTACCTTTTCAATGTATGTATAAAAATGATCTCCAGGGAGCTGCTGAAACCTACATACATCACATCTTTGCTTTGAGCAGATGGAAAACATGAGTTCAAAGCTTGTTAGAGGGCTAGAAGAAACATAAATAGGTATAAATTTAGGATACTGTAATTTTGATCACTTAATTTAAAAGTATAGTCCTTCTTTCACTCAAAAAATTGAGTAGCAAAGTAAAACCATGGGGTTTTTTCTCAAAGAACAGCCTGTCCAACTCAGGCTAAAGGAAAGCCCCATGCTCATCACAGCCCTTGGCAATGTTCAAGCCAGAGCAACCTTAATTGCTTTACTTACTGTTGGAGCTTGATTATTGACCAGCTTTCTCTATGCACTGCCATGTAGGGCTTCTATCAGAATAGAAGCCTATAGAAACAGAACTAGCCTCAGCAAGTTGTAGTTGATAAACATTCCACAGTCCCCTTTTCTTTAAGTGCCTCATTGCTCTTTCATTAAATGTAGAGGAAAATATTTGGGTAACTGTAAAGGGAACCAAATCAGGTTGTGTTAAAAGGTGGCTTGTCTTCCATATGGTGAGAGAATTTAAAATACAGGGAAGGTTAAGTGAAATTAATAAATTACTAGAATTTGACCACAGGCAAGTAAATCTAGACCCTGTCACCCTGGAGATATGGACTTTTGAAAGTCGCAAACATATCCTGAGAGCATTCAAAAAGAAAAGAGGTTTCTTAAAGAACCCCATTCTTTCAGGTAGTGAGCAACTGAGAGCACTGAGTAACCTGAATCAGCCACAGCAGCCCTAATTACTAAAAGTGTGCCATAGTTCTGACAAAAATCTCTAGTTTACTGTGTTTCAAATTTCCATCTGGGACATGAATTTTTTTTTTCTGTTTATGTTTTAAAGTAATAGTCATAGAAACATTCCCATTCCTAAAGTCTTACCAAGAGAGGCTAGGGTGGACATCCACTCCCTGACCAGCAGTGATTTATATGATGTGAAGATGGATCCATCTGAAACATATATCATAATATATGTTTATAAAACATGTATTAAACATAAAACTCCCTGTTTTTAAAGTCTGTTTTCTGTGGCTGTAAAACTGCAAAAGTCTTCAAAAGTCATTTGTGTTTACAATAAATTCTTTGAAATAGCATGACTAGTATTGTTTTTTAAGTGCAAAACCCCCACATTTTTTTATTACTACATGGATTTTTTTGATTGAGAGGAGACTCATACTGTTTCCCATAACTTGAATGAAATGTGGATCGCAGGGACCACAGCAGTCTAATTACTGAACCCTGACTAATTCAAGTCTCGAAATCCCATCTACTTTAAAAAGGAGACAACATAAGGGATCTTTAAAAAAGACTCCAAGGCTAACATTATTCATGTGGTAGAGGCATTCAGTGCAGAGGCATAAAAGGTGCACAGATTGATATGGCATAGACTTACAAGTGGATCCTTCAGTGCTCTAAGCAAGGCACAGACTTTGGATTTCTGTCTTGGAGCTGTGATGAGGTTCAGAGAGCATGTTTCAAGGATGCTCTTGAAGGCAAGTCATGTTCACATGTACTAAATCTATCACTGAATATTTAATGTGTAGCTAAATCTAGCACTGGATGCTCCTCCTACTCAGCAGTGTAGCCCAGCAGGAGGATGGCTCAGGGCTACCTTCAATGTAGCCACGACTGGCCATGGCAGGAGACATACAAAGAAATTCAATCACAACCCTGAAAGTATTAGATACATTTCCAAACTTGTGACCCCTTTACATGGTTAATTTTTCAGCTCCATTTTGTTATAACCTGTTATTCACAGCTTTGATAGACAGATACAAAGATGGTTGTTCTTTTCCTTTTGTTATATATGTTCAGAAAAAGAAAGGGCTGTTGCAGTACATGCAGTAGTGTGACCAGAGGAGCTAATTTTTGAATGCTGAAACAAAATGCTATTACCCTCTAGAACTCCTCTTCTTTCAGAATTTTTAATTAAATAAATCTCCACATAGTAAATATTTGGAAAACTGCCACAGTCTGTTTTATACATTAATTTTGTATATGAAGAAAATATGGCTGGTTTCCAATGGCAGTGAAATCAATAGCATATTATACAGCAGTGTAGACACAGAAGCTGCAGTTTGCACGCTTGCTGTTCCCACAAAAGCAGCACCCAAAGGAGAATCCACCCAGAGAAAAGGTCAACTGGGCCTCCAGCTGCACATCCTCTCTGGGGGTTGCAGCAGGGAGAGGAGGCTCCTGACTGCACAGGTTAGGGAATCTGCCTAGAAAACATTCAGTCAGTGAAACTCAATGAAGGATCAAAAGCTGCAATAGTGCCTTGATATTAATAGGAAGTGTAGGTAAATGATTCACAGGTTCTCAGGAACCATTGTGATTTTCTGTTCTGGATATTTTTATAATAAATGCTATAGAATTTCTCTCAGAAGTTCTCATGTAGAGCCTGTAATTTCTGGTAGAGCCTGAACATTCTTTTTGCTGTATATTTACAGGGTCCTTTAATGGGAAAAAAAACACCAAAATCCACTAGCTTTAGTTTACACTTCTTTTATTACAGCATGACATGCAGAACAGGGTTGTAGAGAAAACTTGTCATTCCTCAGATTATTATTTCAGGTTAGGGCTGAGACATAAAGAAGCATTAGAAAGACTTTCATAAGAGAGCTACTGGACCTACTGACTTTATTCAGTATTAATTACACTGCTGCTGCCAAGATAGACACGACGCATACATTTAGCATGATGCAATCCAGAAAAGCTTACAGGTTTCTTTTTTTAGTAAAAAAAAGGTGGAAAAGAAACAGAGTCACAGAAAATTGAGGTGATTTGAAAAAGGTGACATGTAACATGACAGGTTACTGTCTCAGCTACAAATAGATCAGTCATCTGCACTCAGCAACCAGCAAAGTGAGTTCCTGCCTTCTTCTGTTTCAGAAGCAGCAGCTTGCTGTCAGATGGGATCATAGAACTCTTCTTCAAGCATTATTATTTTCCTTTTCTTCAAACTTTCAGAGACCATAAGCTAGGTTTTCTTTAAAATCTACAGTAAAAAAAACATTTACAAGGTCATTTCCCACAGGATGAATTCAAAATAAGCAAGATTTTTCTTTAACTGAAATAACAGTTTAGATTGCAGTGTATTTAAACAATTATTACCTTTCATTTTCCTTCACATAGAAGAATTTCACCATAACTAGGTTTGACCATGCATATATAATAACCATTTAAATTAACATGCAGCTATACAGGAAAACTATTGTGGCCAATCAGGGTTCTGTTGCAATTTTTTCCCTCTAGAATTATACACAAAAAAAGAATCACATTAATTTCAGTAATTAGTTTTGAAAAAAAATGTTACTCAGTACCCATTTCAGCAGAAAAGGGTCTCTTTTTTCACTCAGATTATTTTTAATGTCTCTAAATAATAATAGAAGGAACCTCTATTTTATACATTCAGCTATTGGCTGCAAACTACTAATCCTATGAAAAGGGAAAAGACAGCATAATGCAGCTCTGCCAGTCCCTTAATGTTCATTAGTGCTGTTTTTTCTCCACTGGGACCAGAACAGGTTGAATTGAAATTGCAGAGGCAGTTTAATAAAGATTATCCAGTATGAACTTTATTCAGTGTTTATATGTTTTGCTGTGAGCCTTGCTGTTTAACAGCACAAAGGCATCTCCTACATTCTTTTCTCAGTGATATCTGAATTCTTCCTGGAATATCTCCTGATGACTAGAAGCAGGACACACTCAAGAACATACAGGGCTGTGGCTGTCAAGTTCAGATATTTGTATTATGAGATGAGCTACCTGCTTACATTACCAGCTGAAGGGAAAAAGAAGCCACACTAACAGCAAAAGACATAATAACAAATGCTAAATAGAAAACACAAAACAGAGAAATTACTGATTTCAAAAATCAGTTTAAAAAATTGCTTGTTTTCTTCAAATATAACCTACCTTGATTTGCTAAAACCTAGGCAATGAAGAAATAATGGTAGAATTTCTTTACCAAACAAAATTAAACCATTTTCTAATGTAAATGATTTGTTGTTATCAATCTCTATTGACATGAGCTCTCAGTAGTAAGAAGATTTTACTTGGTTTAACATGTGAGGTAAAGTTAATGTATAAAGTTAATTAATTTCACTCCAAAGTTGCTTTGTTACTGTTAACCCCAATTTAATGACTGTTCTATCTTTGCAGACTGATCTCTGCATTATTAGAAAAATGAAGAAGAAATTACATCACATATGCAGCATTCACTGTCTTCTGCCAAAGAGTTCTGAAAAATGAAAAGCAAGCAGATAGAATACAAATAAGGGTTAGCTCAGGTGTCTGTACAAAACATTTATTTTCTCTTAGTCAGACTTTTGAACCTCAGTGTCTCAACTCCGTAGGGTTCAAATCAATAAAGGACTGGGCAATCTTTCATTTAGCCAAGTCTATGTTCAGTCTTTGCTTTTTATAAAGATGGTCAGAATTCAGTACTTGTAAGACAGCTGTTGCAGCAAAATAATGCAGCAGAAGACTTGTGGGGGACTGGCAGAAAGCAGAATGAATATTTACATCTGTCCTTTTTAGTTAGGAAGCTGGATTAGAATTCAGCATTGAACCAAAGCTTTTACAGAGTGCTGCTGCAGACACTGAAACTCCTCATTATGTTTTTATGCAAACAGGTGAACCTGCTGTTTCAATTGTTCTTCAGTAGAACAGAATTTGACCAGATGTTAGTGCCTTCACTCTGATACATTTTATGATGAATTTTCATTGTAAAGCCAGACTCATTTAGATGTAGATGTATTACATCAATAGCTTGTGATAGAGTAAATGTTTTGGGGTTTATTTGTCTCTGTGTAAAAAAGATTAATCTTCTTCCTTCAGTCTAAAGGAAAACAATCTATACATATTTAGAATATGTCACTCTAGTAGATGAGGTCTGAGCAATGAAAAACTGAGAGGGAGAAGGTAAATATTTAGACAAGACTCAATTCAGCATCCACAGCTGTTCTCCTCACCTCAGAAAATACCCTTATTTTGTATGCAGGTAACCACCAATGATACATTATCTGCAGGAATGGATTGCCTGCCCTTCTACCGCTCATCTCCCGCATGCGGCACTGGTGATCATGCTGTTCTCTTTGGAAATATATCTGTGCTAAATACAAGACAACAGATCAATGGCTTAACTTCTTTCCTTGATGCCTCTACAGTCTATGGCAGTACCCCTGCTGTTGAAAACAAACTGAGGAATTTAACAAGCAAAGAAGGCCTTCTTAGAGTAAACTTAAAGTATTACGATAACCATCGGGAATACCTGCCTTTTACAGACCAGATCCCATCCCCTTGTGCACAGGACCCAAGCACAGGTGGAGGCGAGAGGGTGGAATGTTTTCTGGCCGGGGACGGCCGCTCCAGCGAGGTGACATCCCTGGCTGCCATGCACACGCTGTGGCTGCGGGAGCACAACCGCCTGGCACGAGCCCTCAAACGCATCAACGGCCACTGGAGCGCCGAGACCGTCTACCAAGAGACACGCAAAATCGTCGGCGCTCTGCATCAGGTGGGCTGCTGGCTTGCTTATCTACACGCTGCAGTGAATGTCTCACAAGAGAGTCCACAAAGCTTCAAACGTGCTTCTGTGAGGGCTTTTTGAGATCACGTTACCTTTTCTTTCCCACCTATTTTGGTGCTTCAAATGTGGCATGTTTAAAGTTGGTTTTGCTTTCCACTTTCTAAATGCAATGTCCCGGTGCTTAGTCTGTCTAGGCACCTTACTGCTCTGATTTTCATGACAGTTGATACATATTTATGCAGGCAACTCCAATGTCTATTTAGTCTATAAAAGAGGCCTTTTCAGATTTCTTTTTCTTTTTTTTTTTTGGTAAGGGAAATTGTTTAAAAGTAATGTACGTCTCTGTATTTATATAATGTACAAAATGTTTGCTTTCTCACAGGTGTATCATAAATAATAAATCCCCTGTGTAAAAATGCCAGTGAAGTTCTCAATGAAGTAGTAATGCACAAACATCAGGGGCTACTGTTGACAGGAGATAGCAGGAGAAATAAGAATGGCAAAATACAGAGGAGTACACATGAATGCTTACATTAGACATGTTTTCTGATTCTAACAGTATATTTTGTTTTCAGTACCAAAGGAGACTCTTTTGAAGATAAATTAGGGAAGGATGCAATAAAACTTCACTTTTCCGATAAAAAAATTTTCCTTTTTTCTGCCACAATTTTTAGACTGTGGAATAGATTATGAAGCACTTTTCCTTTAAGAAGCCACCTACATTATCTAATGCATTAATACTTGCACTCAAAGCCATATAACTTCAGAGAAGTAACATACTTCACTTAATTGTTTTTAGTCAGCTCTTTTGAAATGTTTGGCTTTTTGTTTGCTTTAACCAAGTCAGCTCCTCTGCCATAAATATGACATTTTCATTAAAAGAATGGCATTGAAAAGTCAGAATAGTTGTTAATACATGTTAGAAGAAAATTGCAAGTCCAAAAGCAGATCTCTGTGCATTTATACCCTTCTGGTTTGCATCCACAAACATAACGGCCTGAAAGAAACAGCTTTGTGAACTGCATGGATCAGCACTGCTCATTATCTCCGCTGGTATCACAGACTAATGAGATTTGCCTGTGGCTCATTAGAAATAGGTTTCAGTTATCTCTAGCTGGTTTAGCGACATTCATTCAGGACAGATAATTGGAGTATCTCTATTAGTGTGGTATGTTAACTGGCACACTAATGACAGCTCGGGTTGAACTTACCTTCAGATTTCCAAGATCAAGTTTTGTTTCAGTTGCTAGACATTTCTAAAATTCTCTTTTTTCAGAAGGAATACTTTCAAGCTTGAGTCCTGCCTGTGGGTGTGTAATTATAGAGAATTGAATAAAAAAGCCTTTTCTTCTTCCTAGAATAAAGACAAAAAAAAACCTATTTAGACCATACTTTTCTTCCTGGATGTTTTTCTGGCACCATAAATATCTCTAGTGACAAGTATTTGATAACAGAACCTTGCCGAAGTTAGCAAACATAACAATTGTCTGTTGATATCCTGCACAAAACAAGGTTTTTTTGGCTGCATTATACAGTTTCACTGATAAGGAGTAGTAACTGTCCTTTCTATTTCATGGGAATGACACATGCTTAACTTTATAAGGTTAATATACTGCAGTATACAGTGTTAAAGACACATATTCTTATTTACCTCATTTTTTGTGCAAAAAACCATTTTCTCATTGTCATTTAATATGTGAAGAAAAAATGTTCAATTATGCAACTGCTAGTCTTAACATTACTATCTCATACATATGAAGTTTGCACACACCTATGCTGCTCTGTCTGGAGACAGTTTCCCCTGATGTGCCATTTGGATTATGAAAGATGGATTATTTGGCACTAGTCAGATGGAACAGGACTTCAGCAGATCAATCTGAATCCAATTCTCTTTGATTTATTACCAGATTTAGTACCAGAGAACAATCTCTGAATGAGTGCAGTTGCTCCCACTAATCCCAATTTTAGGTGACAACTGCCTTTAGTTTTCAGTGTACATGTAGGTGTTTATTTCGCTTCCTTCTGCATCTGCTTGTGTTCTCTGAGCATCTTGCATGGTCCAAGGCATGGGTTGAAAGTGGTTTAAAGTCTCTCTTCTGAGACCTACATAAATTAACTGCTTGGATGTGAAATTAGATTATTAGATAGCTCCTCTCAGAACTTCAAATTATAAAGAATAAATAGATAAACAATATGTCTTATAAAATAGTATGTATTGAATAATGTCAGAACTCATGTTTATAAAATGTATAGTTTAGACTATTAACGAAACTATAATAATATATTCATTTTTTATTAAAAATTGAACTCTTGTAAAATCACCTTTTACCCAAAAGTTTAGGACTTCAACATCATTTTCAACATCTCTAAATCCTTTAGTATTTTCAATGAGAACTGCAAACTAACCATGCGTAGCATATTAATAAATTAAACATCATTACTATATTTGATAGTTCTCTATTTTTTTCTGCAATCTTTTCAAAGTGTTGAAGCTTCATTTAATTGGCACTACACTATCTCAGTGAGATATCATTCCTCTACAGTTACACTGGCCAATGGCAATGACAAGACACACTTTTGGCCTTACTCATTCTTATGGTGGTTCACATATTTTTATATTCACTCCTCCAACCTTTTTTTTTTGTTTTCCTGTTCCAACCATTGTGCCCCACTCACACCTATATTGGGGTATACTTGTAGAGGCTTTTGAAAGGAAAGTCTCCTGAACCCTATGAAAAGTGATAACAATTTCTGGATCTTTTGCATCTAATTGACAATAATGTTTAGCTGTAATTCTGCCTTCTGAATGAGAAGAGTGTTGCCTTTAAGAGTAATATCCTGACTGACTTGCAGTATTCTATCGTTTAGAGGTCAAGATTCAATTACTTTTTCTGTGCACATGGGATTCATGATATGATGCAAAATCTGTACAAAGCCTTTTCTGACTCTCAGATGCTGTTTCTATCTGGATACTTACCAAATTATTGGCAGAATTGCTAAGAAATTAGTGTTTTATTTTCTCTGGTATGACTAAATGAATAGCACTTAAATGATCTTAATTTCTCAGTTAATATATGGTTATATAGAATAAAAAGGTCAAATTAAAGCACCAAGCATATGGGCCTCTGTTTAAAACACAGTGCTCATCTGTCATAATTTTCCACTAAATTAAACTGTTGGAACAACGACTGTCATGAGATAGTAGAAATATTGATGTTACTGATTAAAATTGTTTTCTTCATGAGGCTTCTGCAGAGTTTGGATGTGATGCTAGGAGGTGATGAATGTAGCCTAAGAGGAATTTGGATTACCACTAATCTCATAAACGTGACAGAGTTGAGACCATGCAGTAACTTGCAGGTTCAGACTTAGGATGTCCACATACATTCCTTTTTAACAAACAGACTCAAAGTAAGCCAGAAATGATGGAGCCATTCATTTTGCTAGCTTGTGATTTCTTTCCCATAGAGTCGCTTGCTGTCTGATTTTATTGACATATTTTGTAACAAGCACATTCCCTTGTTTCCACAAGAGAATCTCATTTAAAGAAAGAATACTCTAAGCAAAGAAAGTACTGTGCTTATTTATGCAAGCAAATAAACATTTTATGTCATTATCTGAGAGAAGGAACTGCATGCAAAAGAATTTTAACAAAAATAATTTTGATGCTTGTCAGCTCTTAACATCTTCTTTCAAATTTATATATGTGTCAGTTGTAGGAACCTGTAGTGAGCCTTTGTTTGACTTCAAACAGACAAATTTGTCCACATCCAGAGACTACACAAATGCTAGATGCCATTTCAGATGGGCTTCTTTGGCATATTCCAGAAGCAGTATTTTATTCTTCTGTATTAGTAACAACGTTAGCCTGTATGGTCTAAAACTCACCTCTACTTGATGGAGCCTCATTTAGCCTTTGGATGTTTCTATCAAACAGATGCCTCTCCTAGGGGAGAGTAGGCAGGCATGAGACCCCTTTTTACCCTTAGCCTTTTAATTTTTGTGTCTTGAAATGGCAACCCCTCTTTCCCTATCAAGGCAATTAGAAATGAAGCTGTTGCCTCTGGAGCAAATGTAAAATCTGAGTTGCCCTTTCCTTCAGGGAGTCCGGTCTTTCTGAGCAGCTTAGCTATGGATTTCACTTAAAATGAGCCAAAAAATTAGTAACACCAGGATTTTTGTATCCATGACTAACCTACTCCTCCATAAGGTCTTTGATTGTAAAAACTATATCTAAAATTAGAACTGCTGTCTTGCAAAACCTTTATGAATAAAGCAAAAGATTAGCTTTTCAAATGACAGTGTAAGTACTAGTTTCTTGCAATAATTTCATTTGTTTCATATGCTGCATTAAAGGAGATGCAAAAGGGATTCTAACATATTGTCTTTTATATATTTTATTCACTGCACAACCTAACCTGAAAACCTAAACCTCTACTTTCCGAGAAAAGTGATCAAATTGTGGAAAGGTTTGCTTGTCTGTGCTCTGTGCCTAAAATAAAAATACAAGTTTTTTATAAGATTGTTTTATGCCAGCTAGTTTTTCAATATGCATTATATCAAGTTCAAAGTACATTTGTCCGTATATTTATTGCATATTATATTGAATCTATGAGGTACTTTATTGAGTTCATTATGCTTCATATTTATCTCATATTGCTTTATTGAGTTCAGCATAATCTTTAACCTATAATGCATTTTCATTTTATTTGGTACATTAGAATATTTTCCCCTCTTTCCTTTTGTCATGATTACTCCTATGCTTTTCCATGCCACTATAATACTATTTCATTATAAAAGCATTTGACAGAAGGTGTTTATCAGTCTTTTCATTTTTGAAGTGTATTTATTAGAAGTCTATAAATTGGTTTAATATAAAATGTCTACAAGGAGATTTTGGGCACCAATATTTTAAAGCCTCATCATTTCAAATAGAAAAAAAAGGATTTGTGTCACAAACATATGCCTGAAAATAGCATCTGTTCACATTAGAAAGCATTCTTGAAAGGTATTATAGTCCTTCGTGCTTTCATTGCCATTTTTAAGGCCATTATAACTTAAATTTTTAATCTCAATGCACCTTCTGTGAGCTGGATTACCCCTGTGGTTTGTAAAAGAGCAGCACTGATAATCTCTGCTCAGGAGGCTTTGGTCTAGCATCTATGGTAGGACCTAATAGGGCCTGACTGCTGCACTGCTCTGAGCTGCACCACCAATTCTCTCTGGTCATTTGTCCCCTTGCTGCAAAAATAAGACTGATATTGTTTTCCAGGTAACACTGCTCTTACTTATGCCAAATGCTTGGGCACAGATGAATGAAGAAAAAAAGCTTTTAGCACCTGGGATTTGTTATTATTCATCTATAGAAAAGCTGAAATATGTTTCTTTTTCTTTTCTTTCAGATTATTACTTTAAGAGATTACATTCCCAAAATCATTGGTCCAGATGCTTTTAATCTGTATATTGGCCTTTATACAGGTTATGATCCCACAGTGAATCCCACAGTTTCTAATGTATTTTCAACAGCTGCTTTTCGTTTTGGTCATGCAACAATCCAACCAATAGTAAGGAGATTGAATGCACAGTATTTAGATGATCCTGAACTCCCAAATCTTCATTTGCATCAAGTTTTCTTTAGTCCCTGGAGACTCATTAAAGAAGGTATGGTCTTATTTAAACTGCTTCTGTTGTTCTTTGGTCTTTTTCTCCCCAGAATGCTGTAACTTTTTTCAAAGTTACTTATCCTGAATTAGGAACTGGAGCATTTATTTAATTAAATAATTTTTTTAAAGTTGTTGACTGGGTTCCAGAGCACTAAAAAGAACTTGAATTATTATTCTCAATTAAATAGTTTACTAAATTGGAAGAACATTACTCTCCTGATCAAGCCAGTTTGGTATATTAGCAATAGAAAGGTGAGTGATGATGAAGACATTTCTGGAATTTTTTGTGTATGAATTTATTAACAGGTGGCAAGTTCTTTTATACCTGAAGAACATTAAGCTCCTCCTTCATACCACTATTACTTTTTCTTTAAACTAAAGGAGATTTTTGCATGTGTCTGAATGTAAAAACCTATGTGGACAATGTTTTAAAAACATGGAAACATATATGTATTCACATTTGCTAACAAAATTATAATGGTTTACATATATGCTATAATAGCATCATTTTATTTATTTTTAAAGGAGGCTTGGATCCTTTATTAAGGGGTCTTCTAGCACATCCAGCAAAACTACAGGTACAAGATCAACTGTTGAATGAGGAGTTAACAGAAAAACTGTTTGTGCTGTCCAATAATGGTTCGCTTGATTTATCATCATTGAATTTACAGCGTGGCCGTGATCATGGACTCCCAGGTCTATTGATTTTTCTTGAGTTTTTCTTCCAACTGCTTACTGAAGTATAACTGCTTATATTTGGGATGTAATCATAAACTTTTAAATAGTAGCTTTTGTAATCAGAAAAGTCACTTAAGTCTCTTTTAAAATATACATTGCTAGTATTCTTAACTTTGATGGAAAGTATTTGGCAGTTTTGAGATTAAAACCAGATTAAAACCAGCTGGAACCAGTTCCGAAAAGTGGGGCTTTCTGCCTGAAGCAGCCACTCCCCATCAGCTGGCTGTCCCCAGCTTGTGGGACAGGTGAATTCAGGCACAGCCTCACCAGCTCCACCAACCACAGAAGGTGTTGACAGATGTCTTCAGGAGTGCTATAGATGGCTTAGTTAGGCACACTCTGCATTTTGAGAAATACTACATGTTTGCCACTGTTTCTTGCATTTTTTACTCCAGTCAGCCCAGGGTAAAATTGAACTAACAGTCAAGGAGTTAATAGCCCATCAGGCCATGGATAAACCTGCTTAGAGAAAGGCTGCTGGAGCTTAGTTCAGAACCTGCCATAATTTCTCTCATCAATTTAATCAGTAATAGTAGACCTTTTTTATAGTAAACTGTCTATGACTATGATCAAGATTGTCAAAATCCAGTCCTTATAAATTTTTAAATGTCAAATATCATGTCTAACAGACAAATCTAATCTTCCTTCAAACATCATATTTGCAGGTTACAATGAATGGCGAGAATTCTGTGGCTTGCCAAAACTGGAAACTCACACTGACCTGGATACAGTAATAACCGATCCCAATGTCACTGAAAAAATCATGGAATTGTACCATAATCCTAACAACATTGATGTTTGGCTTGGCGGTCTCATGGAAGACTTTCTTCCAGGTGCAAGAACTGGTCCCCTGTTTGCATGTATAATTGGAAAGCAAATGAAAGCACTAAGGGATGGTGACCGGTGAGTTTGTTACGAGTCAAATTGTGTAGAAATGCAGTAGCAATGGATATTTTACAGCCACTTAAATATGCTTCAAACAAATCATTCTCTACCCCTTGCACATTTTTGTCTTAGCTCCCTCAGTTTTGTCGGGTGAGCTTTTGATTATTCTTCTTTGGCTGGTATTTGGTCTCAATTCCAGATGACATGGAATTTGTTAGTTTCTATGGTACTGAGGTGTCCAGCTGAGCACTCCTGCTGAAAATGCAAGGTGCTACCAGAAGTTAATTGTGGCAGGGGCCAGTAACTTCTGCAGGGATGGATGTAGGACTGTGCAGGCTTTATTCCCCCTGAGGGTTGCACTGGGCTCAGGGGCTGGAAGAACCTCAATATTTTTCTTTGGCAACTGCAGCAAAGTCAGAAGGGATAGGAAAAAGCTGTAATTCAGTCCTCAGAGAGGGGATAATAAAAACACCACATACTTGGCCTTATGTGAATTGGGACTGCAGAGGGTTCCCAGAGTTACCTCATTGGACACAGCGTAGAATGTCAGTTCAACCAACCCTGCACAAGTGCCACCAGGATCTTGTGCCAGTACGATCCTTCATACCAGGAAAGCAGGAGGAATGCAGCTTTAGGTCACAACAGGGCACAAGAAGCTGTTTATATCTTGCTTCTGCTCATGAAGCAATTATAAAACCAAACTTTTTTTATTTCTATCATGAACTTGTGGCAGTAATTTTGGATCTCATGAGACAACTAATTTAAAACTGCTCACACCATGCTAGCAGGGGTGTTTAAGTACTTCTGGTCCTTACAATGACCTTTAAGCTCCTCTAAGTCACTGTTACGGAAAATAACCATTATGGAAATAATCATCCTAGCCAGAATTTAAATCTGAACTTTAAAAAATGTTAATTAATTAGCTCATAAGAAAAAGCAATGCTAATCATAAAGGTAAAATTTCATTTGCAGAAACTATATAGACAACAAACATTCTACTCATCTGTGTAAAAAACATGGTTGAAAGTCCTCTGAATTGTACAGGCATACTTTTCCCTATCTGAGGAAGGAGTATCTATGGAAGTCTTTTCAGCCTCCATTCTATTATTCAGTACCTTACACAGTTACTTAACATTCAGTGTCTTATAATGCTACCTGCATTAAATAAACATAAGCCTAATTTAATACATTAACTCCAAATTGAGAAAAAGAGAGTTATAATAATGAAAGAATTCCCCAGGTTTCTGCCACAAAGTTTGTGGTAGTTAACTTAAATGTGAAATGGTATTCTGTCATTAATAACAAAGAAGCCACCTAAGAGAATTTAGAAGTATATAACAACATGTTATAGTTGTTGCATAATAAGAATAGAAAAGCTTTTGGTCAGGTAGAGTGTTGGGTGTTACCTATAACTGCACCAGGGACACTACATACACTAGACACCCCAATTGACATGTCTGTATACAGGGATTTAAAAGGAATTCTTCTAATGTACTCTTTAAGTTCAGAAATCAGGACTACCTGGAATTGTCATCTAAACTCTGAATTCTGATAGCCCTAAAGCATTTTTTCAGTAATCTCACAAAAATAAAAGGTTTTCTTCTATCTACTAAACTCAGGTGCTGTCTTAACCACATCACCTGAAATAACTTGTTTCAGATCCATCAGCCTTCTTCCACCTCTTCCTCCTCTGAATATTTTTGCAATCTCAGTATTTGAAATATTTGGGCAAAACTTCTGAAGTTTTGACATACTTTGCATAGGGATTTGATCACCTGATGCAAAAAGAATGGAATAAACAAAAATTTTTGTTAAAGTAAACACCTATCTGTTTGGCATATTAAAAAATCATTTTTCATTTAGGCCTGTAGATAAAACTGAATTTTGTGATGAAAGTAGAACAGGTTTTAATGTATGTGAAAGGGGATGTGACAGATGTAGAGCTGAGTGGAGAAATGTCTTTGATAGCTTTGGTTATAGGAAGTGGCCTTGGAATCATGAGAGAGGTTTCAGGATGCTCTGAGTAGTTTAGGAACAGGGTGCAGGTGAGGTATAGGAAGAATTTCTTTCTTTTTTTCCCTTTAGCCCCTCCATCTCTCCTGCATATCTTGCTACAGTGCTGCTGAGGTATGGGACATTCACTCCACCCCTGGTTCTGTACATTGCCTCCTTCTTCAATGTAGGCAAAGTGGGATGGGTTTTTTAACAAATTAGGCTTCGCCCATAAATAAAGCCAGTTTTCCAAAATTTCACATGCACTTACCTTATCCACCAGGCAGCAGGATCCAATTTGCCTTGAAAAGCCACCCTAGGGCACACTGGCAGTTCTCATCCTCCCCAGAACACAAACACAACTATTAGAATTCCCACTTGTATGGTACCTTTACAGGCAGCTCATAAAAATCTTCAAATGCTGCACATGTGCCTGGTTTGCATAGAGTCCACAGTCAATATTGCTGTTCTGTTTTATTCAGGAAAAAAAAACCCACAAACTCACAGACTTTCTAGAAGCCTAAGCTGTGAGCCCCCTGTATTATGGATCATAAGTCCTCTGTTAAACCTGAGCTCAGTGTGATCACTCCCATACTCTACTGCTGACTATGCTCAGGCATGTTACCCCAAATCCTGCCTAACATTTGGGAAAATACTAACTGGCCTGGCACTAAGCAAAGTAGCAGTGCTTATCACCATTTAATTTACTAATAGATATTTTAAATCAAGGAACTAAGGGAACTAAGCAGTGTAGCAGTGCTTATCACCATTTAATTTACTAATAGAGATTTTAATCAAGCTCTCCAGAAGTATTTTTGCTATTAATGACACTTCTTTATATACAAATGTTTGTCTTTCCTTTTCTCCTCATTGTTTTCTTTCCTTTAACCTTTGAATGTATATGTGTATGCATACATATTTATTTTATATAATGTCACCATTTTATAGATATACTTTTGTAGTACCAACTGGTTCCTCTGTTCTGATGCCACACTCCTGACAAAAATAAACAGGTCTTGTCTATTCCAGACAGTCCTCTTAGCTTACTTTTTGTATGATCAAAAACATAACTACTATCTTATGTTTTTCTACTATAACTAATCTGCATATCTACAGGTTTCTTAGCAAATTAAATGGTCCTAGTTAACCAGATAAGCATTCAACAATACCTCTTTTCCTAGCAACCATTCAGTAAGAGCAAGCAGAATTCAAAAGCTTTAGTATGAGGAAATCTATTATGGTTACTCCTCTCAGTCTTCTGTAATTTATGCTTTAACAATTTATGAGTGAACAGCACATATCAGTGTGCATAGGAGTAAGGATCCAGTCCAATCAAGTCTGTCTCAAGTTTTTGTCTCAGGATTGCAACTTTTTTTATGGACCAGTTTAATCAACGAAAAGCAATTCTGTTGTCTTTAACACTAGACCAGAGTTGACCAGCATATCAGACTCACACTAGCCCTTTTATGACTGGTTCTGTATGGTCATGGTGTTTACTCTTATTATCGCTATATTCACCTATTTTTACTGTAATTCTTATTTTTAGTCTTTTATATAACGTACTTACTTACTGTGTAAGTAAGAATAGCCAGCCCTTTGAATTTGATATTTTCAGAAAAAGTTTATATTATTCTTTACAGATTTTGGTGGGAAAATGATGATGTTTTCACAGAAGCTCAAAAGCAGGAACTCAAAAAACATTCACTGTCCCGCGTGATTTGTGACAACACAGGAATTTCTGAAGTGCCAGCAGATGCCTTTCAACTTGGAAAGTTTCCACAGGATTTTAAGCATTGTAACAATATACCTGGGATGAATTTAGAAGCTTGGCAAGAATTTTATCAGGAAGGTAATCTGTAGTTACCAATCATTTTGGAGGGGAAGGGAGGGGAGGAGAGAGAAGGGAAGAGGAGGGACAGTAAAGAGCAGTTGAAGTTCTGATCTTGGTTCTGGTAGATCTTAAATTACTGGTCTGGGTGAGACCTTTAGTATTTCTATCACTTAGAAGTGGGATTATAGAATCATAGAACATTTTGGCTTGGAAGGGATCTTTATAAGACATCTGGTTCAACTCACCTGCAATGACCAAGGACATATTCAACTATATCAAATTTCTTAGACCCCTGTGCAATCTGAATCCAAATGTTTCCAGGGATGGGGCATTCACCTCTCAGGATAACTTGTGCCAGTGTTTGAGCACTCTTGTGTGGCAATGACATATTCTCTGAACAGAGACAGACATAATTCTCTCCCAGGATTTTCCTGGGAAGCTCAAAGAAAACAATTAATATCACTACTTGCTGCACCTGTTGTTGTGCACATGTGGAAAGTGTTATGGAGATTGTTTACCAGAGAGTGATTTCTTAATTGGACTCTGGTGATGGTGTTTTGATTGATTGACCAATTAGGTCAAAGCTGTCTGGCAAGGGTGATGGGTTTTTCATATAGTAGAATATAGTATAGGATAGAATAGTGTAGTAGCAGTAACAATAAAGTGATTGATCAGCCTTCTGCAATCATGGAGTCAATGCTCATTATTCCCTGCTACAATGCTCTTGTAAAAAACTTGTTCCTTATATTTAATCTAAATCATCCCTCTTTTAGTTTAAAAATGTTACCCCTCGTCCTATTGCAAGAGGTTCTGGTAAAAATTTGGTGCCAATCATTCTGAAAAGACTTGGTTAAATTAGGAGACTGCAAAAAGGTCTCCCTGGAGCCTTTTCTTCTCCAGGCTGCAACAAAAACAACCCCAGCTATCTCAGCCTCTCTCTTCAAAGGAAAGGTGCTCCAGCCCTCCAGCTCCAGCCCTCTGATGATCTGTGTTGCCCTACTCTGGACTTAATCCAACAGGTCCATGTCCTTCTTATGTTGCAATGCTAGTTTTGTGAGGATCACAAGTCAAACCTGTTGTATCCCATATAAATTCTTTTCCATAAATGAACAATGAAAGCCTTGATCACCTTAAAACATGTGAAAATTTTCACTGAAGGTAATTTTTATAACAGTAATGAAGAATACCATCCATTTGTAAGTATAAGGGGATGTCATAGTTTGACATGGGATATCAAATGTTTAATGTTTTAAAAGCCTGTAATACAGACTTTCTATTTGTAGATGAACTATGTGGAACACCAAAGAGTGTGGAAAATGGTGATTTTGTATACTGCTCAGAATCTGGAAAATCTACAGTGACTTATACATGTCACTATGGATTTCAGTTACAAGGAGAAGAACAATTAACCTGCACAAGCAAAGGATGGAACTTTGAGGCTCCAGTTTGTATAGGTATCTATTATTATTTATTTATTTATGAGTTTTCTAACATCTAAAGTCCACCATAGCTCATCAGATGTGCATTCACTCCTATGCTTTCTTGTAGTTAGCATCCTGGGGTGTAATAGCACAAAAATGTGAAACTCTCTCCAGAATCTCCATCTCAATTTCTACCCATCCTGATTCAGCAATCAAGTTGATGATAGAAAAATGGCACTAAAAATTGCCCAATTAAGCAAAAATCAAGTCTATTAACAACCAGTGGGAGGGAGGGGGAGGAGAAAGCGAGGAAAAAGGCAGCAAATCAGAATTATACATTGCTTCCTCCTACTTTGAACATAAGAGCATGACAGATAGTTGTCATTTTTCTGGCATTGTTTCAATGGATACTCTAGATAAAAGTCGAACTATGCGCCACTAGGTCATGTGTCATCCTAATAATTTTAGTAATAGTGAAAAAAACCATTCTGTGAAGTGAATACATGAAATTAAGGAAACTAATAATCACTTTATGTCCAACCTCCCTCTCCCAAATAGCTGTGAAAAGATTTGCCAGAAGTTAATTACTTCTGCAGGTACAAAAGTAGAGCGGGTGAAAAACTCAGCAAAAGGATATATTTCTGGCACATTTTCACAGGAAATCTTTTCTGTTATTTTAATAATTCTTTAATCTTTTCTTTTTGCCTTTTACTGTTTAATAGAATAGGTTAGAAAGAGAATGTGGCAAATATTTCAAGACTTTCACTCTTCATGTTATGAAGAATGAATTCTCTCTGTTCACATTTCAAATGTGTGCTTTTATAATAGGGCTGTTTGTACATATATATGTATATATGTATGTGTATGTGCACATTCACATTCCTCTGCTTTATAAGAACATGAGAGAAAACTAAACCCAAAAAGGCTATATTTCAGAATATATTATGGATGGTGGTAAAATAATTTGAGTGCAAGTGCTGCAGCTCATCCACAATAAAATCTACTTATCGGTATTTCTGTGATAGCGGAATAGAAAGCTCTTCATTCTAATTGCATACCTGGTATGGAAAAAATCAAATGAAATTTGCAGCTCTTTCCTTTATTCACACCCTATTTATCCACTGAATTCCTCCCACATAAATACTATATAAAGAAATAAAGCTGTTAAATGAATTATAATAAAACCTTTTCAATAGATTAATGTTCTGGCAGTGAATGGAATAAATAAGTTAAATGAGTGAATCATTCCTTGTCCTAGTTTCTTTTAATATGTTCAGTAATGTAAACAAAAGACTGTATATCTGCTATAGGAAAACAAGCTGCTGCATATATTAAAAAAGCAATGCCTTTATTAAAGGAAAAACCATCAAAACCCACTTATGCAGATGCTACTTGAGTTTTACAGTAGAAAGCACTTTGTTCCACGCATGCCTGTGCAATATGTTCCCATTCTTTTAAATATTCAGCAAATTAGGGATAAATCAAGCAATATAATGAGGAGGATAGAGCTTAGCATTTCTGCAGATGGTTTCAAAATTATATGCTGCTCTGGAAAAGACAGAGTGGCTTGCTGGCAAAAGCATAGGATTCTGAGAGCTGTTAATTCCCGCTTACTAACTTGGGCTTTGACTGAAATCATTTCTATTGATTCAGGAAGTCATTTAGTGCTAGAATATGCCACCTTCCTTTATATTAAGTGATGTCATACTCCTGATAGATGACTATTTTGATTTAGTAAACTACTGCTCTCTGATTAGCAGGGTAGACTGGTCAGATCTGACATGGATTATTTAGTGATGAAGAAGTGTTAGTTACTTAGCAGAGAGCATGACTACGGATCTGCAGAAGTGGAATTGGCACATTTGAATTACAATGCAGGCAAAGGTGCAGGTTTTCTTTCCTGGATGATGATTAAGGCAGTGAACATTGACTCAAAATTTAGTTTTGAAGTGACTAATACACAGAAATCTTCATCTTGAACAACAGATTCTTTTCCTGCTTCAAAGAAGTGTTATGAAAGTTATGGTTTCTTAAGGGTTCTGAAGTTTTAGATTTTTCCTCCATGTTAGTCTTTTGACCATCTTAGTTGACAACTATCTTTATGCACAGCTACTTTTTTGTACTAAAATTTGAGAGAATCAGGCTGATCCTATTTCCGATGATGGAAAGTGGTCTCAGTGACAATGATAAACTAAGTCAGTAAATACAGGTCAATTTCTAATACTGATTGAAAATAACTAGTTGCATTGAAGTAGTAGATCAAATATTGTGATAGAGAAGGAAAGGAATAAAACCAAAAAGAGAAGACACTGAAGACTTGACTACTTGTTCACATATGGCTTTGCAATGTTTCACAGGTCCACTTGTCAGAGACATTAAACAAGGTGTCAGATATACAGAACCAATTGGAAAGTACCTAAAATAACAGTGGACACCTACTTTTAGTCAACTAAAATAATTCATGCAAGTAAATATTACATAGAAAGAAGAAAGTTGCAAAAATATGCAACTGATGTTTACCATTTCATCACATAACCAGAAAGTGAGAGTGAAAGATCTTGAAAGGCCTCAAGAACAGTATGTGTATGTATAAACACATGAACAGTATGCACATTTTCCAGTGGATAATTGTTTATCTGCTCAACATTCTGCTAGGATATTGTCATTTTACAGAATTTATATAGCATCTTGAAACAACCATCCTTGCAGTGATATTACAAATTGTGGTTATAAATTTTGTAACCAAAGCTAACCTGAAAATTTGACTTCTCAAAATCATGCGTGGACATGTACAGAACTGTGTCTGCATTATTATTTTCATTATGTCTATAGAGCACAGGATGAAAACATTTACAGAGAATAAAGTCAAATCTTAGGACATGAACACATGCTAGAAGAGCTCTCAAGTTTAGGGTTTGCATTTTGGAAAATTCATCCAATTTCCATTTGTGGCTTTTGGGGGATTATGAAAGCAACATTTTTTTTTCATCATCTCCAGCTTTAAAACAAACAAACAATCAAAACAAAGCAACAACAACCCTGTATTTTGTCCTTCAAACAGTAACAATACAGATTTTTATCATCTGTCTCATTGAAAATGTACAATGCCTTTCATTTATGAATCCTTGTAAAAAGTATTTATGAGAAATTAGTAATCCCTTTGTAATTTGCAATTGTTATTGATCAGTGTGTACTTATTTTGCAGACATCAATGAATGTGAAAATGAAATTAATCCACCATGCCATCCTTCTGCTATATGCATTAACACTAAAGGCAGCTACAAATGTCTCCACACTGATCCCTACAAGCTGGCAGAAGATGGAAGAACATGCATTGGTAATGGCTGTGAACCTACTGCCCATTAAAATGTTCTTTGTTCCACTTTACAATGCTGTAAAAATCCATCAGATTACATTTTATTGAAGAGCTGTTAACATATGTGAAAAATCTCTACACACCCATGTAAAGATACAGATTCTGTAAATGAAGGTGTTGAATAAATAATTCTGATACATAAATAAGATTTTCATTTCCATTCCTATTTCATATGAACCACTAAGTATTTCCTGACAGTGCATATGAGGAGGGAATCAAATTTGTCTCAGTTTCTCCTAGTCAGTATCTAAATTCAGCATTTAAATATTAACTAAGTTCTACTTGACACATTTCAAAACTGTCAATCCTTTCAGAGCTAGCAGAAATAACACATTTTCTTGGGGTCTTCTACTTTTCAGCATGCATGGAAGCTGTATGGTAGAAGTTTAGGAGGAATATGAGTGCAGTTGCCCTCTAAAGCTGAGCAATACCTGCTCTGGGGAAACCTCCATGAAACCTACAATTCAAACTCAAGTGGATGGGTATTTGCTTTATCTGAGCGCCCAAGGGAAGCACACAATGTTTAAACCACTCAGTTCTTGCAGATTGAGTGCTGTACGCCACACAATCATAAGCACACTGAATCTCACTGGTAGCAAATTACTTTCTTCCTGTTTCAGCAACTCCTTGGTTATGACGTGGGACTACACTGTCCCTTATTATTAATTGCTCTAAAGAAAAAAAAAAAAACAAAAAACTTAGTTGCAAACAAACATCTCTTCAATTACATGAGGTATATCCAGTCAATTTTTCAGCTGCGTTTCAGGGTCACATGAGCAATCCAACCAGGGAGATCACATTCTTAAAAATGACATCTTAAGCAAGGCCACGTGACTTCATCAAAGGCCCAGGAATGAAGTACAACAGCACTAGCCCAGAAGACACTCCAGTAGAAAAGCTTCCCCAACAGGAGGTTGCCAGTATGGACCTACCTCTCTCTTGCTGTAGAAAATGCAAATGCAAATCTTCAGGGTCTAATTTTTATGAGACTAGACTAAAAAGTTATAGTGGTAGCCATTCAGAGTTCCATTTGAATCAGAAAATAGAAAAAAACCCACTTTTTTTTTAGGTGTTTCTTAACTTTATTATTTATTCCTTTATCCAATCAACCATGGTTACATTTTTTTATTCCTCTAAATTCAGAGACAAAAATCTGCTTTCAGATTAATTTAAAGTGATCAATTTAATTCTTTACATTAATTTCTTTATTTAAAGAATTTAATTTAATTCACTGGTGTTGAGTGCAACAAAGATAACATAAGGACACTGCATTGGCATATGGCTGCTGTTGCAGTGTGTATGTGCTATGGACTTCCTGATCAGGAAGAAATAGATGGGTCTTTCTTCAAACAACTGAAAGAATCTTTGTGTCCACAGACCCTGGCCCTCATGAGGAATTTTACCCACAGTTGTAAGGACAGCACAGCAGGGCACATGCAATCTAGAAGATTTTTGGAGGGTACTGACAGCTTTCTGACAGAAGCAGATCAAGGAGACAAGAAGAAAAGGTGCTCTGTGGGATCTAGTGCTTAAAAATAGAATCACAGAATGGTTAAAGTTGGAAGGCACTCCTGGAGTTCATCTTGCCCAATTCTTCTGTTCAAGCAAGATCACCTAAAGCCAGTTGCCCAGGACCATGTCTAGACAGCATTCAACTCTCTCCATGTGGAGACTCCACAACATTTCTGAGCAAAAAATACCAGTGTTCACTTAGCCTCCCAGTGCCAGTTTCCTGATGACACCCACTGTACACCAGTTTGTGCCCATTGACTCTTGTCCTGTCACTGGGTACCACTAGAAAGAGCACAGCTCTGTCCTCTTTGCACCTTTCCTTCAGATGTTTATACAAATTGATAAGCTCCCCCCTGAATCTTCTCATTGCAAGGCTAAGCTGTTCCAGAGCTCTCAGCCTCTTCTCATAGGAGAGATAATTTAGACTCCAATTGTCTTTGTGCCCCTTTTCAGGGCTCTTTCCAGTCAATGTCTCTGCTGCACCCACCCAACTCTAGATGATGTTTTATCCAGAGCAGAGGGGAAGGCCCACGTGTCTTGATCTGCTGGCAATACTTTCCTCAACGCATCCTAGGATACCATCATCTCCCGCACCGATGTCTTTATTCTGTGTTGTGAGAAGGGTCCCAGCGACAGCTCTTCTACAGAACCAGGCTAAAACAGCCCATTATATAGGGTATAGGGGGATCAGAAATTGTCCAGTAGCAGGGGTTAAGGGGAAGTGACCTATGGGCTTACAGAGAGATAAGCAGGGGTTCGAAAGGCAGAAGACAGGGGCTTGCCATGACTTAGTATTTCCTATATTTAGGCCTCTGCTCTCCACAGGGCCTTTTCAATCCTTGTGCCTGCTACAACTACCATCCACCTTTGCAGGAAGGGTGCATCGCTGGCTCACCTTCAGCTTGGTGCCACCAGGCCCCACAGGTCCTTTTCTGCCAAGCCATTTTCCGGCAAGTCATTCGCTGCTGTGGACTGGGGCCTGGGGTTGTTCCTCCCCAGATGCAGGAGTTTGTATTTTCCCTGTTGAACTGTGAGGTGCCTGTCAGCCCATTTATCTCATCTGTAGAGGCCCCTGGGCAACCTGCTGATCCTGCTCAAACAGGAAAATTTGACTAGTTGACCTCAAAAGGTCCCTTCCAACCTCAATGAATCTTTGATTCTACATTTAGGTAAAGAGAAAACAGGTTTTAGCAGTGTTTTGTATGGTTTCTCTGTAAACTGGCTCTTAACATACTAGTGTACATCTTTCACTGTCATTTCTCATATTTTTTGAATTGAGAAAAGAGTCAATGAGCTACTTGATAGTAGATTGCTTGCAAAAATATTTGTATTAACAAGGGAAAGGAGAATGTTACAGCTAAGTGTATTCCAGTTTGTTTAATTTCCATATTAAAAATATGAAAATTTTTCATGAAACAAGACATTTGTGTTTTTATTTCAGACAATAAGTTTCTATCAAGGTCATTGAGTGGCTTCTTTTATTGGTCTATTGTTTTTGCATTTTTAAGGACATCATTCATAAGGCCTAGCTAATTTCATCCTATGATTAGAGTGAGGTTTTGAGACTTGGTGAAAAAAAGGCAGTGCAACACTTTTCTAAACCAACATATTGGTGATAATAGATGAGCAGCTGAAACTGAGCAGTAATAAGAATTTGGGAATCTGCAGTATAGAGTGATTTAAAATTATGAGAGCACTTCACGTTATTATGAGCATTCAGTCTTCAAAACTAAAAAGCTCTTATAAATTTTGAAGCGCTCTAGTAATGCTAACTATTCAATAGTAAAAATCTATATAACCTTCAATCCTGCTTTTATTGATGGAATTGATCAGTAGCCTCAAGGCTTTTTTTTCTAAGTTTGGATAATGTCTTTGACTCAGATGGAAACTTGTATAGGATAACTTTATTCAGGAAGTGAATTTGTTGAATGGTCTCAAATCAAAGTTGCTCATCCCTTACCACTCTGGCACATGGTTTGTGATACTTCTATAAGTAAAAAAAACCAAATCAAGCAAACCCCAAATTAAACAAACAAAAATCCCAACAAAACCCTTAAAATTCTCAATTTTGATCTATGCATATTCTAATTACATTAAAAATACTGTCACAATTTAAATATCGTCACTTTTGATCCAAAATTATTTTACCTCTGCACAAAATAGTTTACTCTCAAGATTCCTCATAGTCATGCAACCCAAAATATTGGCTTCTAATTTAAATTAGCTTTAGTTCTTGTTTTGAGTTATATGACAGTGACAGATTGTAACCTTTGGATAAATATTCTTAACTTTTTGCATGTTTTTACTGCCATGTCAAAGGAACATAAATCCTGAAAATGACCCTTCCTTAAACTTTGATGGAATTATAATATTGGATCAACTTTCTTTGCTGTGCTGCAGAATGTTGTAGAAGTGACTCATCACAGCAGGTGCTTTAGTCTGCAAAGTCAGTTGGTACACTCAGCACTGCACCCTGCAGGGCTGAGAAAGCCAGCTGGTTTGAGATGGCAGAAAACAAGACTTTTGAAACTTTTATCAAGACTACAGGAAAAATATGGCTCATTTGGGGAAAAATTTACAACAGGAACTTTATATTCTGTGCTACCCACGTGCTTACAAAATTGATCTTTTTGTGTGCTCAATTTTGTATTTACCAGTGAATGGATATTGCTGTAAAGACTTAACTGAGAAAGTGAGATAAATAGTGAAGCATATTCAGGGGTGGGTAAAGAGAATAGACTGAAGCAAAATAGTTCAGCACTTCAAATTAAATATGTACTAAACTCAAAACACAGTTTTATTCCACTAATGATGTGTAAAAGCCAAACTAAGTACTTGAATTAAAACAGAATAAGAGATAAGTTTTAGCAGCATTTTTTAGCAGCTATGATATTATTTTCTGACATATGCCCTTTAATTAGATTGTTTCAATGAAAAATATAAAAACTCTATTATTTCTGTGAGTGCGCTTGGCAATACCATTGTGCCTTTCAGGATATATAAGAAAAGTTTTTACATTTATAGTTAGTTAAAAGCATTGACAATTAAAAAGCTAAGTTACTAGTGTAATCAGTTTTTAAATCTGTACGGCTTTTGGTGAAAAATGAAGAAGGAATTAACATTCTCATTTTACTATTTCTTGATTCTGACTCACAGCCTGCAAATGAGGTTGGTGTACCTCTCTTCAGAAGTCTATCAGTCACATGATTACACCCTTTGGACATTAGAATTCAAGAAAAAAATGGCAATCAGACCTCCCAGTCTGGAAGGTCATTTTTACTTTGGATGGCTCTATGTGGCATCGGAAGCACACACATCTGCCGAGCTGATGGCCGCCTGCCCACTCCCAAAACAGGAAACCAATTTTGCAAGGATACAGATGGCAGCTGGAGATGCATGGCGTGCCCATCACTGCAGAGGCAAATTCCACCCTCCAGGAAAGTTTTGTTGCTCTATCACCGCGTGCCAATTTGTACTTTATCATGTTTTCCTCATAAACACAAAGTGAAAAACGCAAAAGATACTGTGGCGCTTGACACAGCAGAATATATTTGCTGTAATGGGCCTCATGCTGGATCCCCAATTCCTGCACACAGTAAAGACAGCAAACCTCCAGCCAACCTGTTAGCCCAGGCTTAACTCAGAGGCAAACACTTCAAGAGAAACACAACCACAAGGCTGACAGCCTTGTCCCAACCACAGGGCTAAACTCAGGATGAAAAGCCAGTGGAAAGGCAGAGGTTTGTGTACTGATCATTTCCCCAGGGGGTGTTTGCTCTCTGTGTTCCAGGGTAAAGCCTCAGAGCTGTGATTTTAGGCTCTGTGTCATTGTAGAGCCATGTCCAAGTGCCTGCACAATGCTTGGAAAGGGGTAGGCAAACCACCCTGAATCAGAATTATCATGCTCTTCCCATTGTCCCTTTGGGTGTTTCACTCACCTGCTCACCATACACATGACTTGGTTGCTCTTTCTCTGGCTTTATATCATAAAACTGTGGAGTGCTTATCCTTTATTTCCATTCATGGTTTCTTGAGGTTTCTATATTAATTTTAGTTAATTGTTATTTCGCCAATTTGATTGCAGAATGAGATTTGACCACAAGGGAAAGGATGAACAGTATCTTTTGAAGAACATAGGAAATGTTAATATCAGATTAGTGCCATAAAGGTACCAAGAGACACTTCAGCCAATGTTCAAAATTAACTGCAGTTTTCTCAGTTATTTTTTCCCAGTAGCTATCTGTCATTCAGCTTGTCTGAGCACTACATATTATAAGTGCCCAGTTCCAGATCTTTGATAATTTTTGACATTAATGAAATAAGACTCTTGTATTCCTTTTCCTTTTTGAGCTCCTAAAATATAGAATAATGATTCGTACAACTTTCTGTACAGCCAATTAATAGTAAAGGTAAACAAGCACAGGCTGAGTTTAGGGCCCCACTAGATGAGCTATAAATCAATGGTAGTGACTCATTTGGGTCATTAAAATCCCATGATCCTTTGTGTGAATGGAAAGACTTAGAACTATGGATCAAAGTTTATTCCACAAAGCTTCAGGGATTTTTGGACATTTTTCACTATGATGGCAAGTAACCAAGATGTCAGCTGGAAAAGCATTTAAGATACGCTGACTTCTTTGACAAAAAAAATACATCATCATCTGTGACTTTTTTCTCTTTTACCCTTTTCCAGTCTGTGAGAAAATTTGCAGCATTTTTCTGTCTTTTATTATTAATTTTAGGAAAAATACAAAGTTCTCAACTTCTTTGGGTGATTTTGCAGCCCGAATACCTCTACCTTACCTACCCCGCAATATCCTTAGATTTTAACTCTGCCATGTCAAAACTTATACTAGGGACTCTGAGCTGCTGCAAATGGTCTCTGAATACCAAGTAGGTAGACTTTTGACCACCCCAAAAATTTGTGAGCTTTGAAAGTAGAGTTGGTGGCACAATAGTCAAGCTGTTGCTGGCTACAAAGACCATGCTGACTACATTTCTGAAAAACTGCTGTTTACTTGTACCCAACAAAGTCAAACATGACTCTTTATTTTAACTTAAATATAAGAAATATGTGACAATGACAGATTTACCAGAAGGAATTTAAATAATTCCTGTATGTTTTGGAATTATGCTATTCATAATTAGCTCTGACCCATTTTAACTGTTTCTGAATTAACTTTCCCATTATATTCCTGTGACATTTATTAAAATAAACTCATTGAATGATGATATTTCAGGTAGAGGAAGTCCTCATACTGTAGAATTCTACCATTTCTTCCATGGGACAGAATTTATTCCTTTGGGCTGTTCCCAGGTGAAGCAGTACTGTTTTCTTTGACCTCTTTCTGAGCTGGTGATATCTCGCTTCTGTCTGGTGTGTATTACACTTTCAAAATAAAAGGAACCTGTCTGTTTAGTTAAGGTAGAGTAACTTGGAAGTATTTAAGTGAGCTCATTGTGATCCTCTTATGTTTGTGGTATTTTTAAACTTTTTCTTGGATTATTGCAAACTCTGGTGACAATTCACCTTATGCTAAACATAAACTCAAATAAATATCTTCAGTGGAATAAACCTGACAACAATAGGAAGAAGGAATTTAAGTGACTCAGATGTCTCTTTTTCCACAGAAACTTTAGAAATCTTCCTACAGCAGACATGGCTGTTGATTTCTCACAGTTGAGGGCACACTGCATAAAACCAAAATCATAAGTAATTTGGTTTAAAATCAATGAGGAAAATGATGACATGTGAAGTCACTCATGCTTGTAAAAAGTGTTCTGATGTTTTCCATGGAAGGTGCAACATCTGTTCTTCTTCCATTTCTGTATTAAATTACTAGAACCAACACTTCCATATATGTGTGTATACCTATATGGATCTAAGCTTTGAGATTTCAGTGGGTAAAGTCATAGACAGCTCTTTCTGTGATTCTGCTCTATTGATTTGCTTAATAAAGATGCATTGAATTCTGGTAACATTACGTTGCATGTCATGATACACTCTACTATATGTTGTTATTCCATATGCCAGATGAAGCTGGAGAATGGGATTTACACTACTTGATTTTAGATTTCTAACTGTAGCTAAAGTAGGTCCCTTTGTGGGGTTCTGAGGGAAATGGACTCTTTTGGGGTACAGCTCCTCTGAGACTCTTCTGACTTCAATTTTCTACTGAGGATGAAGTTAATGCTCCATAAGCTTACAGCACAACAAATGTAGACATAGAACACACAGATATCTACATTAAGCTTAAGGAACTCTGCCAGGGCATGAAGGGGGCTGGAGGCTGTTATATTCATATTTGTAGAGTCCCATGTTGCTATTAGATTTCTAGAGTCCCATACTGTTGTTATTAGATCTCTAGAGTCCCATACCTTCTCTCGATGTTTTCTTATGGCTTCACAGCACAAACTCCTTCTTCTGCATGTTGCTCCTTCTTAGTCAGGGCTCCTTCAAGGCTCTCCCTGACCGGTCAACCCACCCCACCCTTTCATTTATTTTTATTTAATTAATTTGTCACTACAGAAAACTGATAGACAAGACTAAAATTTGTTTTAAAAATTAATAATTAATAATTATATGTCTACAAGATCTATTTTCTGCAGGCTCTAGAAACACTTAGGAGGAGACTGCTAGCCCAATCTGAACTTACTCACTATACTTCTAAACAATTACAGCAATCTTTCCTTACTGTAAAAGCTATGAATGAGATTTTTAAAAATTTTTTTTAGCAAAGGAAGCAACACCAACACAAATTCTTTTGTTTTAATGGCAGAGCAGAATTAGATTTTCAGTACACTGAAAATTTAGGAGCAGCAACAAACTTAATACTTTGAAAAGTATGGCTGAGACATACTTAAACTTTCACTAAGAATTTGTGATGAGGAAGCTGGATATTTATTAAATATGTGAAATATAATCCTTCTATGCTATCCAGTTAGCCTATATATGTAATATTATTAAACATGTGGGCATCTGACTCTTTTCACTGTTTTTGAGACCCAAACTGCTTTCCTGGGTCCAATAATATCAGATCTACCCTCATATCCACCATGACTGAACTATATTCCTAAATTCTTGCACTCATCCCAATTCTAGCCTACTATTCATGATGATGCTATTCAGAGATATATGAGAAAAAGAATAAAAATTTAGACATATATATATAAGAGATTTCTGGTTTCTGAAGAAACTCCATTTTTTACATAGCACCAAAATCTTAAGTAAAATCTTAAGTAGTATTGTTAAAACAGGAAGAGTATTGTGACAGTAAGGTACTGCTAACTACAAGCCTGGATTTACTTCCGCTTTCCTGTCCTGAATCCATTGTCTTTGTTTCACTTCTCTGCCCTCTTTCTCCTGAGTATGCTGTCTGCAGCATTCCTTCAATACAGTTCAACAAACAAAAACCCCTTGCTTTTACACTGATGTATTGGAAACCGCTAGGCATTTACAGGTAACTAATTTTTTTAATAAAGATTGCTCTCCTAATTTGTCTTTCATACAAGACAGGATTTTACACAAACTACAGCCTGGAATTTTCCATGCTTATTCCAAAGTGAAACTACATTTACTATTGATCATTTCAACAGAAAATCTTGGTTCATTTTCATCAGACAATATTTACAAATATTTATAGAAGGACATAAGACTCCAACAGCTAGATCAAGTACAGCAATCAGGCAGCTAAGCCCAGGCAGTGCTGAAACCTCAGTTCCTGGCTGAAGGAAAATGCATTTCTGCACCCAAGATCTGTCTTTTCTTTTGCAAATAGACCCTCATCCCATTACAGGTTGGAGAAAACAAGATTTCACAGGGACTCTACAGCTACATGCAACTCACCCCAGAAGACCAGGCTTAACTCTGTTAAGAGTTGCACCATGGTGGACTGATATCCAGTTAGCAGTATAAGGAGGTCTTGATTTTGTATATAAATTTATTCCTGGTTTTATTACTATATGAGATGAATTGCTTATGTAACATTTTTAAGCATCTTTTTTTTTTTCCCATAAGCTTGATAAGCCTGTTAAGCTTTGTTTAATTGCCCTCCCTTTGCAGAAAAAACTGTGATAAGTGGACTCTTTATCAAAAAAAATGTTGTGGTGGTCCTGCAGGAAGTGCAGACTGCATCTCCGTTAGGTGAGAGAAAAGAATCAATGTAGTAATTCCTGTACTAATCTAATTTGCATGTTTGACCCATTTCTATGATCCCTGTTCATAATAGCCAACCTACTTCAGGAGAATTGTATCAATGATGAATTAACATTTGCTTATCAGCATTCTCTGATTATATTGTGTTGAATCCCTGCCTTAAATTCACAAAGCATGGAGAGAAACACCACTGCCAAGAACTTATTTTGTACTGAATGACTATTCTGTGACTGCAGGTGAACAGGATTTAAATTCGCCTTTTTTCTTTTCAGTTTTCCTTCCTTCCTTCCTTCCTTATTTTCTTTTTTCTTTCTTTTGATTTCTTTCTTTACTTTCTTTCTCTTTCTTTCTTTCTTTCTTTCTTTCTTTCTTTCTTTCTTTCTTTCTTTCTTTCTTTCTTTCTTTTTCTTTCTCTTCTCTTCTCTCCTTCTTTTCTTCTTTCTTTCTTTTTCTTTCTTTCCTTCCTTCATTCTCTCCCTCTTTCTTTCTCTTTCCTTCTTTCTTTCTTTCTTTCTTTCTTTCCTTCTTTCTTTCTTTCTTTTTCTTTCTTTTTCTTTCTTTCTCTTCTCTTCTCTTCTCTCCTTCTTTTCTTTTCTTTCTTTTCTTTCTTTCCTTCCTTCATTCTCTCCCTCTTTCTTTCTTTCTTTCCTTCTTTCTTTCCTTTCTTTCTTTCTTTCTTTCTTTTTCTTTCTTTCTTTTTCTTTCTTTCTCTTCTCTTCTCTCCTTCTTTTCTTCTTTCTTTCTTTTCTTTCTTTCCTTCCTTCATTCTCTCTTTCTTTCTTTCTTTCCTTCTTTCCTTTCTTTCCTTCTCTCTCTCTTTCTTTCCTTCCTTTCTTTCTTTCTTTCTTTCTTTCTTTCTTTCTTTCTTTCTTTCTTTCTTTCTTTCTTTTTCTTTCTTTCCTTCTTTCCTTCCTTTCTTTCTTTCTTTCTTTCTTTCTTTCTTTCTTTCTTTCTTTCTTTCTTTCTTTCTTTCTTTCTTTCTTTCTTTCTTTCTTTCTTTTTCTTTCTTTCCTTCTTTCCTTCCTTCCTTTCTTTCTTTCTTTCTTTCTTTCTTTCTTTCTTTTTCTTTCTTTCCTTCTTTCCTTCCTTTCTTTCTTTCTTTCTTTCTTTCTTTCTTTCTTTCTTTCTTTCTTTCTTTCTTTCTTTCTTTTTCTTTCTTTCCTTCTTTCCTTCCTTTCTTTCTTTCTTTCTTTCTTTCTTTCTTTCTTTCTTTCTTTCTTTCTTTCTTTCTTTCTTTCTTTCTTTCTTTCTTTCTTTCTTTCTTTCTTTTTCTTTCTTTCTTTCTTTTTCTTTCTCTTTCTTTCTTTCTTTCTTTCTTTCTTTCTTTCTTTCTTTCTTTCTTTCTTTCTCTCTCTCTCTCTTTCTCTCTTTCTCTCTTTCTCTTTCCCCAAATTGCTGCTGAGGATTCATTTTGCCTTAAGGATCCTTTCTGAACTGCTTAAATGTCCATAACAAGGAAAGCTGTTTGCCATATGGTAAACCATTTAGGGGGGTTTGTTACTTGTTTTACAGTAAATCACTCTGAAAAGAAGAATGATTGCAAAGTGTTAAAACTGATCTGTTTCCTTGCCAGTGCACAGTCCACACAAACAGTGGATGTTTGCCTGTCTGTACACACGCTATTTGGCAAAATACTTGCCAATTAATTGGAGTGAGATGAAAAACAGAGAAATTTCAAGGATTTTTGAAAAGTATTATGAAAGCATCTCCTCTGCCCCACTTAACTGATATAAAAGAGTCAGAAACTCTTTTCAAGAGCTAAGGCTGAAACCTGAACTATCCAGACAGCCACCAGCATTGACATTCAGCCCTCAGAAGTTTCACAGAAATACTCCAGTTACTCTGTGTAATTTTCCTGTTTCTTTTAATGTTTGAAAGCTGATTTAAATAATATATTTCTTTTATTTCCAAATTTTGCTCAATAATTTCTTTAGGCTTTACCTGAAATGACCCAGAAGATATGTTTCGATTCATGCTGAATTGCTCACCTTATCGGCTGTGGGAGTAGTTCAACATGTTTCCTTTTTTTGTTTAAAACAGAACATATTTTGTTAGCTCATCAGGTCTGTTGAACATATTCAATAGTTAGAATTAATCTAGTTTGTAAAGAGAAGCTGAAAAACAATGCCATGACAATGAAGTCATCTCAAACCACCATACCGGCCAATCCAGCCAGTAAGGTCTAATGTCCCCAAAATGAAAGCATCATAAAAAATTAATTCTAAAATGAAATCCTACATGTGATCAAAGTTTATCTACAGGGAAGATATTTACCTAAATTCCTTAACAGAAGTGTGGGCATATAAACATAGAATTCTCCTGTTTCCAAATCCAGGGTAACAGTATAGAAAACAGATAGAGTTGACAGCAGAGTGTCTATATAGAGTCCTGCAAATGCACTGGGATTTTCTTACATGTTTTACCAATGATTTATTCATTAGTTTTGAGCAAATTATTGGGGGTTTTTTTAATATAAATAACTAGAATATTTGAATATTTGAATCACTGCCAGAGGCAACCTCTAACATGCTAATAAAAAAAAAATTTCTCACCCAGGAACTTGACGACCCAAGTGAATTGTTCTTTCCTTCCACATGAGGTACCACAGAAAGAAGGATTACAAATAAGCCTTGGAGACTAGGGATATCAACAGAACACTGTATGCAAATTGGGGTACAAACCTGCTTGCAGACTGTTCTCTGAGCTGAATACTAAATTAAGCAGGGAGCTCGTGAATCTGTATGAGATTGGATTTAGCTGTTTTTGGACATTGTGGGTTTTAGCATACCCATGAAAAGACAGATGACAACTGTGCTCTGAAAAAGGTAAGGGGCATGGACTTTGGCATGCAGAAAATGTTTTTTTAAAACCCAAGGTAAGAAAAGATGACTGGGTGCAGGAATCTATCAGCAAGTTGCAGAAAGAGCTATTGTTACAGACTGAATGCTGAGAAAGGTGCACAAAAATTGCAAGTGGAGCTCATAGTTCATGGCATACATTGTGTAACAGTAAAAGTTACTTTGAGAAAAAAATAAAATCACAATGTAAAAGACAGAGAGAGAAAGAAAGAGAAAACTCTCCTCAGTGCCAGCAGGAGGAGAAGTGCTGGAGGTTCCCAGGTAAGCAGCCACCCCAAGGCTCCTCTCCAGTGCAGCAGGGTTTCCCCATAGCACTCTTGCAGTAGAGACACAAGCTTTATGTTTGAACCCTTGTTGATGGCTCCTGGCTATGTGATCTTATCTCTGATGTGTTGACTGGGGCTGCTGCTGCATCCTCACTGCTACACTCAGTATTAAGCATATTATTGTTTCTCCAATTTACCCTGAAGACCCAAAAGAGGTGCAAATAAGTCAGATTGAGTATTTCTCCTGCCTGGCCCAACTGCTTCCTTTGAGAGCCCACCACAGCCACGTTACCAACTGAGCAGGAGCAAGGCCACGAGAACAGATCATGGAGAGGAAAATCCAGGCCCAGGGAGATCCTTCCAAGTGGCTCAGGTGATGAGCACCCCACCAGTGCTGGGGGAAGGCAGGCTGCACACCTGCAAGCAGGAGTGTCCCAGTACAAAGGAGGCTTTATCATCCCAAGCACTGTGCAACACTCTGCACGCACACAGCAAGTTAGCACCAAGCACCACCATTGTCTGATGAGGCTGAAGAGAATGAAAATTATCTTCTGAGCTGTGAGTCATAAAACAATTTTGTTATTGCAGCCATTAATCAGCCTCGGCTCTCCAAAATTAGATACTTGGGATCAAATCAGCAAAAAAATTTATACATGTGTTCGGAATTCAGGCGAATCTTTAGATACAAAATTTAAGTACTCTTTTCCCTGTCTTTAGGATCATCATAATCTACCTACCATGTAAAAACCTTAAAATGTCTTAAAAGACAATGGAAAAATTCAGAAATAAATTCACTATTTTGGGAGCATTCAGCATCCAGACACTTTTGAACCTCTTTTAGCAAAGAGTTTGCATAATTTCTTCTTATTTTAAACATTTTAGAGTTTTAGTATCCTTTATCATGATCATAATGATAATATCATAAGACAGAGTATGTTAAAATTTCATATGTGGGCTATTCCAGTGCTTCCAGTGAAGTAAATAAAGAACAGTACTACATTTGCTCTGGAAAATCCAAGATGTGCCCTTAGCTTCTTTGTGAACAAAGCCAAACAGCTCTATTATTCTCTGATGCCAGACAAATCTTTAGCAAAAATAAAATAAAATAAAATAAATATAAAACCCAATCAACCAAACACCCCCACAAACTGAGATACTCTCTCAAAGTCAGATGTTTTAACTTCAATAAAGCAATAAATGCTTCATTCTCAGCCAGTAACATATGCACTTGCAATATAACTTCCTTGCTCTCAATTCATCCCAATTGCCACTTTTACATACTAGCAATTTAGAATCTTTAGAGATTCTGCAGTTTGGTAATGTTTGTCCAAAAAACAAAATTATTAACCTATAAGAAATACTTATTAATAGTTTGAGAAATGCAGAGTAAATTAATTACATTTATACCAATGTATGGCAATATTTCATATTTTTTGCTGGTATTTATATCCTCAATGATCTCTACACATGACTCATGGTTAACACACTTTGTCTTGATTACAGCTAGCTTTTTATGCAAGTTTGAAGGTGAGTTTTTAGATTTCTCATGTGCACGGCTATATGCAAAAATGTCCATGAATTTTTTTACTTTTTTTTATTAATTTGACTACATTTTCAGAAAAGCGAGGTCATTTTTATAGCTGTTGGTTGAGTTAATTTTAAACACAATCCCACTGCACTCTAATAAAACTTGCATAGAATTACAAAATGGGTCAATTCACCTCACTGTCCATTCACCCGGTTCACCCTTCCTGAGTTTACCTATGAGGATGTGTCGAAAGCCTTGTTTTGTCTATTTTAGTTACTTCTCCTTTCTGAGCTTCTCTCTTGATTTTCAGGCACCAGTAGAATATGTGATTTTTCACATCAAACGCTCATTTGAAAGAAGATATGAGAAAAAAAATGTATTTTAAATGTTTTTGTATTTAATAACTGTAGAAGACAATCTGTAAATTCATTTTTTAAAAAAATTTATAATCTTGTTTGTTGAATGCAGCAATCAGAAAATAACCAAAACCAGAGTGAATGCAAAATACTTGTCCTGAGGCTTATGAATTGTTACAAACATGAAAGCATGCATAAATCAGGGGAAAAAAACCCGGACTCTAATACCATCTAGACCAGAGATAAAGCAAGGATTTAGTTACAAAGACTGACAAAATATTTGAGCTGTGTCACTGCCAATGGATATCAAAAATATGTTGTAACCAGCCACACTGAGGCTTTCCCAACTTCACTGTGCCTTCATAGTTTTTCTTTCTGTTGTCAAATTCACATTGTGTTTTCAAAGAGACTGTTGAATAGTGCCCTGTTTCTGCATTGTAAGACATAACAGCAATGTACTGTGGTACAATGGATTTACTTTAAGACATTATAAGATAACAGGGAACTTCTAATGAGCTCCATTTATCACTTGGAAGTGAAAAATTCACCCACACTATAACAGAGAGAGAAAATATTAAACTCATGCAACTGAAAAAAAAACCAAAGAAAACTCAATTGGTCTTGAACTCTTGTTTCTTGAGGTAAAAAGAATCAATTACATGTTCTATAGGGTCTATAATTTAAATGTAGAACCACAAATAAATACTCAGTTTAACTCCAGGAGTGTTGCTAGTTCTGCACAGTATAACATAGAGACAGTGTCACACTTCTGGATGTGTCATTGAGGAGCCAACTTTGGGGTTCTTCCCTGCCAAAAGCTACATAGGATGTTGCAGATATGCCCACAGGCTGCTACAGATTTGTGAGCTCGCCACAAGACTGACAAATTGACATCTACTTCACATTACCCCCAGAAGGCACCACTCAATAGCAGGGCTGACATTGCTCATTATCAGCAACACATATCACACACACTACACGCTCAGCAAATGTGCAGATGTTGTCAAATTAGGAATGACACCAGATCAGATGGTATCATCTGCAGCAGAATAAACACTGTCAAACCTGTAGGAAGCTAACAAGCAGATGCAGCTCCAGGACTGCTGCAGACAAGAGTGGTCAGCATAAAGGGTGATGTTATCTTTGTACACAGCCTCCATCTGCATTAGGAAAGAAGGCCCAGGCTTGTGGTTGATGTTTGTCTCAGAGTCATCCATGTTTTGATCCATATCACTAAAAAATTTATCTTGTTGGGGCTTCAAGCATCATTTCCAGCACTCTGTGTGATTTGCTCCAAGATTGCTCCAAGACTGACTTCTGAGATTAAGGTATTAGGATGAAAAGCACAAAAAAAGGAATAATTCTGAATTAGAGCTGAATTTAAAAGATGTACAGTGACTATGGCATAGGGCCACATATTGAGCACAAGAAAGCACTGAAGGCCATAAGCAATGCTGTACTGATTTGTGTGGAAAAAAAGATACAAGCATATAGCTAAGCAAGCAAAGCATAAGCACAAGGGACAAAAGTCATAGACAATCTTCAAAATATCATCCCTACTTGAATTTGCTCTCTTAATAAATTGTTTTGTTGCTGTTGCTGCTGATTATATGTTTCAAATATTTTCTTATTATTATTTCAGCCTGATTTCCTCTACCTTCCTGTTGCAGATCTTTAGGATAAGAGAATATAAAATTCTGCTAGAAGCAGGAAATTATCTTCTAAGAGTAAAACTATACAGCACTATGAAGCTTTCTTAGAGACAGAAATAAGGGGAAGAGTTAGAAATTACTCCCACATTGCATTCCTGTCCCAGACTGAGTTGGTTTCAGACAATTTTTCTATTTCCCTCTGTGTTGGTTTTATATGGCCCAGTTTTTGGTAGCAGGGGAGAAGGAGGGGCCAGGCATAGAGGTGGCTTCTGTGAGAAGCTGCTGGAAGCTTCCTCCATGTCCAGCAGAGCCAATCCCTGATGGCTCTGAGGATGGGCATGCTGCTGGGCAAGGCTGGGCCAATTAGAGAGGTTGGTAACGCCTCTGGGATAACATAGTAAACAAGAAAATCAAAACTAAGTGGGCACACACAGTTTTTCTTCTAGTCAGAGGAGAGGAGGAGGTGAGACCTTGCAAGGGAAAACAACATGGAGACACGAAGGTCAGCGCAGAAGGAGGGACAGGAGGTGCTCCAGGCTCCAGAGCTGAGATTCCTCTGCAGGCTGTGGTGAGACCATGGTGAGGCAGCTGTGCCCCTACAGCCCATGGGGATCCACAGGGAATGCAGAGATCCACCCTCAGCCCGTGGGGATCCACAGGGAATGCAGAGATCCACCCACAGCCCCTGGGGATCCACAGGGAATGCAGAGATCCACCCTCAGCCTGTGAGGGAGGTGCCCATTCTGGAGTGGGTGGAGGCCTGGAGGAGGCTGTGACCCAGTGGGAGACTGGTGGAGATAGTGCATGCCTGTTTGCAGGCTGGAGCACTCTCCTTGGAGGACTGACCCCATGGAAGAGTGACCCATGCTGCAGCAGTTTTGGGAGGACTGTTTGCCCGTGGGAGGGACTCACATTGCAGCACTTTTGGCAGGATTTCCACTCATGAGATTTGGAGCCACGCAGAAGAAATTCATGGAGAACTGTCTCCCATGGGAGGGACCCCATGGTGAAGCAGGGGAAGGCTCTCTCCCTGAGCGGTGGAAGAAAACCTTGGGTGATGAACTGACCAAATCCCCATGCCCTGTCTCCTGCACTGTCAGTGGGAAGGAGGGAGAGGTTGGGGGAAAAAAGGTGGTTTAAGGGCTTATTTTACTTCTCATTATTCTCCTCTGATTCTAGTAAGTAAGCTTCTGTTAGTAAGCTGAACCTGTTTTGCCCTTGGAGTATTTTCTTTCAGTCCTTATCTCAACTCATGAGCCCTTCATTAATGTTTTTCTCTCCTCTGCCCAGATGCAGCAGAGAAGGGTGAGCCAGCAGCTTTTGTGGGTACCGGGCATTTGGCCAGTGTCAAACCATGACACCCTCTCTCCCACATTTGTATGAGAGTCAGGCTGATGCTGAAATCCACCTCAAGTTCACAACTTCCTCCAGCCTCTACTTCCTCACCAGCTCTTCTAGCTTTGACAATATCATCACTGTGGGTAGATATATATCCCTGGTATACTGGTAAGCAAAAGAATAAATCTAAAATTTAAAAAATTTTGTGGCCACTGGAAATTCTGCTCTTGGTCTCAGTGAGACTGAGATATCTGCCTGAATAAGCAATAAATGCTGGCCTGTTGATTCTAATAATCCTTTTCACAATTAATTCATCTCCATTTTCTTAAACGTACTTTAAGTGATAGCACGATTTCCAGTTCACTGTGTCACATGGGCACTGCAAACAGGCAGTCTTAACTCTGATAGTGTAAAGGTGTTTTAATACTCATTAAGCCAACATAGTTTATCAATGATATTTGCAAAGCATTACCTTGGTAGAAATTAAGTCTAGATTTCCATGAGTCACATAAAACAGGTTTCTGTCATGAACCATCCTTGGCCTCCTCTGTACATATTTAATCAGCAGAGACATACAGATTTAGGCTTGCCTGGCTTATAGCCACATGTCATTGGAGTAGGGCCCAGTGTTGGGAATCAAACTTTCTGACCAAAGACAGCTTGAGTAAGAAATCACTAGTTTGCAGCTCCTGACAGACTAATTCTTATGTATGGGACTCCATAATAATTTGTCTATATTGATCCTGACTATGCAGTGTGAATTGCTAATCTAAAACTCTGGAAATCCCTGTATTGTGCTCTATTTAGCTGTGTAAATGTGCTTGCCATTTATTGCAGAGCTGTTACAGTGATGGTTGTTCTGCATGGTTTCAGGCAATAGTATTGGGGAGAAAGAATAAGAGGGATTCTAGAGATGATACATCTGTGATCAGCCAGCTCTACCAAAATTTTCAGGCAGCATTACAGAGGAATATTACAACTGCTTGTCGCAGTTATGTGAGTTGTTCTCATTGTGTAGCAAATCTTCAGTATCAGTGTGAAGTTTTATAACTTTTAAGTTTTAAGTTTTAAATCTTTATATGATTACCATATTAATCGTTTCTTGTATACAATTGCCATTGATTTGGGCAACATCCAGGGGAAACTTCTATGGAAGCTTCATTTGTAAATACTTTCATAAATCATTTTATTTGTTTAAGTAGTCAGAAAAAGCAATCACCAGTATAACTATCTACCATCCTCCATGGCATGGAGACAATTTTTCCTTCATCAAGAAATACTGAGGGAAGAAGGAATTAAGACAGCAGCAACAATGACCATTTGGAGTGTGGTTGTAAATGTCTGTGAGAACTGTGAAAGCTTTAGAGATAAAACTAAAAAACAGAAAGAATGAGGAGGTTTATTAACTATTTCCAGTGAGTTCAGACACATGCCATGTAAAGTCTGCCCGAAACAATGAGAGATAGACAGTGATTTAGACTCCAGATATTTTTGTGAATGAACTTGATCATGTCATAAGCAGTTGACAGAAAGTTGACACAGCAGTATTCAGAAAATACTGAAGATAAAAAAGAGAGGGGAGAAGAAGGAGGAGTACAGAAGGAAGGAAGGAGGATGGTATAAAAAATTTTCATTGCCACAAGTTGTAGCAATATTGGAATAAAAAGTAGAAGTAGACTCTTTTAGCTAAATGAAAGGCACATGAAGTGGGAAAGAAAGAAAACTAATTCACAGAAGAAAAGTTGCTAGCATTGTTGGAAATAAGTTGAGTCAGGGATGTTAATCTTTAATTTTCAAAGCAAAACTTATGTGCCACTGTAATAATTTATCCAGCTCTGAAGTATCAAGAATTCATAAAATCATTCAGGCTGGATGGGAGTTCACACCGACTGTACTGTGACCTTCTGCTCAAAACAGTCTAAACCAAGTTCAGACAAGGTTTCTGAGCCCTTTGGCCAAGTGGGTCTGTAAAACTTGCAAGAAAGGGAATTATGGAATCTCACTGGGCACTTGCTCCTGTTTTGCATACTGACTTGTTGTTCCATTCACCATGGACTTCAGCAGAAAGCCTGGCTCCCTGTTCTCTGTAACTCAATGCAGGTGTTGCAAGGCTGTTGTCCGGTTCCCTCAAGGCTGTCTCTGCTCCAGGCTGCACAGTTCCATCTCCCTCAGCTTCTTCTCTCAGGGCAAGTGCTCCCACCCCCTAAGTATGTTAGTTCCCTCCAATGAACTCATTCCAGTTTATGTTGGTCTCTCCTGGACAGAGTAGACCAGAAGCTATTTAACAAATGCTGAGGAAAGGAGAGCAATCCCTTCACCCCTAGCACAGCCCAGGACACTCTTGATTGTTGCTGGTGCCAGGGCTCAGTGCTGGCTCAGGCTCAGCTCACTGCCCGCAAACTTCATGAGGTTTATTCTCCCTCCTCCTCCTCCTGCACTTTGCCAGTAAAGATATACAGAGGAGAGTGTCCTGAGGGGCTTCACCTGCTTCAGGCATTGAGGTGGAGCACAAGTGGACCCCTACTGCCTGGGCGCTACAAATGGGACAGTTTCTCACCCTGCTGGAAGTGTCCCAGGCTGGACAGTGATACATCTACAGCTAAACATAAGAGTCAGTGTTTAACCAGGCCTCTCAGATGGAAGGTCTGCAAGACAAGCAAGGAGCTCCTCATGCTGAGAACAGTCTGTGGTAAGTGCAGTGACACAACTGGGTGCTGCAGGTGTTGAGCCAAATGTGAGCAAAGTAAAACTCCTCACTGGTCTGGATGATTTCATGAGAGTTTTGAAATCATTCTGCAGACGGCCATAAATTTGTCAACATCAAGCACTTTAATATTTCTAAGCACCTATTGGAAGCTTTCACTCATCACAGTCCCTCCATGGGTCTTATTCATAAAATGGCAAGTGGCCAAGTATATCTGTTATTTTATAATTACCCTCAGTATTTTTCATGTCAATACTGAAATGCAAATTAATGCAAATGTTATTGTAAGTTCTGCTACATTTTAAAACTAAATGAATATACCATGGATGGCATTGCATGTCATGGGAGCTGCTCTGACTGAACAGGTTGTTAGAGAAAATGATACTGCATGCAATCAAGATCCTCTGCTGCTGAGCTCTGCGCAGAAATGCAACTACATCTGACAAGTGGAGCTGAAAGAAACTCCCTGAAGCCAGTGCAGACATTTCTTTCCTCCAAACCTTTGCCATTACAGCTGAAATTTCAATACAACACTCTAAATGAAAAAAGGTGGCGGGGAAAGTCTCTGTTCTACTGTGCTCTATCTTTGACTACCTAGTTCATAATTGCCTTCATTTGCTATTATTAGAGCAACATTTAAGGTGTCTGAATCAAAGCCTATGTTACACTGCTAATCTGCAGCGTTTATTGCAGGGTGAACATCCTGAAGACAGAAATGGTTTAACTGTAGATCAGATTTACCTCTGCTGATAGGTACATCAGGCACTGTAGGCTGGCTGGGAGATTGGTATCTCTAATATTTTTCATTCCTCCTTTTTGTCATTTAGATGTATTTGTTTCAGTTGAAAAGCATGAATTATAGTAAAATGATCCTGTTTTTTCTCTCAACTTCAATGAGGAAAACTTCTTTGGTTTTTCCCCTTTCTCTTACATGTGAAGTTAATATTCACCTAAATGAGCCATGTCAAGTGGTTGAGTTTATTACATCATTTTGAGTTAGTATATCTAGTGTTTAATAAAATTAAGATCACAAGTTAGTTATGTGGTATTTTATATCTGATGTAAATGTGTATTTGAATAAAAAATTATTTCTGTAGGAAAAATATGTTATAAAATCAAAATTAAATTCTGTTGCTGAATTAAGGGACATACTTATGAATTTCCTCACATAATTTTTATTCTACAGATATGTCTCTGAATTCTCTGTACTTACTCATAATTTAAAAACCTCTGCAGTGCTGGCTGATTCACTCAGGCTTTTCAGCTCTTCAAAGTTGTAGAAACAATTGTTCAGGACTTATACCTGCTCTTTTTAATCATTAAAAATAAAAATGATGTATGGGCTGCTGAATCTTTGCCCTTGAGAAGATGGGATTTTCATATTTATGGCTGAAGTTCACTTGTATCCAACCTCATTAGTTACACTTTTCAAAAGACTTGTATTTTGTTTCATACTGTAAGTTATGAGTCTAGGAGCCCTATTAAACCAAACACTACTGTTTTATATATAGTTCAGATGAAAATATACATCATAAAAATACCCATTAAGTAGGGACTATCCACATTAAGATATAAATAATAGTGAAATTCAAAATGGGAAATTCAACAGAATTTTACTTTTACATCAAAATTCTAAATTAGCGCTATTCTGGACAGATATATTTAGGCTAACTGCATATCTTCCAGTTTAATTGCAACATTCATACTTCTATTATTGCTAAAAATATAGAGAACAGATCAATGCTATAATATAAAGTAGATAAGGTATTTTATCAGAGGTAGGAACTACTTAAATTAACTAGCCTTTATCTGTGCTATTAATTTTTTTTCTTAATTAATTATATGCTAAAAATACTACATAGTTCTTTTATGGTAATGATGCTAATTTGTATTCAAGTGTTCTTCTGTAATACAAAATATTCTTTGCTTTTTCTAGCAGTTATAGGAAAGCATGCAAATGAAAACACAGTGACTTTATCTGAACGTATGGAAGAAATTACATAGCTGTATTTTTCAGGACTGTATTTGGTCAGCTGGCAATTATGTTAAACTTGATTTATTAGTTCCGTTAAATTGGGAGCCATCAGTTAGGTCAGATCCCTAAATGTAGTACTTTGGCATTAAACAATACCATGTACTCTAGGATGGGCCTGCTTGAGCACAGAGGTGACAGTCTCTAATCTTTTTCAACCTGACCCATTTTGTGATTCTTTGAAATAAAATGTCAGACTGGGTTTTTTGGTGTGTCTGAGGACCCACCCTGTGTGTACATGCTGTTGGTCAATCTAGCAAGTTCCTTATCCCACGCACTCTGCACCTTCTGAAATCTCTTGTCTTCCATCTTGTCTGAAATCTCTTGTCTTCCATCACACAGACATCTGCCAAGCACAGACCTGGAAAGAGGAGCTGCAGCATTTGTGACCTGAAAAGAAACAATAAAAGCATTTTTATTCCAGAGCAGATAGCACAGACAATATGCTGTAAAAACACAAACTCCTCAAGAACCTTTTAGATAAGGGGGCTGTTGCCTCCAGGGAATAGGCAGGGACAGGACAGCACCTGCCCTCCTCTGCACCAATCACTCTCCTGGGGTCCCTCCTGCCCCTGACGCCAGCTCTAGTTTGCATCATAAGTGATTAGGTTTTTGGGACTTCTTTGGAATAAGAATTGCTTGTGGCATATGCATTGAACTTGATTTTTTGCCATCATTCTGTGTTTGTCCTGCATAGAGAAAGTTGATTTGCATTGGTTCTCAACAAAGGAAGAAAATATAAACCAAAGAAAAATACAGAGATTTATCCTTTTTTACAAATATATCCCACAGATATTTCTAAACCTTTATATGGCATAGCATTTCATAGATTCGTAGAATCTTTCAGGGTGGAAAAGTCTTCTAAAAATACCATCGAGTCCAGCCATTAACCCAGTACTGCCAAACCCATCACTAATCTATGGCCCCAAGTGCAACATCTGCATGCTTTTTAATTACCTCTAGGGACAGTGAATCAATCACTTCCCTGGGCAGTCTGTTCCAGTGTGTGATATCCCTTTCAGTGAATAATTTTTTTATTAATATGCTGTAATACACCAGCATATTAGTAATATAGAAAATAATTAGTTTTTCTTTTTCTTTTCTTTTTTTTTTTAACAAACACTTGCTCACATGGGACCATGCATAAATTGCAACATGTTTGCATAATTCCTCACAAAAATTTGTGACTCAGTCCTGTGCACAGTGACTTGTATTTGGTCATAGCTAAATAGTTTAAAATCAGGAGTTAGAGTGCAATGCATATTTTATGCTACAGCACCATCTACAGTAAAGACAAAATATCTCATGGTAAAGTTTCTATTTTATCAGATGTTAAATCACAGTGTGCTTGAACTTATATTTGTCTGCAGATTTGGCAAATTTATTCCCAATTTGCAATACAAAAATGGCTTACTTTCTGATTAATGAATAATATGTTAACTTTCTCATCTGTTCTTTTTCTTAGGCTGCCTCATTTGTTTGTATGTGTGCTTTTTAATTTTATAATAATTTTATAGTCTGTGATAACTCTTTCAAATTCTATGAAACATAGAAAGTATTTAATTTGCATCAGTTGTTACAAATAAAATAAATCCTGAGTTATGTCACATGTTATGTTCCAAGCACAGATGTCCCTGCTTTCTCCTTTTTTCACAACAGGTAAATATTTGTTGCCTGACAAATTATCTTTCTCACTGTGCCAGCATCCTGGTCCAGAGGACATCTACGTATCTGTCAGTTCACTCCCAAGTTCTCACTCCCAATAACTGATCAGCTCTGTGTAGCACAATTCCCAGCAACTTTTCCTTGTTCTAAGAAGGAGAACAGAAAAAGTAATCTTTTTTTTTCACAACATTCAAGTTTCTGGAAATATCTTATCCATAGAGGGCACTACCATAAAAAAATATCTTTTAGTCTGGTTGACCATATCTATCTTCCATCTCCTCAAATCCTGGCAATTTTACAGTATCAGTGCATACTGCATTATAAACATTTAAATTTAGAATTTCTGCTAAATGCGCAAAATCTACTGGACTTGTCTGTAGTTTAATAGACATTTTTCATATCTCTTTTGCCTAAAATGTTTCCTTTTATTTTTCTTTTCCTGCAAGTCTTACCTGAAGCATAGCAAATACTTTCTCTTAAGTGCTGGAATTTTTTTTCTTAGTGACCTATAACAATTTGCACAGTGGGATCCAGGGAATCTGCTTTTCCCTCCAAAAGGCTACAAATTGCAAAATTTTACTAGGTGACCAAAAGAAGCAAACCTTAAACCTTCAATTCTTTATTGCTTACCATCTAAGTAGTAGAAAATGCAACACTTTCACAGATCAGACCAGACACTGGAGCAAATGAGGCAAAAGTCCTCTTATTTTATTGTTTTCTGTGCTATTATGAACCCTTTACTTCTATTCGGCAAAATAAATAATTAAAAAAAAAAAAAAAACAGGTAAAAAAAGAATGTAGGACAAGTAGGGGCAGGAGGTCTGGGAAATGGCAAGGCAGGTCTTCATAAACTTCTCCCAAGTGTCCCACAGTGAAACACATGCACCAAATTCTGAACAATTTTGGGAGATTATTTTTCTTCTGACAATTTATCATAATCTTAGGTGAATCACCTCATATTTTCTCCTGTTATGCACAGGAGTTTGACCTAACAAACAGGTGGAATTAGAATAACAATCTTTTTTAATTTAAGACAAGAACTCTATGTATGGAAAGGCTCTGGTGTATGTTGGAGAAACAGCTCCTCACAAGCAGGATTTCACAGTCAATAACTTTACCTCCTAAGTGTCAGAAGAATATTGACAGAGCTAATGAGAAGCTATAAGAGCTGTACCAGAGGCCTAATGCAGATTCATAAGTGGAATAAGTCTTGAAAGTATGTGTAATGTAAAAGCATGTGAAATGATAAAGCAGCTGCTCCACAGTTTGCTCCTTTTTCACAATAACATTAGCAGAGGGCTCATGAATTGAGAAGCCAACTATTGCTTCCTGTAAACTGGGCAGGGCAACAGAGCAGCTAAAAATTCACAAATTTTCTAAAAGTTATAATTTCAGGTGATTGGATATGGCATTTATTTCACTTTTTCTATTTTTTAACAGGTGTTGAGTCAGTTTAAATAATTTTTTTGACCATAAAATCTTCCCAAGAGTGCTATTCCATCTTTATATCTCTTCCAGATCTAAAAAAAAGACAGCTTTCTAAGAGTGAGAGAATTTTTTTATACACAGCATAGTTAATTAAAGACATAAGGTTTTAGACAATTACAAAGCATTAGTCTGGTCTGATTTTCCACGTCTGACACATTTTTCATTTGTGTGCAGTTAATCTACCCTTTTTATGAATTATGACAAGCCACCAAAATTTTGTTTAGATGAAGTTTGAGGAGATTATCTGATCAGTTTGTAGCTGAACATCAGATAAGAAAACAGTGAGAACCCTAGACATGACTGGATTTGGCCACTTGTCCATCCTAAGTTGGGGAAGGTACTGCCCTTTCTATGCTTTAGGATTGCTGCCATGTTCTTACAGATGGTGCCCCTGGTTCTTCCCCTGTCTGTAAATGGTGATGAGCTTCAAAATACATTTAATACCTCGTTTGAGACATGATTGTGCCCCCTGGCTTGTGAACTAGTCATGATTATATCATAGGAGAGGAAGTATCCACGACTGCTTGTCAGCCCCAGCTGTTAATGATGCTGTGTCTTGTTTTATATACAAATTCTCTCATTTCAGGTTTCACTCACTACTTGTTGATTTCTCTGCTGCATATTTTCTCCTCCTGTGGATATTAAGGTTCTGTCAAAAAAATAATAGTTTTGTCTTTTTTTTCCATTAACTGGATTTTTTAATACTCACAAAGTATTTCCTGATTTTTGTGGCTCATTTTTCACATCTTTAACTTCTTCAAAGTTTTTTGAGAATATTGTATATGCTTAGTATAGATAGAAAATAATTTCACTAATACTACTCGTTTTTCTCTAATTAATTTTTTACCCATCAGCTATTTTTGAAACAATAGTATCTTGAAAGCTTCTGTTGACTTACTTCTCTTCAAGGCTTTTCTGAGTTACATTTTTCCACAACAGAATACTTCTTTTATTAGGAACAGACTGCATATTGGGTTTTCTTAGCTTTAAAATCATGTCATAACTTTAAAAAAAATAATTGCAAAAAGATTAATTCCAATACACCTTTCTTTCTGTTCCACTAGCTATAAGAAGTCTGGGCTCATAACATCTGCAGAGAGACATGAGACTTGTGGCTCATACTGAACATGGAATTCAGAGGAAACTGGCTGCTAAAAGTCAAAGCCATTGGTTCTCTCTCAATACCCTCTGGATCCTGACCCTATCCCAGATTCTTTCACAGCATTGAAAATCTACCTGCATGCCAAGTTCTGTATCAGTTCCATAGGCTGGAGGTCCTCATGCTACACATACTGACCCACTCGCACATAAACTTGCCCTTTTGATGAGTCAAGAGCTGGACCCTATGCACTTACTTCCAGGATTTGGAATAATGGCCTGTAATTTGCAGCAAGATAAACTGAATTTACCACAATGTGTAAGTGCTTGCAAGTCATTTTCATCACTGTTCATTGTACATTGTTGTAATGACTAAATATTACCAGCCATAAATAAGTGCACCCCTTTAACCTGTCTCTGAAAATCCAAAAGGGAATTGTTTCCAGAATTTGAACACAAGCTCCCACGTGGTAAAGCTATGTTCTTGCTTTGGTTTAGCAAATACAGAGAGTCCAGGCACATATTTTGTTGTTTCCATCTTTATCCACATTATCTGTTATAGCACCATTCATAATGCTTCTCATAGCTGTGAAGTATTATATTTAGTTGAGGAAGTTTTTTATTTCCTCACCCCCTCCCAGCCTTTGCCAGCAGACTGTGTTCACTAGCAACCATATCACAGATTAGGCCAGCATGACAGTTTGGACACAGGTCCAGATCATGATTCAGGACACCTTTGGAAATTACATAAACATCAAGATATATACACAGAAATATTTTTTCCTGATATTTAATTCAAAATTCAACAGGAAAAACAAATAGCCATTGCTGAGAAAGGGAGCATCAGCTTTTCTAAATGTTGCCAGTGGCTTTCATGATGAAAAATACATAGGCAGCATAGTTCCCATCTCAAAAGCAGATGATCATATGGGACAAAAAACTCTGACAACATTGATTCTCCTTTGCCTTATATATTTTTTTCCTAATGGTATCATACTAAAGTACAAAGATGAGTAATTACTTTTGTCACCAAATAATTCATTTCATTGAAAATGAACATGCCAAAATAAATATATGAAAATGTTCTTCTAAAAAAGTATTCAGGTTTCCCTAAAAAAGTAGGTTTTGGGATTGGGGCAGGGAGTTAAATGCATGTGTGTTTGTGTTCAGGGGTTGTACAAAGGAATTGCTGAAGTTATTTCATAACCGTGCACTTGGAGACAAAAATAATGCAAAACACAGCTTTTGAGTTTTTCAGCAGTCTTTTTTCAGATGCTAACTAATAAATTGTGAGAACCTGAAATCACTGATGAATAAATCCTTTGATTCTTATCTTGGTGGAGAAAGGCATATTCAGTTTGTTTTCTCTCAGGTGTTTATGTGATCATGTTGATTGTCTTTGCATGTGTACTAAAGTTTTCTTTGTTCTTGGTGGCTTCTTCATTATTGACAAAATAAACAGATTGATATGATGGAGAGAAGAAGTTTCAAAGGAAAATAAGCAGGGATGTTGCTGATAGCAACTTGAGCAGAAGAGATGGAAGTGGCCTGCGAGTGTCAAGGAAAAAGCACTCACATCACAGCTGCAGAGACCAGACTGAGTGGTCCTACCGCTTGAGATTCAGTCTTGTTACAGTAGAAAAACCAGTGTAGGGCTGCCTGCTAAATTTTGCTGAATGTTGTGATGAGCCAGGAAACCAGAGATGACTGACAGTTGGGGTTGTTCAGCCTGAAGGAAGAGAAGGCTCCAAGGACACCTTAGAACACCTTGTAGTATATAAAGAGGGCTTACAAGAAAGATGTAAAGAGACTTATGGCAAGGGCAGGTAGTAATAAGACTAACAGGAATAGCCTTAAACTGAAGGAGGGGAGACATTAGATATTAGAAAGAAGTTCTTTATTGTGAGAGGGGTGACCTGCTGGAACAGGTTGCCCAGAGAATCAATGGATGCTTTATCCCTGGGAGTATTCAAGGCCTGGTAGGATGGAGTTTTGGAGGAACTCAGTCTAGTGGAAAACATCCATGCCCATGACAGGGGAGTTGGAACTTGATGGTCTTTAAAGTCCTTTACAACCCAAGCCATTCTATGATTTCCAAGCCAAGCCATTATATGATTCCATTGTATGATTCAAAATGTACCTCTGTAATTGAATTGAAGAAAGTAAATTATCATTGTCTATCAGGACATGTAATAACTGTCTCACCCTAACTCTTAATAATTCATCTTCATAACAAAGTATTACTCTGGTATTTTTAAGATGTATCACAGCATTTGTGCTGTAATATTTTATCTGAATAACCTGGATTCTCATAAAAAGTGTTTCTAGCGCAGGCCCTAACTTCTTCTGGGTGGCAGAGTTGGATAGACTGCTAAGCTTGGTGTGACTTAAGGTCAGGAGGGCTCACTTTACCTTACAAGATGTGTAAAGCTATTGCATTCCCAGTAAAGTGTCTGCACCTTATTTTATTCTGAAATTGTTTAGGTTTAGCTGACAGTCCATGGACATTTTTATGCCCTTGTTCACAAGATTGATGGTTCTTATATAATGTTAAATCATTTCCTGTGTAGGTACTTACAGACAGTGATTTAGTTACATACTTGTTTTAGATTAGAGATTGATATCAGCTGTCTTAGCATTGCAGTACATTTTGAGTCCATGTCCAGTTTGTTATCTACCACAATCAGACTAATTCCCTTTCTGAGTCAGTGACATTCAGAACATACTCCCCCATTTGGAAATAGCATCAGAAGATAGCATTAGTCTCCAGAATATAGCTTCAAATTTGCTGCATTAAAATACTTATTATACATATTAGTTCAGGTGGCTGCTCAAGGATGTTTTGGGGGTTTTCTGGAAAAACTTATTTCTTTCACTATTATTTTTAACTATGATATTTGTTTCTATTATGTACAGCTATGTTAGCATGGATTTGCATTTCCAATAGTTTTCTTCAGGATAGTAAAAGGTCAATTACATATTCTTCATTAATCCCACTTGAAATGTACCAACTGGATAATGATTAACCATTAACTTACCTTTCAAGGAGCTATGAGGTAATCACTTTAGTGTAGGCTTGAAATGATACTGTCAAAATTTTAATTGAAATAGTGTGCAATGTTACATCAACTGACTTTACTAATTTAAGCATATTTTATCAAACTCTTTGTAAGATAAATCTGTAATCATACAATGAAGATTTGCTTCAGCTGGGATGATCTATTAGCTATAAAATACTGTTGAGTGATATTAATAAGGCTACATTTCTATAATTCGGTAATGCTTTTGTATAGTGCTTTCAGAAGCATCATGCATTAACAACTTCATGAGAACTGCATCAATATAGATAAAGAATAAAAGAAGTGGAGGCTGTGTTAAGACCTGGCAACTGTTTTAATAAATACTTTTATATCTGCCTGATTTCTTTAAAAGACAATGTAAACAGGCACAAGTTGAAGGATTATGGTTTAGAGAAACTGCAGAGACTGGCTGTTAGAGTAGGTATTATCCAGTCTAAGTCAACATGAATTTCAGTTTCACAAGCAGAATCCATTTTCATTCCTGGAAATCTTGTCAGAGCAGAATATTTGCATCGTACTTGTCCAGGATTGCTAGGCATATCTCAGCACAGCAGGAGCTCAGAACATAATGTCTGTAGATCAGATATGCTCACTGTGAAACTTCAGACCATTATCACTGGATCAAAATGTCCACACTTACAGATCTGAGCTTGATCTACTGAATGTGTCACATCAAAATGTCTGGACATAGTGGAGTTACTGTAGCTAAAAAAAAAGGTAAATACATGTAGATCATGTCTAGTGCTTTTTGGCCATATTTGACTCTTTGATTTACACTACATAACCCATCCACAACTATTTTGGGGAAGAAAATTTAGTAGGACTTTGGAGTTCTTGCTGTCAGCCACACGGTCTTAATACTCCTTTGTGGATAGAAGTATAAAAACATTATACCAGAAGATTTTGCTTGCAAATTCCCAGTAGGCAGTTGCAATACAATGATCCTGAACAATAGAAAATGTCTTGGATGTTGTGACCTGTCAATTCAAGAGAGCAGACCTGAAGCCTTTAATTTCCATCAGCAAATTAGCAGGCATCTCATCCCCATTGAACAGAAAGGTCACATTGTTGTTTTCACAGGAGAGACATGCTAATGAAATACTGATACAAAGGTAGAAGGTGAACCAGGGAGTTAATGTGATTACTGACACACCTAGTTTTGGTGGAACAGGACCTGAATACTGGATGCAAAGGGCCAGGGAGGAAACATAATCTGCTCTTCTGAAAGAACATGCTTAAATTCTTTCTGCAGTCAGCACAGAAATAGCTACAGCTCTGGAGGCTTCTGGAGAGCTATAAAGTAAAATTACACTAAGTACTTAGATGTTCTGTTATTGAAAATACCTACATACACTGGCAACCTGAACTAATGGTGTCTTTTAAAAGATATAGCAAAGGAGTCAGCACAGGACCACTGGGTTTGAATCTCTTTTCTTTCAGGATCTCAGCTCATCCTTCCAAGGAAATGCCTTAACTGTCAGCTTTTGGGGTTTTTTTTTTGCCCTTTTTATAGTTATGGAGCCAAAAATACATGAGTATAAAATGGGGAGACATGGAGCTAGGCAAGACAGAGCCCAACTCTCACCTGGAGGGGAAAGAACTGGACATTTTGTTCCTGCTCTGTTACATTAACCGAGGTCTGTAATGACAGAATAAAAAGAAAAATTGTGTTTGTGGGTGAGAAAATAAATATTTTTGATTATTGATAGTGAATAATAACTTATTAATGCTGACACTTTTGCTGAGATGCATGAGACATTTGTGTCCCCTGAAGATAAAAACATTAAAGCCCACGTAGCAAAGCAGTGTTTGAAAGGCACCTGTCAGACAAACTGTCAAAGCTATTCCATTAATTTTATTCAATGTATATTAGAAAACTGAATGGCTTTATTGCTAAAGTGACATATTTTTCATTCAATTTATACTGCTGTTAGCAAAATCTTGTGAGGATTAGTTCTGAAATTGAGTTATTTGGAGAAATTCTATAAAGAATGTACATGAAAACTCAGGTGAATTTGGCATTTAATTACTGCTTATCAAGTTTCAAGAAGGTGACATCTCATTGCTCATTGTCACAGCACATGGCTTTGTGCTCACTCTCATCACAGGTGTAAACTCACAGTTATTTCTGATTAGTACAAACAGTTGATAAATCTTTCAAGTCACAGCTGCTCTTTTCTTCTGTACTTATTTTGGTATACCCTTAAGTTCCATATTTTGCACTTCATATTCTCTTTAGGTAAGAAATAGGGAGGGAAACAAACTTGTGATATAAGCCTGAGAGCTGCAATGAGAACGAATCCCTAGGGAACTTTCAGTCATGCCACACAGAGCAGAAACCAAGCATTTTCTTGGAAAAATACTTGAATATAAGCAGCTAAGTAATTACTGATGTATGGCTGAACTAAACAAAATGTCAAGCAGATTATGAGTCCTTTGGCTGAACTTTTTCATTAGAAAATGGTGATTCACTCATATTGAAACTCTGCAAAGGAATGTGCAGCTCTAGTGAGATGTTCTCCTCATGGGGAAACCAATGTCCAGAGCAGCACCTCTGTGCTGGAAAGCTTGCTCTGAAACAGCATCTGGAGCACTCACTGTGTCGATGGCCACAGAAGGTGAAAGACATTTATTCATAGAGTAGAGCAAGGAAAAACTGCTCCAGTACTGTGATTGAATCAAATCTGGATGAAGGAAGTTTATTGTTTTTGCTGATGTTACAGAAATTACTGGTAATCAATAATTTGGGATCATTATCATCAATACAACAGATAATTCACTATACTAGACACATACAAAGTATAAATAGATGCTATTCTATAAAAAAAATCCAAAACATTCTAATCCTATCCCAACACTAATCCTACACTCGTGCAGAATGATGTGCACAGTTTGTGGGCCCTCTTTGTCTCCCTCTGAAATTACCTGTGCATCTCATATCCTGAGAATGATTGTTCCCCCTTTGCAAGATACATTTTCATCTCCTACAGGAGCACTGTATGAGTCCCTGCAGCTCCCTACAGCTTGCTGGGGCTGGGACTGGTGCAAAACACCCCTCAGAGTCCCACAGGCACACCAAGGTGTGAGTCCCCATATGTGACTCCCTCTCCTCAGGCTGGACACAGATGCCTTCGGGTGGCCCATGGGAAGGCTGCAGTCGTTGCAGGGCAGCTTCTGCACACCAGTGCCACACCAGCCTGTGCTTCACAAGAGTTTCTTACACCCCTATCTCCCAGGTAAAAAAAAATAAATTTCAAAGAGTCCTTTATACTTCTTTTCAAGCTGGCCCTTTCTAAGATTGAAAAGTCTCCAAACAAATACCTGGTTGCTGGTTAATCTGGCTGGTGGTCATCTTATCTTCCTTCCAGCAGTACCAATCTGTTCAAGCACTTGGGCTGATTGGCTTTCAGAAGTTTGGGTTTGGGTCATTTTTTTATCATTCCCTAACCACAATTAATGACTTCACCTTTTTGGATCTTCTAAGAGATGGAATGGATTGACTGCAAGTAGTAATTAAAATTTTGAAAAGGGATTTGAAACTAGGTGCTAAATTTATATTCCTGAAATGAGATATCTTACTAAAACTTGTTATGAAGGATGTCCCAAAAGGGAAGACAGATAAAGGGATTGTTGATTGCTGCCTAATACAAGGCAATACAGAGGCAGATTCTCCTCAGAGGTGTTCAACAAAGGGACAAGAAGCTACAGTTTTAAATTTCATTAAGGGAAATTTCAAGGTTGTATTTACCTATAGAAAATCCCCATGAAAGTAGATAAACACAAGTTGCTAGAGGATTTGGGATATCTCCATTATTGGAGACTTTCAGAAATTGACTGGACAAGGCCATGAGTGACTAGAAGTAAACTACAAAGAAATGTTGCATGGAGAAGGATGTCAGATTGCCTTTGGTCATCTCTTCCAACCTAAATAGTGCTGTGGTTTAGCACTTCCACTTTCATGTACTTAGTGCTCTCCTAAGGACAAATACCTGCTTATCAAGAACATGTCTGCAATCTAGTAGGACAATCAAAGATCTCATCAAGAGCACTGCATCTGAAGTTGCAAGCTTCTCAATGCATAAACACTAAGTTGTCAGAGTCTGGACAGATAAAGTCTCTTAAATTCTCTTAAACATCAAAACAGATGCAATTGTTTTCAGGACCCAGAGAAATATAGGAAGGTAAGACCTACAGAATAAAGGGTAAGGCACTAGAAAGTATCTGTATATCAGCGCTAACTGCAACACTATTGGAAAAGAGCTGTAATAATTTAATAGCCTGACTGTAAAAGTTAATTTTGGTGCAACTGGCTTAATAATGACATTGCTAACTTTAGACTAATAATAAATAAAGTACTGGTTCCGTAGAGAAGGTGTGATTCTTCAGCTCACTTTATTCACACAAGGTGCAGCCTTGAGAACCAGTTGTGAAATTTGTGTGTAATGATGTAGAATGTGGGCAATAAAGAATATAACAGGAAATGCATCAGCTGATCAGGTCAAGCAGCTGCTTTGAACCCAGGATTACTTGGAAAATTTCTGAGACAGCCTGGGTTATAGGCATACATAGAAAAAAATTAACCATGGAACTCATCAAGTTTCAGTGTCCTTGCTAACTAGCACAGGCATGTTCATCTCTTCCATGGACATTCAAACCTGCATTCTCCCCTTCCTTTGTCAAAGCCTTAGACAGTGACTGACAGAATAAGTAAACCATAGCTCTATTGAAAACTGTTAGGAAACTACGGATATCAGAGCCATGAAGGCAGACTGAGATAAAATGCAAAGTGTAATAGTCACTCTGATTTGGACACTTATTTTGATGAGTGAAAACAGACTTGAGCCTGCCTTCCCCACCAGATCCATATGCATTCTTCCTGGTGTCTCAAAGTGAGCGCACACTCCTTTTGAGATGAAAAAAAATCCGAAAGAATCTGGAGAAAAACCACCCTGCTTAAGCACCTCCAGTCACCTCTCCTGAGGGAGTGCCCTAGCTTTTAATCTGCTCAGCCAAGCGGTTCACTACTCCCCTTTTTCAGATGATAGATGCCATCTGTGGCTGCTTTGCTGTCTGCTGAACTCTGTGCTTAACCTGTAGTAAGCGATGCAAAGATCACACCTCACAGACCCTGCTTTCCCCAGGGTTTTAACAAGCTCTTTGTCTCAGCTCTGAATCATGACACAGGTGGGGCAGGAGCTAAAAAGGCTCCTTTATACATTTGCGTACCAGGGAAACTGCAATGCCAAATGTGGACACTAATTACAATTATGTTCTGGAGTTTATAATTTTCAAATTGCTCCTCTTGATTGTGGATCTGAAGTTGATAGGATTTTTTGAAAGAACTTTATGTCCAAAAGTTAGACATAAGGCCAACTAGATGGAGAAGAAAATAAAAATCTAGTGATCATGTTCAGGCTCTCAGGAAAAAAAAAGAGAAGGAATCTGTTCCCTAAACAGCATACTTTCTTGAGGAAATGTATCTATAAGATACAGAGAATGCTTGAGTACTCAAAAGCCATCAGCAACAATGAAAACCAGGAGCAGAAAAACTAGGAACCTCTCTCAGTAAAATCTCATTCTCACAGGAGTTTAGCTGATTTTCTTGCTTTGTTTGCACTTTGTGGTGTAAAAAGTTCAACAGAAAAAGCTCAAAAGTAAATTAGCCCTGACTTTTCTGCCAGTTATTTGGCTGCAGAGTAGTAGAAATTTTGGAGCAAACATCCTTAAGCTAATGTAAACCTCAAGCCTTTCCCTGATTTCTTGGCAAAAGCTCTACTGTGTGAAGTAAGCCTTCTCCTTTATATCTCCTTCTACATCAAGTACCTGCTCCTAAAAGAGCATTAACCCTTCTGGAACTATTTATGAATCTCTGAAATCACAGTCTAGAGATCTTTATGGTCAGGTAGAAAGCCTAGGACCAGGTTAGATTGCCTGAATTAGTTTATGACAGCCTGCAGTCCTCTTTCTAAGCACAAGTTGAGTGTGTCAAGTGGGCAGTGTGAATGGCAGGTCTCTCTCACCTTAGAGCAGTGCTGGATTTCTACAATGTTTTGTTACAATGCAGGACAAGAAAAATAATTTTTTCACCCACATAAAGTCCTCTTCAAGGACCAAATTTAGTTCTGTTAGAGTGTTTTAAATGTATTTTATCCCAATAGCATTCTGCTACACAGACTCCTTTACTGCTACGTGGATACCAGGATGGGGGGAAAAAGTCACTTCTACTAGTAAAACAGAATTTCCTTGTTCAACAGTACAAACCTCTCTAATTAGTATATATATAAGAAGGTGTTTAATACTTTCCAATAAAGATAACTTGATTTTACTTTTTTAAGACCTAGAGTCACTTCAGCAGTTATGGTAATGGATTAAAGAATGTATTTTCACTCTTCTCTTTAAAATCGTATCTGCAGAAATAAACATAGAAACTGTTGTATTGGCTGTTACTGACATTGAAAATTACTCAAAAGTATTAGGAAATTCTAGAGTTAAGTTTTCAGTGCTTGTGCTAAATCTTAGGTATCATTTTTATACTACAGCCTTTAGCAACATAAGCATATAATTTTTTTCCACAGGATACTACATCATTCAGTGCAGAGGACAGACTGTTAGGCCTGCAGTGAATGAAACCATTGTCTGTACAAACCCTGCCTTATGTTAGATACAGTTGAGAACTTAAATAGAAAAAAAAAAAAAAAAAAAAAGGGACTTTAGGAAGAGAGAAAGAGAGAAAAGATAGTCTTGTTCATCAGTTGATTGAGTACAGGGTGGGTATATTTCAGCCTCTGCCAGATGTCTAGTTTGTCAGAACAGCGTAATTTCAATGTTTTCTATGAAAATGAGAGTTGGATAAAGCAGAATTGCAGGAAATGCTGTGCAAAGTGGCACTTAAGCATATTTATCCATAAGTATTTTTTATTAAAATGCATTATTTTATAATACCTTTATAAACACATTAAACATTTATAAATTTTAAATATATTAATAAATCAAGGGCATAAACCATATGTTTGTAGTTAGCTGTGCAGGTTGTGCCAAGTTTACAGAGCTGTCATATTAAGCCCAAAGAATATGAAAGAATAACTTTTCATTTATAATTTCAGCAATATTAACTATGTATTGGTTTTGGCTCTGACTGTGGAGTACATAGGAATATTTGTTGGGACATAACTTCCTCCCCACAAGGTTGGGACATAACTTCCTCCCCACAAGGTGGTGGTATTACTATGCTCTATAGTATCTTTTCTTCACAATGAACTGAAGCAGTTTTATTTCCAAAAGGCATAAAATGTCATGCAATTTCAAGCCATGATCAGAACAATTTAATCTCACATATATCTATTTAAAAGGTTAAATAACCCCACCCACCTCAACTTTTAAGATTAAGTTATCTTTTTACAGATGTCTTTACCTAGATTTGCCTAGAGAGCAATTGTGTTGTAAGAACCCAAGAACTGAGGAATCAGTTTTTCTGTGATGAGAGGTGTGGGATCACTTCAGTCAGACAGACAACAGACTTGTTTCTGAGGATGCACAGCTCACATCTCAGGGGTCTCCAGGGAGCTGCTGACCAGCATCCCAAGATGTGTGGCAGAGAGGGTTGATTAAATTGGGCTGTGGGGTGCCAAATCCCTTTCTTTTATATAATTGATTAAAACCCCACATTCACCACTGAAAATTCAAAATTGCTAAACAGCTAGATAAATTAACAATTAAATAAGTCTCAAAGTGATATCTCCAGTTTCTTCCTTGCTGAAGGGACTTATAAATCACCTAGTTCAAATTTTAAGGGAAAAGGATCCTTAAGGAAAAGGGAAGTGTGTGATTATCTAGCATCCTGCTCAATCCAAGCTTGAAAACCTCCAGTGGTGGGTACTCTACCACATCCCTGGGGAGGGAATTCCAATACTCTAAACACTGTCACTAATATAAACAAGTCATTTCTAAGGGAAAGGTGTTGTAAAGATTTACAGCTTTAGATCTCTCCTCCGTTTCCTGAAACATAAGAACACTAAGCATGCTGAAAATCTATTGAAATACTTGATTATTCTGAAGCATCATTTAAGCACCTTCTTTAAGCAGAGCAATATCTAAAGTAAGACAATACATCGGATTTTAAGGTTTTCACTTCAGGGGAAATATGGGAACAAACGGATTATCCATAGTGAAATTTCTTTCAAAAGCTTTAAGAAGCCCAAAACATTCTACTAAACAACAAATTGATGCAACTTCAGGGGAAGCAAATTTTTAGAAAGCTAATGGTAAACCAGCCAAAGTCTGCCTTCAAAATCACACACATAACTCACATTGGGGAAGTGATGTTCTTAATTATTCTCTTACAACCTGCTTCTTTGGCCACTGGCACATAAAATAGCAGAATTTAACATCCACATAAATGGAAGCAGACTTTGGCACTGAGTGCTTTCTTCAGAAAGCTTGGTCATCTGGGAGCATTACTGATGGATCTGCATTTATGTGACAGAATTTCATTTAAACTCAGCTCAGAGGAGGTATTTTTGCTCCAAGCTATGAAACAGAATGATTATGTTAGTCATTTTTAGGACAAGATTATCTGGTGTGAGAAATGGCCTGCTCTGAATAGCATTGCTTCAGAAAACAATTGCTTTCAGAAAACAATTTCAGATTGCTGAATGTACAAATGTAAGAAATCAACCAAAAATTCAGCAATAATTTGACTGCAGGCACCTGAGACTCCTGTAAAAATTGAGGGCTCTACCGTAGTCTAAGACATGACAAATGGAGACATTCTTTATAAATTGGATGTTTTATATTAAAATCCTTAGCAATTAAATTATTTTCACTTTTCCCTTGAACCATATTAAGGAGAAATTAGATGAGAAATTATTACATGCTCATGGTATGTTTTACTGAAGCTCCCTAAGATGACAACAGAATTACTTTTTAAGGCATTTTCTCTCCAGACTTTTTTTTTTCCCAACAAACTGTCCTGTTAAGACATTTTATTTTGTAAATTGAGGGGCAGGGAAGGAATGAGAAATTTCCTACTGGAAGAAAAGAAGTGAATTAATTTTACACCATTGAATATTGCTTCATTCTGCAGCAATCACTGTGTGATCATATTCATAGGCAGGAGAAAAGTAAATAGGAAAAGTAATTTGAATAATGGTAGCTAAACCAGCTATTTTTATGGTCTTTGCTTTTGTGTTTAGAAGATTATAGACTGCTGGCTGTGTTTCTTACTTTGGCCTCTGAATCTGTGAATCTTTTGATTCCTCTTTCCCTGTTTTTCCTATTTTTTAATAATGTGTGAAAGGTGGTTACTCACATAACCTGCCACATACTCATGCCAAGTGCACTTTCACATTAAGATGATGATAACGTGTAAATCTCAGCTTCACAGTTTCTGTAAGCTGTCTGAGGATTTTCTCTGATACCTTTTTGGCCTTAAGAAGCGTGAAGAGTTGCACAAGTGTGTTACTTATTTCTAATTCCATATACACAGCTTTGGATATCATGGCACAGGAATTCACATGCAGGACCTCAGGTTCCTCTTCCATGAGGTTTTTAGACCACCTAAGTTTTTGAGATTCACTGCCCATTTCTTGCTTCTTCTTGCAATTTTCTGTGTCAGGCCACCTCAGCTGAAGCAATGGCAATAGTTCCCATCCTACCTCAGGCTCACATCTGAACTTCTCTTTAACAAAAAAAAAGACCCTTGAAGCTTACAGTCCTCTTTTAGCTGAAGCAGTAAATAAACCTAAGTGCCCCAAATGTTATACTTTCCCAGGTAAGGAAAGTTTTAATTATAGTTATAAAGATAGTTATGCAAAAGATGGGCATTTTATTTTACTTATATAATTCACTTATGTCTGGCACAAATTCCTAAACATACTAAAGCCTGGAGTTTTCATAGAACCAGCTGCAATTTTTGACATCAGTGCTTGAGCATCATGGGAATCTGGTTCATAACATGACCTATAAAGAGGCCTTAATTATTCTTAGGTAATTAATGGAACTCAAAAACATATTTTCATTAAGCAATATGCCTTCCTGGAGCCTTAACTCTGTACTTAAGCTCCAGGCAGAGGAAGATTTTCTGCAATAATCTATCTTTGGCAGTTTCTGTTGGCCAGTCTTCTCCTCAGTATGCTGGAGTTTGGGACTACCATTTTGAATTACATAACCCTTCCCATGCCCTGAGGACTGTAACTCTTGATTCTGGATTGCATTTCAGGGAAAAGTGCTTAAAATATATGTGCTACACTGCCTCTTTTCAAGATCCATAAATCCTCTTTTGGCTCTAACATAACTTCCCATTGAAGATCTATCCTTTAATGTCTAGGAAGTCTATGAAACTGAGCATTTCAGATTGCTGAAAATGCAACACTCATTATAAGGGTGAAAAATTCTTAAGCCTGAATACACTGAAAACATTTTAATGATTTTTTTTTCCTTCCAGCTGGAGACTAATTTAACTAATGCAAAATTTTTGCTGTAAAACCTGACACTGGGAACCAGATCAGATAATGTACAGAACTCTGTACAGCTCTGCATGTTTAAAGATTGCCTAAACTTCATGAGCCTTTTCATATTTACCCAGACCATTTTGAGGTTTTTTGCTGAAATTGTGTTTAACTTGGGATTTTGACATGACACCAAGTGAAATTCTGTTCCAATTTTTAGTTCCATTCAAGTTTAAAAAAAACAAAAATGGAAGGGGGACCATATCCTTCTCTGCTGTAAACCAGCATCTCTACATTACTTTCAATAAGGCTCTGTAAGCTTACAACAACTGAAGAGCTAATCCCAGTGAAGTAAAGCCATGTGGTGAATTGAACCAAAAAAAATGTTCAAACGAGTAAGGCCAGCTGTATAGCACAGGCAGACTCTGCAGCTGGGCATTGGGCCAGGTTTCCCCATTAATTGCCTCCCTATGCTTCATTGAAGGAAGTTTGAAGCCATTCCAAATCTCCTAAGCTCCCCAGCACCACCCCTCTGTTTTTACTCCAGCTGAGACTTCCAGACATTGCTCTCACCAGCAACAAAAATGGGAATTCACACAAAGTTTTCTAAATAGTACTTTGCATGAACTGCAGAAATGGGGCTCAGTCATGAGTAACTCTAGTTCCTGGAGCGGCACTGTTGTAGGGGCTGATGATGAGGATCCAAGTAGAGGAAATGAGGTGGGAGGAGAGGCTGGGGCTGGAAAAACAAGGGGGGTAAGCATATGGGAAAATTAGGACTGGTCTGAGCTGGTTGCAAAGGAAGGCAGAAGAAGCAGCTCTCAAAGCATAAAGACTTCTGAAAAAGTCTGAATGGAAAAGCAGGAAAGGAAAGTCCAAAAAGAAGTGCATGGGTAAAGTTTGTGAGTTAGATGTCCACAAGGCAGATCCATATCTGGAAAGGAAACTGAGCAGGGCAGTGTGGGAAGGAATTGAAGACCTTCTTTAAGACAAATCATCATGGAATGTTGAATGGGCCGGGAGAATGTGGTGGCAGTAAGCAAAGAGACACTGAGGGTAGGGAAGTGAGATCTGGAGTGGGAAGAAATTAAACTGGATAAAGCAGGACAAGTCTGAACACCTGACTGAGGAGCTGGGAGAGCAGAGACTTGACATGAACATGGTGGTTAAGACATCAGCAGAAAAGATCTCCCCTCAAGAAGAGATGGCCTAACACATCAGTATCCAGTAAAGCAGTCTCCCTTAAAACTAAAATATAGATCCTCATTTCTGAGTATCAGCATTTCCAGTGGCAGCACATCCCTGAAAGCCAGAGAAATTTTTATGCTGAAATGATCAAAAATAGCATGTATTAGAATGGTTCTGTCCATCAGCTCTCTGTGCTATCCAGTATCTGTTTCTGACACTTCACATACTCCAAGACAGCACTACTCAATCCTATTGGCAAGCAGTCTAAATTCTTTCTCACAGCCACGGCAGAGACGTTAGCAATATTATTATTGTCACTGCTATCAATTAATCTCTGAGTTGAAGGGGGGCTTGAAGAGGAAATGAGAACAGCGTGAAAGCCACGGAATGGTATGGAACTGATGAATGAATGAATGAATATATGCACAAGCCAGAAGAGCTGTTTTGGAAAGATTAGGTATTTTTCTTTACTATGAAATTAACAAACAAAACAGAAAAAAAAAAAAACAAAAAAAAAAAAAAACTTAAAGGCTTTGAAAGAAGTTCACAAAGTGAGTTTCACAGCTTTGCTATTAGATCTTTTGCCTTATGTCTTTCAGAACAGAACAGGGATGCAAGGACCCTGTCGGTCAGGGCGTGAAGTCCATACTTCCCTTTCCTTGGTCCTTGGTTTAGAGGACTGAAACAAAGACAATTTGCTGCCTTCTCCCCTCAACTGTGCTCTCCATGAAAAGTGTTCATCTTCAGTACTTGAGTGTTCTATCAAAATTTTCACCTTCGAGGGACTGATGCCTTTAGCCAACCCTCTCTCTGTTCCCTGTAGTTATGACAATAGTTCTGTAATAGAGCTGTGCATGCTAATCACGTCATGGGCAAGATGGTTTACTAAATGCTTTACCAAGTGTTATACAAAATCAGTAGCTAGAAAACTACACTTGCTTCTTCCTTTTTCCGTCTCCAGAGCCCTCAGACCCCCCAGCCTGACCGGTGGGAGCTGGCAGAACATCCCCTGGGAAGTGTCATCTGATAGCTGTGAAAGAGCAGCACAGGGTGGGTGCATTCCCTCCCTCTCCTCCTGGCCAAGTCCTCCAAACATGCAGACTGTACCTCTCTGTAAGTGGGAAGTCCTCAGTTGGTAAGACAGTCAGTTTTAGCTCTCCCTGCAATGCCAAAGGCGAGTCCTGAAGCATGAACGGATTTCTTCCTGTTCTCCAAGATATTGACTAGCAGAGCCTACAGCAAACTTTGCTCCTTTGCCTTCTGTTCTGATTAAGTCAGACTTTAAGCCAAATATTGGAGTCACTTGCAGTGATTCTATTTCACTTCAAGGTAGAATAGTGTAAGCACTATGACTCTGTATTTATAACAGCCTAAATTCCCAGTTCTTCTCTACCTTTCTGTGCAATTGCACTCTGCCTTGGTTACTTTTTATTTGGCCTCTCTTCAGCTTGTCGTTATGTCTGACAATAGCACACACAGCTTTTTGTCATCTGTAATCTTCAGCTTTTATAGCATTTAGATTGTTCTGGTGAACTACCATCCCACCTCCCAGTCTTCCATTATCAAGTTAGTATTTGGGGGAGACTGGGAGAATAGGGGGAACAGCGCATGACACAGTGATTTTCCCTCTTTTAAGCAATTGTATTTAGCAGACTCCATGTTCTTTATCCTAGAACAAAAAAACATGAAGGTGTTTGAAAAGAAAGTGGATGGCATGGAGTGAATTCATTACCACTTCAAAAATTCCCACAAAGGTTTGATTTCCTTTGTTTTTAATTGCCAGCAATGAAACAGTTCACAGTACACTGCAAACACAGCCCCAGCTCTTTGTTAGAGACAGTTGGAGGGGAGGGGAGAGAGGGGAAGGCTCATGAGGAACATGAATGAGCTGACTCTTCTAACTACAGAGCCTGAAAAAGTGCCTATAAATACATTTCCCATGATGGTAATAGCTGAGCAGGACTTTTGTTGTATAAGTGGGAATTCAACCTTGTCAAACTTAGACAAATGGGAATAAATTTTAATTAATATCTCTAATACAAAACAACTTATTACATTGATCTGTATTTTAAAACATAACTTTGACATGTATATCATAAACAATACATTTGCTTTACTGATTGTGCTTTCAAGTTACCTCTCTAGTATTTATTGGTATTTTACTGCATATAATCTCTTAGCCTATCTAATCCAAATCACAAATGTCAATCACAAATACTATTTTTGGTTAAGAACAGCTGTCCATTCATAGTGTATCACATAAACAGACTTATTAAACATATAAGGTGGAATGTATGCAAATAATGACAAAAAAAAGAGAAGAAGTATGTTTGTCACATGGTGTATCTGAAAGAAGTGAATTTTTCTTTTATTATCTTTCATTTTCCTCTAGGGATATTTATCTTCTGAAAACTTTTTTCTGACAAAAATTGAAAAGAGCTATTGTAGTAACATCTCAGAAAAAGTTTTAGCGAGCATAAGCATAAATCAGTGTCCTTTCCACTAAAACATGATAAAAATGTATTTCAAGATATTAACATTCATGGAAAGAGAATTTTAATCTCATGGATTTATGTTTTGCAAAAATAAAAGTTGTCTTTAGCCACTGATTTTTTTAAATTACCTAAGGTACAAAGTTCAGACACTGGATCTTCTGGTCTCCCTAGTTATGCTTTTTCAATTTCCTTTAGAAAAGGCCATACAGTTTTGCTCACTTCAGGTGCTCATTGTGGTTTACTGTATCAACTCTATTGCACTAAGCCTTTTACAGGTTTTCTCTTTTTGGTTGTACTTAACTAGAACAACTCTACTAATGCAATATAGAATCTGATATTTTTAGCTCAATAAATTAATGTACTATTTTATTAGGAAGAGAAGATGCTACTTCTAGTTCATCCCAATCATACCAATATCTTCTGAAAATTACTCAGTGAAATCATAGTGCATTTTCTATTGCTCCATATTTGCATAAGGTCTGAGAGATGTTTCTTTGCTGTTTTTAATGGAACAAAAGTATAGACATATTCTCCTGTAATCTGATGTTCATAGTTTGAAGCCAGATGATTTGAAGCCGGCAGAGTCTAACAGGATGATGTTTAGTAAATCCAAGTGCCGAGTCCTGCATTTTGGCCACAATAACCCCCTGCAGCATTGTAGGCTGGGGATGGTGTGGCTGGACAGTGCCCAGGCAGAAAGGGACCTGGGGGTACTGGTGACAGCTGGCTGAGCATGAGCCAGCAATGTGCCCTGGTGGCCAAGAAGGCCAATGGCATCCTCACCTGGATCAGGAATGGTGTGGCCAGCAGGAGCAGGGAAGTCACTGTTCCCCTGTACTCAGCACTGGTGAGGCCACATCGTGAGTGCTGTGTCCAGTTCTGGCCCCTCAGTTTGGGAAGGACGTTGGGATGCTTGAACACATCCAGAGGAGGCCACAAGGCTGGTGAGGGGCTGGGAACACAAGCCCCGTGAGGAATGACTGAGGGAGCTGGGGGTGTTTAGCCTGGAGAAGAGGAGACTGAGGGGTGACCTTGTCATAACTCCCTGAAACGTGAGGTTTGGTCTCTTTCACCAGGCAGCAACTGACAGAACAAGAGGATGCAGTCTCAGGCTGCGTCAAGGGAAATACAGGTTGGATATTAGGAAAAATTTTTCATGGAAAGAGTCATAAAGTTCTGGAATGGCCTACCCAAGGAGGTGGTGGAGTCACCATCCCTGGATGTGTTATAAAAAGACTGGATGTGGAACTTGGTGCCAGGGTTTAGTTGAGGTGTTAGGGCATGGATTGGACTTGATGATCTTTAAGGTCTCTTTCAACCTGGTCATTCTGTGAATTCTGTGAACATTGTGATCTTCAAAACAGGATGAGATTTCAATGCAGGTCTTTAACATACCCCTCATACTTGAACTCTGGAATTTCCATAGTATTTTTCCTGCCAAAGAACCACTAAAAAAACATTATGCATTTTCTCAATTACATTTATCGTGTGTTTCAGTATTTTTCTATTCATTCCCTTCATTATATGTCATCTTCCATGATACCTGCATGATATGCATAATTACACTCCTATGCACAAATGCAATCAAATATTGCCTGCTGAGATACATGTTTTACAAATTGTTTGCTTCATACTTCAAAGTTACAGATACTGATGCAGCACCACTTCCTCCAGCCTTCAAAGTTCACTCTTATGTATCTAATGAGTAAAGTTTCTTCCTAGTGGTCTTCATCCTTTTCCTCACCTTAGCTGCCTCTGAAAACAATCTCTTAACATGCTTAAATAAATGTTTATACTCACACATTCTTTTGATGACTTGAGAGGCTACCTAGAACAGGGTCTAGGCAGTGTTAAAGGAATAAAGTAGTAAATTTATTAAAAAGGCCTTCAGAGGCCATAGCTTGGGCAGTACAAGAGCCTGGTCAAGGCTACACCCAAGGGTGTAGCCATGGGTCACAAGTTTTCACACTTTTATTAGGTTTTGGTCCATTTACATATTGGGGTTAATTGTCCAATTACTGCTTCAGGTTATGAAGCCCCATCCTCCCAGTTTGCTCTCTTCAATTCACTGTTGTTTATGCTTTTTGTGCCTGAAATTGCAATGGTGTCCTTGGTTCTTTGGTTGGAAAAAGATTGTTTTGTCTAAACTGTGATGAGAACTTGATAACTTTATATGAAGTTCAGAGATATGCTAATGCAGAACAGAATCTGAAAAATATGAAAGCTAAAACTTAAGGCATCACTTTCACCTAAAGGTCTCAGCCCTTCTTTTTTTTTCCATAAGAGACAATTTCTGAGGTGACAGCAATTTGCAAAGTGTTTATTATTTATTATGTTATATGAAGCCTCACAGCCTCCCTGCTCCGTAGACCTTAGACTCTCAACAGGCACAAGAGACAAAAAAATACTGTTTTTCTAGCATTAGAGATCACCCAGCTCCCAGAAATACAACTTGATGCTTCTGCTCTGAACAATTGTAAGACACTGGAAGGCAGAAAATGCATGATAATTGCTCAGGGCAGCTCTTTCCTCTTCAGGCAGTAAGTGGCAGCATTGCAGTAGCCTTTGCTTCCTTATCTTCTTTGTTGTTGCCTTCCTGGGCAGTCCTACTTTTCTGCTCAAGCTCACAAAACTCCTTCTGCCATTTCTATATCCCTAAAATATAATATCATATTGGAAAGCAATATATTATATTAAATATAAATAGTTTTGTGTAAAATTAAATAAAAAAGAAAATTTGCAGATATAGGGTATTGTGAATGGAGATTATGCATATGAAAAGCAACCCCTCTCTTTCTATGCTCTCAGTCAGGGAGTATTTTGTATCCTTATCAACATTTCTAAAAACTGAACAAATTAAAAAAAAGGAAGCTGAAGTATTTTCTTCCTGTTTCTGAAGCAGAGGATGTAAATAGGGTTCTATCTATAGGTAGATATTATAGTGTAGATCCTTATTCTTGAATATTTTATAGCCACTAAAAAATAAGCATCAGATCATTTCATGTTAATTCACTTGCCAGTGATAAGGTACTGGATTTACCCAGTTCTAAAAGCGCTTTTTGGAACAACAGCTGTGATTTTTTTCCTGGCTCATAATCATCATCAGCCATAAGGAAACTGCAATCAGAAGGGAGGAGACAGATCTGCTGATGAAGCACAAGCCTGCCTTGTATCTAATTCCCTCTCGAGCTTTGTTGGCTCTGCAGTGCTAAAAGGAGCAACATGCATCAGGAATTTAGTTTTGTCACTTGCATAAACATATAGTCCAGGATATGAAATACACCCTTTTCAGTGTCTGCTGAAGCGAGTGGCAATTTCCACTTGTAGACTAGGACTAAAGACTAAATCTTTTCCTGAGAAGAAATGGATTCTCAGGATAATTGAATTTTTAGTTAGGCCTATCCTGTGGTGATTAGCTCATGTGGTCATTAGTTCTTGGGCTGTTTTCACACTATCTGCCTCTGTACCATGATGCTGGATGTTCCTGTCAAAGGTTGTCATTTTCTCTGGTGTGGCATTTATGTTACTGGCCTTTGCAGAGGAATGAAAACTGTCTGATCTCTCTCTTGTGGAAAATTGTCTTTATAAGATCCAATTTTCCCATAAGAACATGGCAAATTGTGTAAGGCAGCTTTTCATTAAAAACCTTGCTTATTAGCTGTCAAGGTTAAGAGGTGAATGAGAAGACTTCTTTATTCTTCAGGGCAAAATGGAGCATTTTCAGAATTTCAGAACACTAGAAACATTTGCAAGAAAAGGAAAAGGAAAATGGCTTTTTAATAATTTGCACCATGCCTGTGTCAAAAGATCATTTAATGACATTTCTGATTCTCCATTTTCAGTGACGTTTTATTATCTGAGGCCTGATTTGATGCTTGGGCATTTTTGGTCATGTTTAGGACAATCAGTCATAGTAATATTTTAGTGAAAATTTTAAAAGAATTAATTAAAAGGATAATACAGTGCATAGTCTGGCAATTATTCAAAATTCTCTTTCAATAATATTTATGTTTTTCTGCAACACCACATAAGAACATTTTTAATCAGCATGTTTTTAACATACTTTGGAATACTGTGATAACAAAAGTGCTTTATAAATTTAAACTGTTACTATTAATTATTACTACAGAATTTTTCCTTCATCATCTTTCTGACTGTTAAAGAGCATTAATGAGAAAGTTTACTCATTGTGAGTAAACACACATGAGCTGGTTTTCATGAACGTCTTTCCCTGAGACTATATGACTGCTGAGATGAAAGCTCTCAAATGTTAATGCACTTGAGGTTTATAACATCTAATGTTACTGTCACAGGACATAGGTCAGGGAAGTGAACTGGGAGTGATTACTCATGATAAACCATCTGCATGTTATTTTGCAGCAACAAAACAGGGTAAATTAAGTCCTGAGACATGTCTACTGAGTTATGAAGTTATTGAAGGACTTCATCTAACATTAATGAGGCATCATTTGAACAAATGGGAAATTCTTGAAATAGGATATCAGAGAACTAATTTCTAAGGAGCTGAAGGGAATAAATGTTGAGAAAAGGCTAACTGGATTTGGCCTTTAATGATGCATAGGGAAAAAGAGGAGAGTATTCTCACATTTCATATTCCAGTATTAGGCTACAAAAACTGCCCTGTGTCCCCTTGAGAAATAAACAAGGTCTTTTTCAGAAATTTTTTTTTCCCTTTGTTTTCTTCTCCTCTCTTCTGTTTTATTTTGGAGGTCAAGACTTGAGATTACATGTTCACACACAGAACAATGAAAGAAATCTTTAAGCAGACTGTGTACATTCACAGCTATAAAGCATAAAAATCTTTTAATATCACTGCGCCTACTGCGCTCTAAACTACATTTTGCCAGCTAGTATTCAGCTACAAATGATATGTTTCAGGCTGAGTTGCTTTTTCAGTGATTTACATGTGCTTTTATTTTGTGTTCTGGTTTATACTCTTCTTAGTTCTGTGATAGGGACAAAAACTGTGGAGAAGGACTAGAAAAATTAAATAGCTCTTTTAAATTTTCTCAGTTTGAAAATGAATTTAATATTGCCTACATGATTTGAACTAAGTCTGTAAATGTTCTGAGACCACAAGTTTCAAATGTTAAATTGCTTTTTATTGATACAGATTACAACTTCAGAATATATAAAGGAAGCTGCCCTTATAATGGGATATGTAAGACTTACATTAGCCAATTAAAGGCTTGTGCATCCTTCTAGCTTTTAAGAAAGTAAACATACAACTAGTTTGTCTAGTGTTTTGTATAGACACAAAACTAGTTGTCTTAGAAGAGATGCATTTATTAGTCCCTGTGCTCTCAGACTCAAAGAAGCAAGGGTTATGTCCAGCATCCTATACTCTTCTGTGGGATAACTAAATCCTTAAACTACAAAGTGACAAACCCACATGTACTCAAATTTGTTCCTACAGGATTGCCTGGAGGAGAGTGATGGGAGTGAATGGGGTTAATACCAGCAGAGAATTTGAACCATTTGTTAAGGGGGAAAACAGCATAAACTACCATTGTCATAAGTCTCTTTTGTAAGCTTTATAAGAAATTAGAGATGTAAATAAGGTACAGGAAATTATTTTTCTTTCCAGGGAATTAGACCATTTGATTACAGCATGCTTTGGTTATTTAATAACATCTGGAGAAGCTATTTCAACTGCCTTCAAGATAAAAATTAGATAAAAATCTTGGAACATAGCATTTCCTATAAGTGGAAATAATGTGGTGTAAGAAGGAGGAAAATAAATAACAGCTCATGTATTCATGTTATTAGGCAGTGCTCAACATTCATTTTTATATGAAATTATGAAGTTCTTTTTTACCTTATGTCTGACATTTGTGATGAGTAATTTCTATATTGTTGTCTGTTGCTACATGAAAGGAACGTTTAAAACACTGCAGGTATTTTTGGGAACCACCAGAAGCTAGCAGTAGAAATGTTAAGTTAAAAACCTTCACGGTACAATAGATCTCCAGATCTTTCTACTGGGCAGAGAGAGGCCTGCCTCTAAATTTAGCTTTTGTCTTGTAATCTGTAGGATAATTCCAGGACACTTCAGTTTACTCAGACCAGCAGCAACAGTGAAAATAAAACTATGATCCTTCAAGTCATGTTTGGGTTTAACTCTTGAGCCTTTTATGTTTGATCTGTAATAAAATAATTCAGTGTAGCTGTTGGTCTCAAGGACCTGGGCACAAGTGAACTATTTTAATTATTCTTATGGGACCTACTGCCAGTGAACTATTACATTTTTCCTCTGGATTTCCTTGTCTTGAAACTAAGCAACCATATTAATATCTGTTTAGTATTTATTATTAGCTGTGAATATTCAAGCCACACATTCAAGCTAAATTCAATAAATTATTGAAATGGTAGCTAATGTAGTTTGCAGATGACACAGAGAGAGAAAAAGAGAGAAAGAGAAGAGAAGAGAAAGAGGAGAGGAGAGGAGAGGAGAGGAGAGGAGAGGAGAGGAGAGGAGAGGAGAGGAGAGGAGAGGAGAGGAGAGGAGAGGAGAGGAGAGGAGAGGAGAGGAGAGGAGAGGAGAGGAGAGGAGAGGAGAGGAGAGGAGAGGAGAGGAGAGGAGAGGAGAGGAGAGGAGAGGAGAGGAGAGGAGAGGAGAGGAGAGGGGAGGGAGGGGAGGGGAGGGGAGGGGAGGGGAGGGGAGGGGAGAGAAAAGAAAAGAAAAAAGAAAAGAAAAAAGAAAAGAAAAGAAAAGAAAAAGAAAAGAAAAGAAAAGAAAAGAAAAGAAAAGAAAAGAAAAGAAAAGAAAAGAAAAGAAAAGAAAAGAAAAGAAAAGAAAAGAAAAGAAAAGAAAAGAAAAGAAAAGAAAAGAAAAGAAAAGAAAAGAAAAGAAAAGAAAAGAAAAGAAAAGAAAAGAAAAGAAAAGAAAAGAAAAGGAGGCTTTTACAGGTCTCATCTACATGACAGATGAGCAGCAGTTAGAAATAGTACCTGAGCTGAATGGTCTGGAATGACTATGTCCTTTAGCCAGCTGTGACTAAATACACATACCCAGCAGAATGAATTACATTAGATTAATTTACATAGGAACAACAATAATTTTCTCTATGCTGATGTAATTTCCTCTGCATCAGGGCACTCTTACTTATCTGATTATTTAGTTGATCAGCAACCGAAACCATCTGCACTCAATTAACAATGTCATTCCTGCTAAAAGCTGAGCTTATGTGATTTCTAGGGATATTCATAAGCTTCTTGTTAGTTTGAAGAAATGCTGTGCTTACTTAAGTAACCATTCATGGGAAAGGAAGACTTGGCACTCACTGTAGGTACTACGGCTCCTATCACATATCCCCCATTGCTACTATGAAAAACCTTTTGAAGCAGACATTATTAAACACCCCTTATCTGCCAACCCTTCACTGGGGCACTGCAAAACAAAGTGGTTCAAAACATGTATGAGTTTTGGACAACTTGGGCAGGAGTCACTTCATGTAACTTTGGATACCTGCAAGGTACATGTTAACATCCAAGCTCCTCACCCTTGGTTCCTTCTGCCATCAACAGAGGGAATGAGTCATGTCTATGATAGGATCCACCACAGCATAGGCATTCACAGGGTGAATCCTCCAAACTGTAAAAGTGTGGAGGTTTTGTGATGAAAAGAGCCTAGCTAATCTGAGCACAGATGTTCACTTTATAGTTTTCTAAAGTGAAGTAGAAGGAATCCAGCAAGGTTTTGGTGCTCTTTGAGAATCTGAAATGTCTGTCACCTGTCATTTTTATTTGCCATGATTCTAGTGTTTTAAATTCAGATTACAGTGGAAATTTTCAGAAACTTAGCATACTCTCAGAAAACATGCAAAAAGATCTTTAATCTTTAATGGACAGCAGGAAGGAAAAGGAGCAGTGAAAGAAGGAGGCATTGCAATCTGTAATATGGAGATGTTATACATTGCATTTTTGGCTGACAAATGGCATTCTAGCACTTTTGCACCCTTTCCTGCCCTGTGTCCATAATCCTCAGAGTTCCCAGATCACAGCAGAGCACTCCCTCCTGTCTGCCTCTTGGCTGCTGGCAGTGAGTGCTCTGTGTGACAGGTGCAAAGCTGTATCTCACAAAATGTAAAGGAATTTGTGTCCCTATTTTTGCTCAGTTACTCTTTAGGGATGTACATTTTCCTGTGGCTATATGTCTGGGGCAGATGTATCTGTTTTACAAGCCAGTCTCACTCACTGATTTTTCAAAATTCGCAGTAATGAAAAAAATTCAGCGTTTCCTTTCCAACAGTAGTTACTATATATATCAGAAACACTCAGTAGTGAAATTTCAATGTTTATTTTTAGTTAGATACAGTAAAGATTTCACCTGCTAAAATGCATATTAATGCAATGATTCTTTTTCAATTTTTTTTTCTCATTAAAATACATTTTTCTTCAATTTTCTTATTCCCATTATCAAAGACTGATGATATAATTTCCCTTCCTTTTCCAGATATCCTTTTTCATTTAATTCTAACACTTTGCATTTTCAAGGGAAATATATCAGTGTATAAGGACTCAGTTAAACTTCTCCAAGGCAATGCTCTGGAGCAAAGTTCTTCTACTTCTCGTAGGCAGTGATGTGGGTGCTCACTACTCCGAGGAATAAACCTTGTTCCTGAAACAAATTGGCCCAAGAAGTGTCTTGATAGTGTTCTAGCAATGTCTAGTTTGCTAACTGCCAGTTGTTATTCTGTTCCTTAGAGTCTCTTCCTATTCATAAAGGCAAAACTTTCTAGATGCCTTTCTGAGCATTGATAAGCCAGCATCCAGCCTAAAGTAATCTACATTATTTCATCATGCAGTTGTACCCAGTGCATGGCCTTCTTTTTGTGGACCTTACTTTCTGTTATAATTGAAATCTTGAACCCTCTTTTTTTTCACATTTATGCAATCTCTTTAGATATGGCAGCTTTCCAAAACACAACTTGTATGTAACAGTATCAAGACTACCTCACTTTATATCACATTAAGTGAATGAAGTTAAATATTCAAATAGATTAAAGCTTGACATGTATTCCTGTGCTGGCATAATCGCACAATCTAAATCAAATATTTCTGTCCCAAAACAAGATACAATGACTGAGTAAATTCAGATATATACTTTACATAATTATCTTAATAAAGACTGTGTCAGTGCCATGTTGGCAAGGATGCTACATTGATTACAACCAGACAGATGTATATTTCTGCTGTGCAAGAGAAATGTGCCAATCAACAGGCCAATAATTCACCAGTTGTTGTTCTTCATTTCTTAGTGATTTTCTGTGATGAAAAACTCAAGTCATGCTGAGACACATGAGTTGACCATTATCTTATTACAGCCTGCACAGGAGCACCTTCCAGTAGTTCAGAGCTCACTCTTCAAGGAATGCACATGGCTAATGGACTGTAATGTAGTAACTTCCAAGCAGGGTGATTGGTTATTTCCCTCTTTCTCCAGAAGAACGTAAGGAGAAAAAGTGGTAGAACAGCCATTGGCTCCTGTATTGGATAAATAATTGCCTTTGCTGACATCACTCTATTCATGTTATGATTATTGCAGTCTTTCTAAGGATCTGCTGACTTCAAGCAGGGATCTTAAAGGAAAGACAGCACAGATAAGCAAATAAGCCAGCCCTTTCCTTGGAAGGCATAAAATTTTCCATTAAAAAGCAGAATATAATATTTGCTGGTGTTGACTCTCCCTGGAGAACACATTTCTGCCAACATGCCCATTTTGTCATTTTGAAAGTCTAAGAACAATGTTAATTTTTTTAAACATGGTTTATTTTTTAATTCCTGTTTGAGGAGGTAAAAGACAGTTTCAATAGTGTTAAAGAGCTTTCAAGTAGCTAACGGGGAAATGTAAGAACTAGCCATGTGTCGACGGAAGGAGACCAGGACATCAGGTTGATCATCACAGGCCCAATTTTATTGATCAGCACAGCGGGTTAAATACAGTTCGTAATTAACTTCATGCATATTGCAAAAGTTGAGCTCAGGATTGGTTAGTTACATATCAGCAGTTACACCTACTTTTACATTCCTATGGTCCTACTTTTGATACTTTCTACATATTCTTAGGAGATATTCAGGACTAATCTCTACTCCCTTTCTCCATGTTGCAGCAAGGCCACTGATTGCAAGCTGCTGACATCTCCTTTCAGCTTGCTGACTGCTGATTTCTCAGCTTGACCAGTGGCAATATGTCAGCATGGCCTTTCTCAGCTAACCAACTATTAATAAAGCTCTCCACATTAAAGCTCTCCACAGCCATGATAATTGCAGTGTCTTCAAACACATCTGTTTACAAAATGTGCACATGCCTATAGATTTTGATTACCAGTGGACTGTGAGATTTCATGACCATTTATGCCAAGATATAAAGGAAGGTGTTAGCAGTGGCCTGTGGCCAGCACACACAGGCCCCAGACTCCCACTGCAACCTGGTGATATCTGTGGCATGTCCCTGCAGGCTTTGTCCTCGCCCTCGCAAGCAGAACTTTGGTCACCATGCAGCAACACTCCTGCTCACGTTTCTGTATCGTGTTACTGTCACCATGCTGCTCATTTGGGTTCATGTGGTGCTTCTACACATGATTTTACACTGGCACAGGGAAGGCTGGATCCACAACTATCAGCCCTCAACAAATCTTCATTTGAAGAACTGAAGTTTAAACATCAGGCTTTGAGACTTTATGTCTCATCTTAAATGGGGTCATAATCTCTTAAATGGGGTCTTAAGTGGGATTCAGAATATCAGTTTCTGGACTTCATTCATGTGCAGAAAGCACATATGGACACAATATTCCCCAAAGTTTCTAGAGCCACTGCCTACACTTGCTCTCAAGCTGTTAGCATGTGAAAATGTTTTGTGACTAAATATAAACTGAGATTGATTTCTTCACAAAACTAATTCATGTCCCGGGAAACATTTGTGTTTGTTTACTTCTCTTACACTGTCTTTTTTTATTTACCAGTCACCATGTCCTAAGCTAGAATTTTCATTGACATTCCTTTGAAGTGTGACTACAAATAAGCAAGCAAATTGAGAGTTTTGTTTGTTACTTTATTGGATCTTATACCTAGAATCTTTCAAATTCTTCATCCATATTTCACATCTAAATATTGTGAATCTTTTTTTTCCTCTTAGTATTTTCAACTTGACTTGAAAAATTAAGAGTTTGCTTTTCAGAAAGTGGAGGTACTTTGCTTTAAAAAATTAGTATTACTACAGTTGGGAAGCTTTTGAAGGCATTTCTTTTATTGTTTATGTATTTTATCCCACTTATCAATAAGGCAAATTAAATCTAATATTGTATCTAGCTCTATTTACTATAAATACATTTGTTTTCTGAGAAACATCCTGTGAGAACAAAGCTCCCTGCTTCAGAGCTCAAAGGATTAGGCCAATTGCAAAGTTTCCTTTCCGGAAAAAAAGTTTAGCCCAGAAAACAGCAGTTTGCCCCAGGCTTAACTAACTAGAAGAATTAAATCTCCTGCCAGACATCTTAGATATGGGTTAAAGCTGTTTTGTCAGACATTTCAGATATCTACATTTACTAGCTCAAATGATACACTAAGATTCTTACAAGGAGGTCAGTGGTAAATAGGTGAAATCCATACTGGGTACAGTGGGAGACAGAGAAAAATTTTGTATAACTATGTTGGAGATTTACAAAGTTGTTGTGTTATAGGGCAGAGAACACCCCTGAGAAAATTCAGAAGTTTCCATACACTTCTCTGGGTTTGTTACTCAGGCTCCCACACTTCTCCTTCCTGCCTCATTTCCATCACAGCTGCATTTTAAATAATCAGGATCTAATTTCTCTTTCCCTTGCTTCACTTTCACTGCAGTCTAATGGAGTTAGATCTTGTTTTATTTCTTTACTTCAGGTAATGGTGATATTATTATACACAGGGACATGAAGGCAGAACTTGTGAGAGTGTCAGAGAGTTTGGGAAAGATGCTCTGAGAGCAAAAGGAGAATGAAGATGATTTATTCACACATGTTAAGTGATTAAACTATGGAGAAACATTTTGTCCAATTCCATGTCTGAAGACCAAAGCCTCTGTATACAGAATTTTTTTTCCAGTGCACTGGCTGCAGATGAAATACCATATAAAAAAGAATGCTTACTGATTTGCAAGAATTTTGTTCCAGATAGTATTTGTATTGTAGGTAGAAATAAAGTGAATTACAATAACTTCAATACAACTCCCCCAAAGCATTGTATCTGTGGTGTACATATTTAAGACATTTTCTTTCTATTTTGAGTGAATAGTATTCTAAATTATCTCTCAGAAAGAGAATGAATTAGTGTTTGAAGCATGTATAGATCTATGGTTATCAATGCTTAGTCTACACTTCTAATAATGAATTAAAATCTACACACATGTAAGCAAAACTAATCAAATTTATGTTTATGAAAGTTGGCACAAATAACCTGTATACATGAAAGCTTCTTCTCCTTGAGAAGAATCTGTACCTGAAGAAGGAGCCCTTATTTCTCCTCATATTTCTGCAGTGCAACTTACCAGTGACTTTTAAAAGTACATACTGCAAAGATTTTGGGTCAGCATTCAGATCTTACTCTATCAGTGAAAAGAGCTCATGGTTACTTGGATCTTTTCATGTGCAAGATCTATCCAGTGAGAAGACCCAGATTCCCCACCCAGATGTGGCTCTGGATATCTACACATAATGTATAGATAAAACCAGCAGGTTTCCTGTGGTCACCAAAAGATGGGAGCAGAGAGCTCCTCCCCCTGCAAAGCACGAAGACACAGCGTTTACATAACATCCTTAATCATTTTTTTCAAATGTGTCACACAGAAGTTTTACAGAGCTGTTCATCTCAAAGCTTCTTCCTTTCACGGTAAGAAAAGGGGCTACTCTTGAGTCCAGTCCAAGTTATTGTTCCAACTAAAGACAGATTGTGTTGCTGCATTTAGCCAAGCCCTATTTATAAAACAGTTTTTTAATTTTTTTTTTGTACTGACAGTAGATACAGTCCGTGTCTTCAAACCTGAAAAAACCCAAATAATTTATTTAATTAAAAGAAGAGCTTAGATAATTTTTGCTACATATGAGGTTCCTTGAGATTGCATAATGTGTCCAGAGTTTGTATACTGTATATGTACTATATATAAAATGCATACTCAGTCAAGATTAAAAGGGCATTGAATGAAATGCACATTGTAAAATGTTGCTAAATTATGACAAACAACTTGATTTTGAGTAGCATATGAAGTATATCATGAAACTTACTCCTAAACCAAATCAACAAGACCTTTAAAAAGTTTCCTATTTGGCCCTCACTTTCTCAGGTTATTCAAAGAGGATACATATAAATGAAGTGTCAGTGATTCAATGCACAAAGCATAAAAAGCCAAAAATAATTTAGAGGGAACACATTCTTCACACACAACATTTTATACTGTCACTCTCTTTTCTTTAATACGCAGGAGATTTTAGAATAAATTATTCTTTTAAAATTGATAGCTTTTAGCATTCATACTGTTCAGTCCACTCTAATGAACTTCATTTGAGATTGAATTATATGAAATCATTCCCCAGTTGGCAAGCTATCCATTAGCAGTGACTTCTGATGATTTTTTATAAAGTCAGGATACAGTGAACGTATTCTTCTCTATATCTAAAAATCACATGCTGGAGTCAAGCAAACTTAGAATCATAGAGAAACCATGGAATTATGGCAGTTTCAGAATGTCAAGAAAAATACTCCTTCCTGTTCAGACCTGAAGGAGTTATTTAGCATTGGTGGACTAGCACAATCAAACAGGGATAGAAAATACTCTAAGTCTGCAAAGATTTGTTCAACCATTAAGCCTCAGCTAGAAATAAACTGAAGGAAGATACTTCCTAGATATTATGTTTAAAAACAAGCATTTAAGTTATTTCTTTTTAATTACATATTGAGTATTGCTTTGGCAAGTAAAAAGCAATAATGATAATTTCAAAACTATCTTCTTATATATAAATAACTTATATATAAAATAACTTCAGTTGGAGGGGAGTAAGGATGTACATCACAGCTCCTGTGAAGCTGCTCCACTTTAGTGCTTCTTTCACATCTCTGCTCCTTAGATTCCTTTACAGGTTAACTTCTATTCAGACAGAGGCTGCTACTCATTAATCCCTATTCATTTTATAAGGCTATGACAGAATAGTTAAAAATATTCTACAGGCTGAAGGGAAGGATATTCACAACAGTCAGCTTTACAAAAGAAGTGAAGCTGGCTGAGTTGAAAAGCCATTATGCCTTGAACTGTGTGTGAAACCAGTTCCTCTGAGGGGGACTGAGACCAAGACTCCATCCTGTGTTCTCTCACTGGAATAGAACAAGGTGGGGACAACCATCAGAAAGCAGAGAAGGTCCTGGGAGTCCTCATGATATGAAGCTGACCATCAGCTACCAAAGAGACAGCACAGCAAAGGCAAATAGCCTCCTGTACTAGGCAGCATTGCCAGGAAGACCAGGAAGGTGATCCTTCCCCTCTTTTCAGCACCAGTGAGACCCATCTGGACTGTTGGGTACAACTCTGCCACTCAGAACCAGAGACATTGGCATATTAGAGCAAATTCAGCCAAGGGCCATGAGCCTTCTTATTCCTATCTGAATTTTTTTCTTCTTGAAATGTAGATTATATCCCTACTATAATTTTCACTTCAATAAATCACTTCTATGAGACCCTAATAGCATTACTTAATGGCAGTAGTTTTAAAGAAACTAAGGGTTCACATCACTTTCATGGTTTTTGTCAAAGGATGTTAGTATTTTAATCTGTTCACTTACTGCCCCTGCATTTTTGATGAAGAAAGGTAATGCAGTTCTAAGTACACATTCAAAAACAGAAAGGCCATGAAGGTGGAGCCAGATCTCTATACAGTGCTTTGGATTGTGTTGCCCATTTATATAACTTGGTAATTCCATTCTGTGCATCTAATTTCTACACTTAATGAGTTTTTACTTTTCAGAAATTACCTTGCTATCAAGAAATAAATTAAGCATAAGGCATGAAATTAACCAGTACTACCAACTGAAATTAAAAAATCCTTGAGCCATAAAACACTTCATAAATAAAGAACACATCTCAGGAAGCATCTTGACATACGGTTAAGGAACAATTTATCTTGAGTGCAATCACATGGCACATACAGGACAACCAAGGGATCAGGCTCATCCAGGATGGATTTAGGAAAGGCAGAACTAGCATGATCCATCTGATCTCCTTTTAGGACAGGGTGACCCACCTAGTGGATGAGGGAAAGGCTGTGAATATTGTATGCCTGGACTTCAATAAATCCTTTGTGACTGTCCTTTAAAGTTATGTCTGGGAGAAGCTGGCAGCCCGTGGCTTGGACAGGTGCTGTGTCAGGGGAGGTTCAGGCTGGACATCAGGAAGAGTTTCTTCACTGCAGTGGTGGGTAAGCATTGGAAAGGGCTGCTCAGAGAAGCTGTGGAGTCACTCTCCTTGGAAGAGTTCAAGAAATGACTGGATGTGGCACTCACTTCTATAGTGGGTAGTGATTAAAGTGAGGTTGGACTCGATAATCTTGGAGGTCTTTTCCAACTTTAATGATTCTATTCTATTCAAATAATGTTAAAATTGCTCAGAATAATCACACATCAGGCTCCTTTTACAATTGTCCATCATACCAATTTTACTGTCTCCACCCCAGACAGCCCAGGCTATGTATAGGTATCACAAACATATACAAAACCAGACATCAGCGAGTATTCTGGCACAGCTTCCAGCTCAGCTGTCATCCCAGCTGAGTCTCAGTGAGCTCAAATATAATCCATTGAAGATGTCATTCCCACAGGAAGCTGAGGATCAGTTCACACAGGACTTTGTGTTTGTTTGCATATGTGTATTCACTGTAGTTAATGTCATTTTACTGACTGCACTTAAAAACTGCCCTCCTCCCGAACTGTGTGAAATGAGATTATCCCTCAAACATGAGACTGTTTCTGAAAAAATACACGTGAATCAAGCCCCAGCTAGTCTCCCACGTTCATGAGAACCACTGGTTTCAGAAAAGCAGTATCTGAATAATAAATCTTCACATCTTATTTTGTCTTCATTATTCCTAATAGAAACAATAGACTGGCTTCCCTTTTGGGTTTCTGGTCTAGAATGATTGCAAAGTGATTATAAGCAAATCTTTTATGTCTCAGACAGAAATCAATTTTTTCCTTCAGGATGCAATGTTGTATCTTGTTTCAAGGATAAATGCTGAAAAAAATGAAGCTGTTTTCACTGAAACAAAATTATTGCAAGGATAAATGCACAAATTAAAACAGAAAAAAAAAAAAAAGGACTCAATACTACTATTAACTACAGTGTAATCCTAAGCCAGCAAAGTCCAAATGAGGATTTATGCTATATCTGTTACCAGTTTCTGACTGGCTGTGAAAAGTCTAGATCTAGTTTGAAGAAAGATCCTGCTGCAACAAATGTTAGCCAGTGGAATCTGTTGAAGTAAATGGAGTCATATCAATTATTATGAGAAGGATTGCACGAGAATGAGAAAAAAATAATCTTTTAATAAAGAGCTCTCTAATAGGGAGTAGTTCCACAGCAATATGTAACAACTACCTTTATTTGATACCTAGAGCAAAAGGAGAAAAGAAAATACTTGAAAAAGTGGCAAAATTCTAGAAACAAGCATCTGTCCACAAAGAATAGGGAATAATCATTGTGTAATAAATATGTGAGGTCCCAACAGGGACTAGAAATGCGTGGCTCTAAGAATATGTGGACAATAACCATGCATTCCTCTAAGCTGAATAACTCCTATAACTAAGAAAGAGGAAAACGGAAACAAAAAGGTTGTTGCTAGGATAATAAACAAGCATATGTCCCCATCTTGGGTATATCCTTAACCATAAGATATCTAGTATCTTTTTGTTTCATCATGTGTCAGTTGTATTTTTGTGTTTTATGTACCCTAGAATAAAAGCAGAGCATCTTATGTGGCACAGCTTCCAACCTTAGCAAAGGCAGCCAACACTCACTCACCAGTTACAATGCTTAAATCTTTACACTGATGGGACTCACCACCAGTTTACACTGTCTGGATGCCTGAGTATCCAGTACTGGTATTACAGGACAAATCTTTCCAAATCCTTTAGCAACACTGCTAATACAAATATTATCTTGTGCCAGCACACTGTCAGGAACTATCGTGCTGTCCACAGCAGTCTCAGAGAAGAAATAAAAGATGAGGAAAGTGAGGTGTAAATATGAGATCATGAAAGACAAGTTGGAAAAGGGAAATAAGAATCCTGTGTTTAAACAGGAAGTATGGAAACCTCTTTTGTTTTCCTCTTAAAATTTTCCTCTCTTCAGTCTTTGAAAAGATGTCTAGGGCAATCTTCTGGGAATTCCCTTAGTTTCTTGACCAAGTTTCTACTCAACAGGCGACTTCTGAAAATAAAAAAATACTTGTGTACTTCAAGACATATCGATTTTGTGACACGTATTTTGTGGCATCTAAATTCTGGGCCTTACCCAAATTTCCTTTAAACTGATGAGGCCAGCAATGACGAATATTTCAGTATATATAATTCTCCTGAGGAATACTTTCATAGCTGTGGGAAAAAGCTTTGAAAGATCATATCCAAATTTCATAATGCTTTCTGTTTCATTTCTGTTACTTGGATTTCTTTACATTTTACTAAATACAAAAAAATTTTTAACATGTATTGGAAAAACAGACAAATATTCATGCACAGTCTGGAGTAACAAATGTTTCCAGAGAAATCCAAAAAGTAGTGGAAATGGTAATAAAAATCCTACCTGGCAAAAAGCCAGCTAATTTTCTGCAATGGAAAAGCATGCTAATTCCAGAACATAACATGACAAAAGCTCTAATAAACATCCTGAATGCTTTATACCCAGAAAAAAAAATCCATTCTACTATGTTCTCTAGTCTACTATGACTACTGTTGCTGTGTGATCATCTCCTTCTGCATATCCCTGTGAAGAACTAGCACTCCAGGGATTTCTTTGCCTTTGATGACTAATCTGTCTCAGCGGTGATGGGAGTTTGCCCTTGACTTCTGCAGAAGCTGGGTCAAGATCCAGAACAAACAATGACAGACTGCTATCTGAATCTGTACAAACTTGCTGGAAAAAAACCCTCACCAAGTATAAGAGAAGGAGAAATGAAATGAATTTAAATGAATTTCATTTTACCTGTGACATCAAACAAAACATTTTTGATTGATACTATAGGCCAAATTTTCTCATATCGAAGCAGAATTCAAATTAAGCTACTATGTCCAACTTGGCAAACTTATCTGTTGTTTTAGTGAACAGGCCAAGGATTGACTAGACACTAGATCAGAGCTGGCAAAAATCTTCATGGTTGTACTAGATTGATTTATGCTGACTGAGGATCTAATCATATATCATCCTTTAATAAAGTCAGGTATACAACAGGCAATGGGTTAAAACTTTTGATAGTTTTCTCTGCATGGACAGAAGACTTCAGAATTAATTCTGGCAACACTTAAAAACATACATTCACAAAACTTTTGGAACTAAGCCATTCTGGCAGCAAAAACTCAGACTAGATTTGAAAAGTAGTCTCTATGGAAATCTTTTATTGAAAAAAAAAAAAGTCCATGAAATTATTACTCTGTAGACCAGAAGAAATGCAAACCCATTTCATTAGGTGTAAACTCTAGCAATTAGCAATTAGACATAAAAAGGCTTTTCAGACTAGCATAGCCATAAATTCAAGGGATTGCTACTAATTACATCTATGTATTCTCATTTCAGTGACATTCTGTCTGATTTGAATTTTATTCATCTAAAGCTTATTCCAAAATATTTTAGCTTTTCATCCATTATAAAAATATTGTATAATGCCAGAGGAAATACATGCTTCACACAGTTTCTCTTCTGATATTTCAAAGACATTTGGCACCTTCCCATTTAAGAAGGAACATCTTGTTATTGCAAATAACAAGACTGTAATTTTTTTAATGTAAATAGTGTGTCCCCTTCTTCTCTAGAATTTTTAAGTCCCAATTGCAGTTATTTAACTAAACATTTCTGAAATCAAGCAGGTAAGAAGAAAAACAGCACATGGTCAAGAGTCTGAAAATATGCAGATATCTTTGTTTCGCAGTTTTTTATGATTTTGTGGCAACTGTTTTTAAATTCTATTTCTTCAGTATGAGGGGAAATAAATAAAACTACTGTTTTCACAGATTACAGGGGTTTTTTCTAATTAACTATTTACTGTATTCACATGTTGATTTACAGCTAATGTAACAGAAAGGCAACTGTGCAAAAATCTCAAGGGTAGGAATAGTCAAAATTGTCCTGTTAGAATTGTCAGGCTGATTTCTGCTTTTCTCCTGAACCAAGCCTGTGATTCTCTGCCAAGATTAAGAGTCTGTCTTGGGAAGCAATTCTTACAAGTAATATAGCCCTTTCTCCTTCATAGTTCCTTAATGTTCTCTTTCCTAAACCTTCATATGGAGAATGCAATTTAAAACCTAAAGTTGCAAAAAGTAGCAGAAACCCAGTATTTGAAATATATGCTTTGGATCTCCATCTGGTACAAACTTCACCTCACTGCAAATATTGATGTAAAAACTTGGTTACAATGTTCTTTAGTTCTCCAGTCCTCATGTCCAAGAGTGCAAAGGTGAATTTTTCAGGTTATTCTCCTGTCAGTGGATCTGACACATCACACGGATGGGAAAGGCACCACTTCACACAAGTGTAACATTTGTGAATCCAGTTGTTTGCACAAGCCAAACCGCATGGCATCTAATGAGGGTTATGCTAAGGTTCACATTAGACAGAGTCAAATTAAGAACTAGGAACACTTTAAAACTGTTATGGAGTTTTACATGGGCATTCTCCAAGTGTTATTCTTACTTAGGTTATGGTATTTTACCTATGCAAGGTGCAGACACCTCTGCTGGACGTGGGAAGGACTGCTCCTGGAGAACTGTTTCCATGGTCGCAAATGTTTGGGAATATAGGTGCATTCATGGCTGGACAACATCATGATAGCAACATCATGACAGTAAGCTTTCCTGTAAAAAGTTCCTGAGCAAATGGTGGAAAAAGAAGTGACTTACTAAATGAAAAAGAAAAAAGTTATGACATTAAAATTCCTGATAAGAAGGAATTTTAAAAGTCATTCCACATTGATTTCTGTGGGATTATCATTAGGTGATACTTTTTTGCATATTTATGTCTTACAAAGCTCATTGCCACACATCATAGTTCTCCCAGCTTTGAGATTGATTTGTATGTTCTTAAAAATTTTCAAAAATATTACTTGAAAACATTATACTTACCAGAATGTGTCTGATTTACAGCCAATTATGGAATGGAAACACTCTCAATAACATCAACGTGCATCAGTTTATAATCATTCAAAATTATACCAGGAATCAATAGGAAATTATACTGTTCCATTATGTGATTTAGAGTTTGGAGAAAGATAATGAATAGGGGAAACTGCTGATATGCATTAATAGCCATACAATGTAATTATTCAATGAATGCAAATGAGTACAGTATATTTTTGATAACTAAAATATTTTGAAATATAAGCAAAGAAAAACTCTCCAATGTATATCCTCTCAGGCAGATATACTGGGAAATGCCCTCAGCCTTCAGGCTCCCTTTGGTTTAAGGAATTCACATGGACAATTAAAGCTTCCATACTCTCAGACTGAGGCCAAGCAAAGCTGTGCTGGAATCCTTTAGCTGCCAGATGAACAGAGCCCCAGAACTTTCAGAAATTTTTCTCACATCCTCTTACAATAAAATGACTGCCAAGGTTAGCTGTCAGATACTTGTAAGGAGAAGTAAATCTCCCAGTGAGAAAGGTATTTCCCATTGTTTAGTAAAAAAAAAAAATCTGGTTGGAATATGTGAGAGAGGGAAAGACAAATGTGCTTTGAAGCCTGAGCCTTTTTCAAGACTGAACATCTTGAGTCTTTGCACCAAATAACATTTGCAAAGAATTAATATGTGAATGAGAGCTAGCAATTCAGCAGCCATTAGGGAGAGAAATATAGACCACAGTCTGAGGCTTTCCAGGGCACAGCCAGCTTTATATACTAAAAGAACAAATAAATTAACTTAATTTCTCCTGGTTTGGCTATGAATATAGATCACAATTATTTTATAATTTAATTTGGGTAGTTTCCCTGATTTTTTCTAAATTTCTAAATAAAATTCCTCCAGCAGTGTTTTCTAGCATACACTACTCCTGTTGCTCTATATGGAACACTTCCAAATTGGATTGCTTATGATATTCTCTTCCTGCAAGCTATATTTCATCAGATTTTTCACTGTGATTTTTAAGTTCTTTCAGTATTTTGGTATTTAGAGAGTAGGATCTGATATTTACACTGTACAAGCAGCAATCCTGCTGGTCCCCTAGGAAAAGAATAACTAAATGGAACCAAAACTGTGGATAGTAGCATTTTTAATCAAGATAAAAATGCAATTAAAATAGAAAGATTCTTGAGGATTGCTCCACTGAGCTTACAGAAACAATAGTACCTGTTTCTTTTTTTCTCTTTTTTTTCTCTTTCAGCTTGAGTGATAGAGCTTGCTGAAAATTTATTCTACTTGTCCTCATTTGGCAGAGAAATTCTCCAGAAAAGGTTTTAATTTCTTTCTTAGAAGTAGTTTCAAATTTCGTGTAGCCTCTGATTGTTACCCTGGATTAGAGAACGTCCATTGTATCTGAACTTAGGTAATAATTACTGTGGTGATGGACAATGCATGAAGTAACACTCATCTTCTTATTGCTTACTGCAATATGATGCCAAAAAAATTGTAAATATCAGATTGTGCATGAGCTTTCATTTAGATTCCTCTGTGTTGTCAGCTGTAACATATAGCTAAAAAAATAACTCCCTTCATCTCTGTTTTCACACATCTTTTAGAATATAAATGACAGAACAATAAAAATATGTGCATATTTTGACATCAATAGCACCTAACAACAGTGCTTATAAATAAAAGATTGGGGAATAGGAGGATTAAAAAGGGAAATGCAAAGTTATAGAAGCATAGTTGAACTCTACACCATATAATAAGGAAGCCCAAATAATTAACAGACTTACTCAGCTTCTCTAAATATATAATCTCAAAATAAAAAATTCTCTCTCCAAATTCATTCCTATGGCAAGTAGAACATCAACTGTGATCTAGGTCATGTTTTCTTCCCTACCTGGAGTTGGAATAAATATCTTTGATATGAAGTTATATAATTCATTCTATAAAATTAATCTAATTAATTATTAGAATCTTAAGCTCAATATTATATAATTGATACAGAAATAATTGTATGGGAAATTATTTTTTAGACCAAAAATAATCTTAACATTTAAAAATCAAAGCTGTAGAAAATAGACAACAAGATGGAAATATTGCTTGTTGTGTTTTTGTATACCTTTGATCATTCTATAGAACAGAATGAACATCAGTGTAAAGGTCAGCCCAATGATTAGGGAAAATAAATCTCTGATACAGTGAAAGCAATATGAATGAAATACAAGAATGTGATACTGACAATACTTAAACATTCTTGAAATTTCAGCATGCTTTACACAGTAGTTCTTTTATTCTATTTGAATGTATATGCAAGGAATTGAAATCTCATTGTGAGAGATAAAGTTGAATTTGTTGTGTAAGCAAAACTTAATGACAGTATAAGTACAAAAACTCAGTTTGATCAGTCTTGCTACATTAAGCACAATAAAGTCCAAAGCAGTAATATACATAATTAGTGCTTTGAAAGGAGACATTTCCCAGAACTGAAAAGAAATATGAGCCAAGTCAGCTAAGAGAAAGAATTTAGGCAGAAAAATCATATGTCAATTAGAAATCAATTATGGGCATTTTGCTTTATGTTCAAAATGTAATAAGCCTATAAACAAACAAACAAAAAAAACCCAGTAAACAAAATAAGAAGGCAGCTATAACTAGTGTGATATCTTGAAAATTCAGAAAACTAACACTAAAAATATATAAATTAGAAGTTGGAAAATTGGAAGGAAAATAATATAAAACATTAAAACACAACAAGAATAAGGACAATGAAAAAGACTAGTACATAAGGATTAACATTGCATAGGTCTATTATTCTACAGAAATGATACATCCATAAAATGATAGACATGATGCTAGAAAAGATGATCAATATTGATTGAATGTGGAAGGAATGTGGAAGTAATGCTTCATATGAAAAGGCATAATGCCATCAGACTGATCATTTTAAAATGTAGTGCCTTTGTTTTGGAATTTTAAAATCAAGTAAGATTAATAGATATTGATTTTTTCAGTGATTTATCCAATAAAAAATTGTATTTTTAATTGCGCCTTTCATATCCCTTCATCCATCACCTTCACAATTCCTTTGCATTTTTTTCTGCAGTGAGTGCGTTAATTTTCTGTAGAGATCATCTTTTGCTAGTGGTGTCCTAAGTGTCATTTTAAAAGTCTAAAACAAAAGGCTTTTGGCTACTTCTGTGTTAACAAATCAAGCACTGCCAGGGAACATTTCTGGGCACTGGAGCTTGAATATGTTAAACTCTTAAATTCCCTGGCACCATTTTTCCTGGGCCGGCAAGTACTCTATCAAACAATTTCCAGGTATGGCTTGAATGTTAATGCAGCCCAGGAGCTGATCTCAAAGGATGTACAACCTGCTTTGGTGTCTAAGATGATAATGGATTCTGTCCTCTGCCCCTTGGCCTCAGTGCCACAGAGCAGCCCCAGGTGCGCAGTTGCCTTGTAAATATGTAGCCTTTTGTGACAGACCAAATAAAGACAGATTCAAAATTAATGTCGCAGATTCTGAGCCAATGAATGCCCTTTCATATTTTTGGCCATAAGTTTTAACTATTCCCAGAGCAAAGTCACTTTTTATGACTATTTTCAAGCTGCATTTTGGGCTTAATTACCCTCGCAGTATAAACCCCAGTTTTCTGTCCAATTTTCTTATTGTGATCCTGATAATATAAGTTTCCTGTAGACAGTTTTATTAGGTATAACATGCCCCTTGTAAAAATAAATGGGTTTAGTTCAGAGTAGGTCTTGAATCTAATCTTTTTCATTCTTTTTAATGCCTGCTGCTTTTTTTCACCTGGCTTTGTAAGTTCTCAGCACTGTAGAACAGATCTAGCAGTATTCTAAAGGACAGCATGAAAAGAACTTGAAATCTGTAATTTTCTATATTGTCTTTCAAGCTTAGAATGGTCTAGGCAGCACTTTTGCCAGGTGAAGTCTCACATTTCATAGGTACGAAATAAGCATTTAATGAACTTAAGGCAGATTACTTGAGTAACATTTAAAGTATAGTCTTTGTGAACATGAACTATGACTGTTTAAAATCAGTGCCTGATTTGTCTGTTTAGAGGATGGAGACACCACCATAAACCAGAAAAGGGACAGCCATTCTGCCCAGCAGAAGCACCTTCTGCAGCTCCAGTGTCATAAATAAAATCCACCTCCCACTTTAGGCTCTAGGTAATTTAGAAGTCTACATTTGTCTTTAAAAGTACACAGAACAAGGATATAGCATATCCCTGGCTTTTCCTTGATACGACCATGTGTACAGTGGGCTTAATTTTTTTTTGGCCTAACAGAATAATGATCAGAAAATTCAAGTGGCAAAGAAGAAAATTTAATTCTTGGTTCAAAAGAGAAATATTTAGGCACACAAATATGGAGTAGCTAGATGGAAGCTCCTTGCCTTCATTCTCTTTTGAAGGCAAAATACTGAGCACAAAAGTAAGCCAGAAGTAAGTATAGCCCCTCTGCAGATGAATGGGATGAAAAATATCTGTTAAAGGGTCTTGGAAACTGTCAAGCTATGTTGGAATGTGCCTAGTTAGTACTGACGCCCGTAATTTCAGGGCATCTTTTGAAGTTACAACTGTTAAGATTCCTGTCTGAAACGCAGAAGATTTTAGGCATTCAAATTTTAACTTGGGAAGGAAGGGACCTTAGGTCTATAGCTATAGTACAAAGTTAAAAATGCCCAGGAACCACTTCTGGCACTGAGGCAGAAACAGTTTGTGTCATTAATAACAAATGGTTTATCCCACTAAATCAGGATGGCTTCATCCAAACTGTAAACTGGATGTTTTGTAGCACTATTTAATTTATTGCTATAGAGGTTATAGGTGAAATGGATCTCATCCAAAATTAGCACGGTCCCATATCCGAAACAGTCTCCAGCAGAGTACTGTATTTCATCAGCTGTTTTTCTTTTCTGTTTTCCTCCACAAATGCCTAGATTTTTCTATGTGTGACTAGTGTCATCTGCACTCATTAACTGGTTTTATGATCAATGCAGTTAGAACAACTAAGATTTGCATTATCCACAGTGCATATTTTTTTCAGTTTTCCAAGAAACAGTCATCTTAACTCACCTACAGACTTCTATTACTATGTATTGTCATTTGGAGCTATTATTGATGTCAGAGGGAGTTGGATATGGGGATTAAAACAAGCTATTTCCTTTGGAGACTGATGTTACTACTTTGGTTTAACAATATTATATTTTCTCCAATGCTATTCATTTACTATCTGCTAGACTGAAAAATCCAGATCTTCCTTCCTTTCCATAATCTCATAATTTTACCGGAACTTCTATCTGCTCTAAACACTGTGGTTTTTTCTGTTTCATTTCTGCAGGAATTTTGTTAAGAGATATTCCCATATGATTTAAGAGTTGTGAAGAGTGAACAGATTTTACAAGATTCAAACATGACATTACTGAAGCCAAATAGCTTAGCTGTTTTCCAGTGTATTGGACCTTTGTATGAATAGTAAAATTATCCAGAGGATAGAAAATACTCACAGAACTTTTCTTTGATACATAAGTCTTCAGGTTTTTGGTATGAACCAGATTCCAGCTGTTCAAGGAGAAAAAACTTCCCCGTAGGTGGTATCTGCCACAGCAGCCTGTAACACCAAGCTGAAATATCTGCTTTCAACCACTGCTGGATAGAAATGCACACATAGTTCTCTGAAAATAATTAGCATCTTTTGTTACTTTCACCATTAGTAGCATTCTTTGCAAATATTTCCTACAATTACTTACAGTCCTAATATAACGAATTTGCCAGTGTCATGCCCTGTGTTTATTACTATCTTTCATCAGGTAGGACTGTACAAATAAATGCACATAGAAAAAGGTGGGAAACAAATTGATTTATGCATCCAAGTCAGGAACTCAACTGCAAGAAATCTATTCAGCCAACAGGGAAAAAAAATAAATCTAGATAAATTGCAAGTAAAGCAATAGTGCCTGATTTTTGGGTTTTTTGTCTGACTGCCAAAGGAAAAGGCAGAGTCAAATTGTAAGATATCCTGTCCTGTCAAAACTTATGGAGAATACAACAAAGCTCAAACAGTAAAACTTTCCAGGAAAACTGGAATCCCGCTGTATGTTTTCCTCAGAGAGGCAAAGCAGATTGGACTCATGCATGTGATTAATTACAATGACCTGCCAGGAGTCCACACTACCATGACCCAAAAATGAATGCAGAAAGGATAGCAATGTTATAAAACGGGCAATGAAAAAAAAGTCTGAAGGAAGGCAGAATTGAATAGGGAGCCAGTAAATTAGCTGTCAGGCTGGAGAAAACAAGACAGGAAAAGGAGTAGCTCAACAGGAGACAAAACGTCCAGGGGCTCAAGCTGTCATAATAGAACAGCTGGAACAGAAGAGCTTTTTACTATGGTGGCTATTTCTTTCCATTTCTATTTTGTGCTGGGATCTTGGGAGAAAAAACAGAGTCCATGTATGACTTCCCTTTACTCTGTCCAGGAATTCACTGGAACATGGGGACTCAGATTACATTAATGTCATTTAAAACAAATAAATTAGAAATTACATCAGCAGAGATCATTGCTGGTGAAGTGCTCTCTAACATGACCTAGCAAGCTGGCCATATTTTGTCCAAGTGTGAACAAGCACAGCATTCATTTAGTTTTGACTATCCATTAAAACAGCAGTATAAAAAAGAGCTCTCCCAACAGGAAACAGGCAAAATTGTCTAAAGCTTTGAACACTGGAAGAGCACATTCTGTTTCCAGTTCTGCCAGTGAACTGCTGTTCTTTCTCCATCTGTCAAGTTTCTCAGGTCATGGCTGACAGTAATGAAGTGTCATATAAAGAATAAATACACCATAAACTTGATAAAGTGGCTTGATAAAGAAACGCTATTTATTTTAAATTAAGGGTGCTGAATTAACTAAATGGCAGCTGTTGCCACAGACTTTCGGTTTTTTCTCAGTTAAAGAAATCAAATAGCTTCAATTACTTCCTACCCTTCTCTTTTTTCTTCTGTCTCTTTATTGCCTAATTAAATGTGATGTGAATGCAATACTAGAGAAATTACAGTAACATTGCATGCTGTTTAGAATGAAAAACGTTTGGTTGGTTGGTAGGTATCTCTGGAGGCTGTCTAATCCAACCCCTGTCTCAGAGCCAGCTACCAAGCCAGGTCAGGCTGCTCAGGGCCTTGTCAAGTTGAGTTTCTACTGTTTCAAGGATGAAGATCCCATAGCATTACTTCTCCAGTGCTTAACCAATGTTACAATGAGATATTTATCCCCATATCCAGCTGGAATTGCTCTTGCTACCACTTGTGGCTGTTGCCTCCTTTCACTGACTATCACAAAATCACAGAATACTTAGAGTTGGAAGTAACCTATGGAGATGAACTGCATATTAACTGTGTAGGGGTTGGTTCCATCTATCAGAGGCATTCAGTACCTTTTGAAAGGATCTTCTTTTTGACACCCTGCTGTCATCCAGCAGGTCCCAGATGTCCCCAAGTTGAATGACTTCTGTCATTCTGCTGCCAGGCTCAGGTGTCTCAACACTCAGGAATCATTGTACTGATGGCTGATTAAGTAAATAATCCTCCAATATTCATAATTTACACTTAACCATATTTTCATTGCCTGCAGTGGAAGTTTAAGTGCTGAAAATGCCTGTAGATGCTTAACCCCAGACATCTAAGTGGAGGTGTCTTTTGTGTTGTCAGTGTCTGAGCTACTCTAAAAGAGGGACAGAACTGGCACAGCAAACAATAATCTGTGATAATCTGGCATCAGTGATCAGAAGTGGCTTTAGCCACCTTCTGCTAACAAAACTGGTTCTAAAAATAGGCTTTAAACAGAATCACTGAGCAATATTAGAGATATTTTCTGGGGAAGAATACAATGCAATTCATCAGGAACAAATGTCAAGTTCTGTACATAAGAGTGATCAGCTGTATAACGACAGGCTGAATAATTATGATCTCTGCTGCTATAGAAAAGGGTCTCTAAAGAAGGATGAGCCATGAATTGAAAGTTATTCAGTGTTAGGCTGCTACAATAAAACAGAACATACCATATTGTGATAGATAAACAATAGTTTTGTTTGCAAAACATGTGAAGTAACTTGTCAGTAGCATGACCTCAGGGGGAGCACCATGTCCATTTTTGGGCAATGCAGATCAAGAAGAATGTGGATCAGTTCAGACAAGCAACAGAAATGACAGAAAACATGGCCCATAAATGTTGAAGGAATTAGGACAGCAAAATCCAGATAGGGCTGAGGAAAGAAAACATGGCATGACTTAATCTTTTCTGACTTTAAAAGTGACAAAAAGAACAAGGAGGACATAAAGACTCAAGGCCATTTCTGGTGTTGATTGGTACTAAAGATGTTTGGCCACTATGATTTATTTCTCCCATGTAAGTGTATCAGGAGCAGGGTCCATGCAGCCTGTTCATCCATCACTACTGCTTATGTCACCCTCATGAGCTAGGATTTTGGCAACAGAAGTCTCTCAGAAAATATGAAGCTGCTGCCAAACACTGAGGACTATCCAGTCTTGTAATCTTTTTTTTTCCCCCCATACTATGTATCAGCTTGTATTTGTACAGAGTGTTTACACCACATAAAGAGCTGGGTCAGAAACAAGGGCAAGCTACACAAATAATTTCATGACAAAATTTGACCATATTTCCATTTCTTTAAAGACAGAATCCAAGTGTAATTATCAGCTCAGAGTTAAGTAGTGCTGTGGAGTTGTGCACAAAAAATGTACTTCTGTTTAAAAGAAAAAAAAAGAAGAAAAATCCATTGGTAAAAATTTGATGCCAGGGAGTTGCAAGGGCCAGCTGTTGCCTAAGGGCAATGACAGGGAAGGTGATACAGGGCAAGTCATGCCCTCATCAAGTAGGTGCAGTCCTACAGGGCTGAGCAAATTGGGCAGGACCATGGGCTGGTAGCCGGCCCATCAACAGCCCCAGATCCAGGTCCACAACTGATGGACTGCCAAGGATCTGAACAGGGGCAAAAAAAGATGGAAATATCTCCAAACAGACACAAACCAGTTTGGACAGGGACAAGAGAGGCTGTGGCCAAGCTTAAATGGTGTCCTGGCCTACACGGTGGGGTGTGGAAGGCCAGCAGGATTAGTAAGGTGTATCAGTTCTCTCATGGCTCTGGAAAGCTTCAAAGGAACAAAAAATGACTTATTCTTAATTTAACACACATCAGACTGATTTTAAGCATAGCTGTTCTTAGAATCAATTGATGCTACACAGCATTTTAAAGTTCAAAGGAAGATGTATAAAATTCAATAAATACAATTTGTTCACTACTATTGAATTCAAATATACACATTTCTACCAACAGCAAAACATATTATATATTTTCTAGTAAATATGGGCTGAAAGAGAGATTTTTGGTCTTGACTTATGCTTGGAGTTTACCAAAATTACATCTTGGGTTGATGGCAGAACCAACCATGCCAAAATCTTCTCAAATAGTCATGTGGTTTTGGAAAAAATCTCGTTAAATCTCCTGAGAATTGTTGTTTTTTGAAAATCTTGGCTGCATCTGAAATGGGAAACAGGCTCTTCCAGCACTGGGATTTTACTGGAAACCATAAGCAAAGAAATGATGTTGAAGCTGGGAATTCAAATGTTTCCCCGCCCTTCTTGGCCAGAGCTTAGATGAGCTGGATGTGACATACTAGTTTCAATCCATCTGTTCTTTCAGGCTCTATCAGATGCATAGCTCATTTCACTGACAGCAAATGCTCTGAATAATTTGTACTACTTGCATTCTGCAATATCCTTGGTGAGCTGTTCCCCTTCCCCACTTCCCCCACAGACACAGACTTAGCTATTCATCATGTGCTCCTCACCTCATTGTACTGTGAGACAGCTGTGCTCTCTTTAGACCATTTGGCTGCAAAAGTTGGCTGGCAATCCTGTACAGCTGTAACCCTGGCCCACTAACTTTCTAATGAAACCCATGCCACAGTGGGTACCAACAGGAAAACAAATACCCTTTTGTCCATGGAAAGTCTGGCAGGGAAGCAGATCCACTTTTGTTTCAATAACAAATTTCCTTTGACTGCAGCCCTCCCTTTGATTTTTTTCACAGTTAGTCAAATTGTCAGAATACCCAAGGGCAGGAGGAGACCTACCGTACTTTGGGTTACAGCTGCCAATTATTCGAAACAAAGAATCTATGCACAATTAGCAAAGAAACTGCTAAATCAATTCTTACAGTTCTGCCTTAATGGGAGGTGGTTTCATTCCTCAGACTGGTTTCTTTTTCATATGCACACACATTCAGTAGAAAAGCCTGGAGCAGTGAGGAATGTCTGGCATTTCTGCTGTCAGTGTGCATGTACATTGGAGTCTGTTATTTTTAGCAGCCCGTCACATTCAAGTATGCATGAATTCTCACGTAACCTCATAGCATGAGCAGCTCAGGGAGTCAGGGATGTGAGGCTTTATCAGATCAAACACACAACTTGGTTCCTGCTGAGTGTTTTTCACACAAACACTTGCTGCATATTCCAATCCAGGGGTAAATGATACTATAAGATTGAAATGGAGAAGAGAAGCAGAAAAGGCTGTGGTGGCTGTGGTATAGCATAACTCTGCAGGACAGAGCTAAAATTCATTAACCTGGAGATGGCATGGGGAAAGCTGATGTTCAGTGCATTTTAGACAGCCATATGTCTTTTGTAAGTGGCTCTAAGAAAACGTTTCTTTCTTAGGAGAAATTTTCTGTAAATAGAAGATTTCTGGTGGATGTACTGTAGTTTTCTGACCTGTGCCTAGAAATGAAGCCTTCTTTCTTCTGTCTTGGCCAGATCATCTGATAAGCAGCCTTTAAGGGCCTTCACAGTAGAAGTAAAACAGGGTCAGCTTTACAAAGAAAGCCCAGGGAAGGTCAGCTTTTGAGAATATTTGAGACATAGTTATTCACGTAAGAGAAAGGGGCAAATTTGAACTGGAATTTTCCAGAGCTTTTTCAATTTCCCTTTATTTCCAAAAAGAGTAAGGATACCATTTCTTACAATGCCAAAGCCCAGCAAATGTAAGAAAAAACACTTAAGAAAATATCCCAGTGTCAGGGGCAGAGGATTTACTGGTTCAGCCACAGAAAAATTTTACAATGAGCTTCCACTTAAAGAGGGCATTGTTTTAAAGATAGGGCAAGGATCTCTAAACTGCTGAGTGGTTTTAGATACCTGAAATTTTGCAGGCCAAGCGGAGGACAGTTTCAAGTGCCTTGCATCTCTGCTATAGCACCAAAACATCCAAAATCACTTGACATGTAAATGATTAGATGCACTGAAAAAAATAAACAGGACTGTATTCCATCAGAGCACTTCTTAAAAAAAATTAGTTTTTCAGTAAAATGAGGCAGAAATAAATGTGAACCATGGGTCAAGTATTTTTTCATTTTTTTCATTGAAGTGTTTAATCAGACTTTCACTATTTAATTTAATCAACAAAGCTTGGGCCTAAAGCCCTTTTGCTGAGGGAAATCCAAGTTTAGAACATAAATACAAGATTCCTGCCTAATGCAGCTTTGATCTAATGAATAATAACATGGAGTGATTCTTGTTCTATTGCTCCCAGAACACAAATGAAGTGGCCTTTGTGTTAACTTTCTCTGGTCTTGATTACATCTGTATGTCATTTATGTCTAAGAGAGTAAGACAAAAGCAATTATAATTCTGTTGGCTTAAGGGCAATCTCTGCTTTTGGACACAGAGAGGTTTAAAAAGGGTTGAATTGACTTTTTCCCCCTCCCCCATTTTTATTTTAAGTTTCTTTTAAAAAACAGGATGAAGAAATGGAAAAAAATGAGCTAATGATATGGCTGCTAGTGCTACTTGTTGCTTCTTGTGAGCTTGTCCAGAGTTCATAATGCACATTTCCTTCAGAGAGGAGATAAAGTTTTACATAAATATAGATAGCATGGTGTCAAGCTACTAGGGCTGTGCAGGCTTAAGGCAGCCTCTAAAAATACTGTGTATGATTATGCTGAATGTCTTTCTAGTCCCCATGGTAACCAAAGGAACAATCAGTTGCTCTGAGGACAAGTGAAAAAGAAATGCTATGAGAAAAACAGACCCTTTCCGACTAGAGCAAGGAAAAGGCATGATCTCTGCAGTCTCCTAGAAATAATGTACACTGTCATTATAACTTGCAGTATGCAAACAAAGATCCAAGTATCACAAAGGGGATGGAAAATACAGAGCTGGCACGAGGCTCTGTGGTTTTATGATTGAGCTTGAGGTACAGAGGTAATTTTCAGCCTGTAATTATTATTTCCCTGCTACTGCTAAGGCTTCCATAGACTAATCTCTACTCTTTCAGGGTTTCTAATTGGGTATCCTCTGAACAAAGCCCCACAGCTCATTTTGCTCAGCATCAGTCATCTTTTAGAGGTGCATCAAAGCCACTGCCAGGTATAAGTAGGATTGCCTTACTCCAGGGCAGAAGTACCTATTAACACCAACATAAGATATCTGCAGCATTCCCACCAGAACTCACCAAGCTGAGTTTCTTGTCACAGCATAATCTTATGTGAATTTTCATAAACAAAAATATTAATTTTCAATAATGATGATGTATGGGAGATCAGCTTGATATACCGAAGATATGTGATCTTGTTTTTGTTGTAGAGATCTCACAGAGCAGGAAGGAAATGTTCCTGAGGAGCACAAGGGAAAGGAAGAGGATCTGGAGCATGAATTTGCAACAGAGAATTGGAGGAAGTAGCTGGGGAAGATGAACACCTGGCACAGTAATTGAAGTTCATAACATGATTTCACATGTGAACATCAAACCTGTACCAAACATTTAAAACCATGTATGTTTAATACACTTTCTATAAGCATTTATCTATGCAGCAGAACATATAAAAATGTCACTAGAATACAACTATATTAATAACTGTAACAGTGAACAGTTCATAGTCATAACTGATTTTAGTCATTGTCTAAATCACTAATTGAGCATCCCACAATGCTCAAACTAGCAAAATAGTATTTTCTATCAAATGATTGCTTAAAAGCATTTTCTTGCATCTTACTCTAAAGCTTGAAGAGTTCTTTTGGGCTCCACACCAGAAAAATGAGTGCCACTGAAAGAGATCCTTTATGTTATGTCTCTGATCTCAGAAACACTGGCTCTAAATGCAGATTTAGGAATCCTTCACCTCATCATTCTCAGCAGGCATTGTCTTTTGAAATCTCTCCCATTATTTGAAAAGACAGCAGAAAAATTTCAACACATTAAGTGTAAACTGTAGAGAAAAATGTATTTCTCATTCCTGCATGTCACTTCCAGAATTTCAGCAGCAGATGTAACGGAGCTACCAGAGCTTCTGAGACCAGATTCAAGATCCCTTCCTTCTGCCCTAGGTAAGGTACACTGTTTTCTTGGCAGTTTTTGAGTGGCACCTCCTAGGCAGAAATACATGTACGTGTGCTAGGCTTTGGAATTCCACACCGTTAATTTGGAATTCTACCATATGTGGAATGATCTGGACAGGGTTCCAGGACACAGGGGGCCCACTGGATGTGATGCACAGACTGACCTCTCAGAGCTGAAGTGTACACTTGCACTAGGACTGGCCCTTTCAAAGTATGATCCATCAGTGCACCATAAGCAGAATGCAGCTTATACAGCAGTCTCAATTTACATTATGCATTACTGCCTGTCACTGTAGTAATTACCATTAATGGATAATAAAAGACAAATCATCCTCATGTGTCCCTGTAATCCTCAAATTCATACATGTCCGTCTAGTAAATAAATTTACTTTATATTAGTAGCATGTTTACCAATTTATTTTCCAAATTACATTTAATGAAAAATTATATTTTTCACCATTATATCTCATAAGGCAGAAATTTTTAGCATTATTGTTGTCTGTCTTCTCTTGATGCAGGAAATCTAAATCCCTCATGGTTTTTTTTTGCTGTATTTATTTGCTTTCCAACACCCCTTCTCTATCACTGGAGAGCACAAGTCTCAGGAAGTTATGGCCATGGAAGAAGGATGTTAGAAGCAGCAGGAAGAAGATGGATGCAAGATCCAAGTTGGACAAAACTTCAAAGCAAGAACATATGCACTCACCCTCTTATCTCCTTTCCGCTTTATCAAGACACATCTCTTGCTTCAAACACACCTAACAGCATAAGGTCTGTCAGTGTACCTTGAAACATCAGTGAAAGTGACTAGGTCTACAGAGTCCTGGGGAAAAGAATAGTGGCATTTTAACCACATGAATGCATCATTAATCAAGTAGTAAAAAAGTGCTGGGTTTACAAAGTATGTCCTTGTTCTCCAGTCACACTGGATTTTATCACTTCCAACAAACTGTTGGTAGAGCATGACAAAAGAAAAGAACAAGATCTTTGGATTATCAAAGCTCACTGTCAGTCATTGTGAGGACTGCAAATGTTGATAACATCCTGGGCTGGGCATCCAGGTCAGATATCCGAGTGCAGAGCTGTTTTTCACTCCTGCATGTGCTGAGGGAGAGCCTTAAGGGAGTTGTACAAAGGCAGTCTGAAGATCATTGCTCTTCCCTGCCACACACTTCATGGCTAAAAACTGGAGGAAAACTTACGAACACTATAAATAAGGAAAAATAAATACAAAAAGACTAAAAGAGGTTACAGTAAAGCAGAAATTAGAAACAGGCATAAGTAAAAAAACAAGCAACAGTCTAAATAGAGACAGGTTGGCATCAGTTCAAGCTATGGGACTTCAAATAATTTAAGGCAGTCACCTTTAAAAAGAAGCCGTAGCAATGCAGTGGTTGTATCAACAGCTTAAGCCCTTCTACAGAGTAAAATCTCTGTTCTTCTTTCCCCTGTTTACTCTGTTTTCTCATGCATCTTGCATCTCCCTCAGGTCCTAGTCCTCACAGATAAATTTTCCTCCTTCTCAGAAATGCATTATTTAGAGTACTTAACCCCAGGGGTTTTTTAAATTATACTGATAAGCAATGGTATTTTTCTGGGTCTTTGACAAGGGGTGACAATTTTTAAATTAAGGCAACACAAAATTTTGCACAATTGTTTTTACTGTATTATGTCTCAAAATAACAGCAAAGCAGTTAAAAGTATAATCACTTCTGGAGAGATAAAAGTGCTTTAACTTTGCCATCTATAAAGATGAACAATTAAGAAAAACTAATGTATGAAAATGAGGTTACCATAAAATAGCCCGGAATAGTTATGCTGAACATTTTTTGTTAAATGGGGATAAAATATTACTGAAAAATATTACTGAAAAATCTTTTTAAAATGCCCTGTCACAGAAAACATAAATGGTATTGGCTTTCTCCCAAGTGGAAACAAGCTGAAATATCCATGGGGTCTTAAAGATTTCCCAGAAACTCCATGAAACTGCGAAGTGTGTCACAAGGAGGATTTTCCTGATGAAACCATGTATAAATAGTTTAAATAAAGTAAGCAAAGGAGTTAATTCTGGCAGAAGAGATCCACCGTGAGTTATTGAGAAGTTGCTAACTCCTCATGTGTCACTCTCAATTTAAATCAATGGATATTACAGCTCAAACCACCAGAGAATAGTAAAACCTGGGACTGGTAACTTCTTATGTCATTCCCAGTCATAGACTTTGGGTTTCTGGGAATGTTCTCTGCCCCTTCTTGGCTCAGTACAGGACACTGCCTACCCCACTGCCTTCCTACCCCTCCTGCACACTGAGGACAAGGTAGGTGCAGCTAGCTAGTTGAGAAAGATAATTTGTTCCAAGCTGTTTCTCAAGTGAATGTCAGATGAATTTATAATTGTGAGAACTCTTGAAACATTTCCAGCCTTACATAACATGTTTGTTTTAGGGCTCCAGTAATGTCTGTAATGTGTGGGTCTGCTGAGATTTGGAACAGATGCATTATTTTCCTCAGCCACCTGGAAGAAAGTAAAATATTGAAAAAAGGTGGTTTATAACAACTCCCTGGTGTCCACAAGCTGGTCTGGTTAATAAAAGAGAAACATTTCTGATTTTTTTCAGCTGCAAAACAAATAGCAAACATATCATTGCTGCTTTCTGTCAAGGACATTAAAATGTCAGGAGGTTTGCAAGGCTTAAAATCAACACACAGTAGCTTGCCTAGTGTCCCGGTTTGAGGGTACATTAAGGATTTGTGAATATACTTTTCAGACCTGTCCTGTATACCTGAAACTGAAGAGAGAAGGCCTCAAACCTGTGTGCAATTTAGTGTAAACCAGGTGGTTTTAGCAGGAGTTAGAAGAAATTCATAAGGTTGTTCCAAGTTCATAAATTATTTTACTGGGAAAAAGACACATTTGAAGTTTACACTTTTGAGAGTAAAAGATATTTGAAAAAGTGGCCAAGATCAAATGGCAGCCCAAAGAATGGACTTCTCCAGACTGAGCAACGTTCAGCTTGTTGCAAATGCCCTTGAAATTACTGGCAAACTCTTTCACATATACAAATATTACCAGCCACAACATTTGCTGAAGTCCTTCCTTGCTTCCCTTCAATATAATGAAATGTGACAAAATCTTTTGTAATCCCCATTTCTTTCTTTGAGAGTTAGGGCCTGTCTGTCTTCAGGCTGAAAAGAGGAGCTTTGTGAGCACAGCCCTGGGCCCAGGGGCAGGCCCAGCACGTTGTCTGCCAGCAGTGACGTTGTAGATGGAGCAAAGCCTCAGGCAGGGATCAGGAATGTGTGAGGAGTAGATGGAGCAAAGCCTCAGGCAGGGATCAGGAATGTGTGAGGAGACCCTGCTAACCTACAAGGCTCCATCTGCCGCTCTGCTCATGTATGGTCTCATGGCCTCAGAGCTGGTGGCGTCCATAACAAGAAATTCCCAAGTTGGGTCAAGAGGGAGCTTCTCTCATGCAGCCATTGGTTCTTAAAGGTGGTGAATAATAAATCTTCCTGTATGCAGAGGCCATGGACTATGACAGACCAATCCACAGAATCTGGATATTGACAGGAGAGATAAGCCTTTAAAGCAGCTCTATAGGGGTGCTTTAATATCCAGGATTTCTCAGGTGGATTTACTTTTAAAAAAGTGTTTTAAAATGTCTTCACAGGCTTACCAAAGTTTTCCCCCATTCAGATATACAAGGTTTTGCCTGAATTATTTTCATAAATTTTCCTGAAATGTCATCAATGTTAGGTAAATGATGTGTTTCTTAACTAATGCTGTGAATAGAGAGGACAATAGTATATACAGCAAAAAGCACTTGTCAGAGACAAGAGGCTTTGTCCCAAATATACACATTTCAACAGTACATGTAAAGATCAGTTGTTTCATCAGACATCTTAAGCTGCTGGCCTAAAAATAATGTTTGGGTAGATAGTATTCTAAAGAAAGAACTCTGGCCGGCTGTATTTGCAGGCTTTACAACCCTGCATGTACTTCTTTACATGTTACAACTCAGCTGCAAGACATATACACTGGAATGTCCAAACTAGGTTTCAGATCTATATATTTTATTGAAATTATTTTTTTTCATTTCGTTGGAACACTAAAATTTCAAAGGAAACAATCTGCCTCTATTGCCAAGAGAACATCAAGTTTATCTTTTTTCTCTGCATTTCAGAGATCGAATGGCAATGATTAAAATATGATTTTGTTGCAAATATTTATGCATCACTAACAAAATTCCTGTATTGTTCTTGTGTGCTAGCCATTGTATAAGACACAGTCTTTATCCCACAGTCAGTTCATCCCATCTTTGAAATATAAATTATGACATTTACATAGCAAAGTGCTGTGTAAAGGGATCAGTGTGAGAGAAGCTGGCACTTCTTGAAAAAAATAAACCAAATAAAATGTTTATTTTTCAAGCCTCTTTTTTGCTAAGTGAGCTAGAATATAAGGACATTTAGTTATAATACTAAGAAAATGAAAAATTGAATACATTCCTTTCCTTTCACCCCCCCAAATCTAAATCTTCATTATCTAACAATTTACAATAAGCTACATCTGCAAAACTGCATAGCTGCATTTGAAAATCCCAAAGGCCTAGTGCAATTCCTAACAGATGTATCATTGCTTTTAAACAAAGGGGAATAATGTGGCCCACTAACCACAAGAAATACATCAAATTATATCTCTGGTGATGACTCTAGTGTCTGGTGATGATATCATGTGCCAAAGAGTTTTTTCAGCATCTTACACAAACCAAGAATTAGGCCTGTCTGTGAAGCTCAGCAGAGAATTGCACTATAGTTCACTTCTTATTGACTTTTCAGAAATGTTATGGAACATTTAATTGAAATGATAATGCATTTATGAAGTCTATTATTTAGTAAACCATTTGTTATCCTCACATCATGGATATAATCCAGATATCAGGTTTACAGGCAATGTCTTCTTGTGTTAGACTCAAAATTGCTCTGCTGAGGTTTGATGACGTGCTTGATTTTTCTAACTAAGCCCAATCTGGAGGCAAAGTGGGAGTGAGACAAGCAAACCTGGATGAAATTCTAATGGGATAGAAGGGTTAAGATGAGTAGTTAAGGATACAAGGGGAGGAAAAAGAGCAAGAAACCAAGGTGACAATGCAGAAGAGAAGACAAACTGAAAGGTACATCAGAGAAGTGACAGCAGGTCTGGACCCAAACAGGGCTTGTCAGCTAATATAGAAATTACATGGACCTGTAGCCTTCAAGCAGCTCACATAATTGCCAGTTATCCCAAACATTGTTTAGTCCATTTAGTCCATATCTAAAAATTGCCACTCTTCAAAACTCTTTGGCCTGTTTGCGCTAACTTTTTGGAAAATGTTAGTTGGAATGAGATGGAAATGTGCAGGGTTAGTTGGAATGAGATGGAAATGTGCAGGTTCTTTCTAACTCATTCACAGGTATGAAGCCTGGCATCATTCCATTTACTGTCATACAGAGCTTCATCAGCCTTGGAGTCAGCTGCATGTCTGCATCACTGCCCTGGCCTGCAATCAGCTGTTCTTGCATGCATAACAGCCTAGCCTTCAGATAAAGTGGTTCTCAAGTCTGTGACTTTTCTCTGTCTTCATTCAATCAACATTTAATATTAGGCACCACCTAGCTCTCAGCCTCTCAAGCATAATGAGCTACATCAGCAAAACTGCATTGCTGCATTGCTCCTCTGATGCTTTATAAGCCATTAAATTACTGTCAAAGCATTAAAAAAAAAAAAAGTCTCAGTAAATTTTTACATTAAGTATTATCAAGTAACTGAAAATTAGCACTGGCATGCCTTTTCCCAGTTACCTAAAGGAAAAGGTTATTGTAGGTTGCTCACTGTTAAGCATATTCTTTTATCATATAGCCCATTTTTATTTTCTTAACTGCCATTGTGCATTATATTAAGTTTAATATCCAGTATCACATTTTTATCTGACCTTTTAGTGGTATTTCTCATAAAGTAGCTATCTTCAGAGATCTTTCTACTCACTGGAGAAATACTATATTGATTGTCTACCATTGTACACAGTAAATTCTGTCAATAGCATCTAGATAAGTACAAAAGGTTCTTCTTCCTACTAGAAGTATATACAAATACACATTTACTTTTCATGGTATGACATCAAGCAGTTAATGGTCATTCAGAAAATTTGCCACAGCATAACAAGATTACTGGTGAATAGCATATAAATCTTATAGTAAAAACATTCATGCAAACTATACAAGGAATTCAAAGACTAACAGAGAGTAAGGGTGTATCTAAGAAATACTTTGCTTAATTCTACCTATGCTCAACTTTTTACAGGGAAATTTCTAATTGAACTTCTTATAATAGATTTAAAGCTGCTAATTTCCTTAGGAGGAAGGGTATAAAAATATAATTCATGCTATAAAGAATTACCTATCTTCCATCAGAAGATTTTGAATTCAGCTGTGAAATTAGCCTCTCTCTCATCCTTCATCAGGTACATTTATGAAAGGGACATCTTTACACCTTTATCAAGAATTCTTGATGAACAACTTGAAAGAAACAAACTTCTGATTAGGATGATTGAATGTTGCATGGCTGCAGAAACTCTAGTGTTTTGAGAAAGTAGAAGCATGTCTTGTCTGATGAAGACAATATTTTACAGATTAATTTAGGATGGAGATTGTCTGAAAACATCAGACATTCTGATGAAAGATGGAATTTAGGACTCATCAAACATCTCAGAATATTAAACTGATAAAAACTTAATTCTATCTGCTAGCAGAGACAATATTTTTGCCTGTGCATTGTCTGATGATGATTTCAAGTTCACTGGGGTTCAGTGAAATTCTGGGATGTTCTATGATTGTTTTCAAATTATATTAAGTGGCATTTTTACTTCAGTTTGGTTTCAGATGGGCAATCTGATGTTCAAGTGATCTGAGGATTTATTTTTAAGGGCACAGGCTATCTGTGGCTATCTGACAGGAATTAGATTTGCACAAGTATGGTCTCACTAATTCTTCACATGCCCAACTCCATCTGCATGAGAGGAAGGAAGAAAGGATAGGGAACTCTAAATCTCCACTACAGGGCAGCTGGTAGGAAATGACAGGCACTGCAAGGCCATTACCAGCCACTCCCAGACCTAGAAAACTTCTGTCATAATCAGACCATCTAAGACACAGCTTACCCCTCTGGTTAAAAGTTCATGGAGGTGTTGTACATGGTAGATTTGTCTTCCTTTGATCAACCAAACTTCTATTCAAAATAAAGGCAAAGATCACCAAAATGAAAAATAAACAAGGAAAGGAAAGGAAATAGCACATAAGAAGGAACAACAGTAAGCTTTCTCTGAGACACAACAGGTCAGCTTCAGAGTTTTTAAAATACTTTAAGAGGCCTGCATTATTATTTCTTTCTTACAGATGGGAGACTTAAATATTGAGAGCTTAAATTAATTGCCTGAGCATGCCAAAAGCTAATCCAAGAACTAAACCTTCCTGTTTCTTATCTTCAAGGCCATCCTGCCTTCAATTAATTGCTCCAAATCTAGTCAAACAAAGTTAAGAGATGTTTTTTCCCTCTGTCTACCTTGATCCAGAATATACTTTAGGATCAAGATGTCAAATAGTATCAATGTAAATCCAATAAGTCTGGAGACAAGAAGGTGAGCAGCTTCATTAGCCAAGTGTCCTCTCCAATGTGTTTAAGAGCAAAACTTTCTCCTAAATTCTATTTAAATACTTAGGCTAACTCATAGCTTGACTGCTAGAGTTAAAAACCATTTTCTTGCTTTTTTATTCCAGTTCAGGCAACTAATTCTACCTCTGACTTTTAGCTTTAAAAAAGCATTTTATTTTGGTTCAATCATGTATATAAAACACATTTAAAAAAGGATATACTGTGCAGACTGTAGAGTACTCCCTAATAGTTCATTTCCACTTTTCAGTACACAGGTCTCTGTGTTGCCTTCAGGTCAGAGAAACAGAATTGTAACAGAGAATAGAAACCCCGTTACTGAAAAACAACTAATATATGGATAACCAATATACAGATAAATATGTGAAAATATTAATCTCAGATACAAGGAACAAGACTCCTAACCACTGGTTTTGGCTGGAGTAGAATTAATTTCTTCCCAGTGGCTGTTATGGGGTTGTGTTCAGGATTTGTGCTGAACACAGGGTTGATAACACAGACATTTTTTTTTTTATTTCTGAGCAAGGCTTGCACAGAGCCAAGGTCTTTTCTGCTTTCCATGCTGCCATGCTGGTGAGGAGGCTGGAGGTCCATGGGAGGCTGGGAGGAGACACAGACAGGAGAGGTGATCCAGATTGACCAGAGGGATATTCCAGACCACACAACATCACGCTCAGTATAGGAAGTGGGGGGAGAAAGGAAGAAGAGGGAATGTTTGTTTTCCCAAGTGATCATTGTGCGTGATGGGGCCTCGGTCTCCTGGAGATGACTGAGCTTGGGAAGCACTGAATTAATTTCTTGTTTTGCTTTCCTTCCCCTGTTAAACTGTTTTAATCTCAACCTGTAAGTTTTCTAGCTTTTTTCCCTAGCTTTTACCCTTCTGACCCTCTCCACATACCAGTTGATAGGGGGATAAGAGGCTGCTTGGGGTCGTTTGCGGGATGGGGTGAAACCATGACATCCTGCCATCTTAAAATCTTTATCAAAGGAATACACAATCTATTAACACAGTAATAGCAACTTACCACTTACAAAACCACATTTTAAATACTGCAAATAGTTCTTACATGGTGGTATTTCTTTCACAAGGAATAGAACTTTCTAGGTGATAATGAGTAAATCAGCATGTAAGTAAAAGCAGGTACAATGTATTTAGATATGCTGCAGATCTTGAAAATTAGGAATTTAATATATATTTCTTTTTGTACATCCTGCACTCACTTCTGTGCAGATTTTCACCATGGACTGAACAAATTAATTCCCTCAGTTTACTTCAGGGATTATTCCACACTTTGAGGAATTTAATAGGGTAGCTCAATGTTCAATGGCCATTTTTCTCCTCCCAAAATTGTGTTCTATTTAAACCACCTCAAAAAAACCCTTCCTTCCATTTTCCCAAACATTTCGTTCAAAATAATTGTGAATTGTTGCCATATTCAGACACTTCATGATGGTTGCTTGGCAAAAGATCTGTTAACTCCCTTAGGAAACGAGTCCCCATGGGACCATAAATGCTGGTTTTCTCTTACATCCATTCCCTTTGACAGAACATTTTGGTGAGGACTTTGGATCACTTGTTTAGGTACAGGGTCACCAGAATCATGCAACAGAGAGTCATGTGGACTACAGAGGTCACTAGATAGGCATAAGAAATATATGCATCTTAGAAATAAATACATGTAATCACTACAGTCACAAAGACTTTAACTCATATAAATATAAAATATTTCATAATTAAAAGAAAATACATGTAATAAAGGAATACCATTTTCAGTGGAGATTTCCTTTCTGGCTCCAGCTGGAAATTCATGTATTCTATAGAGATATTTAGCTAATTTGCTCTCAAGTTTACAAGACAAAAGGGAAGTATGGATTTTCTGCCTGATTGCCAGAGGTTTTATTCAGGGCCCAAGAGAGAAATGTGTTCATGTAAGTCATGATCCTGTGCATGCTTCCTTAGTGTGCTGTGCCAAGACTGATGTAACAAGCCTTGGGAATCTTCACTGAAGACCCTAATGTGCTAACTGAGATCTGAGATAGCAGCCATCATCCTGACAGTCTGGCAAGCTGTCTAGAAGAATTCTCTGAATCTGCTGGAAGAGTCAAAGATATTCTCTAAAGAGTGAAGGATTTCCTGATATCTTGCCCAAACCACAAAAGCTAGTTTTTATGTGGATTCCAATTTCATTTGTAGCTAGCACTCACAAGGATGGACCCTGTGTAATAAAATCTACCTAGGAAAAAAATTAAATCTTTTCTAGGATAATGTCACCAAGGTTTTTATTGGTGTCCTAGAAAAGGAATACATTTAGTGAAATCCTGTCCTTAAATTGTAGTCACATATTATCCCTGGCAATCATATTAGGGAAGATTTCTAAGTAAATTGGTCATGAGTGTTCCTTGGGATACTTCTGTTTTCAGGAGCTGCAACGAACTGCTCTGTTTATTCAGTTTACTTGCATTGGGAACTTGTGTAAACAAACAAAAATTAGGACAGACACCTGGGACATTAAAGAGAATAGGATTTCTTCCTAATGAAAATATACTGTTCAGTGGTGTCATATTGAACTGTAGTAAGATGACATTACTGGAACTGATCTCCTGATCTTGTATCTAAGACACCAAATTCCTTCTCCTTAACACACAGAGTCGAGAACTACAGGAGTATTATTCTATTATCTGGGTGGAAATCCTGGCCCAACAAGAGTCTTTCCCAGGACTGACCATGAAGTGTCAATGACATCATCACAATGACTTAGCAGAAAGAAGATTCCAGCCCTGTCTTATCCCTTGGCAATTTTTATGAGATTTTAATGTTAATGTTTTAATGTTAATTTAAAGATTTTTATGGGCTTTCAGAATGAAAAAAAGGCCACCTGTTTGGTTGAAGATAGAAAGACAAACCAGAAAAATAGTGGTCCACTTAGGTAAGCAGTTTCTATAACACTTTTCCAAGATCATATCTTATTAAGAGCTTAAATTGTAAGTACTTACATTTTCTATAATCCCATAGGAAAATTAAGATTATGATTTTAAAACAGCTGAAATGAGCTGCACAGTCACTGACATCAGCTTTCTTCAGACCAGACTTAGTACTAGTATCTTGGTTGCTTTGCAAGAATCTGTGAAAGTAAAGCTATAACATTTTCTGTGAAAGTCTGGGATTAACATTCTAGTTTATACTTAGTAATAAGCAGTCAACTACTCAAGATTTGGTTTACAAAATAAAGCAGTAATTGTTGTGGCATTTCCATTTTCTTTTATTCTTTTATATTTACTATTTTATCCCTTTTATATTTTACTATATAAAGTAGTAATTAATTTTAAAAACACCATGCATGCATAAATATTCTAATAGTCAAATAAAAACTATTATGGATTTTAATAGTTAAATACTGCTAATGCTAATGCCTCCGCAAGACAGGTAAGATGGTTTGCAAAGTTTCTAGTGGAGAAGCAAAATCGTAACCAGTAATTCAGCACAGAACAGAAGCACACTTCTCCTTTCTAACCACCTGTGAACAAGTGATGCCACAAAGCCCACCAGGCTGGTACTTGCAGTGTTAGTCTCAAAAGAGACACCAAGGCTTGAATGAACTCAGGTTCATTCTGTGTCTGAGTAATTTTCCCGAGCTCTGGTGGTGTTCAGAGCCACTAGGAAGTTCTCACATCTGCCAACCTTGCAAGCCAAGTCATTTTATTTTCCAGTGGTGCAAATCCAGCACTAAAATATGCAAAATTTCTGACCACAGCTATAGCTTCATGTAGCCCAAACTCTTTAAACTTCTAATATAAACAATTTCCCCAGACATATTTTTCTGCTCTTTCATAAGTGTGGGCTATTCTTGTTTTAATCTAATTTAAATTAGAGACAGAACTAAGAGCTACAATACAGGAAAGCCGAAAGGAAGAGACAAGATTATTACTAGGAGAACACAACCTACACTGTGTGTTACTGCACAGCGTAAGTCCTGACCTTCTGTCAAAGCCTCTCTCTAAGCTCTTGTACCTTTAAATAGTGCATCAAGAGTGAAGCAAACAGCAGCAGGTATGGGGGGGGGGAAAAAGCTGGAGACCATGACCAGCTTTTTTTCATTTGTGAACATCTCATCACAGAAGGGAAGCAGCAGCTCAACGGTTATTTGTTTTTCCTTTGCTTTCTTATTCTCTCAAGTGTGGTCAGTCATATTTGGGTAATTATTGCTACAAAGAATCTACAAGATGGATTCACTGTAACTGCATCAGAACATCTCTACCAGATTACTTAAATTTCAAGTTATGTAAGTAAATAACTTTTTATAAAGAAAATTAAAACAATTACTGATAAATCTGGCTTACTTTCTGGACTGTTTCTCTGATTAGAGTAACATAGTTAAATGTGAAATCATTCATGGGGGAATGACTCATAAAAAATTCAGGCCTATAAAATAGCTAAAAGCAGCTCTAAGATCTGGCTGAACATTAATTCTGGGTGTCATTTAGTGAAGAGTCATCTTACACTGCAAATGGCACCCATCTAAACCTTGTAGGTTTGAAATTAAAACAAAAAGAAGGCTGGTCTAATTTAAAAGTGAAACTATGGGTTAGGATGAGCAGTTCAGTACTAGAATACAAAACTATTGCAAACGGAATTTTTTTGTGAGAGAAATCCCTACTACACTTCAAATTATGGTCATGTGGAAGCAACATTTTAAAATTTTCTGCCAAGATTGGAAGTCTTTTAAAGGCACTATTCAAACACAATATTGTGCGTTAATGCAAAAAACTCTAGACAAATGGAGTTTACTAGAGAAGGCAACAGTGACTTGTCAGGACTTTAAAAAGTTTGTTAATCTAAAGCAATAGGTAGGAGCTATGCCCCTTTTTATCACTCCCAACGTGCAAAATCCTTGAACTCAAAAAAGTAAGATGACATTTTCTAATATATACCTGCAGATCAAATAAAAAAAACTAGCTGCTTGTGAAATAGGATTTGGAGTAACAATAGTATTCCACCAAAAAAAAAAAAAAAAAAGAACATAGGATGAAGGTTTTAAAATCTACAATAATGTTTGCCAGTAGCCAGAAACAAGCTGTCCTTTTCTGACTGCAAGGTACTTATTGTTTGTTATTGCCTGAATTGATTGTGGATATAAAAGAAATCCCAAATAATCCCACAGCAATATTTAAATACTCTCAGTATAAGAGAACAGCCTGGCAACATCCAAGGCTGAATGCAATCCTGCCAAAGCATTTCAGATGGAAGAAAACATTTATTCCACTTCTGCAATGTCTCCAGTCTGTTGCACTCCATTCAAGAAAGCTATTTCCAAAAAGCCTAATTAAGAAAAAATCCTTTCCTGTGACAGCATTTGAGTTTTTAAATAAAAATGTAGGTTGCCAAATAACTGATTTTTACCCAGAGATAGAGAAAATCATGGTTAAAACAGCTTGAGTATTCCTTCAGGAACTGGAATAGCTCTCTGTATATGAAAGTCGTCACACTTATCTCTCAGGTGTAGAAAGAAGATGGCTTTCTACAAAAAGAGTGACCTAGGAAAGAGCAAGCCCTCAGCTTGGTGTCTCCCAGCAGACTTTCATGGAAGTGTGAAATCTCTATTATTGAAATCCATAACTAACAGTGCCAAATCTGTCACCCAAGCACAGGAAAAGAACAGGAACCACCATATGTCCCTCTGGGAAATGTTTTTAACTGAATGACTCGGAATCTTTCTCTGAAGCATCTCATTCAGGCCTCTCTTGTCCTTGTTCACCAGCCAGGTCCTGCCATTCTGGGTCAGGCTGATGATATGCCCTAATAAACACCGTGACCTTCAATTCTGAATTCAAGTTCACATTTAAGTCCTCTAGCTGTGAAAGCAGGTAAGATAGAAAAAAAAAAATTCTTCAGTGTAAGAGAAAATCCTCCCTTACTACCACTAGTAGCTGGTTCAATAAATGGTGAAATTGCTTCCCAGTGCCTCTGGACTGTCTATTGCAGCCTAGTATGTGTCACTTCAGTAAAATTAACCTGCTCCTATATTCCTAATGCATTTTTGCATTTGCCTAAAAAATTTCAGAGGCCTTGATGAAATCTTTCCTTTTTTCTCCCTGCTAAAACAAAACAGTATCTTATTTCCTTTTCTCTGGACAATTCCTGACTACTTTCCCCCTGCCTCTGGACACCTTTTTCATGCTTATCTCTATGAAAAGAGACATGATGCACTTTGCCATTTCAGTCCTTGGGATGGCTGCACATGAGATTCACCACTTACAGCATCTCATAAAGATATAAGTAAATAATGAGATTTGCTTTGGCAACTAAGCAACAGCACATGACTTGTGGGAATGTAAAGCTGTATCACTGAGGGAGGCATCAAAAAACCACAAACATCTTCACCAAATGCAATAATTAGGTTTGTTCCCTTATTGCAGGAATTGCTGTTCTGTTCCATTTCTGAACAGATTCAAACAGATATTCGATTCATAGCTTTTAAGCTAAACACAGCTAGCCAGATCTTCTTGTAACTTACACATATCTGATCTGTACTCTGCTCCATCTGTTAGCAGGCTGTAATGCTTAAGCCCCGTGAAAGGACCATTCATAACACTGCCAGCTGGACAGCAAATTCATTGGGCCCAAAAGAAAAGGAGAAGTTATGCTGGAGTGTCGGATCTCAGGATCTCAGTCCTGAGGTGCCGGGCCACCGAGACCACCCTTGGGGGGCTCGGGAGTCCTGGAATGTTGCCAGAAGTGTCTGGTGGCAGGACTTTGACCCTACACGGGAGACAACACCTGTATGAGCATAGGAGGGCTTCACCGGGGTGAATGGTGAAGGGATTAGTTAATTAGAGGGTGAGACACAGGGTTTAGGATTTATGTACAGGGGGGTTTAGAGAAGTAAGATGGAGGAATTGGGGTGTGTCCTGTCCTTCTTCTTCTTCTTCTCCTCCTCCATCTTCTTTGGTGATGGTGGCACTTTTGGATTGGTTATTACTGAAAGTGCACCGGGTAATAAGAATAAATGGTATTGGGGAAAAATGATAAATATTGTACACGTAACAATGGGTATATAAAGATAGGTGGCTGCCTGGAGGGCGGCACAGTGTGCTCATGGCTGACTGCTGAGCAGATCTCTGTTCGGCTGAAAGAACATCTTTTAGATAAACAATTAATAAACATAAAAACCGAAAAGAAGAACTGAAGCCTCTTCTCGTCCTTCGATACGCGGGCTGTCCCAAGGCCACTCCGGGCCTTTCCAGGCCCTTCAAACAGCCGAAAACCCGACACTGGAGGTGCAGAGGTTTCCTTACCATGTCATAGCAGGCTAAGTGAGAAAAAAAAGGAAAGTAACAAACCATGTCATAAAAGACAGGACTCGTGGAAATGGCATGAAACTGTCTCAGCAAGGTTTAGGTTGGGTATCAGGAAAATGTTCTCCACCCAGAAGGTGTTTGGGCACTGGAACAGACTCCCCAGGAAAGTGGTCACTGCACCAGAGCTCAAGAAGCACTTGTACAGTGCTCTCGGGAACATGGTGGGAATCTTGGAAATGCAGGGCCAGGAGCTGTACTCAGTGATCCTTGTGGGTGCCTTCCAACTCAGCTGATTCTGTGGCTCTATGAACTAGGCAGCCAGAACAATTGCAAAACATGAGTCTGGTATTCTTAGTATGTTTGCTTTAAAATATGCTGTTAAGCAACAATGCTGCTTCTTTGTGACTCAGAACAATCTCCTGACATCAGGATCCAAAGCTGGTCAGGACTGTATTAGTACTGAGCAATTCATTAAGCATTTAGCAATTTATTGGTTCACATTAGTTTTAAGGATAAAATGCTTCATTCTGCTGGGAGCCTGACAAAATTCCAGCATGAATGAGATATGTGCATATGCTCATATTAGTATTTTTTGTTGACACAGTTTAATCATATATTGGATGGACAGTTTAATCTTATATTTTTTCTTATACAAACCAAAAATTAGTCCAGTGAATTCTGAACTATAATTCACTGAACCCCATGTTGTAGATGAGAGACCATTAGAGGACATTATGGAGTCTTTTCTTCTCCGGTAATTTTATAATTTTATTACACTGCTTATGCATAACTTAAACTATTTTAACAATACAACAACAGAATAATGCAGATGTTTTGAGAAAATTAGTCACGTATACCAGCTTTTGATACCTTAATCTAGTTTTCAAACTAAAACCATGGAACAGTCCAACATGTCTAATGATCTCTCTACAAAGATTTCTGATTTGGTACATACTACAGGCATAAAGCATGAAAGCTAGTTGAGGATTTGAAAGAAAATATAAGGAAAAATACTTTAGATGATATAATGATATAGGCTATGGCAGCAAAATATTATTTTACAAAACAAAGTTAATGACTATGGGAGGTCATTCCCTATAAAGATGACTTTAGTCATACTGCAACCAAATTATTCTTAGCTGTAATCAACTAAAAGAAATAACAAAAAAAAATTATTTATTTCAAATGCAACCGAGTCTTCCTCAAAATATATCAGTATCAGTGCAAGGGTTTTATTCTAAATGTCTACACTTTGAGGTTTGTTAGCAAACTTCTAGGCAATTAACACTGAGTGTGGGTGAGCAGCAGTATATTTCAGTGCTGGAAAACACACAAATGACCTATTGCAGTTTTGCTTTTCTAGATTTGCCTTATAAAAAACTGTAAACTGTATAAACTATAGTGAAGTGCAATTAACGGCACCTGAACACCATTCTTAACCTTGTCTCTTGGAATCCTTCTTTAACTTCTCCCATATCAAAGTAAGGTAACTTACAATTGTATTAATTTCAGCGATACTGTATCACAAAATTCTTCAAATGAATTTCAAGTAAATCTGAAAAAGGAACTGCCCTAGTGTCCTAGAGATCCTAACACTTCACTAGAGAATGAGAGCAACTCATCATGTGTCCACCAGTAATTCATGTCCCGAGATAAAAAGAATAAATGAGGTAAAGAAGATCTCTTGCACAGAAGATTCATTTTGAGCTGAAACTGCATGAACCTGAATATCCATTGGTGAAATGATGTGAAAAAAGAATGAATGTAGAATCAAGTGCTTGGGAAGGCAAGCCACGACTGGACCTATTTGGAGACATGAGGAACTGTAAGAATAGGCTTAAATTTGCATGTGATTGTATTTAACTGTTATGGCACTCCCATAAAAAAAAATTAAATTCAGCACTAAGGTCTAAAAAATTCATTTTGCTAAGAAATAAGTGTATTTTTAAATATTCTTCCTAAGCCTGTGGTATATTTTTCCAATCATCTAGAAGAAAACAGTGAAGAGACATTTTAATTATATGTGTTATAATATTACATAAACTACTGAATCTACATGACTCATTAGCCCATTGCTTACTACTCAGAAACACTCTTGATTATGACAATCCTGCTTAAGATAAGTAATATGAATCTTATCAAAGGCTAACATTGAAACTTCAGTAAATAATTTAAAGAATATATGTACAAGAAAAAATCTTGAAATTTACTTGGAAATGTGGCCCATTTTATTTTAACTGTAAAGCATTCATTATACAGTGCAAACAGTTCTTTGGTAAATTTACTGATTAAAATAACAACAATGACAACTTTGTTTTAGGTAACATTAAAAAAAGGAAAATAAATATGTAAAATTTGCATCATATTACAGCAATATTCTCACAGTGGATACTGAGCAAATGGTCAGCTAGCCATTGGCCACTGTTTCAGAAATGTTAACGTCAAGGCTGATTCTAAAGACACTGCAATAAAACTGAACTAGTACAATCCATGACTGATTACATTTTACACTGTGGATAAAGACCTTTCTTTCCTGGTTTATAAACAATGGATGGTGAAAAATAACTCAGTATTAGACTTGTTACATTTGTTTAAGCATATCCAGACTCCTAAGCCCATTTTATATACCAAATGAATAAACAGTGAACAACGAAGAAAACCTCCCACTTTGGAGGCTGGAGAAAAGGAACAATCAGCTATAAGGTACTATTTTATAATGTATAAAATAGAAACTCTCTTCTCCTATAAGCAGAAATCTTGAGAAAATTTACTTATAAAATTGAAAAGAAAGAATGCAAGTAACCAGCTGGATGTATTACTGCCTTATTTAACTGTTTTGACAGTTAAATTATATTTGGTTTAGCTGTGCAACCCTTCCTCTTTGAAGAATTTCTGCTATAGGTCAATGGGAGCTCCATCTGAGTTGGAATTACAGGACGAGATGTGGTTTGGACTCTCAAAAAAAGTCAACAAAACACAGAGTATCAAAGGAATACAGGAATGGCAATCTTTAGGAACCATGTGATACTCAAACATGCTCGCCACCCAATTTCTAGAAGTATTAACAAAGAACATTACATAAATCAAAACATTGTATATAAAATCAATTAAAATATTCTTAAAAATATAAATTGCAATTCCATGTGTACCACACACCTTTAACACAGCACTCACATGTACATATTGATTCTACCATAGTATGAAACAAAGTTTCTGTAGTAAGCTTCAAAGTTACAACAAAGTTTGAATGTGTGTCATGGTAACAGTTTATCAAATTAGAAATTATTCATGTTAGTAATCAGAAAAATTATGTGCCAAAATATGATAGTGGATTTCATATTGCTGTGCTAGGTTAGTTATTAGACAGGTATTTGTTCTACCATGCAATAATTAAGTACTCAGTCTGTTTGCATAATCTGAAATACTTAACATATGAAGTTTTAATTTTGTGCAGATTTCTTTGATACCTCAATCACTGTCCCTTGAATTTCAACACTTAAGCTCAGAAGTCAGTGAACCATGTAACCAGTTCTGGTTCTTGTGAGTCCTGGCTTTGGACTAAAGGACAAGGCAATAATATCTAACAAATTAAGTATTAAGGGAAAGAATCAATTCTGAATAAACAGAATAAAAACTGTAAAATGAGGTATGATAGTTGTCCTTCACTCAATCTAATTCCTGGTCAAAACCACACAGTTTGCATCCTATAAAGTACACAACTTTGAAATGCTAGTGTAGACATATACTCTATAATGTTAAACATTGAAATGGGAGATGAAGTCCATTGATGGACCATTTTTAACATGAATGATAAAAATATTGAGGTAAATATATATATATTCATTAGATGAAACTGGGAAAAAAATCAAACATCTTGTCAGAAAAAGTAGTCAATCCACAATTAATCATGTTGCTTGATTTTGATTTTTCCTTTTTTCAACAGTGCCACAATATAATCAGGAACATATGTCTATTGACAACATGCACAATGAATCAGTAGGAATCTTTGTATACAAAATGGCATGTGACATCTTTTCACATTTTCAAAACAGGGCCATAAAATTACATGAGCTGATCTGAGATAAAGATAAGCATGCTTTCAAACTGACCTGGATGGTTATGTTACAAAATTTAAAATAAATGAAACAAACAAACAAAAAATTTCATCAAGCAATTATAAATGTTTTGACAAAAGGATTCTGCTAATTTTTAAAATCAAATGCTACTCTGTCATGCATGTTTCCCTAGAATGAGAACACTGTCAATTATATCTATAATACACATTCAGTTGCTTTTGCTTTCTTCCAATTACAGGTATTTATATTTCCTTACTAATTCCAGCTCCTATTGCTTTGAAAATTTGGTTAATTTTGCTCCTTAAATTAAGGAAAGGATGTTGAAAGTTGTCAAGTAGCTTTCTTTATTTCCTTGCCGGTCCAGGCCCAGCCGTGGTAGTGTGATTTAACAGAATTTCCATGCATTGATGTTTGCAGAAACTGGCCTGGATATGGCATTGCTCAGGCACAGTGACCTCGTGTTTTCCTTTTCCCGACATTTTACTAAATAACAGCAAAAAGTTAAGTATCAAGACAGACTGGTACTAGAAAGGGACATTTACTTAATGTTGCTAAGTAAAGATAGGAAACAAAGTGTTCATTTTAGAGTAAATCCTAAACCCAGTCATTTTGGGTACCTAAAACTACCCAACAGTGTTCTTTTAAAGTAGCACCAGTTCGAGTTTGTCTAACCTGAGAAGTATAACACACAATTAACTTTGACCTGTTGGCTATTTTCCCTTTTGTTAATTTTTGCATTATGATTCACCTTCACGGGCAGAAAATAAAATGATACATTGTTATACTGTTACAGCACCATTAGAATATTGTAAATCTCTATTTCTTGCTGTTGTTAGGACTGCAGTTACCAGTTTTTGCCATCAGCAGGCACTGATATGATTTGAGGAGTATGCACCCTAAATTCTTAAAAAGCAGAGTTATGGCTTCTTTTTATTAGTATTTTGTTGTAAGCAGACTGGACAGCAATCTCCTTCACCCTTCACAGGTGCTTCGCAGTCAGCGGGCGGGCACGATTCCACAAAACAGGTAATCTGACCACCCTGTGCCAGGAGAAAAATGACAGAACAAAAACAAACTTAGCCACGTGTTCCAAACAGAAAATACATTTTTCATGTTATTGCAGAAAATATTCTCATTCCTTCCCTGTAAGAACCTGATTAATATGGAAACTGCACAGAGTCTGCTTCAGTATAACCTTACATTGAGAAGGTGAAGGCACTCTCTGGATTAGCCCATTTTTTGATAAAGCAGCCTATATGCTTTTGTCCAACATTCAGGTGTGACTGGGGTCACAGAATGTTGTGACCGGGGGACTAAGCACTAACATATTTTTCTACTACCATTTAAAAACTTTTTTCTCTGATAGAAGAAAATTACAATCTAGCAATAAGTCAGATAAGCTGTTATTGATTTTTATGCATTTGGTCGCATTTTTTCCAAAGTGTTTCACTTTGCAATTAAATTTACCCATGTAACTACACATCCATGAAAACAGAAATATAATAGATAACAGCTGGATTGAAAAATAATGTCCAGGGCAGGGATGTCTTAATAATATAATTTTCTGCAAACAAAACCCTGAGAACCATAAAAAAATTTTGCAAGTATTACACAGAAATTATCAGGTACAAAACTGGAACTGCTGTTTTAAAAACAAAATTATCATTTTTATCACTAAATTAATTTCCAAATACTTACTTTGCATTCACACACAGTACAAGGGTCCCTTTTCCAGGTTTCATTGCTGGAATATGATTTACCCTCTTCATCAGTGCAATCAGAATTACTGAGGCGTGATTCAAGTTTTTTTATCTTGAAAACATTAAAAAAAAGTTAGCAACTGAATCAAAAAAAGTTTTTATTTGTGAAAAGTATTCTGTTTTTTCTCTTATGATACATGTTATATAATCCTTGTTATACTTGTCTGGGTTTTTCTTCTCACTGCTTAGTTTTTATAATGTTAAAAGATTAGAAACAGGTAAAACATATGAAGATAATCTTTCAAAAGAAAGCTAACAGAAAATACATCTTTCCTACCATTGAAATACTCAGCTAGAGCATACAAAGAGAAAAATCTTCATGTTTCATCTACAAAAAGACAAATTTAAACTGTCAAAAATGTTTTGGAAAGGAAGTGAATTATTTTTTTTTTAAAAAAAAGCACCTTAATTATAAATGTTTACTTGAATTTTTAAATAACTTCTGTTTGGTGTACATTTTAAAAATGGCATTCCACTATGGCTGAATAGAGTTTACCTGCAAACATTGTAAAGTCTTCTCTAAGTGATCTAAAGCTTAAGTCTGTTTATAGCTGTAGTCTGGCACATTACTTCTTCTGAAGTCTGCATTTTAATCATTGCTTTACAAAAATTGTACACATTTCAAATGGTAAAAAATATTAACACTAAAAACAAATTTTTAGAAGATTAATTCTGTGTTTAGTATACAGTGGTTACACAAGGCTTCAGGTTCAAAAGTCAAGAGGGTCCAGCTGTAGAATATTTCAGTATGATTTCAAAAGAACACAGAAATAAAGAATACCACACTATCTTCTGTGTTGTTTTTTGTTTGAGGTACTATGTGGTGGGTATTTTCTGCAGGGGATGTCTAAATATTAAAAAATGTAAGACAGATTATAGGAAAACATTATTAATTAAATCTACAATCAGACATGATAGACTACAATAAATTCATTATAGTATCTTACCTGATTTCTGAGGCTTGAAATGGTTTTTTGCATTTCCAAAACAAATTCTTTGAAGTCATTCACTGCAGGTACATTTCTATTTTCATCAGATGTGGATGTTGCGTTTCGAAAATATTTACTCTGTTTCACAGAACTGCAACAAATAAATGCAAAGTCAGGATATTCATCTAAATCCTTTTTATTTGGCTAGATATTTTAGGACACTTAACAAAAATGTAGAAGAAAAGCAACCAACAAATGTAGGAATATGAACCACAACAGCTGGTGCTGAAGACAGACTCAGGACAGGTGAGCTCCAGATTTCTGTCAGCATCAACACCAACAGGGAATTTCTTATACTTAGAAAAAAGTATGTATTTCATGCAGGGATACGCAAAAAGTTGTCACCAGTGACACTATACAGCATCACATTAAATTCCCCCCTGATCTCCAACAGGAAAGCAGGCTAAAGTAAGGGAGTCTTAAATAGTGTTCCCTCCATTATGAATTTCACATTTCACATTCTGAACCATAGATTCTTCCTCTACAGGCTTGTACCAAAACATGTATTTTAAGAAATATGACTTTAAAAAGGAGAAAGTTGCATTTCTTAAATAAATGAGAAGTACTTCTAGGTATGAATATTTTTAAACAAACAGTTGACATCAATACTGCTTATAGTACACAAAAACTAAAGTCTTTTGTCTGTAGTGTTTTGTCTTTCCAGCTGATATCTCATAACAGATATATAACACTAAATTGTGTTAATCAACTCAATCTGTTAATGAGAAAAAGTAACAAAAGGAACTGTCTGTAACTAACAATATATTATCTGGTACCCCTTGAATAAACAGGCATTCAAAAGTATGGATAACACTAATTTTTAAGTCTCTTATTACATTAAGATCCTTGAATCCATTTACTTTTTTAAGGATTCTTGAATCCATTAATAATTACAGGCATTACTATTTGGTTAGCATGTCATCTCCAGTGCTAAGGGATACCCAAAGAATGAACTGGCAAAGAAATTCTCATATATCAGCGCTCAGGATTTATAATCTTTCTGCATAAATTAAAGCAGCACTTCCTGGCAGGGGTTCAAGCTACGCAGTTTCCCATAGTTTTTAATCTAAATTAGAGAAAAAGAACTCTAAACAACATAACATGCCAAAGTTCAAGTAAACCAGCTGCTATTGTATAACAAAATATTTAATCTTCCCCACCTGTCCAAGTTATTGAAAATGAGAAGCTTAAAAAAAGGAGGAAAAAACTCTTCTCGCCACAAATGCAATTTAAATACAACACTGAGCATGAGAACTCATGGGAATGTTCAGTGACTGATGTTACTTTAGCTTTATTTATGCTATAAATGAAGTATTGTAAATCTATTATTTTGTAGTCCTAATTAGTAATTAGACTGAAACATAGTCAAACAAGCTGGCACTTAAATGTAAGGGGGTTTTTTTCTTGCTTTCATTTTGACTTAATTTAACTCCAACTTATTTGCAATTCCAATTGCAACTTTAGAATTATGGGACTAGGCACCCTTAAAAAGTGAATTGCTGTTTTGTAAATTTTTCTAGGTTTTTTTTCAGTTCATTTGCAAGGATGGACAAAACATCCTTCTTCAAGGATTACTTCAAAGGAACCTACCTTTTCATATTATCTATAGACCAGCTTATCCATAGTTACTGTCTTCTCTTGTCTAAAATCCTAACACCTAAAGGATCTTTTATTTTGGGACAGATTGCTCTCAATTGAGTGGAATACAATCATGGTATTCCTTCAAGCACTATAACACCTCCAGAGTATTTGAAACTGCTGAAATTCATTTACCTCTCTATGTATCTGTCTAGATGCTTTCCTTGCCACTTCCACTCTGCTAGATCATCATCATCATCACTCAAATAGAAAGTTTTATTTGATAAAAGAGTGCATACTGAATAGAAAGACCTGTAATTCCGGTGTTTCAAATTTGTTCATCATGAAGGATCCTCACAAGAAATGGTCTGAGCAGAACTCATTTCATGTCACTAATTCGTAGTAAGTTTTCATTCCCATGAAAGGGCAGGGATCTGTACAGCTCATAATTTGTGACTGAAACTGTGATTTAATTCCTTGCTATATTTTGACAATTCGGGAGTTATAAACAATATTATTAGCACTGCTGTTTTCCATTCCTGCTTGAAGTATTTTGGCCCCAGGAGCAATCCTTATCGTTATCACAAATTTTTATGCAACTGAAATCACCACTTGGTATCCTCCTATTTCTACAGGAGAATCTAGAAGGTCCAAGTAGGAAATGAAATCAGTTAGATTAATTAAGTTACTGCAGGCGCTGTAGGAATGTGGCATTTCATATCTCCAAATTACACTTCATTAGTGACTTTTTCTTCATGAAAACTGCAGGAAGAACAAAAGTACTATACTTATTCTACTCACAAAGAGTTTTACACAAATTTGAGCTTGAAAAAAAAGTGATTTATTATTAGTAGATATGCAGAAGTGTCAGAATAAAACACATCAATCACAAACTTGAGAAAGCAGGAACTGGAAAAAAAGTGGCATGTGCTCCCAAAGAAATCATTCAGTTTCATTCCATTTTGAAAAAAAAAAAGTTTTTTTATAATTCTTTTTTAAAAAAAGCCTCACCTTACTGATTTGGACATTTTCATTTTCTTCAGGGGCTTGTCCTCCTGAAAGCTGTAGTCAAGAGAACGTCTTCCCCGAAAGTGATACGAAAATGCATTAAACTGTCCTCTGGTTCTACAGTCTGAAAACAGACAAGAAATTACACATAAACAACAGCATATTTCAGCAGTTACAATATTAATATGGTTTGGCAGTGTTTTCTGAATTGGTAAAGGCAAGTCATACATTCAGTCTGATCCCTCTGGAACTGGTTGATGGCAGATGAATAAATCTCAGTGATAGAACATTTAAGCTACTTAGATGCAGAGAATGTGATTACCCACAGACCAGCTTTTTAGTGTGAAACAAAGGAATAAATACAACTTTAACAAACCCATATAGTGCTACTTTATTCTTTTCACTTCTGAAATTTTCACTCTCTTGGCTTTTAATTATTTTCTGGGCAAACAGGGCAGCTACATAGGAAGAAAAACAATGACAGAAAAACCGCTTTGTGGGTACCTCATCTAGCCCAGCCAGTATTACTTGTTATTTTTGCCATCTGAAAGAGAATTTTCATTTTAATTCCAAATTTGCAGACATGCTTTATAGGTTGATGAGTCTTATTGCCAAATCTTAGGAATCTGAATGTATCACCAGACCTTAAAACTCCTTGCACAGAGCAAAAATCTCTAGCCTGAAAATGAGCTATGACAGAAATCTTCTCCTAAGATCTGAAGAGGAGATCTTGGCAGGATAAAGAATGTCTTTCTTCCAGTTCACTTTATTTAGCCTTTCAACCACAGTGAGTATTTGGCAAGAGTCCCATTTAAGACAGAAAAGCAAAACAAAATAAAACTGCAACAGCGCTTGATAGAGGAGATAATGAGAAAATAGAAGTTTTCTCATTTCTGTTCACAGAAGCTTTAAAGCTACAAGTTATAATGGGCCAAGCTGAGGCAGAGACCAAGTACATGATCAACTGCTACAAGCAGAGTCTGCTAAAACGGAAGGGAAAGTCTAAATAAAGGACGCCATAGGCATTTCTCAGCTAAGTCTGGTATTAGCAGAATTAGCCATGAAAGCAACTGAACGTGGGAAGGAGCAATTTTCCATAATGTTTCTCTTAATTTGCACCAAAACAAATTAAATCAGGATCTCGGTAATATTTATAAAGTATTTTTTCTGGAATTTAGATTGAATACCTGAAGTATTAACACAAATTACTGCAGAAGTTTCAAGTCTATAAACACTGCTTAAATGAGCAACTAGAGAAACAAATGGAAGGCTGCTCTGATTACAAAAAAATAGGTATCTTGGACTACTCTTAATTGTGTTGAACTTTTATGTATATTAAAATATTATAATTTCTCTGTTAGGAAAAACGTATTTGTCTTAATGGCTTAATATCATTTAAGACATAAAAAAAGAAGAGGATTCCTGACAAAATAAAAAAATTCAGATCAAAACAAATATCTACAGATCATTCTTGAACATGTTATCCACAATTCCCCTTCCCTGTACTTTCCTTGCTATTTGTCCCATTCTTCTAATAAATGCATTACTTTCCTCCTGTAACAACAGCACCCACTAAAGAACTACATGCTATTTGCTGCCAACATATTGTTCATTCTTCTTCTGTGTTCTGCTGTTTCCCACATAACCTCCTTGCTGTCCACTCAGAAAGTAAACTCATTCAGATGGGAACAGACCCATGTGTCTGTAAGAGGCTCGGCATGAAGGCATGTTTGAACACCCTTAGACACTTCTATATTTAGTATGGTGAGAAAAAGGATCATACTGAAAGGTTCCTGAAGAATGAACTAATTCTGGTCAGGGGAATTTTTTCCTCAAGGCAATGTGCTGCTTAAAGTTTCCCTGAGTATCACAAAGTCTCTAGTTTCTCTTGAAAGCAATATGTGAAAAGTTTTTGCTATCCTCCTTTGTTTAGTAACTGCTATAGTCATCTTACATAATACAGATTTTTGGGGTTTTTTTTGTACAATAACACAATGGCCAATTGTTTTTTTCATTCTTGGGTTGTTTCTTAGAAACAAAGGTCTGAAATCTTGGGAAGGTTTTATCACCTTAGACTGGTAAATATGAGAACCATATGTTCAGTGGCACCTTTAAGTACACAGATCTGACTTTCTGAGTTTTTTAAAACTCAGATATGTCAATGTGCCAAATTACCAGCTCATGTTGTTGGTTTGTCTTTCAGGTAAAACAGGGAGGAATGTCACTGCTGAGAGGTGCAGGACAAAATGCATCAGCTTTCAGACAGCCTAAATGAAGAAATTTCTTCTGTCTCCTTTTTTTTTTTTAACTTTTATTCTTAATAAAGAATATCTTAGCAGTAGCAGTAAATAAATTTTAAAAAGCCTGAAATTCTGCTTTCCCCCCCCCCAGCTTAACTAATATGTCCCCAGATTAGCTATACCCATTTAATTAGCTATATACCATTTAATTTTCTGCAGAAAAAGTGAATGTTTAAAAGTGACCTAAGAATTCTTTTTCTCTGTGGACAGTTTTATCTCCCAGAAGTTAGCTACCGTTACACTGCAAGTGTCAAGCTGATCCATTTACAGAATCACACATAATCACAGAATAATTTATGTTGGAAAAGACCCCTGATATCTTCAGATCCAACCTTTGGCCAAACACCCCCTTGTCAACTAGACCATGGCACTAAATACCATATCCAGTCATTTCTTGAAAAATTCCAGGGATGATGACCCTCCCACCATCTCCCTGGGCAGCCTGTTCCAATATATAAAACCCTTTCCATAAAGAAATTGGCATTTCTATTTGTATATGGAAGCCATGTCCACATCTTTAGAAAATCCTGTTTCCCACAAGGTTTTAAAAATGCAACTATTACTTAAATTGGATAATAAAAAACCTGATGGAGAATTATAGTGCAATCTTAATTCTCTAGGAATCATTCCTCAAAATCTAGGCCATGGAGAATTAATCTAACAGCAGATTAAAACAAAACAACTTGAAATACTGAGGAAATGTGAAGGAAAGCACATATATCTATTTGACACTAGTTTGATTCTCTAAGATTTACTGTAGTGAATTAGGTTGCTTTTACTGTAAGCATTTGTATTAAGAACTTGTAGACATGCCAGTGGGACCAGTAAAAGGGTGGAGAAACTAAAAATATCTGATGTAAAATGATTTTTTGAGTAGATGTTTTCACAAAGCAGCTACTTAAAAATTGCACAACATAGGAAAGCAACTTTTCACACAAAATGAAGGCCTAACTCAAAACAGTTGGTTTTGTTATTGCCAAAATGGGCCACAACCCTTCACATTGGACAGTATATCTTCATTTCTTCTGTTGAACAAGACTTTCCAATAAAGGATAAATTGAACACCATCAAAAATGTAATGTGGTGATCTGAAATTCAACACTAATCTGCTCAGATCAGAACAGATGTCTTTTGTAAAAAGATTAGTTAAACATCTGAAAAGGAAAATGTATAGAAGGTAGAAGATGAAGTAACATCTGCATCAGTTGTGATCTGCCAGCTGATGTACTGGGGAATTTTAAGAATAAAGATGTTTCCTGTAGTTTATCTCAAAGCTCACAGACTGAGCATCAAGATCAGTCTACTACCAGAACTAAAAGGTTCAAATGTTGGGAAAACAAATGCCCAGTTTGATAATATATAGCTAATGATAAGACTAAAGATATTTAAAAACATATCACACTTTCATGATGTAAATAGGTCTTGGATGGTCTTCTCGTAGATAAAGGAGAAACATTAGGTTCTTGACACCAAACCAAAGCAAATCCAACCTCTCCAGCGGAAAAATTAAATAGGACTAGTTAGGGGATTCTGAAGATCAAAAATATGCAGCTTTCGGAATACAAATCAGTAAGAAAAAGTAATTTCAGACAGACTGAAAATCCATGGAAATTTTTAAAATAAAGACACTAAGACCTGTCCTGCTCACCAGACTTTGAAGTCAAGAGTGTCTTAGAAAAGCAGCAACAGTCCGTAGAAAAGAAGGAAATCCTCCAGCTGCCTAGATTTGTAGAAATCACTGAGACAATTCAATTAGGATGCTTTCCTACCTATGTTGATCTTAGAGTCAATGAACACTGACATAAGGCGAGATTGCAGCCTGACTGTCCTCCAGAGACATCTCTTTATTGCCAGCAGTGGAACTTGGACAGATCTGGCAACTGAGTCAGGAGTTTGAATTTAAACACAGTGATCGAAGCCTGTTGCTTCCCTGTTGCTCTTTGGAAGGGATGGCAACTACTGGCATTAAACTCCTGGTAGCAAAGACAAAGCAATGTCATAACTTAAGTCTCCTTATTTCATGTTTATGAATGTAGAATTGTATTTAATGGATCATAGATACCTGAGAAAAACAGAATATTTTTGGTTTGGATTTAATACAAATAAAAATACTGATTCTCTCAGTAAAATTTGTAATCATACAAAAACACTGGGCTATATTAAACACTTCCACTCAAAGTTAAAAAGGATGATGTCTTTATAATTATAGACCATGGAACTTAATTTTCGTAGCCTGGCATAGACTGAATTGTTACTAAGCTAACAGACACTATCTTTAAATGTAAATTTAAATGTAAAAGATAATTTGAACATAGAAAGCAAAGATATATGACCTGACCAAAGCATACAAGTTCTGGGTAAAGACAAAATCTTTTCAGACATAAATCACATCATTTTGGTATTTTGGGAGTTCTTGGTGAACAATTTCCTTAGTCAAAAGAGAACTTCCAGTCTCACATAGAGATTTCTGCTAACATTTTAAAGAGTTATTTCCACTATAAAGCACAGAATTTAGTGCTTTGCCCAGTGCTGTTTAGTATTCTCATTGAAGACTAAAGGACATAATGAGAAGTGCATAATAAGAGATTAATGTTGTCAGTAGAGAAGCAACAGACAGCATAATTGTTTCTCTGGTCTTAAAATACAAGAGTTCATAAACATAGGTCTAATATACTGAAAGCATTCAGATTAAGACTGTATCTTAACTCTTCTAATGAAATTCAGTGGGATTAAAATGTTTGATCATAATTTGTATAAGGCTGTGTTCCTGAATTAAACAAACAAACAAAGAAAAAGAACAATATCTGACAGAGGAGATAGGCTATTCACTAACTGAGAAATAGTTAAGAAAAATCTTTCCAAATCAGTTTACACTTATAAGGATGACTTGCATCTTATCTGAATCACTTCCTCCAGGGTCATTGTCCATTGTCCTCCTGGGTCCATGTGAAACCTCAAGGGTTTTGACATAAAACAAAAGGTTAAAGAAATTTTTTACTTCGGCTTACAAAAACAACCCCACAAAACATAACCAAAAAGTGTGAAACTTTTAAAGATTTACGTTTGAGTAATCATGAAAGCCTACACTGATTACTTTAAAAAAAGAAAACAAATTCAAAATACACTTGTTGCAGTAGAGAGCCTGAAATAAAGCACCAAAAGTTTCTTGTTTGAAATATTAGAAGCTCGAGTGCTCTTTGCACAAATAAAGAGCAGCAGCAAATCCAGCAATTACTCATCATCTCTGACAAGACAAAGGTAGAAAGTGAAATAAGACAGAAGAAAACTTGTGCACTTCAGTGGTACTCCTACTTTTTGCCATAATAAACTAGTAATTCTGTTGTATGATTTGCCAATTGAAATCTAAAGTCAATCTGTTCTTTTTATTATTATAAAGAGGAATAATTCTTTGCTTTGTAAGAAGGAAATGCTATCATTATTCAAAAATCTACAAGGCAGATTTTTATAACTAAGAAATTTTTCTATTCTTCATATGGAAAAGCATTTTGACTTTTAACAAAACAGGAAGGACAACAAAACCAGATGTGTTTTTAAACAGGCTGAAACAGCTGAACACATGAGTCACTTATGAAACATACATAAAGAGCAATGAGCAATCTTCTGTACTTGAGATTTAAACTTAGGATAATTTTAATTTTAAAATCATTAGAATAATTTTAAATCTGGAGAGGGATTTAATTTTTTTTTTTTACTTTTAAATAACAAACAATAATAAACTTAAATAAACAAACCCCCTTAATGTATTCAACTCAAAATGCTGTTCCTGAGTGTATGCCCCACCTCAGAGGAACAGTGGCTACGGAAGGAAAGAAATTTTTTATATCAGCTGTTTAAACTGGATTCCACAGAAAACGTCACCATTATTCATCTGTGCAAGAAAGCAGCTCAAGCCACGCATACTTCACTTTCTCTTCATTAACCCCTGCAAGGCTTCAGCAGTTCAGAAAAAGGGGATACAAATAGGATTTTTTTTATAAAACAGTACTTATTTACCCTTTCTTTTGCTGGACAGTTGTCTAACTCTGCTGCATCCAGTGGTATTCTCTGGTAGCAACTTTCTTAAATGAAAGTGCAAACTGGGTTGTTGAACACAAGAATACTCTAAAGACTTTCCAAAGATAACATCTGTTCTAAAGGGCTCAGTGATAATATAACATTTAGAGAATCAACACTTAATTTCTCAGAACAGCATTATCTTTTTTATAAATCAATATAAAATATGTATTTGTGAAACTGTCTGTCAAGCTTCATGAACCATGGCAAAGTGAACTTATCCTGAATTTGAAGAATGTGCTTTATTTATGGTAAAGCATTTAAAGAGTGATAATTGATTTTCTCCCAATGTTTCTGGCATATGCCAGGGAAATTTTGAAGAGATTCTGGAAGACTTTGTATTAAAATTACAATGTGTCAACAATGTCTAGCTTTTTAGAAACTATTATCATTAATTTGGGAATGGCAAAGCTGTTTTTTAAACATTGTTTCAAAAAACCCAAGTAATTGACCAAAAAAAAAGCTGTAAAAGTTAGAGTAAGGCCTGAAGGATATTGTATATGGGGAATACTGTACAAGATCTTATTGAAATTGAAAGCATTTATTTCTGTTAGTTTCACACTAATAACTGACATTTTGAACAGTCCTCAAGGAAGAATTTCCTTAGAGAGCAATTATTTTAAAGACTTGTTAACTGGATAAGACAATACAGTAATCAATTTAAAAGCTAAGTTATGCAGTAAATTTGAATAATAAATCTCTATCTATCTTTTTAATTATGAGTGATATCTGAGTTTGTTCTCATGGTACAGTCACATGACTGTAAATCCTTCCTCAGTATTTACTGTATCGGTAGCAGACCGAAGAGACATTCTCTATCAGTTTAACTTTTACCTTCTGCATTAAATTCTGAGCTGTATCGCAAAAGAACTTTGTCATTGTGGACAATTATATTTTACCAAAAGAGTTAAATAGATAAGACACTAGTGGAAGATTATGACTTCTTTCAAAAATGAAATCCACCAGTTCTTTATACATGCATGTCTTTCAACAGAATATTGAATATCCTACTCAGCAGTAGTAAACTCAAGAGAATCAGCAGTAGAAAAGATGAAGAACACAGATCTGGATACCTTTCATCAGCAAATCTACAAGGTATTAGTATTGAAATATATTAGGGAAATGATCACATTCTTATAATATCAACCAATACTACCCTTATCCTCTGAAATAAGAGCAAGGCTCTTCATACTAGGAATTTGTTTGACAGCAATTTCTCAATAGTAAGAGTTCCCAAAATTCCTGAATATACTTCTACAGCCTGGGCATGCCATTTGAATTTTGTGCAAAGAAAATGATAACAACATTGTCAAGGAGATCTCAAGAAAGAGAGGTCATTGTCCTCTGAAGCATTTTGTTGTTGATGCTACTGAAAATCATTCTGCACGATCCAGAAGATTCTCTTGGGAATGGATTCTAACTATGTAACAGTTGCAGAGAATTCTGATGTGACGATGGCTGAAGAGAGGCCACGCAGAAAATCTGTGACATAGAAGCCAACATACAGGCCACCAAGCAGTGTCCTGTGCTCCATGCAGCTAAACAAATCCTATTTTAGAAGAAAGAAAGCTTATTTTTCAGGAAAAAAAAATTACCCCATGCTCCTAACTTTTGAAGGAGATGGCAACAAACAAGAATATTTATCCGCAAAAGAAAAAACCAAGTAAACAAATATCTACACCTTGCAAAGCTCAAATCAATGTCATTTTTATGAAGTGGTTATTTAAGATAGAATATGGAATGATTTCCCACTTAACAGAGGCTACGCTTCAGATTAGAATTTGTAATATCTTAACAAAACCCCCAAAATAGTAAAATACCTTCTTAAAATAAAGTAGACACTTAACAAACTACATACGCTTCACTGCCCCCAAATCCACCTCTATACAGACCTTCACAGCAATCTTGCCACATTCTGAGGTCCAGTTTAGGAATATCTTCACAGCTACTATATCCATGAGGGAATTCAGCCACCTTAAAGACATCATGTTGTACCCTGGTTATGTTGTCACCATTGTCACACAAAACTCTGGCAAGAGATGTCTGCTTGATCTGAGTGAGCTGAGCAGGCGTGAACACACCTGGGTTTTCATACCATAACCTGTAATCTCACAGAAAAGACAAGTCTGCTAGTGAAAAGAAACAAGTGGCAGTTTTTCAAAGATATTTCAATACTGTGTTCAGAATTAAATGAATTATCTCATAAATCCTGTTCTGAACATTCTATCAAAGGACTGATCCAAATGCAAAAATCTTAGTTCCTGGCGTCACTTCAGCACTAGCTGGTGTCATGCTGACACTCTGAAAGGGATGAAATCTTCAAGGAATTATTTGATTTCTCTTCTATTCTCATTTTGATGTCTTGAGTATTTCTGGACATCTAAAATGGCACCAGACTATGAAGTTAAGGGTTCTTTTAAGTAAGAAACTTAAATGACCATAATTTCTTTCTTTAGGCAACCTCCTTATGGTCATGAAAACCTTTTGATGGAATTGCTGAGATTAAAAGAACAGTTAATCTATTTCTAGTTTACTATGAAGATAAGTGAGATGATTTAATTCACTAGTGATTTTTTTTTCTGTTAAACTATTTTCATTACTATATTGATTCAGGGTTTTTCTCATACATGCTCAGTTAATTAATTATATTCAAGAAGTAAACAGTATGGTTTCAAATAGTTTGTTTTTCATACATAAAGGGCTAAAAGCCTGTTATCAATAGCAAATATAAATAATGCATTACTATAAAAAGAAAGCTTTAAATGGAAAAGAAAATTTCTTAAGCTACTGATTCTAACTGCTTACTGTTCAGACTGCATGCATAGGGGTTATATATAGAAATACTGTTCCAACCTATGATTAAGTAACAACCACAATTTCTTTGCCAATAAAATAACTCAATAACAATAAGAGAAGCATCATGCACTTTTCCAAAAAGGCAAGTGACTTGAATACCTGGCAAAAGGAAACTCAACATGTGCTGGCTGTTGTGTTTTTGGGGGTCAGTATGACATTCACCACAAAAAGTAACAGAATTAATAAGGAATCATGGCTTCTAGCCATGTTTTAAACATGTATTCTTCATCTTTTCACATATACTTTAAAATCATAAATGAAGATAAAACACTGTTTGTTTTGGAAACATGACATTGCAACTGTTATTAAGCATCCTTAAGTTAAAATTCATTTTGGTTTCCATGGTATTTTAATGTACCTGTCTCCATCCCGAATACGCCTGAACTGTGTGGTTAACAGACACATCAAAGTTGGCCCCAGTCGACTCCCTGGAACTAAGTCTTCCACCATCAGGGCAGGAAATAGGTCTATGTTCAGTGGGGAGCCATACAACCTATAAATTGAAAAATACAAATACTGAATAACAAATATTTTATATTTACAAAATAATCAGTAAATGGTGAAGCTAAGAGATACAAATAACTCACAGGAAAAAATGTAGTGATAGCACTACATCTTTTGTGAACAAGCTGTGAGTGTATACACAAGAAATCCTGCAACATAAGTTGTATACACCAGGTGGGTCTGCATGTCTAGCCTGCAATTTTTTTTTCTCCTAGCAGCTTTCTTCTGATTTCTTAGAAATGTTTCTTTTTTACAGTTTGTCTTTCCTGTGCCTCTGTGCACTCTTTCTGTACACTCTTTTTATATTACTAAAGCTGAGACTAATTCTCTGTCTTTAATTTTGAGCAAATAAGCTAGGGGTGGCAGGTAGATGTAGACTTTCAAACACTGAATCTCTAAAAGAAGAACTGATTACTGGTAGTGAAGGATGTCCGCATGGTAGTACAGTGGACAATACTGACATTTGTTTCACTGTACAGAATTAATGGAATTGAACATCTAAATACTATCTACTACTATCTTACTAATCTAAATACTTGTCTGAAGTTGGCATTTAATATGACCTTACACTGAAATAGCACTCATATTTAACAGCATTTACAAAACTATGCATTTCAAATTAATAATTTCATTAACACATGCAGTATATATTACTGCATATATACTGTATTTATTCCTACTGTTCATAGAGATGTAGAAGTAGAGAAATTATCTGAATGTGGAAATTGTTAACATCTCTTTTCTGGTACTGATGGAAGCTTCTTAAAAATCCCATTAAGTCTTAGCAAGTATCTTTTTCTAGATAAGACATTCAGATAAGGCTTTTGCATGCACATTTAGATAATTGACTTTTCTTCACCTCAGGCTCACCTGCTAAGTTTCTCCCTGATTTCAGCATTCTTAATTTCATTTTTCAGATCTTCAAAAGTCTGAGCTGAAGAAAGATTACAGTAAACTCTAAAATCATGGTAGGGAGGAATTCCATGATCTCTGCCTCTCTGAATATTCATAGCTGCCAGATCTAAAGCCACAGTACGTGCCATGGAGAAGAGTCTTTCTGTTAATTCTGTATTGAGTAATTGTGAGGGGACACGCATCTTACCAGCAACACCAAAAAATCCCCTTAGAAGTGGATCAATGCCTCCTTCATTTACAATCCGAAATGGAGAGAAGAATGCCTTGTGAAGAGGTAGATGGCCTTGTGGAATAGGTTCAAAGTTTTCATCCAGTCGATACAGAAAAGGATTAATGAGTGTGTGACCAAACCTAAAAGCGGCAGTTGCAAACTCATTAGTTATGCCAGAATTAACACTGGGATCATAACCCTTATATTCGCCAAGCATCTTCATGCCTACCTCTCCAAAGATCTTAGGGAGCCAGTGGCTAAATGTTATGTGTTGCATTTCTGCACCAACAATTTTGCGTGTTTCATGATATATTGTGTCACCGTCCCAGTGAGGATTGAGTTTCAGTAGCTCTGTGGCAATTCTGTTGTGCTCTCTAAACCACAATGTGTGGATGCTGGTAAGACCCAACTGTTCGTTAGAGCGCTGATCACCAGCTAAAAAGCAGGGTATTGGGCTCTCATTCTCATCTCTCATACATTCTGTTGGTGGGCCAGTGGCAAATGGAAGAAGGGGCTTGCCAGACCTCTGTACAATGCCCTGCCTCAGAAGACCCCTTTGACTTGCCAAGTCTCTGATTTCTAGTGCTTCATGGTCCGAACTGCCGTACACATTGGACGCATCAATGTACGAAGTCAGCTGGTTGATCTGTTCTCGTGGATACACAGAATTCATCAGCAGAGATGTCATGCCGCTTCCACAAACTGGGCTGGAGCGTACGAAGAACATGCAGCGCGCGCCATTTCTAACTCTGGGATCGTTTGGTGGTATCATGATTGAAAAGCATGGAGGATCATTTGTACAAACAGAACTGCAATGCTGACCATCTGAAAACCTGGCCTCACTCAGCGCAGCCACGGTGAGGTCAAGGTCATGGTCAAGAAACTGACCCCACTGCATGAGCATGTGAGTGTACTGGTCGTCAGGAGTTATGGTTTCCGTGCCGATCAGAGTAGTTGAAACCAAGCGAGGCATTGGGAGCGGGTAGCCATTGGAGAGTCGTCTGGGTTCAATTCCCCGAGGCAAATTAAATCCATTATCATAGACTGACTTTAACAGACGTTCAAAAGCTGTCAGAGAAGCGCCCCACATGGGGTGCTGAAGGTTGTTGCATGTTCCATCGTGTGTCCTGTACTTCTGGTGGAAGCACATATCAGAGCAGTTGTTCACTCGTCGATGGGCTGTACAGCCTGAGAGATTGGCTATCAGATTCAAGTACTGTGGGGATACAAGGTCATTATAGTGATAACCTGAAAGAGAAAACAGAGAAAGAAAACTATCAGAGAATTCATAGACTCATGGTCCCCCCACAGACCATGAGTATGTATTTGAAATGCTATTTTGTTTTTTATTTTGTTTTACATTTCTCACCAGATTAAACATCCCTATTTTTAGATAAGGATAGCAATAATTATATACGTATATTTGAGCATTAGGCCAATTGAACAACTTCACTACCACTATGTCAGGAGGAAACTTTCTAAAATGCCAATTCAAGTGCAACTTTTACAAAATGATCACAAGAGGAGCTCACTATTTATTTGGTCACTTAGGAAAGCAGAGATATTTTCAGAAAGAAAAGCCTCATATTGAGACAAATAGAACATTTTTCTCATATTACTAAAAGCATTTTAAAAATGTCAGTAACACTTAAATGCACTTCAAGACTTTAGCTTTTGAGGCTTGCTTATTCACGGAGCAATACTATTTTGTTTTGCTTTATTACAGTGAAAGTTGCAGATTTTAAGAAAAAAAAAATCAATGAAAAAGTAAAATACCACCAGCAACAGAGCTAAATGTGGAATGATCTCTAGGACAATGATCTCTAGGTGTGGAGTAACTCATATTCACATTATCCTGGACGAGTTTCTATACAAGAGTAGTGTTTGTGTAGCATTTGGCACAGATTCCCTCTGCAATCCACACCATTCACCTCTGGGACTAAAACATACTTATCATTTTCCTGTATTTTTTTCTCAGTTCATAGAAAAATAATACCTACAAAATATATATACTGTAATTCATTGGAGCTATGTTTTTAGAACCTCTAACTAAGGTTACATACTGCATGATCTCTGTTGTGGTATGATGGCATGTGGAAGGACTGAAGACCATAAGGCCTCCCAGTACAGCGCTGGCTGACTGCAAATAGCCTGTGCCTTGCCCTTGCTGCCTATTAGGACTCATTGTAAAAGTGATTTTTACTTAGTAACATTTGAATTTAATTTCAGGGGGGGAAATTCTGGCTACATATACATTATCAGCTTGTGTGGATCAAGAGAAATGTCACAGTAAAGTAAAATTTTTGCTGCTGAGTAAGCATACCTACTGTATCCAGTAGGCTTTCTTCAGAAAATCTTTACTTTGTACCCCTAGACTGAATGTGGGCCTGGACCTGATTTTTCATTTAAATTGAAAAGAATTCACATTGTTCAGGACCCTATCACAAATCATACCAAGGGAAGTAAGGAGGGACAACTTCAAAAAGGAGCCGCTAGTCCAAAGCAAAAGGCCCACCATGAGTGACTAATGGATATAGAGCTTGGATGAACAAGGTTCCAGGATCCAGGAAAACATCCAGGAGGTGGAGTATTTGGCAGCGTAGATGTACATTTCACTAACTAGAAACCATCATACACCAGCAAGGATCTTGATTTGGAAAGCTTGCAGTCAGGAATAAAACCAAACAAACAGTATAAAGGCAAAAAGAAAGAAGGAAATGAGTGAGTGTAGAGGGGTACTGTGCTCCCACAGGCTACAGGAGTTCCCAGCATGATGGCAAGCACTCAAAAATATGAACTGAATGCAGTTTTGCAAGGGGTCGGTATCGGTCAATAGCACACAGTTGGGAAATGTTACTTTTAGTGCTGAGTTCAGTCCCAGTGTGCCTGCAAAGACAATGGTCTTCATCTAAATTCAACACATAAACATGTGCTAGGCACAACTGGCTCTCTGCCAAATTCCACAATGCAGGGGAATTGCAAACAAACTACCTAAAGCCCAGCCTTGTCTTTGCCTTAAAAGGGACTGGGTTGCACAACTCAAGGTTGCTCAGCCAGGGAAGCTGTTTTCTCAGCCTCAGGCTACGAGTACTCCATGTGGCTTGCAAGTCAAAGCAAAGATATGAGAGATTTAGTGCTTGCATTAGGCAAATCTAACATGCTCCTGTGGACATACAGAAACTATTTTATGGAATATTCCATATTAGGAAAAAAGAAAAACAAACCACAGAGCAATACTTTGAAGTGCCACTGGGTAATGCAGCAAAATACACACTTTGAGGATAGAATTGATAGATAGCATATTAAAAATATTCTGGCTACCAGGGCAGTTTAATTCTAGAACTACGCCCAGAAAACTTATTTATAATAACACTGCTGTTTAAATTATCATCATTCATTATGGAGTTGTTTGCTTATGACAATTATTCATTCAAATAAACATTTGTGGTTATCCTGATTGCCACCCCCATTTCTGAAATCAAGTTGCGAGCAAAACTCAACTGTGAACCTTTCGGGTGGAATGACCTTCAGTAAATTTAAAATAAAAGGCTCAGATTCTCTCTTTAGAAGTTCAAGTGGGATATAATGTCTTATGATGGATTAGATTTTGGCTTTCTGATGCCAGTTGCTAATCCTTAATTACCTCTCACATTACAGGCACTAGCTTTGCCTCTACTCTCTTAATGGCTGGGTGCTGGGCATTTCCAGTGCTTAGAAGCTGTCTAGCTCAATTCACATATTAACTTTTTTTTTTTGAAGTAAGAAAGATGTTTCATAGAGTCATAGAAATATTGATTATAAGGGACCTCTTATCCAGACCAAGTTCCTGCTAGAAGTAGAGCTGTTTCCAGCACTAGATACCTGTATAACTGGTCCAGCAAGCTTGAAAAACTGAGAAGTCTGAGACTCCTCCACCTTTCTGGATTAGTTGTTTCAGTGCTGCACTGGTCTTCTGGAGAGAAACTGTTTCCTAACATCTAATCTGAACCTCCATTAAGGCCATTCCCCTTGTTATACAGTCTGGCACTGTGAAGGAGAATTTGGCTGCATCGTCTTTCCTTAGGATATTCAAAGGTTTCGCAAAAAAAACCCCAAAATCTCTGAGTGGGAAACTGTCACGTTTCTCAACTGTTCTCAGTACTAAAGTGCTAAATAACACCTTTCATTTGGCTCTGTATTTCAAAATAAAATGAAATAAGGACAAAAATTGCTATTAAAAATTGGAGTATTGGCCAATTTAAATGAAAACAGATTTATTTTATTATTCAAGTTTCCCTAAAAGCCAGGTTTCTTTAGATGCTGTCGGTCTGAAAAGTAAGATCTGGTTGCAAAGAGAATTTCCAGTATCATTGAAAGTTGCCTACTTTTGTTTTTATTAGCTAATATCCATAGGCTTTAATACCAGTTTTGGTAAACCTTAGGTGTTTCGCTATTATGAATCCTAGTCAACCAGTTCTCACACATCACATTTTATATATTGCTAGTACTGTATATTTATAGCATATATATTCAATATTCTTGCATATGCATCTAATCAGAGAACCAAAGCAAACAGAGTGGCTCTTATAATACATCAGCCTTCAAAGAATTTTGAGTAAGGTTTTGTGGTAAACAATTCATCAAGAATTATCTACTCAGCTCTAATAATGAGTAACAAGCTGCTTTCACTAGCAAATGTGACAGTACACCACAAAGCTTGTTGCTTTGGTCTTATAAATACTTGATAGTTCATGGCCAGTGCTAAAGTTTTCAGAAGTTACAATAAATACTCAATTATAAACATCAAAAAAAATATAATGAGTAAAAGTATTTCCTCTAGATTGTCAGTGTAGTTTTTGGCTCTGTCTCAAGTCTCAAAAGCTCTCCTAAAACTCTATCATTATTTCCAAATGCCTCAATCCTATGTTTCAAGCCTATGCACACATATGTCTACACACATCAGCTGCATGTACTCCAGCTGGACTTCATGAGTTTGACTGGAATCCAATACCTAAAAGGCAGAAATTAAACATCACACTTTTTTTTGCTAGTCATAAAAAGCAACAAGAACTGTGTTTCTCATTACATCATGTCAGTGTTAAACAAAACAATTAGCTTAGTTTGACACTCATTTACAAAGTAGCGAATAATTCTTTGAATACTATTGTGGTACATGCAGAAACCTTTATTTGTAAGGTATACAAATCCTTCTTGTTGTGCCATATTTTCTCCTTGCCAAGGCACGCTGATATTAAGTGTTTTTTCTTAAAGAAACAGGAACAAAACACTCCTTATTTTTATCACACAACAGAAAAGTCTGTTCTGCTATGAGCAATGATCCTAATAAATAAACACACAGATAATTAACAAACAGGATACATTATGCACTTCCATTATACTAAGTTCAGCCAGCAGAAGAATCAGAATCTGAACTTTTTCCTAATATGTCAGTATGAGAAAAAACACTCCACTCAGAGAGCTGAGAGTTATATAGTGAACAATGTGCAAACCAAGGATGGAATTTGGTAAAGATTTGCAAAGTCAAATATTTCACTGATTTCAACGTAATGGTTCCGCACTTGGGACCAAACCTCAGCAACTTAATGTCTCCTGAAGTATAATGACTTAAAAAGGCAAATACACGTCAAAACAGAAAAAAAAGGAAAGAATACTGACTTGTTCCATTCAGGTCAACCATTAGACCATCTTGTACATGATCTTGAATAAGCTGTAAGGTCCTTTCAAATATTTCCCCAGCTCTTGCTTGCTCAACAGTGTATGGGTCCCTTGGGTATCGAAATAAGGCTAGCAAATCATTTGGAGAACGAGGACGACTGATAGATAATTTGGAAAGAAATAATAAGTGTACACAGGAGTTACAAAACAACACTACATATATCATAAAAATGTTCAGCAACTTGATTAGTACATACCTTGGTTACTCATCTCAAAATGGAAGGCAAACCAAAAAGAAAAAAATTCAATAAAATAATAAAAAATTCAACATTTAGTAGTAATTAAATATTTAGTAGCATTTTAATATACATTATCTCAGCAGAAGAACTGCTGCAGTGAACAGAGATCTGAGCAGGAGTGTATGAACAATAGGAATCCTTACATGTTAAACTGTTAGTATTCTCAGAAACAACCAGACACTAACAATGCCTTTTAAGTAACAAAATGGTTTCTTGTTTAGTAAATCTCCCATTATTTCTAGTATATACAAAATTAATTCTGACTTCTCAATTTAAAAAAAAAAAAAGGAGATACCTGTCAAACAGATGTGTACGTGTTGAATTTATTGCTCTGTCAACAGTTGCAATTGCTTCCACAATTGACGTTTGTACAAAAGGATCTCCATTTCGGCTGACATTAGGAACTGGAGAAAAAGGAATTCACATGTTATTGCAAAAATGGCCACACACAAAAAGATACTTCCATAAAACAGTCTAGACACGACATCATTTCAGTTCTACAAAGTAAACCTTGTTCTTTAAGTCTTAGTTCATCCAAATATAAAAGTCTTAACCATTTTGGAATGCTATCAAGGCATATTAAAGTAGAAAAAAATTTAATTTAAAACAGAAGTTAACATAAGCTTAAAAGTCATCTAGCTTATAACTCAAAACCAAGATAAAGATAAATGCATACAGTGTTTACCTGTCCCTTAATTAGACCTACAATTTCAAATGCAGATGTCCAAATCAAAAATTAATTATTAAGGGTTTTTTTCTGGTGTATTAAAGGTTTCAGGTGTTGGTATCAAAAGTCTGATCTACAACCACTGAAATCAATGCAGATTTCCCCTTTGATTTCAGCTAGTTCTGAATTTGTATTGAAATCAATGTAAGAACTTAAAGGGCTTACAGGAATGTGCTGCAAGTGGTACATAATGAGCATAATTTACATCATTGAATGAACATAAATTAACATTATTCTTCTCCTGGTCTCAGTATAATAAGCAATGCAGATTAACTTTAGAGGGCAGTAAAAATTTTTTTAATTTAGATCACTACTTGTTTTCCTACTTTACAATTGTCTATTTACAATTTTTTGTTTCCTATTTTACAATTATCAATTTACTTTACAATTATCTCTTTAATACTAGATTAAACCTCAAATGCTTAAATGCTATTTAACAACCATATACAACATTGGAAACTCAATAACGCATAGGCCTTTTTATACAGTGCTTTGTTGAAGCTGGATGTTTGTACAAACTATGCAGGACTAATAACCTTCCTTTCAGTGTAAACTAAGAACTACCAGATCCAGGGGTAACAGCTAACAATTTCCAGAGTGTGTTTAGATTGGAGAAGTCACACAGGAAGAAGGGTAAAGCAGGAAAAAAGTCCAAAGCAAATATACTGGTATAAAATCAGCAGATGTACAAAATCATCTGACATAAAAACTGTTGTTTATAAGCTTTGCATTATTTCTTTTTTTTTTTTTCCCTATGCAACTTTTCATTATTCCTTCCTAAGTGGCAGCTTAAATTGTCTCTACATGAGTTTCATAGTCTAGACCCACTTAATCAAACTTAACCATCTATACCATCAAATAAAACAGTCTCTGGAACTCTATAGCTGCAGATGAAGCCCCTTTCTGTGCCCTGAGGCCATCTCAGGCTTTTGGCAATATATTCCCAGCATCCAAAATCAGCTGACCCTTTCCACACTGCCTGAGGGCAGTAGTCCCTGATCCATCCTAATTACCAGCTGTACTTGCTTGACAGCTTCATTTTCAATAGCAACCACACAGAAACACTATCAGATAAGCTACTTATTTTAGGAAGAAATGGCATTTACAGGTTTAAATCTTAAGTTTCAGTTGTTTCAGCATGTTTGTGTGCCTTGAATGATGTAAACAATGCAAAATTGCAGTCTTTAGAAATCCAGTGGCTGGTTACCCTCCTCAGTGCTGTCTACATTAGATGTAAACTTCGTGTTTACTTGCAGGGCTATCTTTCTGATTAATGGTATATGTGGGCTGAATTATAAACCTTGGTCAGATGTTAACTTTTCTGCACTTGATTTTTGTTTAGATTATTTATTGCTAGCAGTTCTTTTTTTAGACTGATAAATGTTAGAAGTTAAAGCTCCTTGTAAGAGTCTCCCACAATACTTTTTTATAAATTTGGGCAGGGAGGGGGAATGACTCCTACAAAACAATGGAAAAGGACAGAAGAAAATGGCTCAAGGAAAGCATCTTTAAAATATTATCCAACACAGTCAGCAAAACCTGTTCACAGCTTCTCTACACTTGCCTTTATTTGGTCTCAATCTTAGGAAAGTCATTTGATTTAGAAACATTCATAAAATAATGTTTAAAAGAAATGATGGCAAGCAAGTTTTTAGTAATTTCTGGCTATGCTATTATAAATACAATCTACTCAGCAATTAACCAGTACTTAAAATCTGTCCACTTGTCCTCCTTGATTGTCTTACAGCATCAGCTTTTAAAGCAGCCACAGTGAAACAGCATCTTATATCCCACTAGTTTGAAGGAGAAATTTCATTTATGGCTTCAGATGGAATGCAGATTAATTAAGTGTAGTTTCACTAAATTTAGGTTTATTTATGCTATAGTTTAAAAGAAATTACCCATATTACAATTATTCACTGGAAATCAGCTAATAAGTAGTTTTGTAGTTTGCTGATTTCAGCAGATGAGAAGGATCAATTTACACCCGCACTAAGTGAATAAAACCCATTTCCACAGGGGTTTTATTTCATCTCATGGTTTCATTTTTCAGCACTCTTAGTGACTTGAGAACTAGCTAATCTTTCCTAAACAAAAATGTGGTTTAGCTATGCATCTCCAGAGTAGCCAAATGAACTGATTTTCATAGACTTTCTTTCCTTTTCTACTTCATACATGTAGGTGGAAACTTATCACTGAATGATTCTCAGCCCTACAATTTTTCTCTTCTGAATAATCTCCACAGACTAAAAAATATTTTTCATAGAAGAAAATATAAAAGTATATTAAAAGCAACCTAAGACAGGTAACATCGTAGTTTTATTGATACTGTGGCAAACAATACATTAGAAAAATCAGAGATACATTTTTATCAATTTAGTAAACAAAATACACAACATCCCAAATAACACTGGGAAATAATATCCAATATATTGAAGATATCTTCACACTAATCTTCAAAATACCAAAAAATTATGTTCTATACTAATCTTTTGAAGATACGAAAATATTGTCTCATATTCCCTACTGAGACACAGAAATCATACCATTTCTTTAATTTTTCCATCAAAATTTAACTGAAAAATCAGTTTAGTCAATGAGTCAGAAAAGCACTAGGATCAATCTTTGTAGCAAATACATCTCCTTAGCTTCTTTTGCTGCTTTATTGCCATTTATTACATAGTAATAATTGACAACTATTATTTGCCATTATTACTTTCAAATAATTAGAACAAGATCAAATATTTTCCTTTTCTTTCTGTTTTCTCTTTTAGCTTCTTGAGGTCTGTATGACGTTCCTGAACTGTTTTGCAATAGTTGCAGCCTAATTTTCAATGACATGCTGTAAGTGTCCCTTTGAAGATGCCAGAAGACATTAGTCAAGTTATTTCTAAAATTTAGACTGGACATTTGACTAGCAAATTCTAAAAGCTCTAAATAATATTTCAAGAAGAAAGTTGAAAGATTAACTTGAGCCCAAAGCATAGCTGGTTTTGGAGCTTAACACCCAGAGATATTCCTATTATGATATTACCATCTTAGCAAAATATGGGAAAAAAAGAATCATGGGAGGAAAATAGACACATGAATAAAATAACTCATTTAGTATTTTGACAACTTTGTTTCACTTACATGTTAGATAATTAGACAAAACTATTAATCTAAGTATAATAACTTAATAACTAAGTATAAAAACTTAATAAAATAGATTAATAACTATTAATCTATTAAAACTAATAATCTAAGTCACACTGAGTCGTGTATCTTACCATTTACACTTAGCACCATACTGACAGAGGAGTATCCAATGGTGTTCCTGGCCACGCACTCGTAGCGCCCCTCATCGGCTGTGCCAACATCGCGAATGGTGAGAAATCCCTCCGGACTAACATGGAACTTTCCACTCTCAGTTACCTGCACTCCATCCTACAGGAAAGCTCAAAGTTGACTTAATCAAAAAACACTCATTTTCATACATTATTTTTTGTCACTTTTTTCTCTTCTGCTTTTATTTTTTGTTTTATATTTTTATTTTGTATGCCAAATTCACAGTCAGATAGTTTTAAATAAGCTTATATAGAAAAATCACACATACTTCTAAAATGTACATTATATTTCTTTACCTCTAAAATTACTCATTATTACAAATCAAAATATTTTAATAGGCATTCACCACATAAGATCTATGACCCAAAAATAAGATAACAACACTTGAGAAAACACACATATTTTATTTTTCTCAAAATTAACCAACTGAAATAGATCTCAAGAGCTTGATGTATATCAGTTCTTCATGTGCTACATATTTAGAAGCTATTCAAGGTTCATTAGAGTAAATTTATAATATTCACTAATTGAAGAATATAATCAGAAAAAATGAATATCAATATCAGCAACTCATTAATTCACTGGTAACTCTGCTAATACTCTGTAGTTTGATATAGAAATTATTACATGAATGGAAATCAAAGCCACAAAGAGGTTACCAGAAAGTTACCAAAGCCTCTCCTGGTTGGTCTCAACATAGCAGTATCAAATGGCTTCAATACACCATTTCTTATTGTTTTATATCAAAAATATCATTGAAAGTGTGAAAATTAGTAGGCTATTCACAAAGAACTGTCACTGACTACAGACCTTTTAAGATATACATTATGAATTTTAGGTGGTCTGCACAGTAATTTGCATAACTACATATGTAAATTTATCTATATAAAATTCAAGTTTAGTATCTATATGCATGCTCTGTATTAAATACTTACTGACTGGACTTCAGGTAATGTTTTCAGATACCACAGGAAGCAATAATTAGGCAATATGCACTTTCAATAGTTGATTATAAAGAGATGGAAAGGCCGCTGCCTTTTTGCAATAACTGTGTATTATGTAATATGTAGTACATGCATATTATGTAATATTTAGTACCTTATTCCATGTAATGACTGGCTCTGGCTCTCCTTGAGCACTGCATGGGATCTGCACATTTGTGCCCACCTCCACTGTCATGTCACTGGGAACACTGGCAAATACAGGAGTCACTAAAAAAGCCAAATGATACACTGATAAATTATGAAATACAACTTGTGCAAAAGACAATCAAAAAATAGGTCAGCACTCTGATTTTATCAGTTACTGAACATTTTTTAATCTATTACATGATTCTATCTGCATGCTTTTAGTTGCTTATAACTTCATTTTAGGGATTAAATTCTCTTTGAAGAAACTACCTTCCCACGGTGTGGATGTATATTCTTTGCTGGATAAAAAACTGGCTGGATGGTCAGGCCCAGAGACAGTAGTGAATGGAGTTACACCCACTTGGTGGCCAGTAACAAGTGATGTTCCCCAGGGCTCAGTACTGGGGCCAGCCCTGTTTAATATTTTCATCAATAACCTGGCTGAGGGGATGAAGTGCACCCTAAGCAAGGTCATTGACATCACCAAGTTGGGTGGGGGTGTTGATCTGCTGGAGAGTAGAAAGACTCTACAGAGGGAGCTGGACAGGCTGAATAAATGGGCTGAGGCCAATTGCGTGAGGCACAACAAGGCCAAGAGCCAGGTCCTGCCCTTGGATCACAACAACCCCTGCAGAGCTGCAGGCTGGGGACAGTGTCTGGAAAGCTGCCCCATGGAAAAGAACCTGAGGGTGCTGGTTGAAGCAGCTGAACACGAGCCAGAGTGTGTCCAAGTGGCCAAGAGAGCCAACGGCATCCTGGCCTGTATCAGCAATAGTGTGGTCAGCAGGAGCAGGGCAGGGATTGTCCCCCTGTACTCAGCACTGGTGATGCCCCATGTCAAGTCCTGTGTCCAGCTTTCAGCCCCTCACTACATAAAAGACATTGCAGTGCTGGAGCATGTCCAGAGAAGGGCTGGTAACAAGTGACAGGACAAGATGAAATGCCCTTAAGTTCCACCAGAGGAGCTTTAGATTAGATATAGGGAAAAATTTTTGCATAGAAAGGGCTGTCAAGCACTGGAACAGATTGTCCAGGGAAACTGTAGAGCGATCATCCCTGCAAGTGTTCAAAAAAAGTGTGGATATGGCATTTAGGGACATGGTTTAATGGTTAACATGGTGGTAGTGCTACATTGACAGTTGGATTTCATGAAAGGTCTTTTCCAAACTTAATGAATCTATGACCTTATTTGTGATGTCTGCTACAGGATGATCTTAAAGTACTCTTAACTTCTAACATAATAGGCTAGTAGTTGTCAAAACCACTTAAGTTCCATTAATTTAGAGCTCTGAAAATAATTTCTGTTAATAGCTAAACCTGTACAAAATCATCAGAATGAATACTGCATTAACCTGTCATCTTTATTTTTTGTGGTTTTAATTTTTTTATGTAGCGATAACTGCACTTTCTCAGATGACAAAAGCAAAGCCTTCTACAACTCAGTCAAGTGAGTCTCTCAGCTAGACTTGCTGAGGCACTGAGTCTTGACATAGCTCCCACCTCCATGACACCTATAAGCCTCAGCCCTTAAAATACCAAAAAATCAGCTTCAATTCTAGGGACAGAGTACACTGTTACCTAAATCCACTGTATATACAATTAATGTGATTTTAAACTGTAATTTTCTTCAAATCCAAACTGATGCCTGGCACTCAGATACCATCATAAGAAGAACATACAAGATTATGAAGACATTAAGAATTCTACTTCTGCTGTAACATACACTGCAATGTTACTCGTGTCATGATACTGATATTTAGGGCGGAGTGGGAGAGGTTGGAGGCTGTGCTTTTACAGAGAAGTATGTGGCTCCATTGCAGTCATTTATATTACTAACCAAATCTGGCCCTACTGTTAAACTGTAGATAAATGCCTCTAAAGACCAGAAACCAGTTCAAATAAGGCATCCAGAGACAGGTGTCCAGCACTGGGAGGTAAGAGAGTCTAGCTCTGTGGATATGAGCTGAGTCATGCCAGCAAACAGACCTGGACCATTAATCTGTGTTTATTAACACTGACTTAACCACAGTGACCAATGACTAAACATTCCTCAGATGAACAGCCCTTTTGTTAGAAGCCCAAAAGAAGAAAATTTCTCTTCTCGCACAATTGAAAACAGCATTGCTAATAATCTGTGGAGAGCTCCAATTTCATGCTACATATTCTGCCTTTAATCTTGCATTTACTATCTGACTGAATTTTGCAACCAAACTTGCACAGAAATTGTTTTATTAAACTTTACCCAAGTCCAGTGAAATTTAACACTGCTAGAAAGCTATAAAAACTTTTAAAACTGATACTTGTTTTATATTATTTTAATCAACATTTTATATAGGAAAAGAAAAAAAATCTCAATTTTGATTAATCTATCTCCTAATACTTCTCTTAACTAAGAAAAAATCAATAGAATTTTTTTTTCTGACAAACTTCTAAGCTCATTTGAGCCCCTTTTACTAGTATACAGTTTTAAGTTAGGTCAGTAAAAAGAAATGTTTTGAATTCCATGTTTTATCTCCTTGAATTCAGTTAAACATCAAAGTACTTAAATAAACTATGAATGGTAATATGATTATAATTTATCCTAGAAGTAACTTACTTGGAGTTTAATTGAAAAAAAAGCATAAAAATGGAGTTTGGGGTTCGTGTTTTAGGACTTTCTTTTGTATTAGTTTTATCTTCAGTACAAAGAATGACTTTTCTTAGTGAAGTTCATTCTGCTTCTGTAAAAGAAAGTGTTCTGTTTCTGGACATGAAACATTATGTCAATAACACCACTTGACTAATATTATAGAGCCTCATTGGAAACTAGACTTTTCACAAAATAAAATATTTTCCAATGCATAGGAATACTGTCATCCTCAAAGCAAACTTCCACTTCTTACAAAAAAAAAAAGTAAATCAGATAAACCTCTTTCCCAGAAGACAGACTGCTCTAAAGGAATGATACCCTGCACAAATACTGGTAAATGTCCAGACATGTTATTTGTTGGAAACCAGCTGGGATCCACAAGGAGATATACTCAGAAAAAATCACACATGGTACTGTGTATTTTCATGTAAGCTTAAATATTTCTCTTTTTTCTTTTTTTCCTTCCCAGCAGCTGTATGTGCATGGGCTGTACCTCTGGGCTGTACAGTCAGGTACACAACGATGCGCTGGGATCCGATGATGTTGACAGCTTGGCATTCATACTGCCCCTGGTCATGCAGAGCAACCCTGGAAATCCTCAGCGTCCCAGTGGAGAGAACTAAATGTCTTCTGTCAACAGACAACTGGCCTCCTGAAACACACAACAACACCATTTGCTCTTTATAGCAACAAAGAATTTTTCCTTTGTGTTCAAGAAATGGAAACCCAGGTTTTAAATTTGATAAAACACCGGAAAATATTAAAGTTTCTTAAAATAAAAAAAAAAAAATCAAAACCAAAACAAACAAGAAAAGAAGTCTGAAATCTTTATTTCTAAGAAGATAAACATGAATAGCAAACACATTATGCATATGCACACAATCATAATTCTTATTTCTTCTCTGTTTATGGTAGAAATAAATATTTTTCTTTAAGGAGCATGCTAAAGCATACAAATGAGAAGGTATAAAAACACCAACATGTGTTACTGCTCGTATCATATTATGCCATGTGTGCAAGACACAATTTATCTCATTGGCCTAGGCCTAGATAATCCACAGAAATATAGACAGGGTCCTGAAAAAAAACGTAATATAAGAAAAATGGATTTAAATCAGTGTCTATCTTTCTTTCTGAACATTTCATTTGATTGGAGCAGTCTAAGCAGAGAGAGAAGCAGGGACATTACCGGCATCAAAATGATGATCAATTTGTTAAGAATCTGCTTTATGTATGAAAATTTAGAATTTCCTAAGAGTTATTTAGCTCGCTAGAGTTTTTTCACTCGAATCAAATGGAATTTTTACTTAATTTACTTACTGATAAAACATCCACTACAATATTTCTTCCTGATAGATTTGGCTTAAGGCCTTTAGAGCCATAACTTGATAAAATAGTCAGCAGAGTGCACCCCCTTGTTTCTGTCAAGTTAAGTGACAGAGATGCTGGTACAGTACAGGCTGGACAGTTCTGGTTCCTGAAGAGAGCACATCCCACTTAATTTCAGACCTCCAGTTAATGACAGCTATCTCCATTTCTTCTGCATTGATACATATTGCTACATGTACTTTGCCTCATATTTATTTCTTAAACATTTATTATTAGGAACCTATTATGGACACATACTTTAGTGACTCTTTTTTACCTAATAATGAAAAATGCTTGAGCAGCTATCTCCTGTGGGATACCTTGCCTTACCCAGCTAAAGGAGAAAGAGATGAACTCTGTTTCCTTCAGAGACTGAAGCATCTAAACAAATACATGCAGCTCCTTTCAGTAAAGAAGTGATTCCAATATGACTGCTAGACTATCCTAGTAGTTCAAAAGTAAGAATGGAACACACTTACCTCCTTTAGTCCAGGCAATAACAGGCTGGGGATAACCTTGTGCTTCACAAGGGAAGTCAACAGTTTGTCCCTCGATCACTGTTTTGTCTTGTGGGGTGACAGTAAACTGAGGTAGAGCTACAGAGGAGGAAATAAAGCCATTTCAAAAAGACAACTGAAAAATGCATTACTAAATACTAATTGCATGCTATTTCCTGTGTAAGTTGAAATAGCTCATATTGGTGGGAAGACAGACTCTAATGGAATTCTTTATATTGTGACCGCCAGAGAGAAGAGAGTTAGGGCAGCCACTTGTGCAAAATGAACATCTCTCTCACAACCTGGCCCTGATATCAGTGAAGGCATGTGGGATCTACTGTGACAGATCCAAAATAAGAGGTGCAGTAAAACTTGTAGAATCAAACATAGAGTCTTCCCTGGATTAATAATATTATCTTCTCTTTCTCTCAAAACTTCCCAGTTAAATTGTGAAGAAAAAGTAACATAATCAAAACCTTCTTGAGCTGATTGTTTTCTTCCATGAAAGCAGTGAGTGGAGCGTGGGGCAAATTCGGCAGTAGCACTGTGCACTAACTATTCACTGTGTGAAAAGTATTTGTTCAGCTCTCAAAATGCAATGAACCACTGGTAATAAATGAACAAACCACACAGAGAAGTTGTTTTGTATAGCTTTAGAACTCATTAAAAAGGTATTTGCAATCTTAACTGTTTGCCAACTAAAGATTTTAACATGAGAACAGAAGCAAACAAATTTAAAGGTTACTTAAAGTATTTTGTAAATAAAAGTCACAGCATGAAAGTGTTTGCAAAAAATATTATCTATATACACAGGAGACTTCTGATAGTTGATTTCAAATACTTTATAATCACACTATTGACATGCAATATCAAAATTATTGCAATCACGAGTTAGAGTACTTTGACTTTTGCTTTGCAGAAAAGCTGTACTAATGCCTCAGCTGGCAGAATGATAGCTTCTATCAAACTGTTTCCACATTCCCTGAAGTGTCCACAACAGAAAAGTGGCACAGATCTGTATTCAAAATTCCATTTCTAGTTCTCCAGGCACAAATTCTAATCTCTAGCATTTCTGCCTGTTACAGAAAATATTTAATCATTAAAAAATTTGACAATGTTTGTTTGTTCCTCCATGCAAACAAAACATAAGAAATTAACATTTGAAAACGTTAACCTTCTGATAATAATCAGAAACATAATTTTCAGGGAAATAGTAAGTAATATCTTACTCTGTGTGAAATGTATAGCAACTTCCCCATGAACTACAATAGTGCAATTAGAAGTAAAAACTCTTATGTTTTTAGTTTGGCTCAGTCAGCTCAGAAGAAAAGACAAATCCCCACAATTTCAAGTAGTATGTCTCTCCCAGTTTAACATTATTTACCTTGGACTATGATGTATGCAGTGGCGTGGATGTTATCTACGGTGTTAGTTGCAAAACAGGTGTACTCGCCACTGTCCTCCTGCTTCACGTTCTGTATGTAAAGTCCTCCTGAGGGAGTTATGGTGACACGAGGGTCATTTGGTAGCGGGGTTCTGTCACCTTTGGTCCAGGTAATTCGTGGCTGAGGGTGCCCGGTTGCACTGCACTCCAAGGTAACGCTCTCTCCAACCAGCACTTCGGTGTTTTGTGGGTGAATCACAAAACTTGGCCTGGCTGTGAGGAAACAGCAATGCCTAAATACAGCTTCAAGCTTGCACAGCTCTAATTTAGACAAATATAGTCTATAACTGGGGACACACAGTTATCCTAGAGCTTTAATAGGCTCTAGGATACCTCTAATCTTGGCGCAAACGCTGTGCCTTGCTTTAAGTCTAATCTAACTGCAGATACCAATAGACAAAAACAAAAGCTCATAATTGCTCTGAAATTTTTTTCTCAACTCCCATTAAAACAATTTTCAAACATTTTGCTCTCCTATGCTGATGTTTATAAAAGTCTCTTCAGAGTCATGGACATTGAGACCCAAAACACAAACAGGCTAAAAATTGCTGTAAGTGCACAAAAGCCAAAACTGATTAAGCCACATTTTAAGTAACCTTTCTCAAGTACATGAGTAATTTGCAGTGATATTTTAAGTTTACCTGGTGCTGTGTGTCAAAACAAAATGTTCTCACAGCAAAGACCACGTTTTAAAAACATTACAGTCCTGGACAGGAATTTAGTCCTTGCAAATATGAGGCCTTGGCTAGACAGAGCTAAAAGGTTCTTGAGCAAGGATGGCTGCATAGAGTGTGCCAAAGCTTCCATGAATGGCTTGATCAGCTTGTGGTTTTTGGTATCCAGAGAGAACGTTACAGCATTGAGAAATGTTGCAATGCAAAGCCTCTTCTCCTAACCCTTCTACAGCCTACAAGACTATTATAAAAATTGCATACTACAATAAACATATTAATTAACCAGCTGAGTTGTATTTTTGTTCTAAGGATATCTTCATGATCTAAGTCTTAAGAGGCCCAAGCCCAACAAATTTACATATCAAGCGCCAAAGCATTTTATTTTTTAGCAATCTTATTATCAAAACAACTCTCTATCTGAATGTAAAATTCAAACCTAATGTTCTTTACCTGGAGACTCAAAGTATCTAAGAGTAACTTCCTGAGTTTTCACTTCTCCAGCCACATTTTTTGCCATGCACTGGTAAATGCCTTGGTCTGTTTCTTGAGTATTCTGAATCATCAACGTGCCATCATCTAGCAAGTTTAGACGGGAATCTTCTTTCATACTGAGCTCATTACTGAGAAGAAAAGGATCTGCTAGAGTTAAACCTTTAAATCACAAGTGCAGAAAACTGCCAAATAATAAAACCCAGGAGATAAATTACCCAAAGTAACTTGTGGGGAAAAAAACTTTTTACTTTGTTAAAAATAATGGAACTTTACATTTTCTCCTAAAGAGAAGAAGAGAAAAAACAAATCATGAAACTGTTTTGCTTATGCAAGTAATGCATCTTCAAAATGAAAAGTTAAAATAAATTTATGAGGAATAGCTTACAGGGAAAAAAAAAACAGAGTGAACAATACACATACCTGGTCTTTAAAAGGCTGTTCTAGTTAGCAAAGCAATTAAAACTGTTTCTACTGGAAGTAAGTCATGCAAGTTCATATTCAAGGTACTTTCCGCTAGGAGAGAAGTTAGTTGCTATAAAACCATCTTTGTGCCAAGCTCTGCCTGGATTGTTCAAGAAGCACTAATGAACTTGATTATACTTTGTACTGGTTTAAAATATAAGTTGAGGTCAGGTCTTCCGGTTAGGTCATGGATGAAAAGTTTCTGTGATGCAACCTAAGAAATCTTAGGGGGTTTTATTAAAGGAACTTTTTCACAGCCCACCCCTCACTACATAATGAAGAAAGCACAGAGGAAGGATGAGATCACGCCTCGTATGTACAAAGCCCAGCCTACTGATCTATCTATTCAACATACTGCTCAACAGGCTGATGGCTTTTGACTGAAATCTTGCCATATTCAACTACCTTGCAAATAGCTCTGCTCTCATTCATGCAGCCAGGAAACAAGCCAGAGTCAATAATCTCTCACCCCAAGCTCAAATTTCTTCTTAAAACTCATATGTGTATTCTGAATACGTTTTCTTTGTATATTATAAATACTTCAGCCAGAGAAAATTTTAAAGAAATAATTATACCATTCAAGTTCAAGGCTCTGTTCTTGACATACTCCATAAATGCTGTGCCTTTGCTGCACTAGGGGTTTTCACTGACATCAGCAGAAAGATATAGAACCAGGACTCTAAGCATGCTATTTCATCTGCGACTGACTAATTAAAATTCTTTAAAGAAACTGTAAGGGAATTTATGTTCCAGGTCAGGTTTGTATAAGAGCATTATTAAACCAAAGCCTAATTTACTGATGGTAAACTCACAGTGCACGTGTCCATTGTAAGTTCACACCAGTTTAAGGGGGTGATGTGCTGGCACAAGGCTGGTTCAGCTGTGCCCAGTGCAGCTGGAGGGAGCCAGGCTCTGGGCACAGACTGAGCAGCAACTCTGCAGCAGGATGGCCCTTGGGCTGTGTAAAGACAATCATCCTCTATAGAACCTTCTCCCATCTTCTACGTGGTGAAGGAAAGGGATGCAGTAGGTTGCCCAGACACCTTGTGCTATCTCTATCCTTAGAGGCTTTTAAGACCCATCTGGATAAAGCAACCTGTTATAATCCTACTTTGAGCAGAAGGCTGCACTGGAGACCTCCTCTAACCTGAATTACACTGCAATCTTATGATCTAAAGACTTGCCTGCCCTGCATGTACTGGTTTGAGGAGGCTGGAAACAGATGTCTCTCTCCTCTCCTGGGACAAAGCTCAACCTTGGAGGGAAGATACTTCTGAGGAGCTAGGGTTCCAGAAAGAGTTCTCTGAAACTTTAATTGTATCCAGCTGGAGTCCTTAAAGTATCTTTTGCTCCACTCCAAAACATATGCAAATGCTAAGTAATCCACAGACTGTACACACATGTCCACATGTCCTGGTACTTAGATATAAATGATTTAGTATTACAGGTGTGAGCAGCTTTGCAGGTATACTACAGCTGAAGATCTTACAAATTGCACTAGAGTAAAAATACTTTCTAGTTACCAGCTTTTAAATGCTTAAAAATATTAATAAAAAGCTATGAGCCATCATTACTTCATGTGCTTATTTTAATTATAGTATGTTTTAGCTTTAACTATTTCATATATTACCATATATAGCACATGGACATACACCCAGAAATGCACACATCCACAGGCAAATGTAATTACAACAAGTTTCTCTCTTCCTCTTTCAAACTTACTTGTTTCGAAGCCAGATAATTTCTGGTTTAGGATTGCCTTCAGCCCTGCAAGTGAAGTACACTGTATTCCCTGAGGTAACGTCCACATCCTGAGGCTCTGATGTAATTCTTGGCCTCTCTATATCAACAATAAAACATACAAGGAACTCTTACTTATTTTAAAATTACTAAAAACTGCTAAATAAAAATATTTCCACACATCTTGCAAAAAATATTTTCCACAAATGTTTTGACTTTATATGTATGACTAAATATGTATATGCTTAGTCAGGATTAAATGCACTTTTCCCTGTGCAAAAGTGACTGTGGGATTGCTGACCTCCTTCATTGTTCCTTAGGACCTTTCAGCAGACTGGAAATAGATTGTGCAAATTTGTATCAGGTTCTAAAGCAGCTGTTTTATTTATTTGAACAGAGATTCAAATTGCCTATGAAGGAAAAACTTTAAAGCAGCAAGCACAAGTGCCATTTAAAATAACTTCCTCCAGATAAGTATCAGTGCCTAACCTGCCTCACAGAATAATTTGTACAGCTTGTTTCCTGCAGTTTCCATATTCAGGCTCCTTAGAAGTGCAAAGAGCTGGTAGGATGCCATGTGCATTATTCTTGCATCAAATTCCCTTTGTACTATCTTTTTCAAGAACCTTGTAGATGCTTATGGTCATAGTTCTCTTGATCAGAATTATATCCAACACATAACCAAAAGGATAATTTACTCATTTTATACTTTGGCTTCATTATGTGAGTGGGCAGGCAAATGCCCATAGCTTGATGAGAAATCTGCATTTTGATTTCAGAACACAAGAGGTATTGGGCAAGGTCATAGGGTGCCAAGTTTTTGCACCTCTAGGGTGAAGGAATATACACAAACAAAAGGAATACAAAGGTGCTTTTCCATTAATCCTCAGTGGCAGAGGATTCCAGTGCCTGCGTGGGGTACTCCTATTAATCATAGCTGAGTAAAAAAAAAAATTAGTGGCCCAACCCCAATTCCTACATCAACAAAAATTTTATAGGCCAGAACTGTGTCATCAGGGGCAATTCAGTAAAGCTTCTTTCTTTCCTTTCCCTCATATAGGAGGGAATAAATGACACCAAATAATATTAATACAACATCATAGACCCTAGCTGACAATCCTGTTATGATTAGAACTGAAATATAAAGGGGAAAAATAAACTCCCTCAGGATAATCACCTTTCATTCTTCAAGGGGAAATTTCATTATGTGTTTCATTAAAGATAGGCTGAAGGGTAAAAGCAATCAATCCTGTCAGAAGCACTGTGACGGTGGTCGCAAGGGTTTTCAGGGTGAGAGAGAGGCGAGAATGTTGATTCTATGTTCAGAAGGCTTGATTTATTATTTTATGCTATATATACTACATCATAACTATACTAAAAAGAAATAGAAGGAAAAGTTCTCAGAAGGCTAGCTAAGCTAAGAATAGAAAAGAATGAATAACAAAGATCTGTGTCCCGACAGAGAGAAAGAGCAGCTCTGCCGTGAGTGGTCAGTAAATCCAAACATCCACAGGACACCGATCACGGATCCACCTGCTGCATTTCACAGCAGTAGATAACCATTGTTTACATCTGTTGCTGAAACTTCTCAGCTTCAGCAGGAAAAAACCCTAAGAAAGGATTTTAATGAAAAGATGTCTGCGACAAAGCACACAAAACCAGTAAAGGAATGCGGAGAGATTTCTAGAAATAACCAATATTATCCAGAGGTGGTCAGTGTTAATAAACAGAACAACAAATTCTTACTCCCCCAAAAAATACAGTTCAGGTACATGCAGTGCATTAAAAATAAGCCATCAGGAAGTGGCAAACCCACCACAGTTCAATTCCTCTGGCGTTATTGTGGCCACCGATCTGCCCTGGATCCTGCGCGGGTACTCGCAGGTGGCAGCCGCCTGAGCGTTACCCGACTCCGCGTACGTCTTGAGCAGCTCCGCCAGCCACAGGATCTCGCAGTCGCAGTGGAGAGCGTTGGAGTCCAAGCGCCTGCACAAAACAAGGAGCAGCCACAGCTCTGTGAGCAAGACTCAGCCATCTTTTTCAAGGATCAACATGGTTCTGTAAATGGAGCAATGCCTTTATCTGGGAATACAGACAATGGCCAACAGGCAATACAGGTGATGGTTGCTTGCTTATAGGCATTCTGACAGTTTTTATTAGAAGAATGTGTGTTATTTTTACTGCCCAAAGGACAGTCTATGTATATTAGTTAGTCTATAAAACAATGATTACAAATAATCTCAATATAGGAAATAAACTTCAGTCAGTAACTAAAGAAAATAGTTATAAAACAATGTTCTCAATCTATGCACATAAACAACTGGAGCACAGTTAGGAAAAAAATTAATATTTAAAACAATTGCACCATAAAAGGCATTTGCAAGGAAGATAAATATTGCAGAGAAGATACAGTCTAATTATTCTAATTGGGTTATTTAAGATTTCATTAGTTCAATAATAATTCAATTTACTTACAGTCTCTTCATAGATTCTAAGTGACTAAATGTTCCAGGAATCAAATGAGCTATTCTGTTGTTATGTAAAAACCTGTTAAAACACAGAAATATGCATGTAATAATTCAGATTTTGTGATTCATTAATTTCATTTACATACTTCTGGAAGGTTTTCAAGAGAAATTAATCTAAGAAAATTTAGGAAAAAAAAATGAACCTGTTCAGCAACTCATTGTCTGGTATTTTTTAAGTGGCCTCCAAGGTGTACATGGGTATGTTCATGTGGGGAAAAATAAGCCATAAATAACTACAAGAAAGGGAGTTCATAAGCTTTCAAATTAGAAATTAAAAAGGTCCTAAATAAATAGTCTCGTTCCTCATTCATAACATTTATTTTAGGCCAAACATTGATAACAGATCTTTGGGAAGTAGTTTTGCAGAAGAAAAATAAACCACAGGCAATGCTCACTTCTGCATGCCTCTAAGGTCAGCCTCATCAAAGTGCTCTTGGAAAGACTATGTAGTAGTTACAGTTAAAAAAAATTGATTCAAAACCATCTATGGCAATGATAAAAATATTATATTTTAGTTTAAAATGCTTGATTTAATTCAAAGAAGGAAGCAAGCTGTCTTCCGACTCTTACCCCAAGAAAAACAAACTTACAGCCTTTCAAGTTTTGGAAGATGAGTAAAGGATTCAGGTTCCAACGTTTCTATTTGATTAAAGTGCAGATACCTGAAAATATGTTAAACAAAAAGAAAAAAACTGAAATAATTTTCTTGGTGAAATATTTTATAGAACTTATTGTTTCCATAATGTTTACAGATCTAAGTGGCCATAGTGATGTAGCAGCTTTTTTCTGTTACCATCTGAATCTCATACTTGAATCTGAGAAATAGAAGACATGACAAAGACATATTTGCAGATCACTATATTGAGAGTGTGTGTATATAAGCAAAAAAGTCCAAACATTGCTGTGGAGATTTTGGAGATAATACTTTGAATGCTATTTTGCCAACTCTGATGTTTATTGTATGCATGCTTGAAACAATTTATCAAAAAAAGAAAATTATTCTTTTTAATAGGAAAAATGTTAGAGGTTATTTAGAAAACATTTACAGTTTCCAGCACAGTAACATTTTTTGTGGCCAAATGTTTTCATTTCCATGAGTGAAAATTTCAAAAGATACTGAGAAATCATCTTCTCTAGTCCATGAACATTTAAAGCTGTGAATGTTCTCAAAACCAAATTTGTAATATAAACCCAAGTTTCACTAATTTGACTTTAGACAAAGGGCTTCATACCAACTGGTGCTGTTTGAGCTCTCCTGATGCTTATGCCAAGCTATGAACATTACACAACAATAAATCTAGGCAGCTGTTAATGCTGTAAAATTGACAAAGTTAACACAACAAGACCATTAACCAGACTATTAACCTGTAACTATTGTGAAAATGGACTGCAAAGGTAGGATCATTCCAGCATCTATTTTGTGGAGCTACCCCTGAACCTTGCAGATGAGAATACAAGATGTATGGATAAGACTGGCACAAGAAACTGTGAAAATGATTTATAGACTTTGGATCTTGATTATATCCAAATGTATTCAAAACCCTTTAAGTTTTGTATTTGACCTCTGACAAACTCAGGAACCTCTGGAGCATGTGTTTTTACAGAAATCACTGAGGTCCGAAGAACAAAAAGCCTGTCCTTTATAAACAGTGAGAACAGCTCCGAGCTCAGTGTCTCCTGAAACACCAATCCCTCAGCACGACAAGGCCAAGGAGGACATGGGGATTTGCCCATGCTGAGCCAGATGGTGGCTGTGCAGAGGGAAAAGCGGGAGCAGCGGTGGATCCAGCCAAGCCTTGCAGGGAGCCTGGAAGGCGCGTGCAGGGGGAGCCAGGCTCGTGCCTGGCAGCCGCCCAGGACAAGCGCGAGCCAGCAAGCGATGCCAGCGAGCAGTGAATGGGGACCACAGAAAAAGCCAATAAATCAGCACAGGCCTGATCAAGCACATCGGGGTGTCACGTGAATGGGGACCACAGAAAAAGCCAATAAATCAGCAGGGGCCTGATCAAGCACATCGGGGTGTCCTGATCAAGCACATTGGGGTGTCACGTGAATGGGGACCACAGAAAAAGCCAATAAATCAGCACGGGCCTGATCAAGCACATTGGGGTGTCCTGATCAAGCACATCGGGGTGTCACGCCTGCCTACTGCCAGTGCAACGCCACAGAGTGTCCTGAGCACAGAGCATGGTCTTGTTAGCATGAAGAACCAAGAACTGCATCACCTTGCTGGGACTGCCAGTTTTCATCTCCCCTTTGAAAATACAGAGCGATTTCTTCTACATTAAAAAGACAGATCTCAAAGGCAGATATTTCCTGCAAGATTCATTTGATTTGCCAGCAGAGAGGAGAGACACCTCAGTGAGGAAGGATTGGCAGGACAAGGACTGGGCATGGCCCAGCCATGAGGTGGGCAGGCCCTGCTTGCCAGGAGCCAGGGCTCTGCTCATCCACCTTCCAGGATCAGCAGCATTTGGGAGGGGCAAGGCAAGGTGGGGATCACTGCCATGAAAAAGGATGAAGGGAAAAACCAGGCACAACTACAGGTAGTGTTTGTTATCTCTGAAGCAGCTTTTGTTTTGGAAAAAAATTATAAACACTACTTCTTTTGCAGGCAGCAGTGATTTTTTCCTTTTTAACTTTTTTAATTCTTCTTGCATTTTTATGCCTCATGAGCAGCTCACAAACACATCTCTTAATATTCCAAATAAATTAATCTCCTGTACTTTTTTGGCATTGACAAGGCAAGATTTGTAGGCATCTCTTATTTGAACAAAAATAACATTGGTAAAAGCAGATACATTGAGTCACACGACCCCTTCTTCAGGGCCACAAATCAGGGTGAAATTAGAAAGAGAGAAAAAGAAAGAATACTTCTCTCAGATAGTTTAAGTAGTATATACATTGCAAAACTCAAAGCTCCAGCCCATAATGGCTGTTTAGCACTCACTATTAGAATTACAGATGTAATCAATATGTGCCTGAAAAGTCACCTTGTTTTTCCAAACAAATTTAAAAAAAAATATTTCTGTTATAAACCTTGCCTTGTTTACAAGCTCACACCATTGCAGATACAATAATTCAGGTGCTGAAGAACATTTTAATAGCTAACTTTATCTCATCAAATATCACACTGTCTAAATTAGCTCAAAAATGTCAAATCATGAAATCCAGCTGGAAAATACTCTTAACTGCTTCATAGTAGTTGGGCTACACAAATTAGTTGGGCTTTGCAGGTCTTTAAATTATGACCTAAAAAAGACCCTGAGCAACTTATCATGCAATTTATTAATAGAACAAGGTATTCAATATCTGGCCAAAATAATTTGTAATTCAAAATAAATAGATGCAGAAACCAGATTGCATTTCAAGTCTACGCTAAAGAGAACATAAAAATCCTTGGCATTATGACCTACACATTAATCCCGTTTTATCACTTAGGTTTATCACTTCTATTATTTTATTCCATGTACCACATTAAAGTTTTGTAAAGGTATTTTAATATTTTAATTAATATGGTAATTTCTTGGATTAAAAATTCACTTTAAAGGTAACCATATTCAGGAAATAATCTCACACTAGCATATATTTATAGGCATCTTTTATGTTCAGAGTACAAAGCATTAAAAATAGTAGTATCATGTAATAAATTAGATATTAAAAAGACTTTCAAAATGAAATTGAAAGAAAAAGCATGCAAGAGTGATTTTTAAATACCAACATATCTGTCCTTTTTAATTCTAAAAACACTATCAAGAATTAAATAGAAGGAAAGGAAATACCTATAGGGAAAAAAAGTCCAAATAAAACACCTCAAGAGGAAGATTAAGATTTTATCAAATAAGCATGGTATAGATTTCTTATTATTAATCTCATAGGACAAAAAATTACTGTAAAATTCAGTCCCAGTGACATTTTTCACAGCATTAAATTTTGGATTATATCTTATGTAGCTTTGAATTTTTTGTAGGTGAGGACTTTTATTAAATATGCCAGTTGTTCTTTTACTAATAGCATCATCACATCTTTGGGGAAATACTCATTAGCTGAGTATAATCCATGTTATGAATATTTAAACAGCACGTTTGCCCTTTTGATTATTTGAAAAAGAATGACCAAACATATATGTTCCATATTTATCAAGGATGCTATCCTGCTCAGGGACAACAAGTAGCAGCCTTAAACCACAAGGAAAAATATTTAAATGTACGTTGTGATAATGATATAAAATTCTGGAACAGGATACTTAAGGAGATTATGGAATCCTCACTAAAGACTTTTAAAATAAGGCTAGACAAGTATCTGTTTCCAGTTTGTTGTGCCTAGCTAATCTTATTGTAGAATAATAAGGATTAACTTCTCAACACCCCTGTCATACCTCTTGGGTTCCTTTGTTTGTTTATTAACTAATTAACTAATATCTGACATAGAGTCAGATGCAAAAATCAGGAACTTGTAGTATAAAACAAGAAAATAAATAGCAACACTTCAAAAACACTGAAAACTGAATTGAATGAAATATACTTAATATAACAAACTGTATCACTATATGTTAGTTAAGGTTTTTGTCTATTAATTCCCCCAAAAATATGTATAGGTGTACATAACCTACAGCATAACTAATAACAGGTTATAAAGAACAAAATTAGTATGTTAATATGAAAGTTACAAGAAAATGCCTAACTAGGATTAGGTAAACAGATTTAAATAATTCCATTAATAATTGGGGATACCACTAGTTAAATAGTGGAGTACACTTTCTGTCCCTGATATATACAACTCATAAACTGAGATCTCAAAAATGTGACAGATCTTTGAAAGGAAAGCAATGTATATACATCTGGAAATGGACTCCATTTAGAGCTAGATCCTGGGATCCAAACTCATGACCTCCCCCGCAGGGTATTGGTGCCATTTCAGGTGGATTCAGCGGTCAAGGCCAGGCACAGAGGCACAGAGCAGCTGTGTAAGCCCAGGCACACAGAGGCAGCCCTCCTTGCCTTTCGGGCGCTCTGTCTGCTGTCCGGCTGCTGCTCTGAAAAAACGCAAGTTTCCTGCAGCTCTCTGCTCTCTCTGCCAGACCCAAACATATGTCCTGCAGATTTAACAGTGTCTAAACTGGTACTAAGCAGCTACTTTTCATCAACACTCTCCCTTCATGCCCAGCCACAGGTGAAAAGTTAGCTGACGAAATATGTATGGCTCAGTGTGTTCAAGCACCTAAAACTACCAATTTTTCTTCAGAATTTACCCTAGCACAAACAGGTTTCAAGATCTGATTCAAAGATCTTATTTTCTTGGCAGAAATTTCCAAAGGAAAAGCTATTTTGACTACATCAGCAGCTAAGAATTCTGCTTCAGAGGTTTAAGGAGGAACCTGCCAGCTGTAGTAAACACTTGGGGGGTTTTGTCCGTTATACATGCAACAGTAAATTTAGGTTTTAGTTAGTGTAATTTAGTTACATTTAACTACATTTAGTTTCGGGTAACAACAACAATCACCAAAAATATATTTGCTTTGCTGATCAGATATTTTTTAAAAAGTAACAATCAGTTGAATTCTGCTTCACTGGAGTACAAGAAATAGCTGTGAAACAACTCATTCCCTGAAATGTGGTCCACAGCGTCGACTTCTGAGAACTCTGCTGAGCACTGAGAACAGCATTTGGCTGAGTTAACACAACCAGTAGCAAAATGTGTTCAATAACTTGTGGCCACAGAGACCACAAATGCAGAAACATTGAGTTAATACTGTCAATACAGTTCAAAACTGAAATTAAGACACTTAGAAACTTGTTTGCCAAGGGTAACTCTTGTCTTGTCAGCAGTTTTTCTCCAAAGCTAATGTGCTAAAACAGAACCTGTAGAGTCAGAACATATTTTTATGCTAAAGATGCGTAAATGCCAAATCTCTCCTAAACTAAAAATCTCAAAGCTTACTCTCCATTGAATTTATTTCTGAGCTTGCTACTGGCTTCATGTAGTCCCATTTTCCCTCCTGGCAAGCTCTGTGTTCAGGAGAGGAACAGAGGAGCTCGAAAAGGCACTGAGCTCTGATGCAGGCAGTGGGGTGGCACCTGCCCCCCATTCCCAGCAGCTGCAGGTGCTGACAGGGCAGGCAATGAGCAGTGACTCTGCCAGGCTCCATAGCCAATCTTCCCAGCTGGAGATGAGACTCGAGCTCTGAGCCTGAATCTCAGTTTCATACTGAATAATGTGGATGTCTCAAAACTTTGAGCTTAAGCTGATACCGTGTGATATCACAGTAGGCAGAGAGGCTTAACTGCCACGTAGTGGAGAAGAGCATTCAGAAGGTGTCAATACTCCAAACTGATTTATGTTTTTCAGTAATAACATAGGTCAACAGGGAAAAAGAACACAAGAAAAAAGGACAAATATTGCCACTTGCACATATGGGGCTTGTGGCATGGGGAAGAACACTCTATTGGAAATATTAGTAATTCAATAAATGGGCCTCGGTATTCCAAATTCTACACAGAAATTATGTATTGCTATTAGCATGCAAGTAAGCCCTACCAGTTGCTGTCAATATGGTGCAGTAATAATTTCTAGAGTAAAAGGAGAAGGAAGAGAAAGGCATTAAGGAAAAAAAATTACATATTTAAATACTTTTTATAATTAACACCTCTGTTTTACATAGAAGTTCCTCCTTCAAAAGGCATCCATTGCACTCTAAAAGGAGCATGTATGATTTTGTACCCATATAAAGTGTCATTTTATTTAATATATACTCTGTGTCTACTAATATCCATTAGAGGCTCACAGTAAAAAGGAAACTGGTACATGAGAACACTTGTAATACACTGATATCTTTCATCAGTTTAAAAATTTATATTCAGCTCCCAATTTATACACTACTGAACTCATTGGTTTGCTACTGTTATTTGGTAGTCAAACTGTGAAACAACTACACAGTTACAGTTTTTTTTCCTTTTTCTAAACCTTATCACAATGAATGTAGATCATAGAGTAACAGAATTGTTAAGCCTAGAAAAGACATTTAGGATTTTTAAGTCTAACCATTGACCTAGCACCACTATCATGTTCATCACTAAACCATGAACTCAAGTGCCACATCCAGTCATTTCTTGAACACTTCCAGGAAGTGTGACTCCACTGCTTCTCAAGGCAGCCTGTTTCATGCTTTACCACCCTCTCCATGAAAAGATTTTTTCTAACACCAATCTAAATCTCTCCTGGTGCAACTTGAGACCATTTCCTCTTGTTACCTGGGAGGAGAGACCACTCCCCAGCTCACTATAACCTCATTTCAAGTAGGGGTAGAGAGAAATGAGGTCTCCACTGAGACTCCTTTTGCTCAGACTAAACAAGCCCAGCTCCCTCAGCTGCTCCTCACAGGATTTGTGCTCCAGCCCCTTCACTCCCTTCACTGCCCTTCTCTGGACTCACGCCAGCAATTCAATGTCTCTCCTACAGTGATTATACAACAAAACATAGTTGAACTTAATGGAATCAATACAACTGAGTTTTGTCATGCTTAGGACTGTATTTTTCATTCTTTTTCAGTAGAAATTATTCTTCATTATCCAGGAAAAGAAGTATGATTTTAATCGATCTGTCTGGAGGACATTACTGAAATATCTACATTGCAAATGATGAACTTTCCTACTTTTTAAACATCTGTATCTGTATATGGCAATGATTAACACATATAAATTATAGCAAGGTTTTTATTTTAAAAACGATTCTTGTTTCAAAGTATAACAAAACAGGGTTGAACTTGCAGAGGCTAATTCAGCTTCAGTTATGCCGTATAAAACAAAGTAACTGCTGCAGTGAAAGGAAGTAAGATATAATAAAAACCTGCAGAAATTAAAGCAGAATCTATCTCTAAGCAATACACATTAGTTTTCAACATTTTCCACAATAATTCTCCTTTGTCAAAGCTATGTAACAATGTAAAGGGACATCAGGAATTCAAATCACAAATAAAAGACAAACATAGAAATGAGGAACTTGACACAGAGATCAACTGTGGTTTTTTCACATGCAAATGATTAAGGGGCTCTCTGCCCAACCCAGGGGTGCAGACGTGCAGAGCATGCAGGTAGGATGTACGGATCAAGGCGTGCACTTTTCCTCTGCAGGGGGACCATGGAGATGACAGCACAGAAGAGAAAAGGCACTTACAGTTGTTCTAGAGAGGCAAGTCCTTTAAATGCTTGCCTGTCAATTGACTGGATTTCATTCTTGTACAAATAGCTGAAACAAGAAACAATCAGTAATATTAGTACACAAACAAGAGCTACATGAAGGTGGAAAAGAAGAATTAAGTTGACACGTGAAGACAGTTTTTCAACTACATATTAGAAAAAAAAAATACAAATCAAAAACTAAAAACATAAAATTATTCCATCCTTGAGATTTCATCCCAAATGACATAAGTCTGGGGCCTTGAAGACCCTGAGGCTCACACCTGGATGGACTTGGGCTTTCCAGTGCTCATAGCACACCTTACTGGATTTTTGTCCCTTGTTCTCTTGATTGGTTTGCCAAAAGTCAAAATAAATTCAACTTAATGGGACAGAATTGCATTAGAGGTGTCTTTACCAGAACACACCAGGGATGGCCTCTTGATTTCTTTAAAATACTCATTTGAATACTGGTGCTAATATTCAAATTAGGATAGAGTGGGTCTTTTACTGGACTTGGAGAACAAACAGTGAGAAATTTCTGTAACTCCGCCTGTATCACCTTTGGAATATTCACAAAAAATACAAGTTATAATACTGGTATCACACCCATAAATCGGCACTGTATATTTTTTTTTTATCACTGTGCAGAAGATGGACATTAGGTCCCCACTGATACTCAACAAAATAAACAAATACACATGCAGAGTATCAGTATGATCATATGTGTTGTCTACACCTTTTTTATGGAATTAAAATAAATCAGGAAGGATCAGTGTATGTGCTCATGTTCATCATGCTCTTAGCAGCAAGGATGGTTTAGTGAGGGGGTATTGGAGAAAAATCACACAGTTTAGCTGATGACTGCAGTTTCTGCATGGAGGCAGCAAATGAAATACTTTGGGGGTTCAGTGTCAGTCACTCTTTTTGTGTTAGGATAGGCACAGGTTTGTGGTTAAGAACTTTTTCACAATTATTTGACAAATGATTTGAAACTCAGTTAATCAGGCATGGGTTTCTATGGAAAGGGGATGAAGACACTTTGTACCACAAATGACTTTATTAGCAGGCATCTTATTAGTAATGGTTTTGGGTTTTCTATTACAGTTTTCAGTAACTTACTGGAAATATTGCAAACTTCTTTTGGTGCAACAGAAAAAATACTGGCTCTGCTGGAGGTGGTGGCAGTTTTTACACTGATGTGACAATGGGCAACATTTCACAATAGGCCCTAACAAGGAAAGAAGTTGTAGGTATTTGATATTAAACTAATGACAACTTTGGGGAACAATAAGGAGTAATATCCTTCCTTTGAATCTAAATTAACTTCCAGTGCACTGCTTGCTGACAATCCACCACGTTAATATACAGAGATTCCTGTGTGCTTTTTTAACATAGATATACATCTGAATAAAAAAGCAGAATTCTTCCAAGAACAGGTAACAAGGAAATAAAAATTTCTGAGGTTTTAAAAATATTCAAAAACCAGAAAAAAATTACTGCCTTGTGAAATTACTGTAAAAACTTTTAAAATCATTTGAAAACAGTGATTTTTTTATGTGGAACTGGTTTTTATTCTATTTGAAAAAAAATATTTCATGAGTATTAAAATATTTGTTTTGGCTCAGATTTACCAATTCATTTGAGGATCACAGTCATTACAATTTTCTCTCCTTAATTGTCCTCTCTGAAATTCAATTCCTATCTTATTTTCCTGTGAGAATTTTAAACACACCTTTTGACTCCTTAGCAAATTTTGAGGAATGATCAGCTGAAGTGTTATTTATCTTTCTTAATACACTTAATTCCACTTAGCAGTGTGGAAATCTCTCTTATTTCTGAGTACTTCAGGTCAGACCAGAGAACCAAAGTGGGCTTAGACAGTTTTGAAAACTGCCCTCAGTTAATCATCTCTTTCTGGCATTTCAACAATTTTATTCAAAAAATCTGAATTCATCAGATTTTTAAAAAATTTTACCACAACCATTCATATAACATTCATTTACTCTCTGCAGACAGAAGGAGGCAGAGGGTGAAAATCGGAGTTGAATTAGACTGGGAAAATGCCTGTAGTACTGCAGACTTTTACCAGCATACTGCAGGGAAGGGAGCAGGCTCTAGGAGTTCTTACCAAGTCACTGCAGCGAGCCTTTATTTGGTGTTTTCAGCTTTAAATCAAAGCTTTTTTCCATTCTGACCAGAAAACCCTCAGCTGCAGGAAACTCAACCAACCTCAGTCAACCATATCCTCCCTTCACAGAGAAACCCCAGTAACCTCAGGCTACACATCCTATGACAAATGTGTTAACCAAACTTCCATTTAACTGTAGCTATTTCACTGAGGACAACAGAAAGAAAGACATATAATTATTTGCCTAATGGACAGAGACATGTCAGAATATAAAGTACAAATAAGTATCATTCACAACAAAAATTTGTCCCTCTAAAATGCTAGCAAGCACATACAGTGTTATAGAAGTAAAGCTTTGTAAACATTCTTAAATTTTAACTAACATTCTCGAAATTTATCTCAGTTACATTATCTGAAAATAAATGTAGTACAATGAGGGAAAAAATTATTTATCATTTAATTTACCTAAAGGCTCTCTTACAGAACTGAATATTAGAATTTTACAGGAGATGAATAAACAGTGGATTGAAATGGAAAAGGGATATATTCCATTAAGACATTAAGTTATTTTTGGACAATTATTAATATCAATTTTTATTAATTTTATTAATTTCTATTTTTAGAAATGTTAAAGAAAAAAATAAAAGAGTATTTTTTTCCCAGAAATGCAAGCAAGGCTGCTAGAGATCAGAGGTACTGGCCATATACTTCAGAAATGAACAAATAGGTAATCAGTTACAAGAAAATTTGGGAGAAAAAGTAGCTTTAATTAACAAGCCTGCTAGATTATGAGGATATTATTGGGGAGTTCTTTTTTTTCTTTTTTTAATGGGCCATATTAAAAATCATATGATTCTAGGAAAGTAAGATTCAGATATATTTGTTTGGAACTGGAGAGAAAAAAGGCAAAAAGTAACAAATTGCAGCATTAAATCTCACAAGTAAATAAACACCCAAACACAGGTTTACATAGGAACACGAAGGACAGTGGAACCAGCAACATGAATTGCAAAGAAAAGAGCTCTGGAACCACTGGTGCCCAGAGGACCAAGTAACATGGCCAAGACAGCAAGAGTGGCAGAAGGTATGGAAGGAAATGACACCTAATCTCAAACACAACCTCTCATATTATTACTTCATTCACCAGACACAAAACAAAACTTGCATGCTCCCTGTTGGCATTTCTGGAACTGACACACTTCATAAGTCTCACAAATTACCATTAACCATATGCTCATGGTAATACTTTCATGTCTGTTTCCTCATCTATGCATTTCATACCAGGCCAACATACAATGTTGTTGACAAATTTCATTGCCCAGTTTTATTGCTTTCACTTCCTTCATGTTATCTTCTAGCTCACTGCTGTGTAAATGCCCAATATATGTTCTCCTTATCTGGAAAGGTTTTTAATTGCTAACCAATATTATAAATTTCTCCCTATCTCCTCCTGACTTCTTCCTTTTTTAACTCACATTCATTTTTTCCACTTCTGATTCCAAAATCTTCTAATATTCTACATGTTGCAATGGTAATAATGTGCCTACTTTCAATTCCCAGCTATCTTCTCTCTTGGAGAATAAACTGTTGACTTTTAGGCTTGGGAAGAATTATCCTATCATGTTTCCACAAATTTACCTGCATCTATACTATAAGGTTGGGAAGCTTACTAAAGAGCTTTATTGCCAACACTGAAGTATATGGAGTAAAGACAGATTGACAGAAAAGCAGAGAATCAGAAGAAAAAGAAAAAAAAAAGTATCCTCTTGATTTCACAACAAAACAATAATTACATTTCATTCTTTCCAACCTTTAGTATATTAATACAAAACCAAATTATTACCACAAACAGCACAGCAAAATCACACAAAACTGCTTTTATAATTGCCAGAATTTCAATTACATAAAGAACAAGACAATAAAAAAATCCTAAAAAAATGTAAAAAAATTATGTGCACAATTTTCTTTTGATGATGCAAAGACCAAGTTTTACAGTGATGAATACTTTTAATGCAGAGAAAATTGACAAAAAATTACTCTTCATCAAAATGTGTTCTTCATACAGATAACTGTGGTAACATACACTCCTCATAAAACTAAAAGCTCAGCTTCAGAAAGGGGTAGTACAAAGAAGCATTTGAAAATCCTGATTTAGATCCTGTTGAAAAAAATTTTGTTTGAAAGTGCAATAGCTGATCTTCAGCAGTCATACAGGAATGGATCTTAACATCTATCTCTCAGTGACTGGCTTAAAAAAAATAAATACACTGTGATATACTGTATATATTTTATATAAAAATATATAATTGTGACTGGTTTTAGTTTTAAATATGCATGTTTACTAATTGTTATAGATTTTATATTTATATATACTCACATTTTGCTAAATCAGGGATACTGAGAAATCACAGGTTTTTTAAAATTAGTCAGGGAATTATACATTTTCAGAACCACATGCAATCCAGTACAAGTTGTCATGAGAACAGAAGTAACATCATGGATCAATGATCTAGTTTTATGAAACATGACAGTACAAGTTAGATTTGCAAATATCAACAGGACCAGATGATACTAAATCTCAACTTGTCCAGGTGATTTGACTTCATAATAGTACAATCTGAGCAGTATTTCTAACATTTGCACAATCTCTCCTCCCTGATTTCTACTTCAGTGAATCCTTTTGGAAAGAAATGTTTTGATTTATTCTCTTCATTTAATAGAATACAGTTAGCATTCAGTAACTCAGCTGAAACTTTAACTGCTGAACAGTATTGATTTGTTACATCTAAGTTTTCTGTATTGATAACCTGACCAGTACCACAAATTTTTTTAACTTTAAGGCTGTTCAATTTAAACATTTGTCACAGCCTTTGAAACAGGCAAAAAACCCCTTCATTTATTTTTTTAAAACAAAGGACAGCTTTAAAGACCTCCCTGCAGTTGAATAAATTACCACACTGAACTTTATATTTAAATTTCCCAGGGAACAACAGGAAAATAAAATATCTTCCTCTTAATAATACAGATACTGACAGCCATTACTACGTGTATATGAATACAAATCAGAGTTCAGTTATCTTTTGTCACATTTTCATTTAACTGAACACTCTGCATTGTTAAGTTTTATTTCAGGTTTACTACAGCTAGGCATAGGCAAGCATGTGAAAACAAAAAAGTAATAAGAATCAAGAAAAATCTTTGTACAGTTGCTGACTATGGAAAGAAGTTTAGCAAACCTCACATAGTAAAATCTTATGTACTATACTACTACATGCAGACATTTCTTGTAACAAATACAATCATCATGGACTTTAATCATTCATTGGCAACAGTCTATTCAATAGCCTTTTCCCTCCTGTTGTGTAGATGTTAAACAATTTCATTACTGAAAGACAATACACATAAAAAGGAGAGCAGGAAACATAATCAAGCACAACTTGGAAAAACAGGCAAATGTGTCTGCAGAAATTTATGTGATTTTATCCCTGCTCCCACCTCCTTAGAGGTCTTCTGGCTGTATTCTTGGAAACTGCATGGAAATTTCAGCTTCTGAATTGTTTCCGAAGCAATGAAATCTCAATGTGACCTTTTTCTTCTGTATGTCATTCAAGTAACCATCAATCAATACTCCAAGACAATGGAGTGAAACTTTTCTAAATGACAATCCATAAGGTCGTCTCCAGAAACTAGAGCTGAGAATCCATGACAACTAACTATGCAGCTTTAGTCTAGTACACAGACAAAAATAACATTTTGATGCCTTTTGTTTATTCATATAATTAACAACCTTGGTATGTTTGTCAAAAAAGAGAGAAGTTAGGCTTAAAATATACAGGCTGACTGAAAACCTGGAACAGCAAATCATATACATCCTCTAATATTTTGGGTTTGACTAAATTTTTCACTTATGAATTCAGTGAAAAATTTAGGGATAGTTAATAAGCTTAGGTAAATTACAAGCTTCTGCTGACACAACCTCTGGACTAGCTACTTTCGAATCACTTTTCAAAAGACAAAAAGTACCTGTGTGAAGGTTTCAGTGAACAATTAAAGAGGTGGTTTCCTTCACCTTTCAATGTATCCCTTCTTAAATTATAAGTTGCATATAATGAACAGCAACTAGTAAGTCCTTCAAAGTGGATTGCCTACAGACAGCAGTCTTTTATTAGCAATAACTTAGAGAAAAACAGTTGCCCCCACCCACAAATTCATTTCACAGACTTTCAGTGCAGTTTATCTCCTGATATAGTGGGTCAGATATCACCATGTCAGATTAGAACTTTCTCACTGAAGAAGCTGTTAACACAGTGAAGTGACATTTCATTTAACTTACAGATATTTCAGATTTTCAAGATCTTCAAATGCCCCACTAGGAATTCTTTTGATTTGATTGTTGTTTAGAAGCCTACAAAAAGAAATAAATAACCATTTATTTTAACATAAAGAAACACTAGGGAAAAAAGTGTAAAAGCAGGGGCAATATAGTATGAAATAGAAAATGCTTTTTCCCCTAGGAGTATCTGTTAGAGAAAAAAAGTTGAAGTGACTTTTCCCAGATGTTTCTCAGCAATATCTTGTGTACTGGGCCTTTACATCGTATAGGAACACAACTGTCTGTATGCACAGATTTGCACTCATCCCTCATACACTGGTTTTATAAAGCAAAAGGAATTCAAATGTATCCTGTCTTTATCTGGGACTTGTGAATATCAGACCAGTGATTTGGACAGTTAAAACTTGAGCTGGATATCTGGCAGAAATTGTAATTCAAAACTGGGGATCAGTTGCAAACAGAAGTATGAGCAAAGGAGACTGGAAATAGGGACAGTTAGCAAGAATATCTTGGCAGCACAGATTTGGACAATATACATTTTGGGGAAAGTCCTATCATTTCTTCTGGTGTGAATATAGAGTACAAGATGTTTCAGTACATTTGCCATGATTGCCTGCAGATAAATAGTGATCCAAAGCTCACTGACATCACAACTGTATTTCAGCTCTTACACTACTTGTGTTCTGGGAAACAGTCACATTTGCAATCATAAATTATGTACATTTAAAAGTGAAAATAATTGTCTGCCTTAATTCCTCCTTGTGCCTGCTAATATATTAAAGAAGAGAAACATTCATGCATTTGTTTTAAAAGTGATGCCTGAAGGAATGATAGAGCAGATACAAAGTTAAAATTATAATACTCATACTAATTGTATTGTTGGTTGTAAAAGGTCCTTTAGAAAGACTTTTCTTTACAATCGTAAACGATAACAAAGATCTCCATAAATGGCAGCTCAGTAGGAACAAAAACATCTGACTCCTGCCTGTCCTGGTAAGCACATTAGAATAGGAGTGTTCAGAATATCAGAATTTGTCAAATATTTTGTAACTGTAACACATTTGCACATCTCAGCCTTTAATCAGCTTTCTTGTAACCCCATGGTTTATTATGTGATATTCCAGCAAAACAATTTAGCACCATGTCAGAAAAAAAAATCTTACAATAATGGTCTGCATTTTTTCATGAAATTCAATTAAAGTGTATCAGTAAAATACTAGTATGCAAATAATTTTCTTTTTATTTTGATAAACATACATGTATTTTTGCCTTCAAATATTTTGGTCTTAATCCCCACTTCTCCCATCTGTGTAAATGCTACAGCTCAAATTTATGAGACTACTTATCTGTGAAAAGTAAGCAAATATGACACATTATCAAATTGATCATATTAAGTCAAAAGGGAAAGGGTCTTAGGGTTGAAAAAGGACTTACAGTGTGTTCAGGTTTTTAAGCCTTCTAAACTCTCCAGGCTGGATTTCTTTAATCCTATTAAACCTCAGGTCTCTGTAGAATAAAAAAAGAAAAAAAATCATGTAATTAAAAAAGCTTCGTATTTTTTAATATGAAAAAATGAACTAAGCACAAGTCTTTTGTGATGACTGACCAGCTTCTGTCCATAAAACACAACACAATTCCAAAGCAAAACAATTCCAAAGGCTGTTTGACAAGTTTAGGAGAGGATTCACAAATGTGTCACAATTGTAATCTTTGCACCATGCCTGGTCTCAATTAAAACAAATGTGCTCTGCATTTGCACAGGTAATATGTTAACAAAAGTCTCTCTGCAATTTGGTTAAAAGAAATACAGAAGAGCAGACAAAACTCAATCAGCTGCATCCCAATCCCATACAACCCCACTGGCTGAGGCTGCACTAATGGCAGGAATAGTTGTCTGAAGTCTTTTATGAAGAACATATTTAAGCATCATTCCTCATGAATCCACCCATCAGGACTTGTTCTGCTCTGGAATAATGGCCTCAGAAGGACTTTTTCTATGTTAGTGGTTTAGGATGTGGCCTACTGTTCATTGCAGGGAAAGGATTAGACATGTGGTTCTGTTTGCATTACACTCCACCAAAATACTTGATCAGTGACTGGAAAAAATGAGAGATGCAAACTTCTATCTTTTATTTAGATGTGTAGTTAAACTGCCTGTAGATGTGCTGGAAAGCCCCTTTACACAACACCCAACAACCTGAGGATTTCCAGATTTAGAAACGCAAATTTTTAAAACCCTAACTTGTTCTTCACAAAAGCACTTATTTAGTTCTACTTTAACAGCATTGTTTTGCCCATCACTCAGACGTTTTATGTGTCATACACATATGTTCCTGATGAGAAGGAGATGCTGCCTCTGAACCTCAGGTGCCAAGATATTCCAAACAACCATGGAATGTCATATCCTGCACTGAGAGAAGATACAGCAGATCCCTCAGTAAGAATCATTGGACATGACATACCACTTTACTTTTCTTGATTTTTCTAGATCATCTGAAAGAGCATTTTAATTTTGATTAATTTTGATTAAAATATTCAAAAGTGCAAAAATTCAATATTCTTTAATAGAATATTGGAAACAGTGTTTCTCAAAAGCCTCAAATTACCATTACAACTAGCAATATTTAGCTCCTAATACCCTCTTTTTTTAGATATAAAATAATGAACATTCATCCATATGACAAGTAGGCCTATTCCCTACATCAGTGCAAAGACAATAAATAAAAGTTTAAATCTTTCATGAATGCTAGCAAGGAGCCAATCCCCTGGGTCAGCAGCAAAATCACCCCCCTTTTGATGTATCCAATCGACTCTGCAGTAACTCTTGAGGATATCTGGGGATTAGGAACACCAGGCAAAGTAATTACATGCATTATTGCATGCAGTACCAAGCTGCATGTAACATCATATATAGTGATACTTATCTCAACTCCTAACACTATTGCCCTTCTCATATTGTTAAAGCTAAAGAAGACATCAGGTTTGAAATTCTACCCATTCATTTTCATTCTACATAAAAATATGAGAAAAGGGAGCTGCAATAAAACACAGCACATAAATTTTCTCTAGCGCACAGTATATTTTGTATATATATCTGTAAGTAAAATTATGAAGAATATATATGTATTGTTCAAAGTCAATACTACAATTAAAATTGGAGGGAAAAAACAATGTTAACCTTACTACAATGTAGTATTATAAATTTGGTCCATTCATTCAAAGAATATTTCCTCCTTCAAAGGAAGTAACATTTATCAGTGTTCACTCAAAGTATTTTCATTAATTTTCAGCACAAAATCCCCAAAATAAAGAGTTAAACAGCTCTCAAATTAAGAAGATAAAAGTTAAATCATAACCACTGAAGACTTCTAAAGAAGAAATCTGTCAAACTGTAATAATTTCCCTATACAACAAGAAAATAAACAAGTGGATAAAGGAAATAGAAATTTCATTGCATGCATTAATTTAGGGGGTGTGGTATATACAATTCACATAAACAATAGACGAAATCTTCACTTATTGAAGTGAAAGATTGCATCCAACAGAATTGGCAGAAATCAGAGAAATGCCATGCCCCCACAGCACAGACACCATATCCAGCTTATGATAACAGAATGATTTCAGAGAACAGAAGAGCTCAGAGCAAAAGCCCAACAGCAATCGGAAATGTCCCCTTGGAGAGTGAATGGCAGGAATGAGGACTGTGTTAAAACTGAAAAATGAGTATGGGTAGCACAAATAGGCCATTGTGGAGCAGATCTTCAAAGGCATTTTGTGTTGCTGAAATAATGTGTGGTCAATCAGCATGATGAGGTTTCTTGACCCTTTTTTTCTGACTAGTTCCGGCCCAACTGTGCCACATGACTGTCACTCACAAAAGCCTGTTCCCTGCCCATTCAATTCTCTTTCACCTTGTTCACTGCTCCCCATTTCACTCTGACAAACTGACATATCCTGGCTGGATGCTGTGCTTTGGACCAGAGCAAGCCTGACTCCCACTGACCGGCCAAAGTGCACCAGGAGGTTAAAACAGCAGACTCAGGGAAGCCACTCAGTTGTCACTGTCATTTTTCCCTCTCCTAATCTTTAAACAGTAAATGAAATTACCATTTAAAGAAATGCAAACACCTGTGATGACGGCATTGAATTTTAGGGTATTTAACAATTTTTGCCTAACAACTCAAAAATAAATGTCATGCATTTGGTTTTTAAAATAAAAATCTCTTACAACTAATTCAGATTGTCTCTTTTACTATGTTTCAAAGTGAAAACATTTACTTCTTAAAATTGTAGCTAGACAACATAATTCAAGCTGAAAAATCCACTTCAGCTGCACAGGCTTCCTCAGAAGCCAAGCCCATCATTTTGAAGCATGTCTTGCTTGAATAACAAACAAAACACGTCCATGATAGCCAGCAAACTGAACACTCTCAAGGGTTATTTTATTCCTGGCTGCACTCAGGAGGCTCTGTTCTGCGCTAATCCATGGAGCATGACCAGGAAATGTTCGGCAGAGCGCGAGGCTGCGTGGGCCAAGAACGTGCCAGGGAGCAGGCGGTCAATTTAGCAATTGGATGCTCCTGAGATTCACATTCCAGTGCCTGGGAATGGCCATGGTCCCACAGCCCTGCAAGCAGCCATGGCCAGGACATGTCCCAGGCAGGGTGTGCACACACACTCTGGCTTTGCCGGCTCCTGCATTCTGTTACCTGAACAGGGCTCTGGGAAGATCCCTAAGGCCCACATGGATGGCATGGAAGTAAATATAATATTTGTGTATGTTTCCTTTTCTGTCACAAAGCAAATGAGAAATGTGCTGCAGACACTTTTCGTCTGGATGAAAATTAATCCTGCTCTTAATAAATTCTGTATGTGAGCTAACAGCATCCATTTATCTCCCCTCTTTACAGTGCCCATTTTAAACTATTTCTAATTTAGCATTGAAAATTAACTTTCAACAATATTTTTATTTAATTAAACACAGTGAAAATTTCTAAGTATATAAAAATTGAAAACCATTGCTGTCCCATAAGATCCAATGCTTCCATGGCACATCCTGGCACTGTAGGACAGGACATTCTTTAAAGCTTGCACTGGCAGCGTGCAGTAATGAAAGACAGGATTTCTCTCTTAAAACATCCTAATGGGGTATGGCAACATTGGGCCATATGAATTAATTGCAAGTTTACAAATTAACACTTTATAAATACTAAAGACCTTAATAACTATTTGGACATATGACAGTCACACAGGGTACACAGCAAACAGTACAAAATTGACCATAAACATCAAGCAACTTACAGGAAGAACTAATTAAAGAAGTTTCTGTTTGAAATCTCTGAGAGAAAGGATTGTTTTTGCTTAGATCGAACCATGCACTGAATGTAAAAGTGCAACATTTTATATAAAATGCCTAAAGTGCAGTTTTCCTTTATTCTTTTCTTTCTAGTTATTGCTAAGCAACATACAGGGTGGAAAGGTAAGGATTATAATTTCATTACTTTTATAAAGGGTTAGACTTGACATATTTCAATAATATTATTTCAGGTCCCTTTTTGCATATGCTTAAAGATTCTGTTGCTTCATCAAATTCAGAAAAATCATTAAATGCTCTAAGTCAGATGGATTTAAAGTAGGGTTGTGAAGAACATATCATGTGCTCTCATCATGCACCTCAAAAGGCAGCCACCTTTGGATCAGATTGTGCATACTTCACACCAGAACTGGTCAGTCCAAGTCATCACTCCACCAATGGTAACCTACTGATCTCAGACAATAAGCACTCATTAGTCAGCAGTTATTACAAAAAGTGTCATCCTAAGCAGGACAAATGTGAAAATTCCTTATAAAGAACTGCTGGAGCAGCAGTAGGAAAGACACCAGGGCTTCTCCTCTGCTTCATCCATCCCAGCCATGCACTTCTCATCTCTCCTTGAGGACTGGGCATCCTGTGACTTATTAGAGCTTGGAGGATGTCCCAGAGATCCCCTCATTGCTAGAGAGCATACTAAAAATGCCTTTCATTTTTTTCAATTTTAATCTGTGTCAGAAAAAGAAATTGTCATGATCCAATACTAAGATCTTTAATAAAAAAATTAAACCCAAAATTTAACATGTTATGCTACTGCTTCCTCTACAGTCATCCTTCTCTATATATACACATATAATTAGCCAATTGTAACATGGATATAGAAACAATGTATTAAGTGATAATGTAATTAAAAGCATCTATCTTGGGAGATATTGTATGTATGCATAGCATAACATCAGGACATTCACAAAAAAACTCACTCTGCATGTCACAGAAATGAGACAATTAAAGAGATTTCAAATCTAGAATTACCAATACAGCCCCAAAATCTTAGATTAAGTAAGGGAGATAACTTTGCTTTGGACACCTGTTATTAAAAAATGCTTGAGAGGGGAATTCTATATGCAAAAGGAAGATTTTAACCACAACATGTAATTTGATCTTCTGTTTATACCTCTCCCGATACTTGAGGCATTCACATTTTCTGAAAAATCCCTTTGCCCAGGATTTTTCTCCTGGGAAGTTGAGAAGCCTCAGAGAAAAATGAAAACAATAATTATCTCATTTGCTTCTCCTCTGTTTTGCTCATGTGGAATGTGTTTGGAGATTGTTTATCCAAGAGGTGATTGTTTCATTGGATTTCTGGTGTGTTTTGACTCAATGGCCAGTCAGTGCCAAGCTGTGTTGGGACTCTGGAGAAAGTCATGAGTTTTCATTATCTTTTTAGCATTGTGTAAGTATTCTTTCTCTATTCTTTAGTATAGTTTAGTATAGTATTCTTTAATAAAATATAGTATCATAAAATACTTAATTAGCCTTCTAAAAACATGGAGTCAGATTCATCATTCCTTCCTGCCACAAGTGTCCCCACAAATACAATAGATACTGAAAAATATAAATGCAAAAATAGACTTTTGATCCCATTTCCTTGTCACATTAAAGAACAAATTTGTTATTGTTTTCACTGTTAAGGCTGAGGAAGACACACACAGCTGGTCAAACCAAGCACTCATTAGTTGCACTGACACCAACCAATTGTGCAAGATAAAACTATGTCTTACTCAGTACTTTTTGGTTAGACCTACTACTTCATATCACCTGAACTTCCCAACTTCAGAAGACCCCTTTAATAATTTGTTCATCTCCGAGGATCTGTTTTAAGCTTTTCTAGTCCAAACATGAAAATATCCTCTTACTTTGCTTAATAACACTAAATGCAAACAACAGATCAACCTAAACACCAAATTGCACTTACATTTGTTATAGTTATTTTAGGGACTATTGACCAGCATATTGCTCCCAGGTATCATAGAGTAAGGACCAGATTCACACATTCATGTTAAGGAACACTACATGAAAAGGAGAGCAAGTAAAACAAAACAATTTTTTTTTAAAACACCAAATCCTAGGACTGTCTCCAAAACCAGTATCTGTAAATACAGAATAAAGCAAATTTACTACTGGCACACTAGAATAAAGTATTTAAACTGAAGTTTTGAAGAGCTGCATTTTTTTTAGCCTGCCATATTGAAAGCATCTGATTTCCTACTTGAAATTGAAAATAGTTGTATATCTGTTAGCTTTGGACAAGACAAAGGCAATTTGGATAAAACCAACTTAGTCATAAATATGCTGTTTCAAATGCCATGCTGACCCATTAATGACTTTTATTACCAGTTCTCATTTGACAGCAAAATACTAAAGCATTTATCAATGAAACCAAATCCTGATTTTTACTACCAAAAATAAAAGGAGGCAAGTATCTCATTACCTTGTTTCAAGGGTTCACCAGCATTGATTCAAGACATGAATGAACTTAAAATTTAGAGTTATTTCCTCAGCTAAGCAAAATCACCACAGCAGTAAAAGCCGAAAAGAAAATCTGAAAGAACACTACTGTCTTAAGTATTTTAAAAATGGACAGGTTCCCAAATGTGCAACTTCTGCTGTGAAGGTAGATGCTTTTTAAAGGTCCAGTGAAAACTATTTAAATCTAAACCTCTTCCTCTATAAGTGATTGTAAAGTATAAGGTAATATAATCTTCATTACTTTAATCTGATAAATTAAAAGGAGGTAGTGGGAGAAATAATGCAAGCTTTAAAATTATGCATTTATCATTGTCATAACATTCTGCTATTGAGTGTTATAAACAGTCTGAGAAAGATTCTTATGTGAAACACAGTGCACTCATTCATCTGTAAGGCCAGATACGAAATGCTGACTGGCAACAAGAAGTGACAAAACGGAAAATAAATTCCTTCAGCTGTGTGATATATACTGGATCTGGAAAAATGGTGCAAACTAGCTAATCTCATTTTCCTTTAAAAAAAAAAGAAGGGAGCAAATTAATAGACAAACATTAGATTTGTAGATCTATTAGATTTAAAAGGTAAATCAATAATTTAAGTTTACATAATTGCCCTCATGCATTTAGCACTTTTATGACGTGTTTGTAAGGTAGGAATTGTCATAACCAGATGATTTTACCATTGCTAAATCCAAAAGAACAAAATAAGACACATTTTTTTCCTAACCACTACAGATGAATTACTATTCAGCAGAAATAACCTATACCTTGAACACCAAACTGCTATGTTTCTCAATACAGAACAAAAGATCTGCAAATGCCAGCAAGACTACATTGCTTATGTCTACTTTATTCTTATTCTTTTTTTATTCAAGGTCATCCCAGCAGGAAATGAAAAACAGCCATCAGCATAGTAAAAACATTCAAACAGAGCAGAGCATGAAAATTGCACAAAAGATGTTATATAATCAAGTCAGTGGAGTAACTGGATGATGTCAATGACACTTTAATGCTGCTTTAACTACTGCTTTGTAAAAAAAATGTGTCACTTTGTTGAACAAACAAAGACACAGACACCACTTAAAAACATAAAACCAAATCCTACTTGCAGCTGCAGCACAACTTACAGTAATCATCTGTTAGCAGTGTAACACTGGCTGGAATACTAGAGAAACCAAGTTTTTGTGGGATTTTTTGGCCTCCTTTTCAGATTTAGCCCTAGAACTTCTTTTACAAACAAAATTATATCATTCTTCTTTATCTTGGTGTTTCATTTTTTGGGTTAATCTTCCCCAGTCTAATTATTACATACAATATGTAATTTTCTCTAATTTATATTGAGATATTTTTATTATCTGTACATTAGCATGCAGCACATAAAAAAGCCACTGCATTTTGAGATGGGAAATTAAAACATTATTCTTACACGGTGAGGGTGTATCATAGTCAATAGTACTTAGTATACTGTAATTTCAGTACCAAAAGTAAATGGTAGGACCACAAAAATATTGAAATCTGTTAAACAGGATGCAGAACATTCGGCAGTACTCGCCTTCATCATAAACCCAGGCTTCAGAAAATATAAATAATGAAGTCTAGATGATATATCAATTATCTAATTAAAATAATATCTGATTTGCACAAATATGTATGATTTGTTAACAGGAACTTTGAATTCACATGTCTTAAGAACTATTTTTTCAGCTACAGCTTTGGTGAACACAGAGCTTATTACATATCCTTCTCCAAGAGCTAAGGATTTGTTTTAACTAACAATTTTTTTGCCATTACAGTTGAAAGGAAAACATTTACATGTTAATTCAATCAAATGCACTACAGTATTGTCTTACTAAGTCTTTAGATCCCTTTTCTGCCCTCGTCACCAATATTTCTAACCAGCCATTAAAAGTGCCATTAAAAGGACTCAAGTGGGATTTGCTGCTCCAAAGTTTTAGGTCTGTAGGCTTGCCAAAAATTATACATGGAAATTTTACCATGGTGTGATTGTGGCTCTTTGTCTTATCCACTTTCAGAGTCCTTCAATATTCATCCACTACAGAAATTATTTTGAAATTAGAAATTTTATTTTATAATGGTTTCTAATTCTCATGCTATCTTAAAAAAAAAAAAAAAAAAAAAAAAAAAAACAACACCAAAACAAAACCAAACTAACACAACTAGTGTTAGTTTTACCAGCATGGATAGAATTCAGAGATGCAATTGCTGTTTCTGCAGTCTGAGAAATTACAAGAAAAGGCAAAATCTGTCTTTATTTCTCTCAGGGGGATCTATTGCTGAAACCAAACAATGAAAAGGCTGTTGACAGCACAGCCAAATGTTTCATTACTGATTATTTTTCACAGAAATGACCTTGGGAAAGGGCTGATGTTTCGTCCTGTGTTTGTGCTATGCCCAATAAAACAAAGTACAACAGCTGTATCTGCAGGCTGCACTACCACAAATCTGAGGTAGCAAAGGTCTTGGATCAAACTAATGGTTGGCACAGTCTGTGCAAAGAGCTGTGATACAATGCAATATTTTAGAGGACTAGTGGCAGCTGGAGATGCAACCTTTTCTTGGTTTCCTTTTTAATATTTAAGAATATGCAGTTTCAACTGGACTTTTGAATAAAAAGTTACATTTCTCCTCTATAGTAGGCTAAAGAAGACACCAAAATATGAAGCTGACTAGTTTATGGCTCAGCATGAACCACTGAAACAAATGCACTAGTTTTGTTTGCTTTTAAAGTTAGCAGTCCTGTGAATTACTACTGTGAAAAGACCACAGAAATTCTGATGTTATGCAGTCATAAATTAGTCTTATTTTCCTCCCATGTACCATTCTGTAAAATAAATACTGTTTCTCCACTTCTCTGTCTCACGGGGATGCTTAATTCTAAACTCTATGTCCATGAAATACTGCTATTCTCAGAGGAAAAAACTGAAAGCCAGAAAGAAACATTATCATTCCTGAACCTCTCACACAAGATAAGCCACACAACAACAGAGAAATTCCTTTCTTAAGGCAATTATTGCTGTCAGAGCTGAGCCATCCCTTTGAGAAATATATAAAATTGTGATTCAAGACCATTAATCAAGCAAAATCTAATGGCTTGCTAGTCCTTATAGCAGTAAACTATATTCACTGTTAAAAATTAGACAGTCTCTAATAGTCTGCTTCCAAATCAGATAGTCTGCTCCCAAATTTCAGCTTGAGCATGTTTGTTTCCAGTTTCTGCTCAGCAGAAACAAACACCTTTAAGTGAAGAATAGCACTGACTATTTTTCTTTAAAAAATTCAAACACTGACGTTCATGCTTTTTTTTTTTCTTTGCAGCAGCAGCAGCTCTTGAAAGATTTAAAAAGAAATAAACCATAAAACTTCAAATAGTTATGAGTAGGGAAAAATACAACTCTGATTTTGTTCTGTAGCAGATTAGACTTCTCAGGAAAATGGATACAAATAGTGTGCATATTCATAATTGAAAACCAACACAGAATAATCACCTGTGTTTTACCATAGTGCCTTAAGCTTCTTTCTAACTCTGCCACTCAGCACCTCTCCCACAGGAGCACCCATGTGGGTACCCCCTGTGCTGGGTGAGGATCAGTGCAGGGTTGAGATCTCAGCTACAAAGACCCTACAGCTGAACACGGGTGAGAGAGAGGGCTCTGAATGAATGAACAAGCTGGACAGGTGAACTAATGAGCCAGTATAAAAGAGTGGTTTCCCCATCACTGCAGTTTTAGGGACTTTCCTCGAGGCAGGCAGCCTCATTGATGCAGTGCTTGTGAGCTTGTATTATATTTATTATGCCAATAAATAACATCCGGCATCTAAAATGCCAATGGCCTTACTAAAGAATGCCCATTTTGTTTCCTTCAATTCAAACAAAAGTTCTGCAATTCAGGACCAACATCAAGCCAAAGGATGAGGAAAATTGAAGGAATTACTGCATCTAAAAATAACATCTAAATTTGACTCAAAAGCTTTTATTCATTGTAAATCTATGCGTCACTCTTCCCCATACACTAGGCAGGTTTTGTTGGAATATATTTCCAACTGTTTTGTACTTCCCATTTGTTTCCAATAGTGATAGGTATATTAGATTCCAATAGACTTGGAGGTGCTAGAATTTACTTGGAGAGTTATTCTTGTAGAATGCTAAGGACATTTTACTATTAAAATGGAAACACTGTTGGCTTGCATAAAGAGTAACAACAAAAATTCAGGCACTCTATCACTCGGCTGCAGACTGGATCCCTGGTTTTAGACAAAGCAACAGCTCTTCCTTCCACTTCATGGAAAATCCCAGGTCACCTCAATGAAAAAGCTCCAACTCTTGGAATGGAATTTTCTGCTTCCTGAGGTTAACAACAGGCTGCAAGAGCAGATAAGTTAGCTGCTTTCTGACTCTGCTTCCAGCTCCTCCTGCTCCAGTAAAAGAACACTCAGAGGACCAGGGGCCTTAGGACTTCTGATATTTATCTCCCCCTTCCTCAGGAGTGCAGACAGCCTCAAGGCAGGCAATTGGGCGTTCCTGTCTCTTGGGAGAAGTTGTTTTCTCTCTATGAAGTGTACTGCAAATGGCTACATTCAACCCTAAAGTACCCAACCTAATGACATGCAGAGAAGAGAACATCTGGGAACCGATTATTGCTTCCCTCATCCTCTTACATCATGTCCATTCTCACACAGATAGCAAAATTATAAACAAAAAGCAGTTTTAGAGCTACTACTCATTAGGGAACAAGTTACCTTATAGAATGCATCAAGAGAATAGTAGAAGATTAATAATAAACATTAGGCTTTATACATTTTTATTATATTCCATAGCTTGACTCAATCAATACCCATTGTCTTTTACCTCACATTGCAAAAGTAGAGCTAAGCAATACTAGCCTACAACTTCTTCTCCTGCACATTTCTTTTCTTCTTTCTCTACCTAAATTGAATTGATTGGCTATCTTTAAAAACAGCTAGAAAAACTGGATTGCTGAAAATTATGGATGTATCTGAAATTTCCAAGAAAATCTTACTAGTCTTGTCAGTATTTTTAATTCCAGTAGCCTCAGGAGATCACATCTATTTTGCATTGTCATGCACCCTCTTCCTAGCAGTTCTGATACTGGCAGCATTAAGCCAACAATCAATTAGAAAGCACTCTTCTGAATCTCTCTGTAATTATTCCATTCTATTGACACAACACTGAAGATACCAGAAAAAAATATTAAACATGTGTGGACAGAATGTTTTTACATACTTCCATGTTGTTCATAATACAAAAACAGTAACTTCTGAATAAAATCAAAGACAAGTTTATCCTTCTTCAGTCTTCACAGTGTAATGCCATTTTTAAAATTCTAATTCAATCTGATTTTTCTATTTTGAACATGTTTCAACAGACATTCTTGCTTTAATTACCCCATACAAACTAGCTATACCCAGGTCATATAAATACCATTTGGGCCACATGGAGAGCAGCCAAGCTGCCCAGTAATAGCAAATGGGGATTCTCAAGGGGTCTTTCCTCAGCTCAAACATAAAGAACAACACTTTTGACTAGTGTGTATGTAAAAAAAATGTGCAAACATTTGATTACTCTTGCCAAAGTAGCATGAAAATACCAGAAGTATCTCTAAAATATTCAATTAAGTACAAACCTGCCTTTAAGGAATATCAGATGGTTTAAAATACCCACATAATAAATACCTAGCATAAGAACTGGTGGCACTCGCATCCCTGGCAAGGACAGAAAGTGCAAGGGGGCTTTTCCTCTAGAAGGGGCACTCAGAGCTCTGTGTTAGCCCAAACTGCCCCTTCAAGCTGCATCACAGACTCAGCTAATTTTATGGTTTTCTCTGAGGTGTGATGAGGCCCCAGGGGCAGGTCAGCAGGTTTGCTCAGGAGGCAGCTCCTCCCCTCTCTCAGACATCACCACCGGGCCACCAAACCAGGGAAATGATTCAGACAAACCAAATGTTCCTCCCTTGCTTCTTTTCCAGCTAACTCTGAGAAATGGTGAAGACCACGGGCAGGAATGAGCAACTACTGCTGGCCAAAAAAAAGCCAAGGACCTTTCACAGGGTGTTTCTGAATTGTTGGGGTTTTTTGGGGTTTTTTTTTTTTTTACTGCAAAAGCGTACAATCTCTGTTTTGTAAATTAAAAGAGAAAGTTGGAGAAAACAAGTAGCTATATACTAGCATTAATACACTTAATAGACCAACTACTTAAATACATTCGACTTACTATTTTCTTTTAATATGCAATCCAAATAATAAAAAAAATTCTATCTGCAGCCATTTAAGAAAAAAAATCTTAGTTTCAATAAGCAGATATTTCAATAAGCAGATATATCTACCAAATAATTTCCAGCTCTGAATAGAAGATTCTTACAATTTTTCTACTACTAAAAAACCCACCTACATGACTTGAAAAATAAATTAGTAATATTGCACTTAACTAAGACCACTGCTATGTCAAATATTTGGCTTAAAAGCCTGTGAAAAAATTATTTCCCAGAAGTATTAATCACCAAATTTTAAGTTTAACTGCAAAAGAATCCTCTGGACCCACAGTTAAATGATCAGTGTTCTAAGAGTGGTCAGAAGTACAAACATACCCTCTGATCCAAAGGCACACAAACACCAGTTTGTGGCTGGGACTTCCACAAACACTTCAGACACTTCAGGAACTGAAGAGGCTGAAGACTGCAAGTCACAAACCCAGAACTCAGCACTTAAATGAAAAATTTTCTACTGGTAAAGTTTCCTCAGTTGTCAGATACTGCGCTACTGCAGCAGTCCTGTGGCTGAAATCTCTCCTGAGAGATTGTACAGGGCTCTGGAGGGACAACTCCTTCCCATGTCCAAACCACACAGCTGAAGAGAAGCCTGAACTGAATGAACATTTTATTTCCTGCCCACTGAAGCTTCATCACTATGCAGTTTAAACCAACAGATTTACATAAGGAAAGAGACACCAATCAAGAAAAAAAACAAAATAAAACAAACCCCAGATTTTAAATATCCAAAGGCACTAAAAAAGATTTACAAATCCTGATGCTATCACAAGTTTCTTACATGTGGGTCTGAATGTTAAAACTAATTTATTTTATGGGTCTACCCTAATGTTGAACTATCTTCAAATTTCAAAATTTAAAAAAATAAAATAAATTAATTCCACTCAAATCATAACCTTCTTTTAAAAAACAACTTTTTGTTTACACTGTCCAGAAGATTGATTCCTGACAAATGAAATATTCTTTCAGAGAAATACAGGTATTTTTAAAGTGAAGTCAGCCTGCAAAAGCCAGTAAGTATATAAAAGTTATTTAATTAACCAACCAACCAAACAGGACACAAATTCTGTGGCAGACAATGTCTGACATGTGAGACAGACACTTGCTCTATTCTAGCACTATTAAGAAACAATTCCTTGTAGATATTCAGAGTAAAAAAAAAGTAAATGAAAGGTAATGAAAAACTCTTATCTAAGTAATTTGGCTTGTGTTCTATGTACAGTGGGAATTCAAAATTTTACCAACATTGAAAAGACAAAACTAGTTTGAATTTAACTTGATATTGTTAAATGGTGAGTGCCAAACCACAGCTAGTTCTTAATTCTTTCTCTGATGAATAAGAGATTATAAACACCATGGAGTTACAAAAATAGCCTACATAATATACCTGAGTGTGAGGGCTGTACACAAGTCACTTGCCTACCTGTCATATTTGTTTTAAGTGTTGTTCACATTGCAACTTCATCAAAACCAGAAAATTTCCTCTGTACTATCTGAGGTATTTGACAATCCCACAGATTTCTTCAAAAGACAAGTCTATCTTACACCTATTGATGGATATATATATTTTATACAGATATGACCCGTATAAAGACTGACACTGGAAGGCTGGATTGTTTTGTTGTTTTTCTTAAATAAACCCTGCCTTCAGCCAATTAATTACTGTTCAGTTGGAAATTACCGTTCATTAGAAATCTCTAATGAATACTGGATCCCAGACTCCTTTTACATATTTTTTCTCTTTCTAAATCTTACATTCAATTATTCCCATGCAAGATGTATCCAAATTTTTAAAGTAAAATAGAGGATATCAAAAAGAAAACATCTACTCCAGAAAATACACAAAGCTGACATAGTATAAAACATCCAAGAAAATACTCATATCACAATGGAGGATTAGAGAATTTTCTGGCTGTTTTCAAAACTGTTGTTTACTGAATCAAGAAAAATGTTTCAACATGTATCAGCATTTTAGAAATTTCAAGTGATTTAGATTATTGATAGAGAACTCAAGAAAAAATATAATATCCTGAGTTTTTAAAAATGGTTTAAATAAATTATAAATGTTACCATACTAAGAAAGGTATTTACAGACCTTTAATAATTGTCTGGTAGACATTATTTACACACCTGACAACTAAGTCTCCAATCTACAAGCTAAGATACATAAATGTCTAACTAGGAAACATTTTAATTCATTTTACCCCCTACACAGGTGCTTTTGCATTTACTTAAGCTTTTCCCAGGGCAATAAAATTAAATCAGGAAGTTAATGTCATGAATTTGGCCAACTCACAAAATCAAATTGCTCTCCCTGCTCTTACAGCTCTGCCACAGCTCTGCAGTTCTCTTTGCCTGTATAAGTCTCTCCTTCTACTGACACATTAATTCAATTACCTAGGCCCTTTTTACAGGAGCCTGACAACCTTACCAAAGTCAAAGATCTGAATTTTCTCACTCAATTTATGGCTGTAAGAAAAAAATACTATCACTTCTTCAATTCCTTGGAGAGTTTATCAAAATGCCATGAAACCAAAACTTCTTTCTTGAACCCAAATTAGCTATTATCCCAAAGAGTGACAAAATATCCCTTAAAAGGTATCCTGCTTTGATAGGCCATGTGCTTTTTAATCTACATATGTCACACCATCATACTGCTGCTCTAGCTCTTTACTTGATCTTAGCAGACAATGTAATGTGGCATTTATTTATGTTTCAGTTTTGAATGGCCCGCTAAGGTTGTCTGTGTACCAGAACAAACATGGCCCCTCATATTTTTCAAAATATTTTGAAAAAATTGGGAAGAAAAATTCTCTCTTCTCACCATTAAAAAGTGACAAGACATCAATTTAAAGATTTGAAAACTGGTGACAGATTTAATCTGATTATGATTATAATCTATCATTAAATAGATGCCACCATGAGACACCAAATAGTGAAATTTTATATTAAAGTGGACAACCAAGATCTTGTAATAGTGAAATATTTGCTTCTGTAGAGCATGATGGACCTTGGACAGAGGCTATAAACCTCTGAATTTCACTGTTGTGAGAAGTCTGCACTGAATTTCATGCTGTCCCAGTCACAATGCTCACACTGCCTAGAGATAAATCAAGCATGCAAGGACTCATTTATTTATTTTTTTTCTGCAACAAAGGAAACCAGCAGCAAAATGGCTAATAAAAGGCTATTAAATCCAGTCTGGCTAACACTGTGCAAAGAACTTGACATTTAGCAGTCATCATCCTCCTTACCAAAAACAGTCATTAGTTAAGGTAACACCGTGTACCAAGTAATATTTTTCCTTTTTCAGACCAGCCAGGCAATGAGCAGTCTGTTGTAATATGTGATTTAAGGGGAAAGAATGCTGAAAGAAAATGTTTCCGAAAGATACAGGGAGTGGCAATTGGAAAGAGAATAAAAAAATCTGAAAGTTACAACAACAGATCACACCAAAAAAGAGAGCAATGTCACAGGCAGTAAAACTAATTTGGAGTTAAATACATTTGCTCATTGTTTTCCTTAGTGAAACTTAAAAAACAACTCAGAAAAGAAAACTAAAAGAGAACACTACATCACACAGAACGTCACACTTTTTATTCTACAAACTTTCACATAGTTTCAAGATACCCTACCAACCACTGCACAAACTCTTCAATGTCCTAATCTTTGCTTATCTTTGTAAATACAGATTAAACAAAAAGACATGAAGATGAGAGACAACATTAATCTCTCCTCTGTGAGTCTTTCTCAAGATTTTGAGACTCTTTGTTATTTGTAGTAAACAGTCAATTTTCTGTTTAACAGAATCACTTGACTGTCATTAGCAGCAGTAATAATGCCATACCAAAATGAAATCAAATTTGGCAGCCTGATAAGCAAAGGAAGGAAAAGGAAACATTTGAGTCATTCCGTTCCAGCTCAGTCAGCTCCTGTTGCACCATCTCTATGGATTGTCTTGAAACTCTGCCCACATTTGCAATAAGAAAGCCTTTAAAGTTACTTTTGTTTTGGTTTGGATTTTTTTTTCATTGAATCCAAATGGAAAAAAATTAAGACAATTTAGCTCAGTTGTTTCCCTACATCTATCTATCCATCTATCTGTGTACACACACATTATGTACAGCATGTGTACATATAAATATACAGAAACACATATATACATAAGTTTTTGAAATACTAACTTCTTTTTATACATAGACTTCACCAGAAAGACAAGCAACTATAAATGTTTAGATTGTGTGATACAGATTTTAAATGTCACCTTTATAAATGGATCTTTTCTGTAAGTGAAGTCTTATCCTCTAAGGATGTAAACACTTTGGCTTGCTGGAAAGAGACTCAGCAAATGTCCGTGTCCAGGAAAAATCAGAAGCCTGGGAATTACTCATGTATACAAAGCTATGCGTGAGTTCTGCAAGATGAGATCTAGAGTCTACAAAATATTTGATCACAAAATACTGTAAACAAACTACAGTCAGCTTTGAAAGTCACAGAAATTTGAATCCAAAAATAAATAATAGAAAAAAATATTTATAATTTTTAATATTTATTAATTAATATTTAATATTAATTAATTTAATTTAAAATTAATTAATTTTAATATTTATTAATTATTTATATATAAAACATGAATCAAGATGGATTAAAATTTAGTTGGTCTTTTAGTTGTTCAAAATAGAATTGGAGTCTCAAGCATTAATCTAGCATTTTCATTTTACCCATTATACACAGTAAAATATTCCTGTAAAGGCTATTTTGCAATTAAAAAAAAATAAAATAATATGCAATTTTAAGCATAATGCACTACTTCTCTTCTTTTATTATTCCCTGAATAGCTGTCTGCTATTTTTTCACATCATAATAGCAATATCGATTTCTTCTATTATATTATGTTGGTTTCTTTCTGCAGTTTCCTTCTATCTTTATACCAAGCTCTATTCTTCACTGGCTGCATTTCCTAATTTTCTTTTCTGCTACACTTGCAACCTTTCAATTTAAACTTAGCTTACTTGCAAGGCAATCCATAAGCACGTGTGACAGGCCTAACATTTATTTAACACCTAAATGACAAAGCTTTCTGCAGGCTAATGACATCCCCATGTCATCTCTTAATGAGCACTGACCTCAGCTGGGAGAAAAATCAGTAGGAGCTACACAGAAAATGGAGGAGGTTAGAATATTTATTAATCATGTTTTTCTCTTAGGCATGTGTTTACCACCATTTTAGGTGAGACACTCCTCTCCCTGTTTCAGATCCAGACCCTCCAGATGATGCAGGGATAGGCATCTCCCTGTTATTTTTCCACCAGCTGCCTTTGGGAATTAAGAGAGAAAGAATATATTTACTCATGCCCAAGCATCCATTTCCTACTCTTTCCAATACGTAATCCCGTGTTTGTCTCTGCAACACAAAAATTTCTTATTCACTGTCCCTCATGCCCCTAAATTCCCCAAAGTAATGCTGAAAATTCATTGAACTCATCATTTTTTAATTATGTTGTTTGGGAAAATTGAGTAACAGCAGAGACACTGAAGCTCTTTGTTAAACAGAATCAGAAAGACAGAAAAATGTTTTTAAAAATTTTTGAATAGTGGATGTAGACAACAACACCAAGCAATCCACTGATCTGTATAATCCTTATAGATTTCTAAAACATTTCAATAGAACAAACAAAAAACCTTGTTGTGACAACAGTCCAAACTCCCAAAGCTTTGGGAATTAGAAGACAATCTTTTGAAACAGCTATAAAGCAAATACTCCACAAGTCCAGATGAGCATATGAAGAGATGTTTGCAGTAAATGGAGAATTTTTGTAGTTGGGAAAGGTCACCAGTAGAGTTTCACAGAGAGATGTGCTGAGTTGTGCATTGTTCAGTTCATTCCTAAATGGAAGAGTGACGAACCACAGAAAGAACAAAGTTTTGCTTATGATATTCGTCTATTTTAACAAAGTCCCCCTAGAAAGAACAGCAAAAAAAACTACCAACAGTCCATGAATGGCTATTAAAATGCAGACCTAATGTACGTATTAATATAAAATAATGTATATGGAGAAATAATGTATATGGAGAAAATCAAACTTTACAAATAAAATGGCAGGCCTAGAAGAGATCATTACTACTTACAGACAAGATCTTAAGCTTCCCTTGATTGGTCCATGAGACCTCATACCACATTTGTCCATACAAATACTGGGCAAAGTCACAAATCCCTCACCTCCAAACACAGCAGAGGGGGGAAGCAATCCCAGATGATGAGAAATTAATACCAACCTTTCATTGAGAAGACTCCAATATTAAAAAGAAAGGAATGGAGAAGCTTAGGATCAAAGACCACAAAAATCACGGCTGCATTTGAATGATAGAGAGGGCTCACTGACAGAGAGGGAGACTCACTGTCTCTTCCAATGGAAGAAATGGGGAACACTAAGTGAAGCTAACAACTTTCAGGCTTCAAACAGAAGACAGCAATTTCCACCATGTAGTACTCCTTGTCACTCAAAGTTAGAATGTAACTTAACAGCTAAATTAGTTGAAAAAAAAGAGGTTAAGCAATCTGGGGAGGAGAGATCCATCAAGATCCACAGAAAATATTGAAGTATCTTTAGCCCCAAAAATCCACATCTGCAAATTATTATAGGTATAAACAACTATATGCTGCTCTATACTGTCTACTTGCTCATAAGCTGTTCTTTCCATTACCCTCTAAAAACAGATGTCACGTCAAACAGATCTTATGGTTTACTTATTAAAGGTATCTTTCTGTAAATAAACACATATTTATCATTTTAATATTCAAATGTTAAGTATTTACTGCTTAAAAATGCATCTTAATAAAACAAGATGAAAACAAGAAATTGCATTTATTCACTGTAATATATGACAATGTATTGCTCTGATGACAGTGTGTTAAGGGTATAGTAAGATACTTGCAGCAAATGATGGATATGATTTTTTTCCACATGCTTTCCCATTCTTCAGCAAAGGAATTGATGAGGGCTAGCACAGTTTTGAGACAACAAAAATATCTTCCCACCAGTGAATCCCGTGACTGGAAGCGAAGACTCGTTTGGGCCTTCTGCTGCAGCCCTCAGCAGCTTTGCCTCTGTCTCCCAGTAAATGTCAAACACTATCAGTGCTGTGCCCTCCTGCCCCCTGCTAATGGCCAAACACATTCTGCAAGCTCTGCAAATGTCTCCTGAACACACTCATGCCTTGGTCCTGGCTCGTTCCATCAGCAGTGCAACCAGACTGCCTGGGAATGGCTTGAGCAGGCTTTACCTCCTACACACCCTCCACAGCTGCTTTGCTGGGGAGGACTGGCATCTTTTGCAGTATCCACTTGATTTGTTGGGACTCAGGATGGGGCTTAATAGAGAGAAAACAACCATTTTTAGCAACAATTTAGCACTTTGAAAGCTAATTTTTAAAAATCTCTTATGACTCCTTTGCCTACTTTTTGCAAGTAGTTTCTTTCTGTTGAAAATTCTATGAAAACATTCTCATCTTAAAAAAACTTTAAACTTTGATTTAGACAAATATCAACATCTACATACAGACATTTCATCTCCTTTTATTGTCAACAGAAGACTAGTCAACACACTTGGGCTGGAGGAGGCACAAATAAATTAATAATCTGTCCAAACAGTAGCTAATCAATTCAGCTGTCTGACCAGGGGTGCCCACTGTTGATTTAGATGTCCTAGGCTGAGAGCAAGCAGCTATGACACAGGCCCAATAGTCTGAGGTTAGAAATTATCATTTCCAATAAAGGTGTCCCCCTCTGAGTGAGCTGAGCTCTGCTCCAGGCACTATGAACTGTACTGGCTGAGTTGGTACTTGTTAGAAGGGAAATTCACAAACCAAATACAGATGCAAACTCTGGTGCATGGAGACCTAAATGTAGCTGTTTTAATCTCAAACTGAATTCTTTACTTGTTCATAAAATTTCTATGAAAGAGGATGTAAGATAATTTTTATTGAAATAATCTTGTGCTTATCCTCCCCTGTTCTGTGTCATTAAAGAAAATCATCACTGGCACCTACTGCAGTATGCTGCCCAAACAGGAGTGCCAATAGCTGTGTCAGTATTAAGTTATTTTCAAACCCTTCAAATAAATCTTCAGAATCTGTAGTTCTTGTTTTTTTTTGACATTAAATATCTATAAATCCCTGTATCTTGAATAAAATCTTCTGGTGTGTTATCTCATGACTAACTCCTACACGCAAATGATATTTACCCATAAAGTGATCAAGTTTACCCACAGTCCACATTTGAGATTGCAATCCTTCACCCTTCACCCTGATGAGTTGTGTTTATTTTATTTTGTCTTAATTTTAATCTACTGGAATTTTTCTAAAAGGGTTTCAAAGATCTAACAGAACACAATGATCTTGTATTTTCAGATGAAAATGGGATGGTTGTTTGCAGGCTGAAAATGCATCATTTCAAATAGTAGATCTGCTAACAGCATGCAGATTTCTGCTGTGATAGCCCAGAGACTTCTGCATTCACAGTCTCCATATATATCACCCATTTCACTTTCCTAAACATCTCAGCTAAGAGGTATAATGTTAGCACAAATCAACCATGAAATGTGAAATTTCATTATATTTCCATTACCCCTACCTCTTTAGTGATTCACATATTCTCCAAATAGATGTGATTTGTGTCATTTAGTGTTGTGGGGTTTTTATTTGTATTAAGACAGATACTCTTGGGAAGCCTCAATAATGGTTTTCACTGGCATTATGAACACACATTAGATTCCACCAAAAGCTCTTATGGAGAGATGAAAAAAATGTAAGTACTTCTTACTCAGCTGTCCAGAAAATCACCATAGAATTAAATTACTAAAACTCCCCCGTTTGACATCTACAGTACAAACCAGAAATTAAAATACATTGATAAATGAGTAAATAAAAAAGTACACACCCTAAACTATCCAATATTGAGTATATGTTAGAATAATATAACAAAAGCAGTAACATGCAACACAAACTGTTGCCTTCAGTTTCATTCAGAGCCTACCTTCAAAAGCTATTCAGTTGGAACGGCTGCAACTTAAGAAGTCCTATTAAAGTCTGATCACTTAAAATTATACTCTCATGTTGAAAAGGTGTTTTATTCGTAGCAGACATGCAGGTGTAATAATAATTACAGACAAAGTAATAATCACATAGCAAAGACAGGATTACTTATTTCAAAATTAAATCTTCTCCTCAATAATTTGCACGTCATTCTCAGCGCAAATGAAGTCCACTTTCTTTTGTGACAACTATTTTTGTCAATTTTTACCTTTTCTGCTATTAAGAGAACATTAGTTTCTTTTCTTGTTCAGTCTGTTAGACTCATGTGCAGCGAATACAATTTTGTTTGTACAGCTAGCAAGAAACAAGAGAGCAATGAGGTGCTGCCAAGAAAAACTGTGAACAAATTTCAGTATTGGTCTGAGTATGTGTAGCTAGTGCTGTAGACAGGTTTGGATTTGGATTGTGTTTAGATACAAATAGTAACATATTGCATCAATATTCAAAAGTCTTCTGTCAGAATTACCTACAACACATACACGAAATTGCTCTAGAACACAGACATTCTCTAAAAAGTGTAAGACAGGATACAGTTATAGGAGGGGGAGTGACCAAGAGGACATACCCAAAATTTTACATTCCTCAACAGTTTAAAGGGTTTAATATAAATATGTTTCACCTATTTCTGTGAAAATAAGCACTCTGTATTTAGTCAGAGATGAAATGAAATTTCCATGATTGTATTTATAGCATTAAGTAGCTTTTCAAACCATTTTGTACACGGGTCTCCATTTTTAAGAGAAGCTGGCACAGGACTGGGATGCTGGCCCTTGTCCAAAAAAGTCCCAAATTGTCCCAGGTAAAAATGAAACCCCATGCTTATGCGAGGCTCCCTGAGCTCTTTCAAAACTGGCAGAACCCACCCTGCAGAATCAATCTAAACCATGGTTCCGAGCCTGCAGCAGGGAAGGGGAAGTGCCAGAAAGTGAAGGAGCAGGGAAGAGTGAGAAAATGTACAGCCAGAAGTAGCACTGGCAAGGTCAGCAACCAGAAATGTTATGAACAGCTTTCAAAAGAGAGCCTGAGATTGGGAGTAGACATTTTTGATATGTGGGAGAAAACACTTGGCTGCACCATTGGTCTGGGCCCCATGCTGTTTTAATCCATGTAACAAATGATATGTGAAGTAGAGCAAAGTCAATGCAGCTTCCAAAATGGGGCATTTTTCAGAAGCAGCAAAATACTTATAAACCAGGAAAAACTTAGGGCGATATTTTTTTACAAAATTACTCTGCACAGTCAATCTATGTTGTAAGTAAGGAATAAAACAGATGAGAACATGGAATTTATCAATGCCAGTAAAAATGGACTTAACCCATCAGCAAATACTTTGCAGGATTTCCTAAATTTTTGTTTGAAAGGGGAAGGTGATCAATTTAAATTAATTTATTATTTTTAATTATCTAACTATCAACACCACTACTAAAGAAAATACATTTAATATCCAGGCACCACTTGAAAGTCAAGCATTGAGAGTCAAACCAGAGATTAAATAACTGCTTACTTTCATGCTTAAAAATGAAACTGTTCTTGAGTGTAGAAAGCCCTCTGTGGGTGATGGGCTACCTCTGTGAAGTGCAGTGTAGAACTACAGTTCAACATTGCAGGTAAGTAAGAAAAATGAGTGGTAATTCAGTGAGTACCTCAGACATGTAATACTTATTCTGAAAGTGCCTCCTACAGCTAAAACTAAGCAATTCATTTAAAACAGGTAAGCTATTTATGTATGATTGGTACCTTCAAACTACTGATTATTTAATCAGTTGTACCATTGTTCTTTGTCCCAAAGACTCATATTGCCTGACTATCTTCTGACCCAGCTCCTTTCCATTCAGCAGAACTGTTGCAGAAGGAGTAACTGAGTATTTACAGACGTAATACTGCCTATTTCATCTATAACTGTTCCCCAGTCAGTTGTTCAGAAAGGATAATACCCATCACTAGATGACAAGCAAGGTCACCACTAGGTTTTGAAGAATGCTGGTCATCTGCAGGCATATTTTGAAAACAACCATTCTTTGTCAAGCTGGAAAAATAAACTTCTTCTGCATTACTTCTTCAGCATGGTAGCTTGCATTCTACCAGAATGATAATTCACATTTGGGATACTAGACAACTTGATATATTAGTGGAGTTAGACGAGTATAATGCTTGCATTGTTCACACATTCTCCTCTGACTCACTGCAAGATTATAAATACCCACCGTAAGGGGAGCTCCACCCAGCGAGGTTTAATCTAATATTTTCTGCTGTTGCAGACCCTTCTACCTTTAAGACGAAACCAAGCCATTAAGGCTTGACTCCACTCTAAGACTTTTTTTTTTTTTCATTTAAGATGATTCACAAAAACTAGCATTACACGGTTTCCTGTAATCTCAAGGCAAAAGGTGTTCTGTAAATGTACTTTGTTTCAAATGTAAGAAACATTAACCACCCACTTCCTGTACTGTTCCCTAAAAGGTTTACAAGTACTGCAGGACTAATCCAATTCTGCCAAAAGCCTGCACTTCTTGCCAAAGAGGGACTCAGTTAATGCTAAATGACTGTACTCTTCACATTAAATAATAGTTGGAAGCTGAAACACAGCAAGGCTTTATAGACCCCTTTTGAAAATATCTGACAAAGTCACAAGTTAATTTATGACAGGAGGCCCCGCAGAAAATTCCCAGGGCCAAGCTCTGCTCAGCTTCCACGGCTGAGTGTGTGTAAGGAAAGGGCAGGGCTGGTGCCAAGAGCTTTCCGAGCCCAAGTAACATATAAGCAGGTCAGTGGAACAAATCTGTTCCTCTTAGTAAGCCACGAAACAAAATAGTGTGTGATGTTCATTTGGAACTTTGCCTTTACTGCAGGGAAATATGCCTGGAAAGGTAACTGCTTCAGTCAAATCAATGTGAATGAAATGTCAATCATTGTCAATACTGAAATTTATACCAGTGCAATCACACCCAAAACAGTGACCACAGGAACGGCACTTGAACTGACACATTTGTGCCTGAACTAACAAACTGGGTATTAACTAATGTTCACAAATCCCTGCAAGCATCTGAGCCCGGTTCGTTTCTAGCAAGCCCAGGGCTTGTGTCCCGGTTTGCTCGTACATCCCCAACATGTCTAAGAATTGAGCAGAAAGTGTCACCTATGTCCCTGTCGATCCCCCTGCCGCCTGAATACACTTTTAAACAGGATACTAAGGAAGCACTGAAATCCTTCTAGGGACGAACTATGCTGGGACACAGCACCCACACGCTAACGAGAACACTCACCGCTAAGAGCCCGGCAGAGCCGGGGGCACGGCTCCGACCCGCGGGACCCGGGCAGGGGCGCTCCGGGCACGGCGGGGCCGAGCGGGGCCGGGGGCGGCGGGCGCAGCCCCGGAGCAGCGCAGCAACGCCCGGGCCCCTCGGGCAGAGCCACGGCCGCGGGTCCGGCCCCCTCCCCCGACCGCAGACAAAGGGCTGAGGCTGCGCCGCCACCCAGCCCAGCGCCTCTCGCCCCAGGTATCCATCCCCTCCTCCCTCCCTTCCTGCCGCCCTCCCTGCCCCGGGCCCCGCGGCAGCCCCCGCGGGCACTCACAGGATGGTGGTCTGGGGGGACACGGCAGGGACGCTCTCCAGCATGAGATGCATGCAGCGCACCGTGGTGCGGAAGCAGAGGCAGCGGCTGGGGCACCACACGCTCCCGCGCTGAGGCGGCGGCTGCGCGGCGGCGGGGGCCAAGAGACCCTCACTGCGGAGCAGCAGCAGCAGCAGCAGGCAGAGCCCGGGGGCGGCCGCCGCCTCGCACCGGGCCATGCTGCTGGGCGCAGGGCGAGGAGGAAGAGGAGGAAGAGGAGGAGAGGGGCTCCTGCAGATCCACGTCGCGCCCGCTCAGCTCCCGGCTGCCGCTCGGGTCGGCGGCGGGGCGATCCCGGCCCCGCGCGGGCTGGAGGAGGGGACGGCGCTGGGCCCGCCCCGGCCGGCGCAGCGATGGAGGGGCGGCCGCCCGAGGGGCTCCGCGCCGCCCTCCGCACGCTCCGGGACCGAGCCGGCCGGGCCGGGGGCCGCCCGCCCCCCGGGCTGCTGCTGCTGCTCCGCCGTGCGCGGAATGGACAGCGTGGGGGTCCCTCCGAGCGGGACGGCACCCTGCGCCTCGGGACAGGAGAGAAGAGAAGGCAAAATGAGGGGACTGGGGAAGGGGAAAGAAAGGGTATGGAGAGGAGAGGAGAACAGAAAGCAAAGAGAAAAGATGAGGACAAACAGATCAGGGAAAGAGAAACCCTTTTGGGAAGAACCAAGTCCAGCAAGCCAATTTCCATTTCTGCCCTGGTTTGAAAACCCACATACACAACCCTTGAACTGTTCACTGTGACTTTGACTTTGACTTTGCTGAGCCAGGACAATCTGTTGGATTTGCCCTGAATTACTTTCTGGTGGTGGTTTTGGGTAGGTGGGTGCAGAGGCAAGGAGGTATGAGATCCACTAGAATGTCACGTAGAGGAATAATGCTTGCAGCCACAGCTGACATGATCTTAACACTTTCTCAAAACAAATCTTGCCTCAAAACAAAACAAAACAAAACAAAACAAACTAGATTGGCTTTGAAATTTCTAACATTGCCCTAAATACTTTGTCATTCTTATGTGATGTCAGTCAGTCCTAAGCAGATCAATACTTTATCATCCACCCTTTGCCTATCCCAGGTGAGCACTGGCACAACATTTCTATGATGACACTAACAGTGATCACAACTAACTAATATGTCTAACAACAACACATTCTCTTATAAATGATGGATGTCAGCACCCCCAGTTCCACCTCAAAAATAAGCCATGGCACTTCTGCAGCATTGCCTGAATCTCTTTTTCTTCAAGAAACGATGTAAAGGCCATTCTTGCCTAAAACTTAACTATAGTAATTCATGGAACGGATTGCTCAGGGAAGTTGTACAATCCCCCTCACTGGAGATAACTGTCTGGATGCAATCCTGTTCTGTGTGCTCTAGAACAGCTCTGTCTGAGCTGGTAGGTTGGACCACATCACTCATTGTGGTACCTTCCAACCTCCTCCACTGTGTGATTCTGTTATTCTGAATCTCACTGTGAAAACCTGTGTTTAGCCCATGAGTCTGGGAATTACTTTTGGACACATTTTTTTTCCTTTTTTAACATCAAGTCAAATACCTCTCATCAAGAAAATCAGACCATGGAAGTCTGCTGTGATGCTGGAAGTCACAAATGGCCCCATAATTAAAATACACTGAGATGATTCATTGTCTTTGACTGTGTTTTCCATGAGTCACTATGCCTCTTTCTCTAAAGCAACAAAACTGCTCCCTTCACCACCCCAGTGGTTAACTGAGAGCCTGTGGGCTCAGTCTGTGTCTGGAGGTAAGGAAGGCTTGCTGACTTGCCATCAGTATGATTACTGATTTTCTAGGGTGGTCAGAGACTCCTAGAAGAATTTTACTGGTTAAGATGGTAAGATTCTACACTTCTACATTGGGTGCATTTCTAAATACTCTTGCAGGGCTGGGCTTAAATCCTCTATTTCAACATCCTAAGTTGCTCAGAAACCATATGCATCCCCATCAGCTGTTTTTCAGCAGAAGATACCAGTCTGAAGTAGAAGAGAATTTACTGAATAATCAGGTTAAAAAGTTCATCACCTCAATGTCAATTCAGCAAGCAGCTGCTATGTTATCACCTCTTCTGCATTTGTAATCAGTGTTGGGATATAAGCATGTCTTAAACTGAAAAATTTATTTGTTTTGTTTTCCTGGTCCAGGAAAACCTCTGACACTTTTGACCCACAAAGTGCAAATGTTGGCACAATTAAGTTTTTGTTGCAGAAATGCCACTCCCATTAGAGCATCTTGGCAGCTGTAAATCTGTCATCCTGCAGTGCCTGTACTGAAAGCAGCAGAACATCTGAGTTTAGATAATTAAACACAATCATAGAGAGATAGCACCAAATTGGGATATTTGCAGCATTTAGGAAAATATGATGACAGTTTACTTTGTGTAATTTTGGTGCTTTATGATGATTTATTTTTCAGAAAAAAGTACATAGTTAAAATTATGTTTTCTATAGGAAATTAAAATTGTTCTGAAAAGTTTTTAGCATTTGGGATCTTGATAGACTATTGTGCTATGCCTCAGAAGTATCTGTGCTATTACACCTGTAATTCTGACAGTGAGAATAAAAGTGCATAGATACTCTAATGGTCCTTAGGCAATTTAGATGTAACATGTGCTATAGCATTCTTGCCATTCAGTTGCCATGCAACTTCCAGGCTCTTGGTGAATATGGTATTGATGCCTCATAAGTCATTTAAGTTAGACTTTTTTTTATGCCCTGTTGAATCCAGAACAATGGGGTGTTATGTTTATAGTTGGACTCAGTGATCTTAAAGGTGATGTTTTCCTAAACAGTTCTATATTTTTATGATTTTAATATTCATTGCATGCTATTCTAAATTGCTGGCAGGGAAGACTTCTGATAAATAAAACTTCCAAATGGTTTTGATATGTGTTTCTATTCTTAGCCAGTTTTTATAGAAGAATTTTTATAAAATGTGCAGGGTCATTTTTGTTGACCTTGCATATAAATATCCATGGGAAATTTGTCTTCTGTTTCCAATTTCTCTATTTGAAGAGTTGACCTAGCAAGAAAGAAAAAGAAAAACAATATGCTGGAAATGAGATATGTTTCTTTCCAAATGCTAGCAGAAATTATTACCTTATAGTTAGATATAGTGTAAATCTCCATTTGCTTTTAAAAGCTTCCTATCCATCTCACAAATTTTGTCAAATACTGCCACTTGCTGGTTTTATTCCATACCAGTAATTTAATTTCATAGATTTTGCTTTGGTGAGGTACTAAAAAAACTTTCTAAAAGATCAAATAGGTAATACTTTTATATTTTGTTTTTCTAAAAATTCAGTATAAGAAATATATACTCAAATCCTCTTCAGTTTAGTTTATATTTCCATGTTAACATTCTATCTTTGGGTATAAAATCAAACATTCTAGACATTTCAACATTCCTTCAGATACCTGACAGTGAAAATGCTTTGCATTGTCTCTAGCAGACACTGAATCATGACCTAGATCATTAATTAGAACCTTTGGGACAATAATAATAGTGAGAGTTAAGAGGACCAGATTGACAAAATCTTGAATGGAGCACCATAGAAATGTATACTTAAAGTATTTTCAGCACAGGGATCTAAAGATTAAAAACATATGATTGTTGATTTTTTTAAAGGCAGAAACAAAACTCAAACTGGTTTTGAAATCACATAATCTTCCTTTTATTTCTATTCTATATGCCAAGTGATTGTCATAGAGTAGCTGGATGGCATGTCAGCAATTATTAAAATTCATAAATTCATAAGCATTTCTCAATTGTCCAGGAAAGCTTTAGGCTATGCTCAGATACATCATTCTTGAAACTCCTCATGCATCTTCACAGCCACATCTGTCAGAGGCAAGGTAACTTCTCTGACCATGGGCATTTGAGGGTTTATGATATCTGCTGGCACAGCAAAGAACATTGAGGATATTGTCTCCAAATACTCACAAATCCTTCTTCCTCTCAGTGGGGATAGTGATGTTGATATCTTTAAAAGCTGCCATTCTCCTTTCCTGAATATAGTATGAATTTCTGGAGGAAGTTATTCCTGCACTGGCTCCATCATAAAAGATGTTCTGTCCAAGTTTGAACAAGAGTGTGCCTAGCTGTGGAATGTGATAACTTTATTTGCCTGGTGACTTGCAGACACCTGAACAAGTGTTGCTAGTTTCTTTATAATAATAAATTCCTGTGATTGACAAAACAAAAGGAGAAGCTTGTCTTCCAAGTTACCTTTGAATCTTCACTTCAACCAGACTACCTGATGCTAGTGAATGTGTTCAAGGAAAGATGCTTACTGTGTCTTAAATCAAACAGTACAACTTACATTTGCTACATATTTCTGTTCTTCCAGACAATGCATTGTAATGTGTCCTCCCTTTCTGTCGGATCTCAAGATCTCAGTCCTGAGGTGCTGAGCCACCGAGACCACCTTGGGGGGCTCAGGAGTCCTGGGATGTTGCCAGAAGTGTCTGGTGGCTGGACTTTGGTCCTACACAGGAGACGACAAGGATGAGGGCTTCACCAGGGTGAATGGTGAAGGGATTAGTTAATTAGAGGGTGAGACACAGGGTTTAGGATTTATGTACAGGGGGGTTTAGAGGAGTAAGATGGAGGAATTGGGGTGTGTCCTGTCCTTCTTCTTCTTCTTCTTCTTCTTCTTCTTCTCTTCCATCTTCTTTGGCCATGGTGGCACTCTTGGATTGGTTATTACTGAGAGTGCACCCAGCAATGAGAATAAATGGTATTGGGGAAAAATGATAAATATTGTACACGTAACAATGGGTATAAAGATACGTGGCTGCCCCGGAGGACGGGACAGTGTGCTCATGGCTGACTGCTGAGCAGATCTCTGTTCGGCTGAAAGAACATCTTTTAGATAAACAATTAATAAACATAAAAACCGAAAGAAGAACTGAAGCCTCTTCTCGTCCTTCGATACGCGGGCTGCCCCAAGGCCACCTCGGGCCTTTCCAGGCCCCTCAAACAGCCGAGATAAACCGGACACTTGGCGTTCCCTGGCGGGCACCACCACCACAACCTTTCGGGAGGGGCAGCACCCTCAAAGCCCTGAAGACCAGAGAGAAGAAGAAAACAAAAAGCCAACAGAGTCTGAAAAAAACAGCAGTCACTGAGGAATCCATCTCTCAGTTTCTGCCGAAGACAATTTGTAGCAGAACAGCCCGGACCGGACCCAGAAAGGTGCCCTGGGACCACCTCTCGTGATCTGCTGGACAGAGACCGAGACCTCCGGACTGCCCTGACGAAAGATTTGGTAAGAAAGCCCGGAAATAAGAACATGGGGGGCACACTCTCCCAGGAACAACGGGAAATTTTGTCCGCCTTACAAGGTGTGACACAAACATACAAAAAAAAAAAATTAGCTCTGGCCTTAAGAAGCCGGGGGGAAGGGCTCTCGAGGAAAGAGGGCAGGAAATAATATTAAAATACCCGGTCCCAAAACCCAGAAACCCCAGAAGACCCCGAAAGCGTCCAAAGGGGGGGAGCAGGGGGGGGAGAAGGGACCGGGGGAGGCGCTTTCTCGCGGCCAGGCTGCAGCGGAGCAGGCGGGGAGCGCGGGTAAAGAAAAAACAAGAGACGCGTGTTCAGATACGGCTTTGCTAAGCTCAGGGCCGGGGGGGCAGCCGCCCCGGGGGCCGGCAAGGTAGCAGAAACGCGCGCGGCGGGCAAAACTCGCAAGAACCCGGGGCAGAATCACAAACCAACGCCAGGGCATCTGACCCATGCAGCGAAATTAGGGGAAATTGTGCAATCCCAGAAAGCTGCCATGCAGAGACGTAGGAGGCGCACGGTTGTGACGCAAAAACCCGGGACGCAGATCGGCCCGAACGCGGCGGGCGCGGGTGCCGGCGGGGGCGGGCTGCACACACTGACGAGGGAAGGCACACACACAGCGTCGGAGGAGGAGGAGACAGAGTCAGGGGCAGACCGAGGGGGGAAAATTCAGAGGCGGAACAAAAAGGGAGAGGGAGAAATTACCTCGGGAGAGACAGGGAGCGGCTCGGAAAGCATGCATGCGCAGAGCGCGGGCGGGGGCGGGCCAGACCCCCGGTGACGTCTCAGGCGAGGAGGGGCCCTCTCCAGACTTGGTGCCTTTGGTAAAAACCCTCGTGGAGTCCAAGCCTCTCCCCTCCTGGGGAGGCTTGTGTGTTCTAACCCTATTGTCAGTTGAATCAAAAACCAGGTAACCCCGGTCTCAAGTGGGCTTGCAAACAGCGACAATCGGCCGAATGAGAGGCAGCTGTGTTCATGACGTGTTCATGGCTCCCAGCCACGGAGCCCGGTGACAGCGCCACCTCGTGGGGGAATGACCAAAGTGCACGACAGGCCAGATCAGTTCGGCAGAGCCACAGTGTTATTTCGTAACGAGTCTGCAACTATGCAGCGATTTTCCTCAACAAGATATAAGAAGAGACGAATACTCAGACAAAAGTCGGGACTCAGACTGCAAAGGATGACTCAGAACGAAAGACTCTGGGGGGTTTTCTCTTTGGGGTCTTGAATGAAAAACATAACAAGGGTTTTGCATAAGAGTGAGGTCATGAGTTTCATGAGGCTTAGGTGCATCATCCTTTTCATCCATTGCAATAGGCAATGGGGCAAATTTACCTATTACAGAGAAAAACTGACAAAGGATCATGGATTGACCAGCTGGTAGATTTCTTTGACATCTCTCCCATTTGGAGAGGAATTTTAAGGGTAGGATTTTGACATTTCTCCCATTTGGAGAAGAATTTTAAGGGTAGGATTTTATGTTTTAATAGTTTAAGGTTTTATGTTGTAATAGTTCTCCTAATCCTCATCCTTGTCGTCCCAGGTGCCATGAATCGGATTGTAAAAAAGGTTTTCTTGGTGCAAACAGAAAGGGGAGATGTCGGATCTCAAGATCTCAGTCCTGAGGTGCTGAGCCACCGAGACCACCTTGGGGGGCTCGGGAGTCCTGGGATGTTGCCAGAAGTGTCTGGTGGCTGGACTTTGGTCCTACACAGGAGACGACAAGGATGAGGGCTTCACCAGGGTGAATGGTGAAGGGATTAGTTAATTAGAGGGTGAGACACAGGGTTTAGGATTTATGTACAGGGGGGTTTAGAGGAGTAAGATGGAGGAATTGGGGTGTGTCCTGTCCTTCTTCTTCTTCTTCTTCTTCTTCTTCTTCTCTTCCATCTTCTTTGGCCATGGTGGCACTCTTGGATTGGTTATTACTGAGAGTGCACCCAGCAATGAGAATAAATGGTATTGGGGAAAAATGATAAATATTGTACACGTAACAATGGGTATAAAGATACGTGGCTGCCCCGGAGGACGGGACAGTGTGCTCATGGCTGACTGCTGAGCAGATCTCTGTTCGGCTGAAAGAACATCTTTTAGATAAACAATTAATAAACATAAAAACCGAAAGAAGAACTGAAGCCTCTTCTCGTCCTTCGATACGCGGGCTGCCCCAAGGCCACCTCGGGCCTTTCCAGGCCCCTCAAACAGCCGAGATAAACCGGACACCTTTCAAAGGTACAGTTTGTTACATGCAGGAAATGGACCTTGCCTACCCCTTATCTGATATTTAGCAAAATAAACCATAAGCTTGGTTTTTTACCAGCTGCGCAATAAGGATGTATTAGACCTAATTCCTTTGGTTTGATTCCACACAACTCTCACAGGTAACACAGTAGAGGTATAAAACTTACCAACCTGCACTGGCCAGTGAAGCCAGGCTTGAAAAATAGCACAGGAGGAGAAACTGTTTTTATCCTTCTGGCTTTTTTAATTATATGCTAAGAAAAATACTGAATAAAATAAATAATATTAAGCTCTGCTTTAGCAAGCCACTTAAAATGCCGAGAAACATGGCCAGCCAACATATAATGGAAGAGTTTGCCTCTGATGATAAATAAAAATAAGAAAACTCCCCTGAAGAGACTTTCCCAAAGGAAAATGTACTTGAACCAATGAGCTCCTGTTTTCCCACAGAGTAATTTTCCTTAATATCAGCATAGCGGGAAATTGGGTGTTATTAGTTTAATCCCTCGACTACACTGAGGAAATACCTCACCCAGAAGAGATTCCAGGCTATGATTTGTTCTGCAGCTGTGCCTGGAGGCCTCAGAGGATCAGAGCCACCAGCCACATGTTTACAATCATAAATAAAACACAATGCCCTTGCTGAACACAGACAAATGCTGTGACATTGTGCCCACTTCCCAGTGGGTACTGGGCTGATCCTGGGCACCCGGAGCCCAGGGGCCTGGCTCTTGGGGTGCTGGGACAATCTGGGAAGAGCAGAGCTGGTCCCTGGGCAGAGGGAGCTGCTGTGGGGAAGGCCACAGCCCCTGTGAGGGCAAGCAGACCGTCTTCTAAACAAAACTGCCATTTCCAGCCCCATCCCCACAGCCCTGCCCACACATCCCAGGGCTGTGCCGGACGCTGGTTCCCCCATGGGGCTGATCCCAAGCCCATTCCATATGCCCATGGCAGGAGGGACAGGCCCCAGCCATAGGCATATGGAATTCTAGGAAGGATCCTGGAGGCAGTGCTGTTCAACTCTCCAGAGCAGTGTAGATGTTTTCTGATCTCAATTTTAAATGAATGAGCATAATCAGGATAAACAGAGGCAGCAATCAAAGGAGGAGGCTTTCTGCCACAGCTGGTACAGGTGAGGTGCCACCTGTGAGGAAGGACACATCCTCTTCTGCCTTGCCAGATCAAAGGGGATGACAAAAAGCTAGAAGAAGGAACACCAAGATGCCCAACGGCCTTGAGTACATGACTGTGAGCATAGACTGAGGGATCTGGGCTTATTTCATCTGGTGAAGTTGGGTTAAGGTTGTGATCCAACAGCAATCTGTGACACTTGGAAGAGAAAGTACCAACTTTGATATAACAAAGCAATTTTTTGCAGTGGCAGATGATATAGGTGTAATGGTTATAAATTGCAGTTTGAGAAATTTAGGTTAGATGCTGTGTAAAAATACTTTTTTCTAGGGTGGCAGTGTGGCACGAGCACAGGTTACATGGTAATGCTGGGAATCCTCTTTCTGAGAGATTCTCAAGATTTGATTAGACAAAGCCATGGCTGCTATGAGACATTGCTGGCAATAGCCCTTACCTCAGCAGGAGGCTGGCCAAGAGGTCTTCAGACATCCCCTCCAGGCATCATCTGTTTTTTTCATCACCTGACTTACCCTTTGGCAATGACACCTCACTGTTAACAACTGCTGAGCTTGGGTGACCCGCTTGGGCAAGATGCCTCACAAGCTTAAAGGGTGAGTCATGAGCAACTTCACCAAAATGACACAATCTAGGACAGGAATGGTCTGATCTTTTCATCATGACCTTAGCTTCCAGTGAAATGCAACAGTTTGTCTGGAGCAAAATCATTTTACCATAGTTTGATTGCAGCAATAGTTTAACAAAGGTCCTTGGAAAATCAGAAGTAATGCAGGACATTCAGAAGAATATCTATTTTTCCATATAGATGTTTGTATTTAAAAACAGAAAGATGCAGTTTCTCAAACTTTCAGGTCAAATACCAAGGTGCACCAAGAGGCAAGAGGGTGTGTTCAGCTAGGTTGTCTGAGGCTGAGGCTATCACAGACCTCCCTTAATTCATCCATGCTTTCCAGGCTGATCAAAGCCAGTATGACTGTTCAGCCAGGGTGGGCCAGCTCAGTCCTGTTCTCTCCCTAAGGGCACTTTCAGTGTCCTCTAATTGCTCCCCCGATTGACTAATTGGTGTTTGATCTTCCTCCTCTAGTCACCTTTGATGTTCTGTTGTTTGTTACAGTCTCTGGTTAGAATTAAGCAATTTTAGACAGTAAGACAGTCCTGTGAACGGGAATGCAGACAAATAATTACTAAAAAGAGAACAAAACAAAACAATGTTCTTTGCCCCAGGGCATTGTCACAATGTCAGTGAAATCGGGGGATCTTGATTTGTAACTCAGGTATCATCACCAAAATATCACACTTGCAGCCGTGCTCTTTCCTGTTGGCTCTTGAATTTATAATGACCTGCCAAGGCAAAACAGCCATTCCACATACAAAGCTTAGATAAGAGTAAGAATAACAGAGTGTGCTAAATTAGTAAATGGAGAAAAAAATTCACTACTAAAACCTGTAGTAATATGGGCACCTTTTGCAGGCAAATCAATGTAATGTACAATTCTCTTCAGTTGCACAGATAGCAATCTTATTCTCCACAATCCTTGCTGTACATGTTCCACTGGCCTCCACTCATCTGTTTGTCCCATCTCATCCACAAAATGGACATTTGGCTGCTTCAGTTCCTTTCTCTCTTTTTGCATAGCTTGGGGAAAGCATAATTTGTTCCCATCCAATTCTGACGGAAAGTAGCAGTATCTTCAAAATATGAGTTATGGCTCTATTATTTATCCTTATTATTTGAAAGTTAGGTGGAAGAATTTTAGAAAATTATCAAATTTTATATTTTTTCTGCTGATTTTTTCGGATTTTGTTTGCTTTTCTTTCATTGCCAATTCTCATTCTATTCTCATTCTCATTTTTCTAGCAGAACAGCCAAAACAGCTCTTAGGTAGTAATAAGTTTGAAACAGACAAGATTGTTGTTTGATTTTTAATTGCTTTTCTGTTGTTGTTGTTTCATGAAAAAAGCAAAATATTTGAAAACCCCAGTGCAATTAAGATGTCCTGTTCTGCAGAGAAACAGATCACAAGAGACCTTGTCCTCATTAACAAGTATCTATTAAGAAGCTGGCAGCTGGCAGGCATTTTAGTACAAAATACTAGCTTTTAAATGGAAAAAAAAAATCCCTGTATCATTTGTAAGACCAATATGAACAACATACTTCTAATATTTATTTGCAACTTTTTTCAGAGGCACCAGAATTGAAAGGACACAGTCATTATTTTTCCATTTAAAATTTAATTTACTTTATTTTTTCATCCTTCTTCATGCTTTCCGTGTCGCTTCTCTTCAATGCACAAAGTTTTTAGGTCTTAGATTAAAAACCAAAACATTAGAAGAGCGACTCCCAATTCCATTTCTATTTTTGAGTGATGAGGTTCATTTTATTTGACTCTTATAAATTTGTGTTATTGAAAAATACCAAGAAAGGTGAACCCTGTGGCACAAGGGTCATGCCTTTGTGCGAGTGCAGGGCCCCAGAGCAGGCAGTGTTTGAGAGACTTGGAGCAGAGAGCTGGAGTTCCTTCTCAGAGAAGGTTTGGGGAGCCCCCTAGGACCAGGGGACACAAGCCAGGACTTACCCAATGGCACAGAACACTGTTGGTTAGCTTGGAAGCAAGGACATGCTTGCAAGGAGCTTGTGAGAACACCTGAAAAATCTTTCTATTTCTCTTCCAGCTGCTTAAAAAAAAAACTCCTCGACTTTTGTTAAAAACCTGTCTTTTTCTATGTTTAAAATAGTTTTGGTCTTCTTTTGGAAAAGAATTCTTAGGCAGATTCTTTTCAAAGCCTGCTCAGGGCCTTGCCACACTCACATTTTGCAGTCCTGCTCATTACAGTCATACTTCTTCTTGACTGCAGTGAGATTTGCAGAAAGAACACTTGGAACATTTAAAACAGATCATTTAATAGATGAGTACTGTTATGAGTATATATGCTGCTATATGCCATTATTGGTGGCATATATACTTAACCTTTTTGTTTTACCTTTTTTTATTTTACCTTTTATCTATGTTTTATCTAAATTTACCATTTTTATTTTGCCTTTTATCTATGGATTTGTTTGTCATGAATGTTTAACTGTGTATCAGATTCCTTAGGAAATAGTGGGTGAATTCAAATGGCAGCTCAAAAAATCAAGGTAAAAGCAAGGTTTATCCAGGATTTTCAAAGGGAAGCATGTGAGAACAATGACTTCCCAAGGTGTTGATCATCTCTGTTCAGACAGCTGCTGATCATGTGTGGACAAGATGCACCATGGAATGGTTTTCATGATCCCTATCTACAGATGAGATCACCTCCTCTGCAGTGCTAGCAGCCTCGCCTGAGCCAGCACATCCAAGGAGAGGTGCAACCTTTGCCATGAATATTGCTATCACTTCTTGCTTGTTTACCCACCTACCCTGAAAAAGTCCCTTTTCATGCCAGTCAGTTCAAAATGGCTTATAATTATACATTCCCAAAAGTTATGGCTACAAAAACTTAGCAGTTCTGCTGATACTGCAGTATCTGTTTTTAGACATACCACATTTTGCTCTTGGTTTTAAGTATTTTGTATCAGCTGTCCTGCAGTAAATGCTATTTCTTAAAAAAGATAATTCCTTTCTCTCTCTTGGAATGAATTATTCTTCCAGACAGTATGCTCTAGACCTTACTCATGGAATAGAAATTCAGCTTAAGTAATTTTCAGAAATTGTCCTCACATGCATTCTGATAACAATAGATGGTACAAATGAGAAGGAGTGAAATAACTACAAGGGAATTTTCAGAAGATAATTTTTTTTGTAAAGGACCATATAACTAAGCAGATGAAAATCAGAGAAATTGGCACCTGATAGAAAGAAGTTTCTCTTGAATAAGCTTGAATTGGTTAAATTAGCTGCTATTACTGTTACCATGCCATGTTCCCAGGAGGAGCAGCAAAACTAGATTTTACTGTGAACTTTTCTCTCTTGTAGTTTTCTGAAAGTGTTAGTGATATAAAGAAAAAATTCTTTTTTGGTCCAAGAGGTATAGCGCAGAAAGGGCTCTTCATTTTTTCTTAGGAAAATAGAGTTTTGGGGTATCAGCATTTTTAATCGGAGATTAACTCCACATATGTATCCGGGAACATGGACATGAGAGATAAATAGGTGTCATGTCATGTGTAGTCAGAAGAGCTGAAATATTGATTTTTAGCAATAAAGGTTAGATATTACTGATATCTGAGCAAGACCTTACTTCTGTCTAGGCCTGAACATGTTGGTGGATGTATTAACAATAATCTGCTTGAATATGAATGTGGCTCACACATCTTGGACATCCATCTGGGCAGACTCCCAGGGCTCCAAGGCATGTATGTGGATTTTGTGAAGTAGCACACTTCACAATTAAGCATTATATGCACATGTGCACACACTAGTCTTTCATGTTAGTGTTAGAAAAAAAAAGAAATTTTCAGTTTCATGCACGTAGAGAATCTCCTTAAAATGTCTCAAGCAAGGACAAGGTGGTCCATACAGAAAACAATTTCTGTCTGAAAATCTGTTTTCATTTTGTTAACATTTCCTTAATGTGTAAATCCAGTAATGACTTCCATTCTCTCATTATAAAGGCCATGGTCAGTGAAGAACTGAATAAAAGCAATTCCAGATGTTAGAATGGTCAGTAAATAGCTTGTTCTTTATAAGCCATTGTCATGGTTTGAGCCTGGCACAGAGCCAGTGCCCCCATGAAAATGCCCTCACCCTGGTGTCTGCTATGAGATGTGACCAGGAATAAGCAAAACAGGCTCCAGCTTAAACATAAAGAACACTTTATTACCTAAACTACAGGAAAATAGGGAAAAACTATAAGGAAAAGGAAAAAGAAAAATTGAAAACCTTACAAAAAACCACTTTCCTCCTCCCCACTACCTGAATTTCCCAATCCGATACATTCTCCCAAATCACCAACTGCCCAGCCTGGCACCACACTTTAGTATACTCAAACTTCAGTTCATGAAGAGGAGAGGAGTCCTTCTTGTTCCATAGGCTTCCCCTGGAAACACACTGAAACCTCGTGTGCTTCCATGTCACTCGGCACCGCCCGGAAAAAGTCCTTTTGCCGCTTGTGACATCTTCCTTCCATGCCCAGTGCTCTCACCACCGTGCATGGACTAGAGCTGCTTTTAGGGTTGTCTTTTAAGGATGCCTTGTCTCACTCCAAAAAGGCACAGTCTCTGCTTTGGGACATCTGTCCCCCCCCTATTTTTCCAACCCCCTGGGGCCGGGGGGTCCCCACGATGAACCCTCCTGGTTCTGAGGCACTGCCTCCCCCTAAGTGCAGTCTCTGTGTCACAGGAACAAACTGAGTCCATGGCCACAAGAAAAGTCCAGCCAAAAGGCCACTCCAAATCATCTCTCCCCATTCAATCATCTCCACGTTCTTCGGGCCAGGTCCTTGTCTCATCTCATCTCCTATCTCCCTTCTTATTCAGCTTCGAGGAGGATTAGCATTTTTGCAAGGCCCCAATCATGAAAGAAAGGGGTTAAAACTTTTAGTCTCTGTCTGTCCCGGAGCTGCGGCACTCCCACACACGCTGCCGCTCCGGCCAGGCACTCTTCTCCCCCTCCTTCTCCTCCTGGGCCGGCTGCTATCACATTTGGTGTCGCCGGCTCTCCTCTCTCCCTCCTGGGGAGGGGGGGGGGAATGTCTGCCCGATGTCTCTTGGGGCTCCTCCACCCTTCCATCCTCGAGGGCCTTCTCACCCCCATCTCTGTCCAGGCCCCGGGCCTACCGCATGGCTGCCCCTCCCCCGCCCAGCAGCAGCGGCTGGACAGGGGAGGGAGATCCGACTTCTTCTCCTCGACGTCCCAAGAGAGCCTGCCAGGGCCAGAGCTCTGCTTTTTAACCCCTGTGTATTCTCGGAGGTGTGTCCAAACCCCACTGGCTACACCAGGTGCCAGTATCAAACTCTCGAACATCCATTGGTTTGACCACAGCATCCCAGAATTCCCACTTCTTCCTGGTCAAACCACCACAGCCATATTATTTTCTAGCTCCGTACTGTTCAGATACCATTGAATTCAGCACATTTACTTCTATTAATTGAAATAACAAACCAATTAAAAAATAACCACAGCCATCTCATAATCACTACCAAAAAATGGAAAAAACATACTGCCTTTTGAATTGTTCCTATTACAAGTACTGGATAGATATAAATTTATGCCTCACTTTCTGTTGTAGTGTGTTGTTAAGTTTCTTGTGTTATTCCCCCAGTTTATGTATTGTTCTCCCCTATTATGTGTAAAATGGTTTCGTTCCCCCAGTTTTTCCCGCCAGTGCTAGCCTGTCAGTTAAGTTGCTATAGTAACCGCTATTCATAGTTGCCGATATGTAATTGCTCCTCCCCTGGTTTCCCTTATAAGTGAAAGTTGTTTCCTCCCTGGGTCCAGTCAATCACTCCCTTTCTCCTCCCAGGTTTCGAGAACCTTCTCCTCTCTGGAGATGGTGGTTGGCTGGGGTCCCAGGACACCTCCTTTACCTTTTGATTATTGGTCTCCATGGAGTGTCAGTTCTGTGAAGTTCATCCCCTCACCTGTCCCGATTGGTTCCGCCTGTACCCACCCCCCTCCTTTATAATCCTGTTTCACCCCCTATGAAAAAACTTTTTCCCGGTTGGTTTCCCCGCGTTTGGATCCCGCAACACCTTCAATAAACCGATGTTTAACCCCCGGGAAATGGTCAGCTCCGTTCCTCTCCAATACCAGCGGTGTAAGCCAGTCCGCAGCCAGCACAGCCCGAGGCCATCAGACGCCGAAGGGTGCTGGCCAGGAATTGCAGAGGGGCGTCGGCCTTTCGCCCACAGCTAGTCGGACTCTAAACTTCGGGCCACATATGCCCTCCTCTGCAACTTTCATAACAAATAACCACAGGAAAGGATCTAAACCACAAGTGTTCCCTAAAGCACAGTTTGAAGCAGTTAGTGCTGCTGTCACCCCAGTGAAGCCTTTGCTGCAGCTGCTGCTCTCCCCAAAGCTGCTGCAGGTATTGATGCCCCTGGGACCGCTCGGTGCCGGCAGCCCCAGAGCCACGGGCGAGGGAACAGCAGGACAAGCAACACCAGAGGAGCCAGAAGCAAGGGAAGTCCTCCAGTGAGGCTTGATCTGACAAGATCTGACAAAGATAACCTGGCCTGAGGTTCTGTCCTTCAGGGGGATATTCACTTTCTGTCAAATGGAAAGTGGGTGCTTGAGCAAAGTAACAGGTACCCACAAATGCAGGTCGTCTGACATAAGGAGTGTTTCAGGGCTGAAGAAAGAAACTTCATCAGTCACCTCCACAGCACTGCTGGTTGCTCCTCAGACATATGCTCAATGTCAGTGTGTGCAGCTCTAATGTTTGGTGTGCAGTAGGAGACAGGTGTTAGTGAAGCAGTTTGACTTTTCAGTCTTAAGAGTTTCTTATTTTCAGATCACAAAAGCCAGACTCATCTAAAGCTAATTTGAGGTTAAACCTTCTCTCATTGGCTGCCTGAATCATGTAGCAAAAGTATCAAAACCTTTGGACGGGGCAGAGTCCAGGGCATAATGCAAAGACAAGGAATAAGTGCAAGTATCAATGGGTGAATATCAGAAAAACTTAATTGCTTCTGAGAAACACCCACTTGGCATGTCTGTGGCACCCTCTAGCTCCACTGTATCCTGCATTCTTTTCCTTCTCGAAAGGGCTGTGCATTATCCCATCACGAGTGTTCCTATATTTTTTTTTCTACTTGCTCAATTTGTATGTCTGCATTTTTGATGGTCTGATAGTCCTGTTTCTTTTACTTCTTACTGACCATGTTTACTTGTTCTGCAGCTTCTTTTTGTGTGTGTGTTTTGATCCTTTCCCAGACAGTTGGGCTAATCATGCTTTTCGAAGGCATTTGCAAGAGAAGTGATTTTAAATGTACAGTCAGTGAATCTGGAGAACCCCCAAATTATTCCTTATCATTCATGAGAGGTAGTGAAGAAAATCAAGTCTACTGTCAGCTGGGTTAAATGTTCTGCTTAGAGATCAATTTCAATCCATTGAAAAAAGTGCCTGTAATGAAAACTCTTCCTCTAGACTTAGATCTGTTTTTCACCACAAAAAGTGCTGAATGAATAATTGATTGCACATGCTCCATTCCACATCTTCCCCACTGCTTTATGAGGAAGTAAAACTCTATATTTAGTGACAAGACAGACCTCAAAGTTATTTGTGCACACAGTTTCTGACATAGTTTTTGTCTTTTTGGTACTACTGAAGCACATAATCCCATTAGTGATTTGAAACAACAAAACCAGAAA